>NC_090441.1:164477618-165077618 GCF_031143425.1 Pleurodeles waltl | reverse complement strand
GCACTTTACACCAGGAAGAGGCACTGGGAGCTCACCCCAGCTGCCTCCACTTACTGCGATCTGTGGCAGCAGCTCATGGCTGGAGGTAAGAGGAGCCCTGGCTGTCCACAACCCCCGGCACAAACATTCTGCAAGTGTCATGGTAAATCCTGAGAGACTACAGCCTTCCCTAAAGGCCGTCTTGGAGTCTTGCAGCTCAGCCAAAGAGCGGTGAGAACCACAGGGTGGCCACTTTAAGGTCAGGCGCCCATACAAAACCCACAGAAGGACACTTTAGGGACATACGAACGTGTCCAGTCTCTGGCATTTGCAAGACTAGCACCACTGGAGCTGGTTACACTTCTAGTTTTCAGGCCCACTCTGACGCTGCCAGTGTGCCGCTGCAAACACTGCACTGCCCCCCAGGCCGTGAGCCTCCAGTGCAACCTGCTGCATGACATACCTCGCTCCTCAACTGGCTGACAAGCACGCCATGTCCACATCACCATACTCCAAGCGACGCATGTGCCACAACGCCAATGGGGCCAAATCTGTGGCACCCAGCTCTCCACCTCATGCCACGCGCAGACCTGCCGTATTGGGGTTTCATTTCTACATCCACCGGAACTGCTCGACCTCGTATCTGGAAGGGGCATGGGTCTCCGCTGGCAAGACTGGCTGGAAGATTTCAAAGACTTCATGAAAGGGTCACAAGTCAGTGACCCTGCGCAACAGCTCATTGCTCTACCTAACCTCAATGGAAAAGAGTTTGGTCAGTACAACAAGGAACTGATGGTAGACACTGTATCGTCTTATCAAGGTGCCCGCGAGGCACTTAACAGGAAATTTTTTCAAGAAAAGAACATCGACTATGAACGTTACAGCTTCAACCTAGTGTCCCAGGGGAAGGATGAATCCAAGGGGGAGTTCATCTCCCAACTAAAACGCCTAGCCCGATAATGCACTTTTGACTCGTTCACGACTGAAGATGCTGTTCGCCTGTGGATCATTGAGGAATGTCAATCTGAGTCCCTGTGGATACGCTGCTTAAAGAAATGCTACTCTTTGGATGAAATAGAAGCAATGACGAGAGTCAACGATCAAGCAGAGGAACACATAAAGAAAATGGAAGCAGGAAAGCTAGAGAAACGTGAAAAGGCTTCAAACCCGTCAGACGGAACAGCAGTCACCGGAAGACTCAGAAATCCACAAATTATCCCGGACAAACAGGGCATCATCACAGCACCAACAAACGGGGCCAAAGGAGGGAGTCCCAGTTGAAATGCTATCGCTGCAGCCAAAACTTTGCGCACACTGATCTGTGCCCAGAGTTAGGTCAGCAGTGTTGCCTCTGCGCAAAGGAAAACCACTTCAAAAAGGTGTGCCAGGCCTCACAGAAGCACATACAGCGGAAATCCCAGGAGCCCAGGTCGTGTCATCATGCGAAGGCTGTGCGTGACCGGCAGGACTGCTCCGCCAGCTGATTCAGATCAATTCTCTACTCACATGGCACATACAAATCGAGACGCTCTGAATCCTGTAAATCACAATCTCTCACACCAATCTCAGAAGACAGTGAGGAGTACATTTGCATGGTAGCCGACCACGACGGACTAAAGAAATACCCAAGGCTGCATCTCCAAATGGGAACACACTCTACCACATTTGTGCTAGATAGTGGTGCATCCCTCAACTACATCTTTGTCACAGAACAAAACAGGATAAACCCAAATTACACAAAGCGGCTGTGCAAGTCTACACGTGGATTTCCAAAGACTCTCTGCAATGTCTAGGGCAGTTTCAAACGCCTCTCACTCACAGAGACAGGACCATACAAGCACAGATTCATGCGATTGAAGGGCCCAAAGCAGACTGCTTCCTTGGTTTGCCCACTGCCACACGACTGTGGCTAGTGGAGATGCTATATCAAGTGGAGGATAAATCAGACATTGTACGCAAGTTTCCAAAACTATTCATGGGACTAGGAAAACTGGCTCATTTTCAAGTTCGCCTGCGCATAAATGAACAAATAACACCAGTGGCCCAGCATCATAGGAAGATACCCTTTCATCTCCAACAGGCGGTCAAGGACAAACTACAAGACCTCCTTAGGGCTGACATCATAGAGAGAACTGCGGGACCCAACTGTTGGGTGTCCCCAGTGGTGGTGGTGCTTAAACAAGGATCCAGTGGCAAATTGCGTCTATGTGTGGACACGAGAGCTCCAAACACCACCATTGAACGTGAAAGATATCTGGGACCTCACATCAGTGACATGATCACACTACTCAATGAGGCAAAAGTATTCTCTAAGCTGGATCTAAACAAGGTCTATCACCAGCTCAAACTCCATGAAAGTTCACGTTACATCACCACATTTTCAGCACATCAAGGGCTATTTCAAAACAAATGGCTCAGCTTCTGCATCTCATCGGCAGCTGAGATATTTAAAGAAGCGATGAGGAGAGTAATCCAACACATTTGCTATGACCTTAACTATAGCGACGACATCCTTATATTTGAAGCCATAGTCAAAGAACATGGCAAAGCCCTGGAACAGGCATGTCAGGCTCTTCTGGAAGCCAACCTGCTCCTTTACAAGGACAAGTGTGAATTTTGCGGGTCCACTCAGAAGTTCTATGGACATATCTTCTCAGGTGACAGATGAGGTTAGACCCTGAGAAAGTCATGGCCCTCACCAACACCCCTCATCCGCAAGGTGTGGGAGATATTCAGTTGTTTCTGAGAATGGCCAGCTACTGTGCCCGGTACATCAAGGACTAGACTATCATCAGCTACCCCTTCAGGGAGCTGACCAAAAAAAGTAAACCATTCCGGTGGTCGGCAAGATGTGATCAAGTATTCAATACAATCAAGGACACCACTGAATCAGCCAGCAATCTGACATGCTTCAATACCCGCAAGAAGACCAAAATCACTGTGTACGCCTGTCCAGTGGGACTTGGAGCCATCCTAGGTCAGTATGACAAAGAAGGCAATCAAAGACACATAGCAGCATATGCCAGCAGTAGCCTGACTGACACTGAGAGAGCATACTCGCAGCCGCAAAAAGAAAGTCTTGTCATTGTCTGGGTATGTGAGCACTTCCACATCTTCATATACGGAAAACTCTTCAGACGCATCATGGACAATCAGGCGTTGATAACCATAATCGAAAATCCCCGGGCCAAGATGCCTCCCAAAATCGAGCCATGGGGAATTCGACTGCAAAAATACAGCTACACCATCATACATAAACCCGGAAAAGCAGCAAACTCAGCATATTACATGTGACAGCACCCCAGAACATCCTCTATAACAAGACCATCACTAGCAGAGGAGTACATTCACTTTGTCATTGCTCAAGCAAGACCACTGGAGTCCCTCTTTAAGCCATCATTGAGGCCATTGCAGCGGACGCCACACTACAAAACATAATGCATACATATCAAAACAAATATTGGAACTCAAAGAACTAACCTCCTTTCAACATGTAAATGATGAACTGTCCATTGCCAAGGATGGTCTGGTCTACTGCTTAGAGAAAAAAGAATTATCATTCCGAACAATCTACATCAGGGGTGGTCAACTTAGCCCATTAGAGACAACAGGGCATAGTAGCCACCAAAAGAGACCTAGAGGAGCGTGTCTGGTTCCCCTCCCTTGAAATGATGGTCGAAGCTACACTAAAAGACTGTCCAGAGTGTCAACTGGTCAGCCGAGAAGAACTTCCCTCGCCGTTGCAAATGTCTGAACTACAGGACAAGTGGCAGCAGACTTCTTTGGCCCCCTACAGCCCGGCAAATACATCCTCATCATAATGGACGAATTCCCCATTCCTGATTGCACAGCAACTATCGTCCACCAGGGGAACCACCACTACACCGGTGCTAGACGAAGTCTTTGGAGCATGGGGAATCCCGGAAGTAGTCAAAACAGACAATGGCCCTCCATTCAACAGTCAAGAATTTGCTGAATTTGTCAGACACCTTAAGTTCAGACATTGAAAGATCACTCCCCTGTGGCCTTAGGCCATTGGGATGGTGGAAAGGTTCACACGCTCCACAGCACCACAAACAAATGCCTGCCACCCGGAGGTTAGGCCAGACTGTGCGCACCTGGGAGAATTCAGCTCGCCATATCCAACAAGCCACTGATCACGATGAGCTAGTGAAGATGGACAGAACCAAGAAAGCTAAAATGAAGGAATAGAATACGCATACAGGCATCGTAGGGGTAAGCCATCGACAGTCCAAGAAGGAGACTGGGTACTAGTCAGGCAAGAACAAAAGAGAAAATCGGTCAGTTAGTCACCCACTACAAGTAACAAACCGAAAAGGCACAATGGTCAGTGATGTCACTGAGGATGCTCCCATGTCAGTCACGAGATCGAGTCCACCCCTCTCCTCAGCAGCGGGGGAACCTATACCGCCCACCTCAGCAAGTTGGCCGGAGCGTGCACGTCGCAGGTCTGCAAGTCTCATAGAAGAAATATAATGGATGCCTTCCCAAAATAAGCTCATCTGTGCAAGGGAGGGAAATGTAATGTTGTGACAAGAGCTGTGACATGAGGGTGCTAGGACTTCGGGAACTAAAAAGTGCCCAGTGAGGGCCGGAGACAGGAAGAGGAAAAGGAGGTACAGGAAAGGACAGTGATGAGATAACGAGGTCAGGGACAGACGCATGTATGCGAGGTCTGCAGGAAAGGAATACCAACCCACTACCGTGTGTGGCGACTTCTTGCCGATCCAACAAGGGAGAATTGTTTTTGGGAAGCATGCGAGGCACAGAGAGACCCTTTTTTGCTGGTGCACAAAGATAAATACATTTGAGAAATACCCAAAAAGCATCTGTTGACCCCCAAGCTAGAGTAGTACACGTACCAATAGTGAATTTGGACTATGAGCGCATCCTGTGCAGTCATAAAACAATAAGGTGACATCAACAAACAATGTAATGATGTGTGCATGAAGATACATGGCGCTAATTTGGCTTGGGACAACCGATGATTACAAGAGCGTTATGTTGACTTGAGTGTTCTGTGGCGCAAAGTAGAAATGGAATACAAAGTACTGTTGAGTGGCAGTTTAGAAAGAAATAGATTTAAGGTAGAATTTGCGATGCATAAACAGTGAAAAAAACATGGAGCCCCAAGATTGATAGTAGGAGTACCATGAAAGAATGATGACACCGTCTCTTAACCTTTTGATTGTGATTATTGACAGCCTACTGAAATGTTCTTGCTACCAGCTTTATCATTACAATAATTTCATTAAACTTTTGTTTATGTTTATGTAGTTTGCTTGTTATTTTAGGTTATTATGGTAGTGTATTGTGCTTTGGTGATTGGTCTTAAGATGGGTGCTGCATGAATGGCTCAGCACCCATTATTCCCTTCAGAGGTTGGAGAACATTGTCTTCTTTTGAAGCAGTGGAAGTAGGAATTTGACCCTCATCCCATAACGATGGTAGGGGAAAATGTTTCTACACGGAGGAAACAAAACTTGCTGTTACATGGGGCCTGATTAAGATATTGACGAATGGGTTACTCCATCTCAACAATGATGGATACTGTGGTAACAAGGAACGTCCACGGCGTTAGTAAGAAATATTTTATTCAAAACAAAGCCAGCATGGAGTAGAATCACCACATCCACTGCCCTCCTTCCTCTTCTCACTAACTCTCCCCAGCCCCATGCCAACATTCCTTGATGCCACTATGACCTCATGCATGTTGTCAGAAGGCCGGCATTATAACATATCACTTTTCTTTCCTTAATACAAATTCGAACAAAAGCTAAAAAATACTTACCACAGTTCCATGCTTACAACAGTTTTATACATTCTTTACTATCCCTTTTCCTTTCTCAAAACAAACTCGAACAAAACCTAAGAATACTTAGAATATAGATAAGAATACTTAACACAGTTCCAAGCTTACAACAGTATTAAATTCTGGGGCAAAAATTACATGCTTTACTTCCATACATAATCTTGAAACTTAACTGGCAACCTACTATTTCTGTGTGCCCGAGTCTCTTTTCCCATAACCTCATCTCTTCCTGCTACCCCTCCCAATCCTTCATTTGCCACCCCTATGTTTCTATGACAACATGGGACATCTTTGTCATCCCTCATCATGAAACCCTGCAACTGTGTGGGTGTGGAGGAACCACTCCAGACTGCGTTATAGGTTTAAAATGAAGAATTTTTTATTGAAGTTATGGTATATAGTGGAATTCAGGTAGGTTTATTTCAGTCTTTGCGAAGCTGGGCTTTAATTGGTGGGATGTTCTTGAGGTCCGTTCCTTACTCATCTTTCTCTCTCTCTTGTTCACAGGACATTCCCCCGGGAAGCGCATGTGGAGAGAAAAAAAACAAGAGCTGTAAGTGATCTTTTAATGATATCTCTTTTCTTATACAATGTCGTTATGTTTCCTGTCTTTCTGTTTTTGACAATATTATATTACTCTCCTTATTTCAGGTTAGCCCATACTTGTCTTCTGTTTTCGTACTATTCTGATTCCTAATCTTTCTTGTCTTTCTGTTTTCCCTTAGTTTTCAACAAGTTCTGTGCTTGGGCTTCGGCGGGCCTTTTAATGGTAATGGTGGTCTACGGTGCCTGTCGGTACGTTTTCGTGTCTCTCCCTGCTCCTCGTTTGTTTTTCCCCTTTTCCCTTCCTGTTACCCTAGCGCTTGTGCCTTCCCGTTTCCTCGGTGATTGTCTATTCCCTCCTCCCCTTTTCCCTGTGTTACCCTTTTCACTCCACTCCTTTCTCTCTCTCTCTCTCATTTACAGTCACTCAGGGACGTAGTCCCACGCACCTGAATGGCCACGCTTCTCCTGGAGCGTGGCGGGATGCAGTATTTCGGCCTCCCGGTCGCCTGGAACAGGGTCTTCTCGGAATCGCCTCCCAGTTCCTCTTACGATACCCGGACAGTACCTTCGGTGCTGGTTCACAGTCGAGCTCTGCTCCTCGTCTCTCTCCTTTCCGCCTCTCAACGCTGAAAGTGCTGACTCTGGTATATTTGACTGGCTGGCGTCCCGCTGCTGCGGAACAATTGACCAATCACAGGCAGCATGACCAGGAAGCTTCGGAGCAACAGGGGCAGAGTCAGCACAAGTGATAGCCATGTGCGGGCGCGCAGGCTCTAGCCCGTCACATACACTCCCCCTAGGGAGCGGCCTGTCGAGACGCTCCAAAGCCAGATAATGGGAAAGGAAATCTGCTGCCACCATGTGTTTCCCAGGCAGATGTTGGATCCGAAAGGAGAATGACTGTAAGGAAAGGAACCAGCGGAGAACACGGGCATTAGTGTCCTTATGATGGGCAAGCCATGTGAGAGGCGCGTGATCAGGGTAAAAGTTCTGCCCGATAAGTAGTATCTGAGAGATTCAATTGCCCACTTAATCGCCAAACATTCCTTCTCTATAGCCGGATAATGACATTCCCGTGGTAGAAGCTTCCTGCTGATGTACAACACTGGGTGGAGGGAGTCACCAGCCTGCTGTTGGGATAACACTGCCCCAAGCCCTACGTCGGAGGCATCAGTCAATAACACGAAAGGTTTATCAAAATCAGGACAACACAGCACGGGTTCCGAAGTGAGAGCGGCCTTTAGTTGCTCAAAACTACGTAATGCAGGCATAGAGGGGGGACCAAGGGTGTCGGGACAGGAGTTTTTCAGTAGATTAGTAAGAGGTTCTGCAATGGTGGAGAAATGAGGGATAAATCGCCGATAATAGCCAATCAAACCCAGGAAAGCTCTAATATCTTTCTTCCTCTTGGGAAATTCCATTTTAGAAATGGCCTCTACTTTTTCCACCTGGGGACTAATTCTACCATTCCCCACAATATAGCCCAGGTACTTGATACTAGTCTTTCCGAGTTTACATTTGTCTGGATTGGCAGTTAAGTTGGCCTTTCGTAAAGCCTGCAATATGGTCCCTAGATATGTCATGTGCTCCTCCCAGGTCTTGCTGTATACAACAATGTCATCGAGATAGGCAGCAGCATATTGCTGAAAGGGACGTAGGATTTCGTCCATGAGCCTCTGGAAAGTGGCGGGGGCCCCATGGAGACCAAAAGGAAGGACAGTAAAGTGATATAAACCCGAGGGGGTGGCAAATACTGTTTTTTCTTTATCGTCCTTTCTTAAGGGTATCTGCCAATAACCCTTTGTGAGATCTGAGGTGGATAGGTATGTGGCTTGGCCTAATCTCTCAATCAGTTCGTCTATCCTAGGCATGGGATAAGCATCAAAATAGGTTAAGTTGTTGACACCCCTATAATCTACACAAAACCGTGTACTGCCATCGGGCTTGGGTACCAATACTACTGGCGAGCACCAGGGACTGGTTGACGGTTCTATGATACCCGCTGCCAACATAGTTTGGACCTCTTCTTCAATTATCTTTTGCTTTGCTTCAGGGATGCGGTATGGCCTCTGTCGTGAGACAGTATTTTGTTTCAAACGGATGGGGTGTTGGACTAGGGTAGTTCTACCCGGATATCTAGAGAAGACATCTTGATTGTGCTGTACTAACTGGGTTAGTTGATTGTGATACCCTTTTGTAAGATCAGGATTGATCCATGGGTTTACCTGGTTGGACCGATCCTGGGAAGTTATCTTGGGATATGAGATGTCGTCAGGAATCTCAGAGTTGATAAAGTGAACGGAGTTGTCTTCTGTGGGTTCTAGCCATTTCTTCAGTAAATTGATATGATATATCTGCTCCCTACCGCTCCCTTGGGGAATGGCCAGCTTATATGTGGTGGGGTTGATCTGAGCTATCACTTCAAACGGTCCCTGCCATTTGGCCAATAGCTTATTGTCAGAGCTAGGGAGCAAGACTAGAGCTTTGTCTCCTACTGATAAGGTGCGAACAGCACTCCGGATATCGTATCTTTGTTTCTGCTTATCTTGTGCTTCCTGTAAGGCCGTATGGGCTTCTTCCCATACTGTATGTAGATTGTCTCTTAACTCCCTGGTGTAGGTTAAGAGGTCTTTTACTTCCTCTTCTGTATCCTCCCACTGTTCAACTAACATGTCTAACAGGGTGTGTGGCTGTCGTCCGAATAACATTTCAAAAGGACTATGGCCCAATGACGCTTGTACATGTGCACGGATAGCATATAAAACTGTGAAGATGGCTTGGTACTCTATGTACTGTAGGAGATCCAGTACTGGAATGTGATGAGGTAGATGGGTTCTGAAATGGAATGGGTGAAGGAGTTGAGAGGTGGAAGGAAAAAGGAGACGGAAGGAGCTGTGCTGGAGATGCTGTATATTACTTATGAAATAAAGAAGTGAAATGAAACTAAATTGAGAGATTCATCTTTACATTGGCGACGAGGAGCCGTGCAGGAGACGGATTGAGTTGAACATCTCCACTCCTGGAAGCAAATACAGCTCGAAAAATCATATATTCAACAGAGAGGAAAAGATACAAAAGGAGAAAAAGGAGAAAAGAAAAACCCACAAAAGAACTTAAATCTAATTTAGAACTGGTGAGCACAATTATTATTATTATCCAAACATCGCAATTTCAAATCAGTTAAGTTACTCCTTAATACCGTAAATACGTATGTGAAGATATATATATATATTTTTTTTAATCGACTCCGTGGACAAGCTCAATCGCATGATAACATTCCTCAAGAAAACGACAATAATCTTTATTTTATCTTAGCGCAAATCAGACTGCCGGTTTGTAACGAACTGTGTGTAATTTTAAAAGAAAACAAGCAGACGCGCGAGGTGTATGCGCGTGATACACTTAGCCCTTTGAAGAGACTCTGCCGCAAGCAGAACGCGTGAGGTGTATGCCGCGAGCAGAACGTATTTCTAGACACGAGCAAGCAATTTCCATTACGGCAGTTCATGCCGTGGGTGGAACATTACCCGGCTTTCTGCCATTAGCGGGGAATTAACGCGGCAACTAAAATATAAATAATAATAATAAAAGGAAAACAAGAACCTGCATCGGCAATTCACGACGTACTCTGCTCCAGTCCTGCAAAAGCGAAGAAGGACTGGGTAAAGGTTAAGTAGTGAAAGGAAAGAAAGACTTTAAAAAAAAAAAAAGGAGCAGGAAAAGGCAATGTGAATGGAAAAATAGTGAAGAAGTACATGTATTAAAATGCATACTATATAACAAATTTTAAAGTGGAAATTTGATGAGAAGAAAACTGCATATGATATAAAAAAAAAAAGAAAAAAAAAAAAACATTGAGCTATGGGTGATCAAAGTATGTCCTCGCCACCACCCTTTTTAGCAACTCCTGGGGAACCACCTATTCCGTGGAAACAGTGGAAAAAGGTGTTCTCTACCTACTTACTGGCAATTGGAGGAGATCGCTACAGTCCTATCAGAAGACAGGCGATTCTTCTTCATCATTTGGGTATAGAAGGAAGAAGAATATATGAGGACCTACCTGAGGTTTCATTAGGTATGGGTGATGGACAACCCTCCAATCTGTTTGAGATGTCTTTGCAAATGCTAGATTTACAATTAACACCTAAGACTAATTTGGTTCTAGAGCGTCATAAATGTTTCTTGAGGATGCAGAATGCTGAAGAAGATATAGCATTGTATGTAGCAACCTTACGTGGACTTGCCCTGTCTTGCCGCTTCGAGCAGTTATCGGATTCCCTAATAAGAGATCAGATAGTATGGTGTGCTTATAATAAGAAAATAAGGGAGAAGTTACTAATGAAAGATCTTAATCTGGAGGAAGCGATTCAAGTTGCTAAAAGAATGGAGCACACAGCTGTATGGCTACTGGAAATGGATGATTCAAATAAGGAAGGAAAACAAAATGTTATCAGTGAGATAAAGAATAGGAGCAAATTCACAATTAGTGAAGAGAAGAAAAAAATCAACAAGGAATTGGGAAGACCCGAGTCGGGGAAAGTTTGATTCAAGGGAAGTAAAATGCTATCGGTGCGGAGCGCCCGGACACATTGCATCGAGCAAAATGTGTGCTGCAAGAAATGCAATATGTCGCAATTGCGGGAAAAGAGGGAATTTTGCCAAAGTCTGTAAATTCAAAAACAATGAAGGTAGTGGTCACACGATTCAAGATGTTCAGGATGTGTGTGGAAACTTGGAAGAAATAATTCTAACTGTGGAAGGAAACCCCATTGATCTAGCTCCTAACGAAAAAACCATGGGAATAGAAGATTCGACACTCAGGATTGATCTTGAAAGTACAAGTGTCTTGAAGAAACCTCATGCTCAGGTGTTACTGAACAACCTGCCAGTTAATCTGTTGGTAGATTCTGGGAGTCTATTTACCCTTGTTTCAAAAAAAACTTATGAGAAATTGTGTGTTAACACTGGAAATGAGAATTTGTTGGAACCGAATATAAAAGCTGTGGGATATGCAGGGAAGAGAATAGAAATGATAGGCATGATTTGGATGACAATTGTTTTCAAAGGGAGAGCAGTTAAAGGAAGGATATATATTACGGACTTTGGAACTAATTTATTGGGCTGGCGTCATCAGAAAGATTTGGGGATAATTCTGAACCCTAATGCTAAAGAACCTGTAATGATTTTGGAAAAAGAAAGAATTGGTGAAGTAAAAGACACTTGGAGAAAATAATTATGTAAGATGATGTGGACGTATCGCACAATTCCACATTTAGTTACTGGGGTGGCACCATTTGTAGCTCTTAAGGGGAGAATGCCTGGAGTGAAAGAATGCCCAGTGTGGTTAAAGACTGAAAGGAATGTAAGAGTAGACAGGGAGGCAATGAAAGAAAGAGGAGAGGAGATGCAGAGAAAAAATACCCAACAGTACAACAAAAGAATGGGTGTGAAGTATTTTCACATAAATAAAGGGGATTGGGTAGTGAGAAGGAGAGGTGGAACAATTGTGAAGGGAGACAGCAAGTATTCTGCTCCTCAATTGGTGAGGGAAGTCAAAAGAAATGTAATAATTTTAGAGGATGGTTCTTCCTGGAGTATGGGAAGTGTGTGCAAAGTTCATCGTTAAAATATTGAATTTCTGAATTAATTTGTTGAACTCGTATTGTGAACTAGGACTAATAGCTTTGTCTGATCTTTCATGTTTTATCGTACCTACTCTTGTTCTTTGTTTTGTTATTTGTTATATAATATATAAGGGGGAGAAGTGTGAAGATGGCTTGGTACTCTATGTACTGTAGGAGAGCCAGTACTGGAATGTGATGAGGTAGATGGGTTCTGAAATGGAATGGGTGAAGGAGTTGAGAGGTGGAAGGAAAAAGGAGACGGAAGGAGCTGTGCTGGAGATGCTGTATATTACTTATGAAATAAAGAAGTTAAATTAAACTAAATTGAGAGATTCATCTTTGCATAAACCAATGGTAGTTTCTTTTCCCAGTCCTTCCCAGCTTCCGATATACTTTTTCTGAGTAATGATTTAATGGTTTGATTGTATCTTTCTACTAGCCCATCTGTTTGCGGATGATAGACTGAGGTACGGATTTGTCTCACCCCTAGAAGTCGACATACTTCTGCCATTAATCTGGACATAAACGGAGTCCCTTGATCTGTCAGGATCTCTTTCGGAAAACCTACTCTGGAAAATAACTCTATCATAGCCTGAGCGATAACTTTAGTATGTGTACTGGGAAGGGGTATGGCCTCGGGATATTGCGTCGCATAGTCCACCAAAACTAACACATACTGTTGTCCCCGAGTTGAAGGGGAAAAGGGCCCGATAAGGTCCATTCCCATCCGGGTAAAAGGAATGTCAATAATGGGAAGTGGCCGAAGGGGAACGGGTTTTTGTGGAGAGGGGTTGTATAACTGACATTTGGTACACTCAGAACAATGCTTACGTAGCTCGCCATAAACCCCGGGCCAATAAAATCGTCGAAGTACCGCTCCTTCCGTTTTCTCCCTTCCTAAGTGTCCTTCCCCATTATCCCCATGTGCCAGCTGCAACACTTGTTGACGGTGACTTTTAGGTACTACTAATTGTAGGTCATTTCCTCTGGTGGGCGTGTGGTTTCTATATAGGAGATTATTACGAACCAAGAATCGGGGACCTACCCCTGGTGCTGTTCCGGACTCGGCCTGCTGCCAAGCATATTTTAAGGTAGGATCCTCATTTTGATTTTGTTGAAACTCTCCAGTAATGGTGCAAACCTTCCCAATACCAATGGAATCTTTGGGGGTCGGGTAGTTCGGCATATAAGAGCGTCGTTCTCTTTTTTGTCTTTTGCTGAGGGCAATTCGTACTTGTTTGGGTTCATCCAGGTCCATTACTCTTGGTGCTTTCCTCCACCATTCCTTCAGAAGGTGCTCTTGTCCTGCTTTTTCCAACAAGGAGGGAAAATCCTCATAATCTGTCCCGAGGATTATATCCTCATCGAGGCTGGGGAACACCCCTACCCTGAGGGTTTCACTCTGTTCTTTCCATTTCAATTGTATTGTTGCAAGTGGGTAAAACCGTTGATCCCCATGTACACAGGTAATGAGAACCTGTGACTCTGGTTCCACCTGCCCTGGCATTATTAAATCATCCCTGATCACGCTCTGGCTACATCCAGAATCGATTAGAGCCATCCTTTCTAGTTCATTGATGAGGAGAGGGAGGGTATATTTGGGTTTCTTCCCTCCAGCCCAGAACACTCTTCCCTTGGTCAGGCCTATCTCCATAGGTTTGTCTGTTTCTTTCTTTTGAGGGCAATGCCGGGCAATATGGCCCCACTCTGAACAGTGATAACACTGGGGTCCATGGCTGGTATATCCAGAGGGACCCGGGCCAGCTGGTTGTGATCGGTCAGTTCCAGAATTTCCTACAGGCCGCGGCAGATGTAATCTAGGTATGGCTGGACGGGCCGGGGTTGGTGGAGTCTGACTAGCATTAGCCCTAAAATCCGTGCCTCTATGATAAGCACAGGCAAGCTCTATGGCGGTTTCATTTGTGAGTCCAGGATGTTGCCGTACCCAGTTCCGGGTGGTGGGGGGGAGAGCATCTACGTATTGTTCCAAGACTATAATGTCAAACATTTCTTCTCTTGTGTTCTCTGTTGGAAGTACTCACCTTCCGGCTGCATGTTGGACTCGATAATACAAAGTACGGGGGTTCTCCTGTTGCTGCCATTTCATGTGTCTAAACTTGGTGCGATAACTCTCACTGTCCAAACCTACTCTCTCCAGAATGGCTTTCTTAAGCTCTTTGTATGGAAGAGTACCACTGGGGTTAACAGCTTGATATGTTGCTTGTAAATGGCCGGTGAGAAGGGGGGCGATATATTGGCCCCATTTATCCTCTGGCCAGTTAGCAGTACCGGCCACCCTCTCAAAGTTGGTGAAAAAAAGAATCAGGGTCTTCCTGTTCCTGATAGCGTTGCAACACACTACTCGGTACTGTGGGGTGTACTTTTGTATGAGCGATGGTAAGTTTACCCAAGGCAGTCTTATGTACGAGTTGATTATTGGCCATAATCGTTGCCTGACTCTTAAGAGCTGTTTGCAGTGCCTCTCATTCTTCTTTAGCTTCTTTTATTTGTTGTTCCCACATTATCTGGAGATGCCTCTGCCCTTCTGCCAACTGAGCAATTACGTCTGCCATTGTTGCCTTTTCCTCCATGGTGGCGGTGTCTCCACAATCCCACTTCTGACACCACTTGTAACTGTGTGGGTGTTATAGGTTTAAAACGAAGGATTTTTATTGAAGTTATGGTATATAGTGGAATTCAGGTAGGTTTATTTCAGTCTTTGCGAAGCTGGGCTTTAATTGGTGGGATGTTCTTGAGGTCCGTTCCTTACACGTCTTTCTCTCTCTCTTGTTCACAGGACATTCCCCCGGGAAGCGCATGTGGAGAGAAAAAGAACAAGAGCTGTAAGTGATCTTTTAATGATATCTCTTTTCTTATACAATGTCGTTATGTTTCCTGTCTTTCTGTTTTTGACAATATTATATTACTCTACTTATTTCAGGTTAGCCCGTACTTGTCTTCTGTTTTCGTACTATTCTGATTCCTAATCTTTCTTGTCTTTCTGTTTCCCCTTAGTTTTCAACAAGTTCTGTGCTTGTGCTTCGGCGGGCCTTTTAATGGTAATGGTGGTCTACGGTGCCTGTCGGTAAGTTTTCGTGTCTCTCCCTGCTCCTCGTTTACTTTTCCCCTTTTCCCTTCCTGTTACCCTAGCGCTTGTGCCTTCCCTTTTCCTCTGTGATTGTCTATTCCCTCCTCCCCTTTTCCCTGTGTTACCCTTTTCACTCCACTCCTTTCTCTCTCCCATTTACAGTCACTCAGGGACGTAATCCCACGCACCTGAATGGCCACGCTTCTCCTGGAGTGTGGCGGGATGCGGTATTTCGGCCTCCCGGTCGCCTGGAACAGGGTCTTCTCGGAATCGCCTCCCAGTTCCTCTTCCGATACCCGGACGGTACCTTTGGTGCTGGTTCACAGTCGAGCTCTGCTCCTCCTCTCTCTCCTTTCCGCCTCTCAACGCTGAAAGTGCTGACTCTGGTATATTTGACCGGCTGGCGTCCCGCCGCTGCGGAACGATTGACCAATCACAGGCAGCATGACCAGGAAGCTTCGGAGCAACAGGGGCAGAGTCAGCACAAGTGATAGCCATGTGCGGGCGCGCAGGCTCTAGCCCATCACAAACCCGAACACTTAAAATCCTCCATTCTCCCCCCTTTGAGTTGATCTTGCATGTCCTTTCCTTGTTTGCTATACAAAGCCACTCTTCCTTTGTTCCATTTGTGACCATTCTTTAATACCACATCCCAATCATGAACATCACTCACTTCCATGTGGTCTGAATATTTATTTGTACAACTGCCTCTTCTACCCAATTTTATTTGAACCCAATCCCCCTAGGTTATCCTGCCACTTTTACTCCTGCTTTCTCCTGTTTTATCTCGTTCCTCCATCCACTGTGGAGTCATTTTTGCTTTGGGTTTTCTACCCCTCATTCTCACAAAAGGAATGTCCCCTTTTGCACCATTCTCTGTTGTGTTATACGCCCACACCATTTCTTCAACCATATCCGTCACCCCCTTACAGTTTTGCACCGCCATTTGTATAGCACCTTTTACCATACGATTCACTTGTTCCACCATTCCATTCTCCTGGGGGTTATACAGTGACGTACACATGTTTGATGCCATTCCCCCCTAAGAATGTTTTCATCTCCAACAATGTGAGTTGTGTCCCATTGTCTGTCTCTAGAAAACTTGGATTCTCTTCACTTCTGAACACGTTTCTGAGTACTCTGATCATTCTTTTCGTAGTCACATGCCCTACAAACTCTACTGTGACCCACCTTGAATTCACATCAACCATCACCACAGCAAAATGCTCATTCTCATTCACATAATCTATAGGCCCGATCATGTCCAAACACAACTTCTTCCATGGACCTCTTTGTTCACTGATACACCCTCATTAGTTACTTTAAATCTCTTCTCACTCGCCTTACACATGTTACATTCTGCCACTCACTCATTCACTCGTTAATTTATACCTGCCCACCAAAATTTGTCCTTTAATCTTTTTTTAGTAAGCGTCTGCCCTAAATGGTCTTCATGAGCCAACATCGCTAACCTAGTCTTGATTCCATCAGGCAGTATTAGCCTCTCACCACTCATGATTGAGTTCCCATCCTCCCCAATTGTCAATTCTTCTTGCAATTTCACAAAAGGATGTGCCCCCACATTCAATTCACTCTCTCACTTCCACCCTTCGCAAATGTTCCTCCTCACTTCTTGAAACACTTCATTTTTACTGAAAGCAGTTTCCCATTTTTCATGTGTAATAGCTTTCAAATCCCCTTTCAATGTGTCTTCCACCACTACGCAAATGACCTCATCATCAACTTGCTGCCTACCCGTAGTTTCCAAAGGTAACCTAGACATGCAGTCAGCTTATACATTTCTCCAGCCTGCCACGTAGTCCACCTAGCAACAATATTCTTGAAGTTGAGCTGCTAATCTTGCTAAGCTTGCCGAAACCTTGCCTGTCCCACCTGGCCTCTACAGTTGTAAAAGTGGTTTGTGATCGGTTGGTAAAGTAAAATATACACCCCACACGTAAGTGCAGAAATATTCCACACCCCACGCCGCAGCCAAAGCCTCCTTTTCAATTACTGCATAGTTAAGTTCAGTTTGACTTAAAGATCTGGATGTAAATGCCACTGGCTTCTCTACCCCATTCTTGTACTGAGAGAATACTGCTCCTGGTCCATGTGCACTTGTGGTCCACTGTAATCACTGTCCCGCATTTTGGCTCAAAACGAGTCAGAATCTTTGCATTCACAATATCCTACGTAATGCCCTAAAGGCTTGTTCTAGTTCACTCCACCACTGAAAGTCCCTGCCCTTCCTCAATAACTCCCTTAATGGCTCAGTCTTTTCTGCAAAATCATTCACAAACTTTGTATAATATTCCGCTAATCCCATAAAGGACCTTAGTTGATCTTTCCCCTCAGGTATGGCAGCTTTCCTTATCGACTTTACCAAATTCTCCTTGGGACTAACTCCTTGCCCTGCAATAGTATACCCCAAATACTCTATTTCCTCCACCAAAAACTGACATTTCCCTTTACACAAAGTCAAACCTGCATCTCTGAAAATATCCAGCACCCTCACCAAAGTTTTATTGTGCTCTTCTGTTGTAGCTCCATAAATAATATGTCATCCTGAAAAAACCTCACATAGGGAACCTCTTCCAACAGGACATTCATCAAACGTTGGAAAACACTAGAAGCAGATGCCAAACCAAATGGAAGTCTTGTAAATTGAAACACACCTTCCATGGTTATAAAGGCAGTGAAATTCATTAATTTTGTGTGCAACTTAATCTGGTGGTATGCGGACTTGAGATCTAATCTGGTAAAGTACTTTGCCCCATTTAACTGCAACACCAGCTCTGAAATGCTAAGTAACAGAAAACTGTCCAACTTTATGTCCTGGTTCAAAGACGTGAAGTCTACACAAAATCTTAAATGCCCATCACTCTTCTTCATTATAACCACTGGCGACAACCACTCAGAGGCCTCTACTGGCTCAGTTATGCCCTCCTCCTGCATTTCCTTTAACATCTCTTTCACTTCACTCGTTACAGCTATTGGCACCTATGCACACTAGTCTCACAGGTATCTTCCCACTCTTCATTTTAATCTCATGCGCATAACCCTTCATTACACCAATGCAATTTTCAAATACCTCCCCAAATCTTTTTAATATTTCATCAACTCCTTCTTCCTCCTGGACCACCAAAACTTGTTTGACTGATCTGGGTCCATTATTACCCATAAATTGTATTGCTGCACCCACCCTAAAATGACTGGGCCATCATTTGACACGTACACTTTACCTTCTGAGGTCCTCCCTTCAAACTCAAATGACGCATTCATGAAACCCACTATGATGATGTCTGATCCCCCATTGCCCTTCAGCTTTACATCACTGAGTTGTAACTTTACTCCAGGCCATACCTTGTTGAATACCCTCGCTGGCACAATAGAATACATTGAACCTGGATCCACCCTCAACACAATATCTTTTCCATTGATTTTAAAAATTCCCTTTGCCCTGACAATTTCCATACTGGCTTTACTTTCAACGCAGCGCACCCTATCTGGCATTGACTCTACATCTTCAATGACACTACTCTACTACGTGACAAATCTTTACACACTCTTGCTAAATGGCCCATTCTACCACATTTCCTGCAGTCTTTATCACAAGCAAAACACCCTCTAACGTCAGCAATGTGGGATAAACTCCCACATCTGTAACAACCTTTGAAATTCAGTTTAATATTATTTCTCTCGTTGCCTTTGTCGCTGCTATACTTCTCTTTACTACTCCCCTCCTTCGTTGACTTCGTATGTGAGTCTCTTTTAGATATCGTGCTGACTTCTTCATTGTGAGACACACGTCTCTGTTCCAATTATTGCAATACCTTCATACACTGATCCGCCTCCGTGACAACTTTAGCTATGCCAATAGCTTTCTGTAAAGTTGGGTTCCTCGCTGCCCACAGTCTCCCCTGCATTCATTTGTTCCTACATTGAATGATCAGCTGATCTCTAATCATCTGGTCAGTCATATACCCGAAATCATATTTCAACGCATGCTCTGGTCAATAAATTCCTCCTCTTTCTGCGGTTGAGTATAGAACTTATGTTTCTGCATGACAGTATTGACTTGTTTGCCAAAATATGTTTCCAATCTCTTCTTAGCTTCCAAATACAGATTTTCTATTTCCTCACCATCTGCGCCGCTAGACACTGGTAAATATTAAAAAATGTGCTGACCTTCCTTCCCTAACGCATTTATTAACAATGCCCTTTTTCTTGATGGCCTGAACTGTTGTCCGTCTATGGCCTCCAAATAATTTTCAAAGTTCAAAATCCACACCTCACACTCAATCTTCAGTGTTCCAGCCTGTTCCAAAAACATTGAAGGCGAATTTATGCCTTGGGCACTGCAACTCGCGCCTTCCATGTTAACCAACAGTGCCTGCACAAGTTATTTCCAATACCACTGCACAAAGCTGCTCCCATACTGTTTTCTCCTTGTGATGTTGCTCCCTTTAATCTTTACTAGTACTTAATATTTATTTGTAGGTGCGCAGGCGTGCATGTCACTGTTGCACACATGTAACACACATCTGTATTTATTTCTTTTGACATCTTTTTACTTAAAAAAAAAAAATGTATTTCTGTGGCCGCGTTGCGTTGCTGTGGCGCGTTGAAACAATCAATACGCGACTCAGCCGGTGTGCGTATTACCGTGTACACCATAAAACATAAAATGGCCACTGATGTTTAAATGGGCCGTGTCACATGACAAAGGAATCCGCCTCACCTAAGATGGTCGCCTGACATCTAAAGTGACGCTGCAATGGGCTGTGTAAAGTGAGAGCGTCAAATCCTCTTAGGCCCTGTCCACTAGTGATGTCTCAGAGGGTCCTCACCTCTTCTCCGAGGGTCCAAACGCCGATGCTCAATGGCTATGAGCTCCGACTGCTTCCCCACAGGACGACCAGCAGCTTTGCTCTAGTCGACACGCCTCCAAACCGCAGCACGACTCCACTTCTTCTTCGACGGAAAATGTAGGCACCTCTTCCTCACCATATGCTTTGTGTCCAGATTTACTCTACGCTTGGCTGGAGGACAGCTCGTTGCCACATTTGTGGTAACAAGGAACATCCATGCCATAAGTAATAAATATTTTATTCAAAACAAAGCCAGCATGGAGTAGAACCACCACATCCACTGCCCTTCTTCTGACTAACCATCCCTAGCCCCATGCCAACATTCCATGATGCCATTATGACCTCATGCATGTTGCCACGATCTGGATTTAAAACAAGCTATTGACATAGTACAGGGAAAGGAACAGACTGCTGTGTGCATTAAAGTAATTTGTAATCAGTTGAAAGGGTTCAAGTAAACAAAGTCAGTCTTGGTAAAGAAACAAAGTGAGCAGAGTTTGATAGTAGAGGAAAGGCAGAGAAGTGAGAATAAAATCAAGAGTTTTAAATAGGAGATATGGAGATTTATCAAATGGCATGATGCTGTGTGCTGTAATTGTGGAAAGATGCTATGCCAGATTGTGCAAAATGAGTCAAATCAAGCAAGTGATGGTGGAGTGTGAGAAGAGAAGATGATGTTGTTTTACAAGTCGAAAGTGTTGTGAATGAAGTGGAGTATGGACTAGTGATGCCAAAGAGTGTACAGTCAGAAGGGGCAGGCATTAATGTTCTAGCTGAATTATTGACCCGGAATCAACCCTGAATAGTTGATTCTGGGACAATTCAACATGGCAGCTTCATGTGGTCTATGGAATAGTTGATTCAGGGTCAATCAATCAACTCGGATTTGTAAAGTGTGACACTCACCTGCGAGGGGCTAAGTTTTTGCTGGACTCAATCGAAAAGGCAGATCTTGAGTCTCTTTCTGACCTCAGGGAGAGAGGATGATATTTGGGGGTAAAAGGCAGGTTGTTACAGGACTTGAACGCGAGGCAGGAGAAGGAACATCTTCCACTGTAGCTTCAGAGGATGTGGAGAGGGTGAAGGAGGTGAAGCATAGATGTCTGGAGGGTTGGTGGAAGTTCAGGCTGTGGTTATGTAAGGTGGTCCTTGGTCGTGACGGGCCTGATAGGTGTGCATCAGCATCTTGACTTAAGTATACAGGTGAGATAGATATATCTCATGAACAAAATCCTAAGTGAAAAAATTAATTATTCACTCGAAGACACTTATCGTCTATTTTATTTACGAAACTTTTAGTCTGTTCTTTTGTAGCTTTTCCCCACCACCAATCAGAACATGTTTATATATTTTGCCATAAATAATAAGAAAGCACAAATTAAAGCATGTTCCACGTACACAACATAGACAACATACAACACCAATTTTGTCACCAATTTAGAACAATCACAAAAAAAAACAAAAATGAAAGTTTTTGCACTGGAGTCTTTTTTCTATGCACGCTGCTGCTCTTTTCTAGCTAGCAGTCTGTTGTAATTGAGGTAATGTCTTTGGGTATCATGTTTTAGGTTAATATTCATCCTATGTATTTTCACAAGCTACACTGCGCTGCCATGCATATAGCATATAGCATACAGACATCTGACTATATCTGCTGCATTTGCCAAACTGATGTCTTTCTGGCTGCTACGATATAGGAGGAAAGTCATGGTCATGAATTTGTTTGGGGTGGATCATCTTACACAATTCAGAGACCCTCTCTTTGAGACCCTTTTTGAATTTTCTGTCTGCTCTATCAGACATATCAAAAACAGCACTGAAGGCCTCATGAAGGCCATTGTAAGGTGGGAGGCTGGAGCTTTAAAATGTCCAATCAGAGGCTCCAAGACTAAAAATTTTAAGCATAATGGGATAGCGTCTTCTTTTTATATGGGAAGGAACTACAGAGTCCAGAAATAAAGAATAAAAGATTGTTGGCTGACAGTCATTCAGCTTTGTCAATGCTTGTTTCCCCAGGGTGTGCACCCACCACATGTACCCCACATATGCAATGCAAAGCACTACACTCCATACCAATGTAGACCAAGGGTGAGTTAAGCACACTGCAGCAAGACTTTAAATGGCGCAGCCAGAAGGTCACACTCCAGTGACAGAGGTAAAAAGGACCTGTTCACCCCAATTGATTACTACACGGTATGCTACCACCACCATGCTTGTGCTGCATAACTCCTGGTAAAGGCAGTAGCCTCTCACCCCTCTGAGGGTAGCATTTTGAGCTCCCCTCTCGGTCCAACAAGACCGCAATCCGTGAGACAGACCTCTGTCATATCGCACATACACAATCTGCTTTTGCCCATGATGACAAAAAATCTGCATCAGGGATCCAAACTTCAGTACGGTTGGGGTACTCAGGGCAGGTGTGCACGTTCATTACCATGCATATACGTTTTTTTTCCCAACAGTTATTTAACTCTTGACTCTCCACTTGGTGTGGGCAAGCCCAAGTCCACAGAAATAAAGAAGGAAGGTCAGACCTTTTGGGCCAAACACAGGAGGGGCTCCCATTTGAATGTTTGGTGGAAAGGGTGAGGCATCAATGTCAATTTGAGGCAAGACTGAGACTGACAGGGAAACTCTTTCCATAGACCACATGAAGCTGCCATGTTGAACTGTCCCAGAATTCCATGTAGGATGGTTGGGGCAGGATGTAAGGATGATGTGGCACCCTGAGGTTGGATAGAGGTGCATACTATCTTGAACTTTCCACCCCCACTTAAAAACCCTGCACAAGGAAGAGACACTTGAGAAAACAGTAAAACCTAGGAGGAATGATGGGGAAAGAATGCCCATCTGGAAGGAGAAGCCACCTGAGCCCACTAAAAGGATGGATTGAATACTTTGACTGCAACTGGCACCCAGAACTAGGAGGGTCTCTCCAGGTCAAGAGGCACTGGCCCTATTATGCCCCGAGAGAAGTAGTTGGGGAGATAGACCTGCTGGGGCGTGCCTGGGGTCTTGTGGAAAGGTCCTGTAGGAGTGTGCCCTTCCCAAGGAGGGTGGACACTTACTCTGTTGCTGACATACAGGTGTCCTGCTAAACGACGAAAGCCACAAGTTTGGGTAGTGCAGCACAGAGCATGTTCTGCTTGTTGGCAGTGGAGGGGCTGTGGGAGATGACCCATAACAAGGAGTGAATAATAAAAGCCCAGGCAGAGGACAGGTCTGGTGATGGGAGCCTTAAAAATAAAGCTCCCCCACTAAAAAGGAATTGTAGATGCCAGGAGGCCTGAGGAATCTGTGCCTGGGGTTTAGATCTGGTTCTCAAGATCAATCAATCAATCAATCCTTTATTTATAAAGCACGCTACTCACCCGTTAGGGTCTCAAGGCGCTGGGGGGGGAAGCTACTGGTCGAAGAGCCAGGTTTTGAGGCGTTTCCTGAACGTCAGGAGGTCCTGGGTCTGGAGAAGATGGAGTGGAAGCGAGTTCCAGGTCTTGGTGGCGAGGTGTGAGAAGGATCTTCCTCCTGCAGAGGTGCGTCGGATGCGAGGGATGGTGGCGAGGGTGAGGCTGGCGGAGCAGAGATAGCGTGCGGGGGTGTAGAAGGTGAGTCTGTTGTTGAGGTAGGCAGGTCCAGTTTTGTACAGGGCTTTGTGAGCGTGGGTCAGGAGCTTGAAAGTGATCCTCTTTGGTATGGGTAGCCAGGCAGTTTTTTGAGGTGGGGGAGATGTGGTTGCGGTGAGGTATGTCCAGGATGAGCCGTGCGGCTGTATTCTAGATTTGTTGTAGCTTTGATTGCAGTTTGTCTGTTGTTCCAGCATAGAGGGCGTTTCCGTAGTCCAGGCACCTGCTGACCAGGGCGTGGGTGACAGTCTTTCTGGTCTCGACGGGGATCCACTTGAAGATCTTACGGAGCATGCGGAGGGTGTTGTAGCAGGAGGAGGAGATTGCGTAGACCTGCTGAGTGATGCGGAGCGTGGGATCCAGGATGAAGCCGAGGTTGCGAGCGTGGGTCATGGGTGAGGGGGCGGTGCCAAGAGTCGTGGGCCACCAGGAGTCATTCCGGGCTGAGGGGTTGGGGCCGAAAATGAGGATCTCGGTTTTGTCGGCGTTGAGCTCGAGGTGGCTAGATTCCATCCAGTTGGAGATGGCGAGTAGTCCGTTGTGGAGGTTGTTCTTTGCAGAAGTAGAGTCGTTCGTGAGGGAGAGGATCAGCTGGGTGTCATCTGTGTATGATATTATGTTGATGTGGTGTGTTTGTGCGATGTTGGTGAGAGGGGCCATGTAGACATTAAAGAGAGTGGGGCTGAGTGAGGAACCCTGGGGGACGCCGCAGATGATTCCGGAGGCTTCTGAATGGAAAGGCAGACTCTGGGTTCTGCCGGCCAGAAATGAGGAGATCCAATTGAGGGCTTTGTCTCGGATTCCGGTGTTGTAGAGACATGTACGTAGGGTGTGATGGCATACCATGTCAAAAGCAGCGGAGAGGTCCAGTAGGATGAGTGCTGCGGTTTCACCTTTATCGAGCATGATCCTTATGTCGTCCGTGGCAGCGATGAGTGTGGTCTCGGTGCTGTGATTTTCCCTGAACCCTGACTGGGAGGAGTCAAGAGCATTGCTGTCTTCTAGGAAACGGGAGAGCTGGGTGTTGATGACTTTTTCGATGACTTTGGCCGGAAAAGGGAGGAGGGAGATCGGTCGATAGTTCTTCGGGTCATCTGGGTCTGCCTTGGGCTTTTTCAATAGAGCGTTGACTTCTGCGTATTTCCATGTTTCTGGGAAGGTGGCTGATTCGAAGGAGCTGTTGATGGTTCTACAGAGGTGGGGGGCGATGATGCAGCTTGCCTTGTTGAAGATGTGGTGGGGGAAGGGGTCCGCTGGGGATCCGGAGTGGATGGAGGCTATTGTGTGAGCGATGTCATCTTAGTTGGTGAGAGTCCAGGTGTGAAGGAGGTTGGTGTTGCTTGGGAGGTCCTGTGTCAGAGGGTTCAGTTTGAGGGTGTCAGTGGTTGGATTGGGTGTGAAGCTGTTGTGGATTTCTTCTATCTTGCGATGGAAATGGGTGGGGAGGCAGTTGCAGAACGCTTGCGTAGGGGGGTGTTCGTTGGAGCAGGTCTTGGGGTTGGATAGGTCTCTGACGATGCTGAAGAGTTCTTTACTGTTGTGGGCGTTGTTATCTATGCAGTTTTTGAAATGGGTCTTTTTAGCGGAGCGGATTAGTTGGTGATGCCTGCGGATGGATTCCTTGAGTGCGATGTGGTTGTGTTGGCTGGGATCCAGGCGTAGGGCCTTCTCTCTTTTTCGGCATTCTCGTTTGGAGATTTGTAATTCAGGTGTGAACCAGTTGGGTTTGGCGCTGTGCAGGGAGTTTGAAGATTTTTTTAATAGTGCGAGGGTGTTGGCGCAGCCCGCTAACCAGTGGTGTAGATTGCCGGTGTCATCGTCGGGGTGCGTGGTTGTAGGTGGCGTGGTCTGGGAGAGGGTGGAGATCAATTCTTCTGTAGTGTTTTTGATCCAGTTGCGTCTGGGTGGTTGTATGTGGTGGTGGTGAGTAACTGGTTTCTGATAGGAGAAATGGTTGCATCGGTGGTCTGTCCAGGTGAGCTCGGTGGTGTGGCTGAAGGAGACGTGGTTGTTGGCAGCAAAGATGGGATCGAGAGTGTGGCCAGCAGGGTGAGTGGGCAAGGTGACGAGTTGTTTGAATCCGAGGTTTGTGAGGTTGTCCAGTAGGTGGTTGGTGTTGATGTCGTTGTTGTAATCAAGATGGAAGTTCAGTTTGCCTAGTAGGATGTAATCTGCTGGGGTGAGGGCCTGGGTGCTGACGATGTTGGCGATGGGCAAATTTGGGCTTAGTGGCCCAGGCGTCTGTAGATCAGTGTTCCTTTGAGGGTGGTGGTGACATGGATGCTGAAGTGGAGGTGTTCAGCGGAGTTTAGGGTGTCTTGGGTGCTGTTAGAGACTTTGATGGTGCTTTTGTGGACTATGGCTATTCCCCCACCTGGCTTGTTGGTGCGGTCTCTCCTGGTGATCTTGTAGCCTTCGGGGAAGGCGATGTCGATGTCCGGTTCAGAGGCCGACTTGGTCCAGGTTTCGGTGAGGAAGGCGATGTCCGGTGCTAGGGAGGTCAGCAGGTCCCAGAGTTCTATGGCGTGTTTGTGGATAGAGCAAGTGTTGAGAAGGATGCAGTTGAGGCGGTCGTTGGCGGGTTTGTTGTGGCTTTCTGGGTTGCAGGAGAAGTGGCAGGCTTGGCAGGCGAAGGGTCCTTTGGTGGTCCTGGGAGACGACTGGAAACAGGTGGGGGTGCTTCCTGGGTTCAGGGCGCGGAGGTCTTTGGCAGAGTAGTGGTATCTGGTGGTGTGGGGGGGGCGAGGACCAGGGCGACTGGCGCTGGGCGTGGTCCAATTGCGGATGGGCGCAGACGGGCTTGCCTCTGGCATGCCTCCGGCGCGCCCGCTGCGCGCGACCGCCATTAAGAAGAGAGGAGGAAGGGAGGAGCAGCTGGGAGGCGGGAGGGGGACAGCGAATGGGGGCGTGAGGGGGTCGGGCCACAGGGAGGCAGCGGCGGGAAACGGGAAAGCTCAGGAACGGCACGATAAAAAATGAGAGAAAAAGACACAAAACCTCGAAAAACAGAGCGAAAGTCTAGGGTCACTTACCTGCAGCCCACTAGACACCAGGGATGAGGCACAGGCGGGTGCCTGCGGGTGGAGGAGGGCCTCAAACATGCGAACAGCAGCGTGGGCGGGGGACAGGGAACACGGACACAGCAAGGTGGTGCTGCGAGCGTGGGGGAGCGAGCTCCTGACCAAAAGTAGGTCGGATGTCACTCACCTGTGTCGCGCACCGGCCGCCATTAAGAAGGGAGGAGGGAAGAAGGGAGGAGCAGCTGGGAGGCGGGCGGGGGACAGCAAATGGGGGAGCGAGGGGGCGGGCCGCAGGGAGGCAGCGGCGGGAAGCGGGAAAGCACAGGAAATGCACAAATTAGCAGAAACGGCAAAACTAAGGCAAAAAATACGGCACAATTAAAAAAAGAGAGAAAATGACACAAAACCTTGAAAAACAGAGCGCAAGTCTAGGGATGCTTACCTGCAGCCCACTAGACACCAGGGATCAGGCGCAGGTGAGTGCCTGCGGGTGGAGAAGGGCCTCGAACACATGAACAGCAGCGTGGATGGGGGACAGGGAACACGGATACAGCAAGGTGGTGCTGCGAGCATGGGAGAGCGAGCTCCTGGCCAAAAGTAGGTCGGAGTTCACTCACCTGCGTCGCGCAGCGACCGCCATTAAGAAGGGAGGAGCAGCTGGGAGCCGGGAGGGGGACAGCGAATGGGGCGCGAGGGGGGCGGGCCGCAGGGAGGCAGCGGCGGGAAGTGGGAAAACACAGGAAAGGCACAAATTAGTGCAAACGGTAAAACTAAGGTAAAAAATACGGCACAATAAAAAATGAGAGAAAAAGACACAAAACCTTGAAAAACAGAGCGCAAGTCTAGGGACGCTTACCTGCAGCCCACTAGACACCAGGGATGAGGCGCAGGCGTGTGCCTGCTGGTGGAGGAGTGCCTCGAACACGCGAATAGCAGCGTGGGTGGGGGACAGGGAACACGGGCACAGCAAGGTGGTGCTGCGAGCATGGGGGAGCGAGCTTCTGACCAAAAGTAGGTTGGAGGTCAACATGACACCAAAATTACATAAATCAGCCCAATAAGTCTGGGGAATCCAGTACCAGAAGTTTGGTCTCCCAGGGAGACAAGGTGGAAAACAAAGCACATTGTGCCTCACAGCAATTCCCAAACATGCCCCAAGTCCCCGAGAGTTGGCACAGCCTCAAATGTATATCCTTATGGGGAGGGCCATGCATGGGTCCCTCTCCTGAAGCAACACTTGACCGCGGTGACTCCATCCTCCGAAGCCCTGATGCAATCAAGCTACTCTTGGAAGATCCCATTCCCCCAGGACCAAGAAGAAAGGAGGGGGAGCGCCAGCTGCTCCACTCACTGTGTCTGTGTCTAGAGGAGTAGGGTGCACACCACATGACCACACCTCCCCGCACGGAGAGGACGGGAGAAACACGGCACCTATGAATGGTGTCCTAAATGCTGGGGGTCAGCGAGGGGTTTTGGGGCATTGTGGCTCCACCCCCTCACGGCATCCAACACAAGAAAAAGAATGTGGGTGACCCGGGTGGGACCAATGCACTTGTAAATAAAATGAAACGAAGCACAAAGCCACTAATTAAAAATGCACATTGTGTGTAGGGGACCCCCCCACCCATAAGCCCCAACAGCAAGATCAGCTGGAGCAGCCTCATCCTATATATAAGCCTCTGGAACAGGCTAAACATTAGTAATATCAATGCCAACCAGGAAAGGTGTCTTCTGTTTTAAATCTCTGCCTGAGTCTGTATTTTTGAGAATAAACACGGTTGTGTGGGGCCCTGTTGGCTGGGCCTAAAGCTGCGAGGGTAGCAGTGTAAAGACAGAAATATGATGTTAGGACATGTTACTCAATATAATGCATTATTGATAATGTTGATGCTTGAAACTGCAAAGTATTATATGTCAATGAATAGTATTGAATGTTGGTATAATCCCTATTGATTGCAATGGGGGATTATAACATCTTTCTGCTTTTAAGAATGTGGTGGTGACATCCTGACAAAACCTGTAGGCCTTCCTGGTTGATAATTGCACCCCCTCATATTGTAATATTTTGTATAATATAGGTGAGTGGGGAATTGTGATTATGGGTTCCAGGCTTGCTGGGGATGTGAACTGTTCTGAGTATGCCACCAAAGGTAGCTCCAGCTACGTGATTGTATATATTTGTAATTAATATGCACTGTTTAGTAGTATGTGTGTGATAAATTACTTTTCCATTTTTATAAGAAGAAACACTCACTGGGCAATGATTTATGGAGTGTTGCAGTTGCGTACCAATGGACTGAGATTAGTGGCCCACACCATTTCCCTGACTAGGCCTTGGACTGCTCTGTTTCACTATCTGAGAGAGTCAAGTGTTAAATTGTGGTACTTGGTACCACAGAGACATTTTAAGGCATGGGCTAAGTGGGCTCTGGCCCAGGGCACCAGTATTTCTAGGGGCCTCCTGATAGAGCCAGCTGAGTTCTGCAGAGCCTTGCCCTAATGACATTGATTCTTACATGGATTGTTTTAAATATTGTTTTCCTTTCATTTATTTTTACTGTGGATATGCGTGAGTCTATTACAGACATTTTGCAGAGAGATGGTGTGTTTATGTTTTATGCAACAACTTTTAAAAACGTTTCTTTTAGATGAAAACAGGGCCTCACATAAGAGAAATGGGAGGGTGTCACAGAGATTATTTGCAGTAATATTAGAGAGCTGCTGCTGTGTTACAATATTGAAAACCCCCGTCATTATCCCTGAATATCAGATGTAAATTAATTTTAAATTTGGTGAGTGTGTCTGTGCTCTCTCAGTGTCATGGCCAAAGAGGCCATGAAAGAGCAGAAATTAGATCATAAATTCATACCAGCACAGACCATGCCCCCCCTGAATATGCTTGGCCCATGGCCCCCAAAATCCTTAAGATATCCCTGAAGTTGCAAACGTGTTACTTGTGGGAGACTCACATCATTTTCAGTCTAATAACCCAATTTCTTACAATATCACTAATAAAAAATGCAGCTGTACAATTTCATCCTTTCATTCTTTCAAGGTTGATAAATTGAGTACCAAGTACATGGCCTTTAGCTCTTTACAGTAGGAAATAACCTATTAAAAAAAACTCACTTTCTAGTTTTTCCTTAATCACAAAACTAAAGATTTAAAAATTCGAAAACATTATGCAACTGTCATGTACTAACTACCCCCTGGTTCCAGGTTTGGGGTATCCTTTAAGTACCTTAGGCATGCTGGGAGTCGCAGTCCTGCTTTACCCTAGTAGTTTGAAGAAAGAATTGCCTGAAATATCTGTCACTGACGACAGGACGTGTACCATTTTAAAGTTTCTGGAGCAGAAAAGAAAAACCTGCAATAAAAAGCAACATTTCCTCAACACAAAGTATCTTAAAATAGTTGAGAACTGAATTTTGTTAGGGTACATCAGTCGAGCGGACCAAACCACAGGTCACCTCAGTCCACCACAAAAAGGCCGTCAGTGAACGCGCACTACGTGGGCGCGCGAGTGCGACGCTCACCCCCCTAGTGCAGGACGTCATTCAGTGTGCATCAGTAAACAGACCCCAGACAGAGTATGATTGCTGCCCCATTAAGGTAATGGTCGAATTCCTGTGCGGGGGGGGGGGGGGGGGCAGCCTGCTGCCAGACACAAGCGAGGCATTAATGACTAACTAGTCGCCTGTTTCCAGTTCGTGATGAGACAGCATGTGCTGTGCCTGGTAATAGGCACCCCGCGTCGCCATGTCTGCACAATTCATGCTGTATTCCTCTGCACTGCCGAGGCTCCCCTCCCTGCAGCCACTTTCCCAGGCGATGTGGTTTTTACTTCCGGTATTTATAGAATGTTACTTTATCATCCTATCAGGCACATCTAAAAGTTTCTGGGTTCGAGGCTGCACCATGCCAGGGGACCAGGCACTGGAAAGCGCCCCACAAAGATGCACAGAGACACAATGGCTCACTTACTTGGCTATTGCTCCAACAAGCAGTGGGGCTCCGGAAGTTCCTTTCTTTCTCCGGGTCATCGTTGGTATATGCATGATGCAAAGCCTGGAGCATTAACCCTCCAGTCGTGCCGCCTGATGAGCATAGAAAGTGCTGGGACCTAAGGCCAAATCCTGAATGAGACTGTGCTCCTGGGTGAGCACAACTGTCCCAACGTGTGTTTGGGCGTCCAATACTCCCCCACAACCGCACCCCTGAGAAATTAAAATAATGCAGTAAAATGAGAGACTCATACTTGTGTGGTTGTAAAGATTCTTCCTCGTTTGTGCACTCTTATGTTCATCACATACATTCCTTGTCCCCCTCTTTGCACAATTTCCTGTCTCCACCTCCCTTCTTCAGTATCTTTTCTCTGCCCTTCCTACTTTTTCAATCTTTGTTTTTACATCGAGCGTGCAAGCGCTCTGGCCTGCTGTAATCTCTCTGTGGGCCTTTAACCACGTCCACCACATGCCCATCACTATCACTCGTTCATGGGTTTGCCTTTCAAAAATCCTTTGTTATCATTGGTAAATGCTTTATGTTTGTCCCTCCCTGGGGCAGTTTTGTTACTGCCTTGGCCATCCACCCTGTTACATGGATAATTGCACGTTTGCTGATACATTTGACTGCAAGTGAACTTCTTTTTCCTTTTGTGTATCTCCTCCTCGCTCATGGCAGCCGTGGCGCTTTGAATCGGCTTGATTATGTCAACTGTTTTACTTTTCAATTTATGTGGCAAGAAAAGTCCAGTTAGGAATTTATAACGCTAATAGCTCTAACTCGAGCAAACACAAGACCCATTGTATTGCAAATGCTTGTTATGTATTTCCATTCCCTCCAGTAGCTCAGGTGCAGGAGCTTGTGTTTAAGCCCATAGGTTTGAATCACAGTGGGTCCACTCAGCCTTTTATCCTTTGTAGGTAGCCAAACTGAGTACCATTGTGTTGCATAACTATAAACACATGTTACAAAGATAGCCAAAGTGGTGAAAATGGAAAACTACAACTACCAGAATGCACTGTTAAAGCGGATCAATTACTCACACCAGTGACTCAGAACAACTTCACACTGTCACTCGGCTTTCTCTAGCATCCTTCGAGCTCTTCCTCTGGCTACCTTCTCACCATTATCGCCCCTTCTTGTTTATCCTATGTTATACACTTGCATCCCTTTTAAGGCATCTCCCTTCTTACTCCATAACTCCCTTTTCCACTTCTGTAACTTCTACCTCCTCGCCTCCTTCTCACTGTTTTGCAGCTGTTACTCAATTCTGGAAACCAATCATATGAGAAACTGACATACTGGAAGTAAGCTTCACTTATTATGTTTGACATGATTTGCTGTGTGTTTAAGACAAACTCACTGTGCCTCGGCTAAATTCACAGGATGACATTCATACTTACATAGTTGGAAGAGGCCAGCAGCACGTCAAGGGCTGCAGACAGTGTGTGCTGCTACATCTGAGCCTGACGTTGGTGGATTACATCTTTGTTCCCTTTGAAGGTCACCACCGGCTGCCTCCTTGAACGTCCCCATCTGCTTCCAGCTACTGAAGATGAGGCTAGTTCTCTCAAATGGCCCGCTAAACTCCAGCACTGCAGTTGTCAGCGGATAGTGAAATGTCTGAACAGAAAGGCATAAGCTTATGAACAGATACTCTGCACAAGCTTCAACTAGTGGTGGGTGGAACTCGCGGACTTACATAAAATCTCTGCATGTTTCTGCAGCAAAAAGCTTTGTACATCTGGTCCATAGTTTGTCCAGGGTTGTGCGCGAGGTACACAGAAAACGGGGCCTTCGTAAGTGTTACACTGAAGGAATCCTGCCTCACAAAATTGTATGAAAGTAAAGGATTAGTCTAGACACTTCCAAAGAAGGAAGGAAGGTCATCTTATACTTTTTTTTGTGATGGTAGAAGCCATATGCCTGTTTTATTAAAATTGAACTGTACTGAAACAGAGCCGGGGGGATATTATATGCAAAAAACACACAATATACGTAAATGTAAGTTCTAGATGCATATACATCTAATATTCAGAATACATGTGCCAGAAGGCAGTATAATGCTGTGTGTTTCAAAACTGTCATGTAGCAGCAGTTCACTAATGTTATTGAAAGCAACCTGTGTGACCCCCCCCCTTCCATTTTTCTCATAGGTGAGGTACTGTTTTGATCTAAACCTAATGTTTTATGAATGTTGCATGGCTATAAAAGTCATAATAACAACATTTCTCAGTAGAATTTCTGTAATTAACTCCCACAGATCACACTCACTAAAACATATTTAAAGAATACGGTATTTTAAGGTCATCTGGGCATCCTTCGTTTGAAGGATACATCACGCTCTGGCAGATCGTGGAGTAGGCCATCAGAGGTCCCCTGAAAGGCTGGAGCCCCGGGCCAGTAGCCACATTGACCATGCCTTAAACGGTCTAAAGCAGTGACTCTGTAAAGCAACTTTCCAGCGTCTCTTAGACCAAGGCAGATATTTGAAATCAGGTGCATAAAGCAAGCACAATACCAGCCTGTGCAAGTGAAATTGCATCAATTGTATTATGAGCTGGGTGCCCAATTATATATCAGAGTAATGCTTGTGGGTATCATTTGTGCCCTTTGTCAAGACTTTCCAGACAGGATTTTATATATTTTAATGTATACATTTACTAGAACAGCAAGTAAAGAAATGTTGCACATGTGGCAAGGTAGACATCTGGTCGCAGTACTGTAGAGTCACACAAACTACGAGCAACAACATGTTTCCTAAAAATCCTAAGCATTGTTAAAAAAAAAGTTGCAACTACTGTTTGCCCCCGTTTTAGCCAAAATGGTCTGCAGGGAGGAGCAAACGTATTAAACCAGCTGGATTCATTATAAAACATGTGCATCTGATGAGCCCTGGGTGAGCATCTGGTGAGCCCTGGTGAGCATCTGGTGAGCCCTGGGTGACTGTCTTTGAGGCAAAGAAAGTGAGCTCTTAAGTACCAAGACTGCAAAACAGGCTCCATGGCATGAGCACCTGATCTGCGCATTGCATTAAAGCAAGGCCCCCTTTCTTTCCACGTCCTCTTATAAATTATTTTATTTATACGTTTCGATAGAACATGTAGGCATTAGAAGCACATAGGTTTCAGCATTACATATGTAAAGCCCCTTGGCGACCAAACAATATATCCCATGAATTGAAAGCTTGGTGAACCTGACACATTGGCAGCAACAGCCCAACCATATGCTATTCCCATATATGTATTTAGTGAACTGCAGCGTTGATTGGGCGAGGCAACCCTGCATCCTGCCGCACCTCATCAGTCCTCTGTGAGGATACACAGGTGTCCCTCTCAACTGCATCATCGGGTGATGCAGGTACAGTGGATAGGTAGTACCTTAGTCGGGGGACAGATATCCCGGGGTCTGGAGGAGTGAGGTAAGAGTTCTGCGTATGGTTCTAGTTGATCCAGTTGATCATTGCAAAATACTAATGAGTCAAGCCACAGTTTGTACTTGGGTGATCGCCCCTTACTCCAAAAACAGGCCACTCGTCTCTTTGCAAGCAGAAGCACCGGTGCAGTGTAAGACCAACCCAAGAGGGCAATTTTTGGGCAAGGGCGCAGGGTGAGGCCGGTCACGAAGGATGGGCAGTGTACAGCATTCAATGACCACAACAGATGCAGGAAGTCAGCCTCCGGTTGGGCACATCTATCACAATTGGAGGTATCCTTGAGGTCAAAATGCTGCAGCACCCTAGGGGTGTAAGACACTCTGTTAAACTTTATAGTGCAAAATGCACAATATGCTGCGTGTGGAAAGCTTACCTGTTTCCGCAAAGCAGTATGCTGAAGTTTAGTTGGTTATTATTGCACCCAGGTTTCTCTGCTACAAAGATCTAGCAAGGTCACTCCGCAGGAGTGCATCATGGAGTGCAATCCAGGATAGTGTGGATATAAGTTGTTTGCTCGAGTTGGCTGCCCAGAGCCCATCTAGCACACAACAGGTCTTTGGCTCCTGGGGAAAGCTGGAAGTAGAGGCCACGAGCGCGCCCCTTAGTCGATAATACAGAAGCATGCCAAGTGCGGTGAAGGTCGTCCTATTCTTGTTTCTTTTGCTAATAGTCTAAGCCGTGGTTTTCTATAGTGTAACTAAACATAAACCATCTTAATTACACCTGGGTGTATTCTTTCTTTCAAAACTTTCTAACTTACCAGCTGATTTAGAGTTGGGTGATTTTGAGTTTTCTGCTATTGTGGTCAATTTTTTCACCATCAGCTGCTTTTTTTTCCATGGCAAGGGCTGTGCTGGCGAGCAACTCTGTGGTGGCTGTTACTTTGTCCAAGTGACACTGCTCTGCTCCCTCCCCCATAGCTGTCCTTCTGCAGTTGTACCTGTGCAGGTGGCCAAGGGGCTCTGTACTCTCTCCTTGGTGGTCCTCTGTTTCTCCACTATCATAACTTCCCTCTCCAGTCCCAACTCTTATGGACTATGATCGAGATGCAAATATCACCGTAAATTTACAAGGACCCACGTGAAAATTAGGGGGCATATTTACAAGAAAGTGGCACATCAGTCGTGATGTGCCACTTTTCTTGCGTCTCCGCTACCCTACCTAACGACTCCATGGTTGCATCGTATTTACAATAGGGCGTACCATGGCGGTCATAAGGACAATAGTGTCAACATTTTTGTTGCTACTGTGGTGCTTTCCTACGTCAAAAATTTTGACAGTAGTGCAGCAAAGCACAGGCAGGACCACTGTTTAAAATGGATGCGCCATGTAACGCCTGCTTTGAGCAGGCATTAAAAACGGCGGAAAAAATGGTGCAGTAAAATGTTGTAAATTTCACAGTGTCATTTTTCCAGGCCTCCCTGCGTCAGAACGCCCCCTGCATACATTGTGCCTGGCGCACGCATTACATTGCGGAAAGGGTTACAAAGTGGCGCAATGCAAGCATTGTGCCACTTTGTAAATACGGCGCGGGAGAAAGGAATCCTTAACACTGCCTTAGGATGGTGCAAGTTGGAGCTAGGAGCTTGTAAATTTGCCCCTAGGTTTCCCTCAGCATGTTAGGGACACCTGGATGCAGGTCTGTAACAGACCACCTTAGTTTACATGATTGTAATGCTGGGCATCACAGACGAGACACCCATGAACATGTTTGCTGTGTATCATCTCTAAATTAAGCAGCCATTCTGACATCATCTTTTGGGGTAAATAAATCACCCCTGGCACCTTTTGATTGATACAGAAGATCCCAGACTTTCCTGTTATAAACGTGTTGATTAACTACAAAAATGCACTTCTTGTTAAATAAGTAATTCATTCATTTAAAAGCCATAACATTTTTAACAGAAACGTGCTGCCAAAAACAGCAGCGGTACATGGGGGCATATTTACAAGAAACTGGCGCATCAGTGCTGATGCACCAGTTTTCTTGCTTCGCCCCTGCCCCCCCTAACGAAACCATGGGTGCACCATATTTAAAATACAGTGCACTATGTCAGTCGTTAGGCCAATAATGTAAAAAAAAAATCGGTACTGTGGCGCTTTGCTGCACTAGCGTAGAATATTTTGATGCTAGTGCAGCAAAGTGCAAGGAGGTCCATAGGTTTCTATGGGTGCATCATTTTAATGCCTGCTTTGAGCATGCATAAAAAATAAAACCACAAATGGCGCAGTGACATCTTGTGGATTTCACTGCATCATTTTTGCGGGCCTCCTTGTGCCGGAACGCCCCCTTGCATACATTATGCCTGGTGCAGGCAAAATGTGGTGCGAGGGGGTGCAAAGTGGCACAATGCGAGCATTGTGCCACTTTGAAAATATGGTGCAGCAAAAAAGCCTTCCTAACCCCCATTAGCATAAACAAAATGATGCTACTGTGACACAAGAAGGGGCTAGGGGCTTGTAAATATGCCCCATGGGTATTTAACAAATTAATATAAAAAAACAAATAAATATAAATTGCAAATTCCTGCTAAAAATCATTGCTGTTGTTTTGTGAACATAAACAGTGATGACAGACGTACATATTAATGCAAAACTAAAACTAATATAGAAGATTTTTTTAAAACCTGAAACCCACATGTCTACAAGTTTTAGAAGGATCTGCCTATCGATCCACACTAAAGCATGGAGAGGTGTGTCAATATTGTGATATCGTATCAAGAATTTTTGATCTATATTTAGGATGATGAACTAAACTCAACTAACCTTAGAAGCTTTCCCACTCCCATGGATTCTTAAGGCATTTCCACTGATTGCCAATCATCTGGACTTCAGACTATATCGCCTGATGAGCCATGTTCATCACATCCTTTCTGCTTCAGTTCTTTAATTGCAATGCTAAACTAATCAGAGAGGGGCCGCCCTCGTGCTCTGGTTTTAATGAGGAGTATCCAAGGCGCTCAGCGGAGCATTAGAAACCACCAAACTTTCTCCATTCCCTTCCCACCTTCTAAGCTGCCTCTAATTAGGGATAAAGCGGCTGGGCGGTCGCGGCGTATCATATCCGCTTTGTGTTTGTACTGTATTTTGTAATCAGCAGGGCTCATAGATATTGTTACTCATTTTTCTGATTGGGAACGGCACTAATTTATTACGTCCCTCTGTGCCAGACAAGCCTCAATGAATTTCTCGTGGGTGGTCTCTTCAGGCCCCCCATTTGCCGCTCATCAATGCCTAATGACCATGGAACGTATTGGCATGGGTACCAGTCAATGCTCCTGGGAGATCTGGGTCTGGCCTAGCCAGGGAGACCCCTGGTCCAAAGAGATGAATGCTGGGGTTGCAGTGGTAGTGTCTCAGTTCAAATGCTGTGGGAGACGCGGTATCCCAGGAATGGGACACTGTGGGGATGCGGTGTCCCAGGAATGGAATGTGTTTTCAGAACTGTGCTCCGCTTTCATATATGGTTTATTTCATAATTATTTTGATGCTGCACTTTAGGAAAGAGAGATACGTCAAGGCTGCCAAATGCCTCCTGTGGCACAGGCTACAGGGTCTCTGCAGGAGTTACGCATGTTGCAGGGTACTCCAGGGTTCCTTTGGATGTGGACTGGGAAGAATCATCAGAGATGACCAGGTGGCTTCTCACTGGGGTGCGAATGAGAGAATAGTGGGTCGAATCATTGGGAGTCCTGTTTATGTGAGTGGCCAAAACTACAAGGCAACGCAACAGTGAATGGGTTCCATGGTATGTTTGTGTTTGGGTTCTATGGTATGTTTGTGTCCTGCACCTACAGCTGCCTCTTTGGGTGGCACATGTAAAGTATGGATCACTTCAGCATTGATTACCAAAATCAAACCAGAGATTATAAAATTGTTGACTGTAAAGTTGGAATAATGCCATGCTCTATTTTTTGTCATTTATTATATGCACATTAATTTTGGTTTACTATATCGGATACATTAATTAGTGATTTCTATGTAAGGTATAGTTTTTGCATTGTCTGTGTTTTAGTTTCTTCTCAGTTACATTTTTCATTGTGGTAGTCTTTTCTTTAAAAAAAATTGGTACCCTGCCCTGCACCTCATTCTCCTGCACAGCCTTGTTTCTCAACTCTGTCTTCTGATTTCCCACTCAGTCTCTTTCTATGCCCCTCCTACTGCCATGTCACGTGGCTTCCGGGGTGGAGACCCCAGCACCACTCACTTTATTTTACCTACCTACCACAAATTTCGACCTACCTCATTAATATGCATGAGGTAGGTTTATTTGCGACCCAATGGGAATTTCTAATGAAACTCATAAGAGTTTTATACATTAGTATTACTTATTTCCTAATTTGCGATTCGAAGTGAATTGCAATTAAGAATTCAGTATTCCTAATGTTAGCACATCTGGCACTTGCTTCTTTAATCCTCCATGACTTAAATACAATGACACCTCGAAATGGAGCAATCACATTAAGAAGGTTGTATGAATATAACTGATTCTTTCTTTCTTCTCAGGAGTCACTAATACACTGCACCTTGTTCACGCGACGTTTCCCTGAGTGGCAGGAACCACAGATATGTAAATGTAGATCCCCATTAAACGCCACAACATGGTAAATTGAATACATGACCACCAGCCACCTCCTAGCATTCTGTGATCTCATGTGGAAGTGGAACCTACCCATTTAGTCGTGTAGTACTCCTACTCTAGCATGAATCTTTCAGAACCTAGCATCTTTTCTAAAGGTCCCACTATATCGAGGCCCATCATGGGATATGTTCACTTTGGTGCCTCTAGTGGTGACAAATGAGCACCAGACACAACCCTGAAATGTCCCTACTAGCACATTGAAGATAGATCGCCACCAAACTTTTCTTTGCCCTGGGAATAACTGATCCCATGTCACCCAATAGCATTCTGTGACCTCACATGGGCTTACAACAAGCGGGATTGTTTCGGAGTTTTAAAGACAGTAGCTGAGGCTGTTCTGTCCTTACAACTTTAATAAAACATACATTATAACACACCCCAGTCCAACCACCACTGCTGTACACCACTGCCCCACCTGTAGGACATAATACCCACAGGTACATCTGACTGGAGCTATCAACAATAGTCCTGATGTGTAAAAACTCCTCAGACCCAGGAATGTGATGCACCTCAGAAATCCCAACTATAGCCCACATTTCCGGCGTGAATGATGATTTCTGGTTCAACGCACTCGTTAATGTCTGCAGTCACGACTTTGATGATGCTCATGGTTAGGTGGATCACAGATACTTTCTAGTGGGACTTGATGTTCAGCCGTGGTATTCTGATGTGCTATGCCCTCAGGGTTCTCTTCCTCTATTGACTGGAAATACCTGCTCTGCTAGCAGACTCTTCTTTCCAGGAGTGGTATTTGCTGCAGAGCTAGGATGCGTGCTGTTCCTACTTGCCTGCTGGTCTGTTCGCATACCTAGGCATCGGCTGGCTTTATGTTGACTCAGCAGGTGAATAACAACAGGCTTTGCCTGATACTAGATATTTAGGCTCAATCAATGTGTGATGGATGTAACTTGTTGGCATCTTCTAATAGCGCATCAGATAATTATTATGTTATATTACCAGGTGTTGCTATACTATACACTAATTACCAATGCACTAAAAATCAATGAGCTACTTGCCATAAAATGATTGCTCAAGTATTGTCTGCTTTCATCTTGCAATAAATACTTTTAAATGTTGATTTGTGACAGAATCCGTAGCTATAATATTTTATAGAATCACTCTCAAACAGGAGTCGCTCCTCCATAAGGGCGGAGGAGCGTGCCTCTCCGCCAGCAGCGGCAGCTCCAAACCTTTTCCCAAAAAACATTCCTAAACTGTGTTTATGATAATTTTTTGGGAAAAGGGGTGGGGCCACGGGGGTGACGAGCAATGAGGGGGAGTGCTCAGCACTCCCCCTCAGCACTCCCCCTCAGAGCGCATGTGTGTTTGGCCGGCCGTCTAGGGCCGGCCGAACACACATGAAGACAGGGCTCTCTCCATCCCAGCAACACTGTTGCTTGGCAGGAGAGAGCCTGCACAGGCTCCCAGTCTGCCTGGGAGCGCCCTGGCTGGGTGCTCCCAGCAAATCCTGATGCTGCTCTAAGCAGCGTCAGGATTGGCACAGGGCAAGCTGGGAGCCTGTGGCTGCCTGCAGCAAGGTGGGAGGAGGCAGAAGAGCGGCGTGCAGGTAAGTGTTTATTTTTTAAATTATTTTTTATTTATATTTAATTCTTCCTCCCCCCCTGTGAGTGCGCCGCTCCGTTCCTTCTAATTAGCGCAAGCCGTGACTGCTTTCAATGGACTGCTATGAGTTTAATAGTCTGTTTTTTTAATGATTCATATTTAAGCCTCTTGTGAACACAATCATTAATGTTTTAAATGTATGCAACCATTATTCAGTCCTAAATATAGTTGAGTGTAGTGGATGATTTCTATTCTTCAAAGCAAAACGTGTCATTAACAGAGGTTTCGCAATTCGCAATGTTTTGGTGCCTAGATAACCAAAGCTCTCTAGAAGTAGCTGTTGAGAGCAGCTCAGGCTTATTAAGGAGGAGTCTAAAGTACTTACAATACCACAATAGTCAGTCAGTGATGTCCACACAAGAAAGAACCACACCAAGTGTTACAAAAATAAAATATTCTCTATTAAAACACTAGTACTATCCTAACATTAGTTCATCTCTACTTGAAGATATCTACACACAAAATATATACTTATAAATACACATGAAAAGCATAGAAATACATGGGACCCTTTGGGGGGGGCATACCATATACTCAGAAAGTGGATTCCAGACAAGAAGAACCGACAGAGTCCAGACCACTCGGAGATGTCCAGGCGGTGCAGGTAGGTAACGCCTATCCTCCTAGAGGTGAAGTTTCTGCAGGTTGGTGAAGGAAGAAGTCCAGATGCAGAGTCCAGGGGATGCAGAAAGATCCTTGGAGGCACCCACAAGCTGTCCCATGTCAGCCGCCAGATTACAGGAGGGTCAGTGGTCAGCAGGATCACCAAGAAGCATTTGCAAACTCAAGAGAAGTTGCTGAGAATTTTCAGGTTTTTGGGGACCAGCAAGGTCCAAAAGACTAAGCCTTGGAAGGGAGTCAGGGCTGGTCCTCAGCATGCAGGAGAGCCAGAAGGAATTATTGAGCCCCCACAAGTGATCCACTGGCAGCAAGCATAGGGAGTCGCAGGGAGGCCCCAGTAGCACAACATAGCAGGAATCCCACACCACTGGAGTTGCAGAGTCGAAGCTGAACTTGGAATTACAGAGTGCTGGAGGAAGAGTCAACAAGCCTTGGTAAGAGCAACAGTCGCAGTGCACAGGGGTTCCATTCCAGTGGCTGCAGCAAGTACCCACCATCTCCCAAGTTGGTCAGAAGAAAAGTTGGACCCAGAGAGGACCACAGATCTATATCCTGTGTTGCAGAGCCTTTTGATGTCCATGGGACAGCAGGATCCACCTGCCAGTTGTTGTCATCTTAAGGTGCCTGCGGATGCAGGGGAGTGACTCCTTCACTCCAAGGGAGATTCCTTCTTGCTTCTTGATGCAAACAGAGTCCTTGTGACCCTGGAGGATACACATCTGAGGATGTTGCCGAAATCTTGCAGGTGCTGGAGAAACAATGTTGCAATGGGAGCCTTTCAGCACCTCAGGCAAACCAGCAGCAGTTCTGGAGGCCAGGAGCAGAAGATGTCTTGCAAAGGGTTCCTTGTAGAGTTTTGCTCGACGAATTTGGGGACTGACCCTCAGGAGAGTCCTTAAAAAATCCCAAAAAGGGGGTTGGACACTATCTGCAGTGACCCTCCTATCATAGGGGTCAGGGACGTCATCCACCTGGCATAGCCAGTCCGATGCTCCCAGGGGCCTCTGTGCATCTTATGGTGCAAACTGGTTTATGCAAGGAGGGCACCAAATGTGCCCTTCAACGCAGTCTGATGGTGCTGAGAGACCACCCCACCCCAGGCCAGAGAGACCTAGGGGCATATTTAAGAGCCCCTAGCGCCATTCCAACGCCACATTAGCGTCATTTTTTTATGCTAATGTGGCGTTCTAAGGCAAAAACGCCACACCATATTAATGAAGTAATCCTTTGCGCTACATTATACCTGCACCAGGCCAAATGTATGCTAAGGGGGTGTTCCCCATTTAGGGGGGGCCAAAAAAATGGCGCAAAGAAATCTAAGAGATTTCCTTGTGCCATTTTTTTCAGCACGTTTAACGCCTGGTCAGTGCTTGTTTACAATGGGCCTCTGGGTGCTTCACAGGACTAGCATAAAATAATTTATCTTGCAAAGCGCCAGACTAGCATCAAAAACATTGACGCTAGTGCCCTAAGTACTGCCATGGTGCACCGTATTTTAAATATGGCACACACATGGTGGCATTAGTGGGGCACTAAGGGGTGCAAGAAAAGTGGCGCAGCACTGTGTGCAGCGCCACTTTTATTAAATATGCCCCCTAATTCTAAAAGAGAGGAGGTCACACCTCCCTCCTACAGGAAACCCTTTGTTCTGCCTTCCTCTGCTCGAGTTAGGCTCAGCAGCAGGAAGGCAGAACAGTGTCTGGAGTCGTCAGCAGCATGGGCTTGCATGCAGACCCTGCAAGGCAGTGGCATAACGAAATTGGAGGGGACTCCCCTACAAAGATCATGGAGAGTGGCCCCCTCCGCACTCACTCTTAAGCTCTCAGGCCAGGCTTCTGTGCTGAGGGGGCCCCCCTGGAGCTCGGGCCACCTTGCCGCACTACGGGGGCTGCAGGGGCCATTGTGATGCCACTGCTGCAAGGCTGTACAGGCCGATCTGTGGGGGTCCTGTAAGGAGCCCCCAAAGTATGTGGTATTATGGTACTAACACTGGGTTCAGTGAAGCCATTATGTAGTTGGACTACTCATGTTTGACCATTGTCCACTACATACTTGCAAATCTCAGGGCATGGAGTCTGGGGTTTGTAGGGGCACCTCTGCTCCTGCAGGGTGCCCTTACACTCAGCGCCATACACTTTGCCCTTGGGCTGAAGGGCCTCCCATAGAGGTGACTTACAGTGTGCAAGTGCAGTGACCAAGATATAAGGCAATCCTTTTACGCAGGCTGCAATGCAGGCCTGCAGACAGTATGCATGGGCTTCCATGGGTGGCATAATACGTGCTGCAGCCCATGGGAGACCCCTGGTGTACCCAATGCCCTCAGTACCTAAGTACCATATACTAGGGACTTACATGGGTGCACCAGTATGCCAATTGTGGGGTGTAAAAGTTACCACATAACCATATTTAGAGCAGAGAGCACTGACAGCGGTGTCCTGATTAGCAGGATCCATGTGTACTACAGTGTAAACATACTGAAACCAAGCAAAACGTGGGGGTGAGTATGCTAGAAAGATGCTACTTTCCTACACCAAGCATCATTTTGCAACCTAATATGGAGAGCCATAGACACAAATGAGGGGGTTCATTTTATTGGGTGCATACATCTGGGCCCAGATCTACAAGCATTTTGTTTTGGGTTTGGTTCACTTTTTTCGATGCAGACCAACGCAAAATCCATATTGGGAGTTACAGAGTAACGCCAATCATAATTTAGATGACTTTGATAAAAAAGTAACCCCATGCAATATATTGCACTACAGTATCTTGCTTTACTTTGCATTCCGAATACGTTCCATTTGCTGTGTATGGACGTTCTCGTGCATCCACCTATAGATTTTGATGCAAACCCGTACTTACAAGGAGTTGTAGATATGGCCAAAATTCCACCCTTCTCCCCGAGGGTGGCGTATGAGGAAAATATCTTTATTTCTCCCTTTTATTTCATCCTTTCATGTGTGCTGCATTCTGGAGCACACATAAAAAAGGGAAAACACCTCCAAGTATACTTTTTGTGCAAAAAGGGACTCCATCTTTAACAAAAGCTTTAATGTCCATAACACAGGTTCCCTTGCAGTAACACAAAAATGCCTGCATTGGTGCTAGGCAGCTACAAATTCCCTAGTGCAGGAAGAGAGAAGAACAGCACCACTTCTAAGTAGATATGGTGTAGTTCTGCTCTCCCACGTTCACGCAGCGCAGGGCAGCAACCTGACTTGCTGTGCCGCTTTGCATGAACTCTTTGTAAATATACTCCCAAATGCACATGTGAGTGAGCAGGTTGTAACAGTGACATTGATTGATGAAGCCGTAAACTCCGTGCCTGAGGTGTCAAAAGAGGTGCAACTTTAAAGGTCGATTGCCTGTTCCTATTATTTTCAAAAGTTACTCTTATTTTGGGACATACATAAATCCAGATACACGTAAACATCGATGGAATTCATATAATTCTCTTCTTACATGTAACCATATACAGTAGGCGCTGGAAGTAGAAGTTCAAGCGTGCTGCAGCACCCCCAAAAAATAGCCGGGGTTCAGAAGGTGAACGAGCAATAAGGATGCCTTTAAATTGTGTTTTATCTTGTCACATTTGCTGTGTTCAAAGACAGAGGTCAGACTATTTGTCCTGACAGATTGCTGCTTAGTCTTTTAACATGTAGATTAGTGTTTACTTTTCATTCTCTGACTGCAAAGTTAGTGAGTTTTGTAACCTGAACTATTTGACAATTTTGCAGAGTACAGAGAGTGTGAAATGGAAGGCTCTAAGACAGTGTTTCCCAAACTGTGGTCCGGGGACCCCTGGGGGTCCGCAAAGTCTCCTCAGGTGGTCCGCGACTGCTTAGAAAATTTAATAATATTAACATATTAGGTCTCCAGCTTTCAGTAATGACTCATTGGAGGGGGTCCCTGATTCCAATAATGATTCAGTGGGGGTCCCCGGGTTCAGGTACTGATAAAATGGGGGTCCACAGAGGTCAAAAGGTTGGGAACCACTGCTCTAAGATGTCAGTTTATTTTCAACCTCACTACAGCAATCAAAAACCTGTAAATGAATTGTACAAATATTTCAAAACATATCAGCAGTAAGGAAAGCACAAATTACGCATATTTTTTTCACAATTCTGAAATGTGAAGGAAACAAAGATTTTAATGGCCTGAATATACTTAAAATCCTTACTATTCCAATCAGGATTTAAGGATGCGGACTGTTACTAAAATGTTGTCTTGTGTATGGCGACTGAAAGTTTTGTGAAACAGACTCTCAGTTACTGCGGTAGAAGATGAGTTGGCAAATACGGGGTGGAATTGTTGCACCCCGTCAACTTGTGAAGGGCACCTGATGTCCAGTTCCATATCTGTTTACCTAAAATGAGAAGCCAATGAGATAGCTAATGAGGAAAAATGTGACAAGTTATGTCACTTTTAAGGTATTTAACCAAACAGATTCTGCATAAGATATACTTTAGAAAAGGTAGTTAAAGATATGTAAACCCGAAGAAAATCTATGTAAACATTGTCCATTGTTCATAAGAAAAATTTACAAAACGGTACATTTGCAGAGAAAAAAATGTTTAACTTTGGCTGGGTTCAAGTAGTTTGAAATTGTGCTGAAAGAGATTTTGAATGTGGGAAAAAGACACATTGATCCAGATGTATCAAGCTATTTTGCATTTGCAAACGGTGCGAATCGCAAAATTCCACCATTTGCGAATGCAAAATACCCTTTCACGATTTATGAAAAGCATTTGCAGAGCAATTTCAAGGAATCACTAAAATAGCGAGTCCCTAAAATTGCGACTCAGATTTGCGAATCGCAAATTGTGATTCCCTAAATAGGAAATCCAACTAGGGAATACCTATTTGCAATTACCTATGCACATATATCATGCATTTCCTAAATGTGAACTGGGCATTTAGGAAATGCAATTACCACCAACTCCAAGTTGGTGGTAACCATATGCAATTTTTAAAAATGTATTTAAAATGCATTTTTAAAAGTGCCATGTGAGGGCATGTGTGCACTTTAAATGTGGACTTTTTTTTTGGGGGGGGGGTCGCATCCAACTGGGCCTTAGGCCCCCAGCACCCTTGGATTTGCATTACCTAAGTTGCGAACTCCTAAAAGGAAAACCATTCGTACCTATGGGTCTTCGCTATTAGGGATTCTCTATTTTCTTACACACCATTTTGCATTTCTCAAATAGCGATTTCTTAATATTCGCTATTTAGGAAATGCAAAACGGTACTATGATACATCTGGCCCTTTGTTCAGGTGAAGGTAAAGCGGTAAACATTTCAACCTGCACAAAGAACAAAATAAATATTTCAACCTTCAAATAGACATTTCAACCTTCACAAAGAACAAAATAAACATTTCTACCTTCACAAAGAACAAAAAATAGGAAACTTTGCAAAGCCTTGCGCCCCTCCCCACCCCCCCAAACACACTAGGACTGTCCGTTCACTTTGTTATTCCCAAAGTGCTACTTTCTGGGATTCACCTCATCTGATCCCCACCAAGTGGGTTCAAAAGCAGCTGGAATTATGGTGTGTTACATGATCAATTGAGGTCCCGGTGCTATTTGTTTAACATAAAAGACAGGCTTGTTTTAAACAGAAGAACAGAGGCTGAAGAAGAATGCTAACAGACTCCCAGGGCTGCAGTTGAATTCTGTGTCCTGATCTTCCCGATTCTTGTAAGACGCCAAGGTGCTCCTCACAGGCTGTAAATCAAGTGCCTTGCGTTCTCCTTACTTCAGATTTTAAACACTTATAGATCATGTAATATGTGGGTCACAAGCCTCAAGCAGGCCTGAAAGCTTTTGAGACACTGGGGCAAAAAGTTGTTTGGGGACCCTGAGAAATTACTTTTCTTCACAGTGCCTCTTTTGCCATTGTTGATACATTTCAGATCACCTTGAAATATTGCAGTTTAGCATTTGTACTACACACAAATCTCCCTTGTATGTGGTTTAATTGACCACAATGTTCCTCTACCTGTAACAATAAAGGCTATTAATATTTGAGAACACAGACAACTAACTTGGTTCTCATTGATATATCCTGATAACATTAATTCACAGTCATTGTTCCATGAGTGTGCTTGCTCACTGTGCCACTGGATTCAAGCTAGCCTGGCTGATGAAGGGTGAAACCCTGAAACCGGTCCCAGGATGCTTGTTTCCGGTCCAGGGAGGACCTGGCTTGGCAGTTCGGGCTGGACTGTTCCCATGAGGAACAGGGTCGAGACTGATTTGCATATGGCTGGGTCCAAACTGGGGTGGCATGGTGAACAAAAGAACGATGGATTAAACTCAGATCTGTGACTGGGGGTGAGTGTTTACATTGTCAGCACTCTGTCCATCATCCTTTTGTTTTGCTACGCTTAGGGAAAGCCTGATGGGACACGAGAGTCTTCTGTTTCATTCAGAAAGTTACATGTTCTTGCTATCGCCTAAGGGCTGCGGTCAAGCTGCTCCATTTTTTACAACCTAGGGGCATATTTGCGAGCCCCTTTGCATTGCGCCATGCAACGTGGTGCAAGAGTGACGCAACTGAAAAATTTGTGGCCCTAAGTGGCTTCATAAATCTCAAGTAATGCAATCCAGTGCAAATCGCAGTGTGGGATTGCTCTGCACTAGGGAGATGTTTCCATAGGTGTTGTGTGGGTGCTCCCACGCAACATCCAGATTCACCAGAAGTGGTAGACCTGGAAATGCGCCAAAAAACTAAGCTTACTCAGTTGAGGCTTAACAAGGAGAAATATCAGGCTGAAGCACACATAGAAAGAGGAAAAAGCCTCGCAAAAGCAATCCTGCATGCAACAGAGGCACCCTTGCACCATGGGTACCTGCATTGGCTGTAGGCTGCCAAACGGGCAGCAGCACAAGGGAAAAGGCACGAATGTGCCCAGTAGTGACTTAAATATGGCATATTCCTGGCATTTTCCTAACACGCTATGCAGCTCAGCAAGGTGACTTGCTGTGCTTTACTGTGTGACAATCTGATAAATATACCCGAGTGTTTCCTTGCCTTCTTGGATATGGTAGACAATATAATGGTTTAAATACAGTCTGAAAAATATATTGGCCTAAATGTCATTCACAAAAATACTGCCCTGTTGGGGCTAATGAAAGAAATCCAACTTTCCAATCAATTAACCAGCTATTTGTATAGCACAGTTTATCACCCAAGGGGTCTAATGGTGCTGTCGTAGGGGAGCCTGTCAGTCAAAGAACCAGGTCTTGAGGTCCTTCTTGATTCAGCGAGGGGGCCAGCCTGAGGTGTATACATAGCATGTTCCAGGTCTGTGCTGCGAGGTAGGAGAAGGATCTGCCTCATTTCAGTCCAGTGCATTTAGTAAAGGTGTCATCATTTCATTAACTTCCTGTAAAAACTGGTCCTGATGTACGATGCTCATTCTCAACTAGAAATGTGCCCTTTGCACACCAACTAGTTTGTGAGCAGCAATTTGTAATGCATTCTATGTACTAACATCTCACATCACAAAATGTACATTTACAGATGCTCATGAATGACCTGGCCTATGCATGTCGCAGTTTGGGACCCCCTTCTATGATTGGCTGTTAAATGCAGGGTGGAGTCCTTTCAAAGGCAGTAGTCCTCCCTCCTTGCACTTGTATTCCTAGACAGATTTTTTTTTTAAGGTGTCTTGTGTATTAAAGAGACCGTGCTGCTTTCAGGTGTCAGTATTTGAGTGATAGTGTGCACAAATTATAAAGCGACGCCCCTTTCACTCCCCTCCTATTTGTGATTCAGGCAGGGTTGCAAAAACCCTTTTATGAGTCAGAAAGAATTTTTAAACTCGTGAAAGGGCATGTGTGAGTAAAAGCTATTTTGCAATCACAAATCCTATTATTTTTGCGATTTGCAGGTTTTGAAACCGATAAATTCTATGAACACCAAGCCCTATGACTTAACAGCTCAACAGAATTCACCAGCAAAAAAAAGTTTTGTGCAGCATTCTTCCAGAAAAACTTCTTTGTTTTTTTGTTGGAACATGTAAAAATATCCAGTCTTTGTAATTGTGGTGTAATATCACGCTTAAAAGATATAGGCCCAGATTTAAAAGAAAATGATGGCGGGAGACGCTGTGCCGCATTTTGCAGCGCCGCGCTCTGTCAAAATGCAGGGATGCGCCGTATTTAATTGAATATAGCGCACCCCAGTGTTGCCCCGTGCCCTGGCGCTATTTTGCTGCCTAGTGCCAACACAGCCACCCTTGCACCATGGAGCAAAAATGGCTGCGCTGCGGGGGAGATTGTTTTCGCGCAGGAAGGGACACCTTCCTGCACAAAAACAATCTCCAATGGCTATTTGCTTTTTCTATATGTGCTGGAGAATCAGAGAAAAAATGAAAGCTTTTCACCACCTTGTAAATATGGTGCAGTGTACAGTGCCACCGGTGGCGCTAGGGCCTTCTAAATCTGTCCCATAATCCTGTTGGTAACTTTCACTCCAGGGTGACTGCCACATGCAGCTGATGAAACCCGTATTATAACGTGCTTGAACTGCAGCCAGGACTATCCAACTGCTCAGGGTTTCTTCTGGTCAAAGTCTGGGAATAAACTTCTGGCAGCTCTTGTTCTAAGTCCTATGCAACCTCCTAATCCCTCTGCTGAGTCAAAGTGGGACAAAGGCTAAGGAGTTTCACTGTGTACAGTCGTTTCTAAACAGAGTCAGCAATTCCAGTAAATAGCCTCAAATGGCTTTCTACACAAGGGATGCCCCAGTGACCAGCACGTGCTGCTTGTTCCTGGAGTTACATTGTGGGCACGACTTTGTCTCTGCTAGTTGAACCCCTTCTCTGCTCCTTCTCTAGCCCTTGGCACTCATTGTTTCTGGCTTTTATCGTCTCCAACCTCCCACCATTTGTCAAACACTCACTCCCTGCAATAATTCAATAAAAAAATTATAACAGAGTAAACACACAGAAATACAAGTGACAGTCATGGGATGCGTAAAGTACAGACTGGGCAATTACAGGCACCCTGAGCACACAGAACCAGAAAAGGGAGGTACTGATGTTCAGAAAGTTGAGACACAGCAATGGCAGGCCCTGTAAACTTATAGGGAAGGAAAAGGCCACCCTGCCAGCCAGGAAATAAAAATAAAACTCATGCAGAAGTGTAAACATGGAGAAAAGGGGAATGCCACTCTGCCAGCCAGCATACACATAGAGGGCTTGCAACACTCCCAGGAGTACTCCTGGAGTGGATTTGGGAATTTACGACCACACCCAGACATTTCTGCATGGGTGATTGTAGATAGTGTACCACTGCGCAAACGTAAATGCCTTTCCATATGTGTATTTTATGTAGCGCTTACTACCCCCAGCGAGGCGCTAATTTTGTTATTTAATCGTGTTCTCTTTTTATTTGCGCTGGGAACAATATTATCTCCATGGAGTTGTTCTTTCCTCCGAAATCCGCCAATTTTAAAGGTGTTCCTGGCCCATTGATACCTGGAAAGGCATTTGTTCCTCACTGTGCCGGGGTATAGTTCTAAAAACATCCAAAAATGGATATGTGAAGAATTTCATCACTCGTTAGGCAGCTGCAGTGTTTTCTTATCTCTTTTTGTAAGCAATGTCTTTTTTGGTTCTCTTTCTTTCTAGTGGAGCACTTTTAAATGTAGTTTTCATCCATCCTGTCTTCCGGTATATTGTTCCATGCCAGAAACAGACCAAATCCTGGAAGGATTCCCTTTCCTGAATAAATACATGCACCAGGGGAAGGGGCACCGATCTGCTGACTTCTACATTCATGGTTTCAGGGACTAGTTTAAAACAGAAAACTCTGGGATGCGCCCAGTTCTTTCTACCATGACATGGTCCTTTCGAGGGGCTTCACACAGCTACCTAGATGAGCCTGTAAATGCTTCAGATTTCTCTCCCTTACCTCTAGGTGGAAAGTATTTGTCTATCCTGGATGGTCTAACTCTAGGGCTGGGCACCCAGTTTCCAAGCACACTCACAGGGTTGCTGACCAGCCCTAAGTCACTGCCTAGATGATGAGACAAAGTACACAGATGCTAGGCTCATGGCTTTTGAACTTGGCACTCCAGAAGTCAGATTGGTGTTTTGCACCCCTCTGAGAGTGGGCATCTATCCAAGGAAGATTTTTTGTTTGAGGATGGTGTCGGCACGCAAACTCTTTCTCCAAAGATCATGCCAAGAGCATGCCAACTGCTAGGACCGGGAGTGGAGTAGTCCTGATACGTACATTGGTGCTCCCCGACTGGACCCGTCCATAGTGCATTTGAAATCACCATCAATAAGCAATGTTTAGGCATTCCAATAAGAATGACACACACCAGTTATAGTTTGAAATTTTATATAAGGAGTTAATAGGCAAATTACATGTAATATGCTATTGATAAATTTAGCGGTAAAGGCGTACCATTCATAAGTACAAGAACTCAGCAAAGTTCTCCGGAAACCGCCATAGATTCGCCTTTTAAGGAAATGCAGAAAGCACATCCTTTTATAGGGCTTTAGAAAATGAGTTTCATACTGCAATTGACGAGTATATTATTCTCAAGATATGCACCGATGAGGAACAAGTAGATAGAGGCATTTTACTACAGAATACATTTGAGGATTCTCTAATAACAGGATTGTATGAGCTACAAAGGTTGCCACAGTTTTTGTCAGACATATTAATTGATACATTGTACAAACATCAGCATGGGATTGTTAGAAGATCCTTAGTTAGGGAAAACCTCTGGGAACACACTCCCTCAGTGAAAACTCTGCAATTCTTCATTTATTACAAAAAGCAATAGTGCGAGGAACCACGTGGTGTACCCTCGACAAAGATCTAAGATGGAGAACAGAGTAAACACAGCTTGTGATAGTGTGAATTCAATTTATAATATAATTCAATAGACTAACAAGCATTTTCAATGCATTGGGTCTCTCATTTGTTCGAGTTAGAGCTATTAGCGTTGTAAATCAAAAAAAACGCAGCGTGATCGCGCTATGTAAAATGCAGCGCGATCACGCTGCGTGGAAAATAAACAGATAAAGTAGTCCGGACTCCAGGCTGAAAACATCGAGCCTCGTATGTTTTTGGTACTTTACCGGTGCTGTGTAGGTGGGCTAAACAATGGAAAAGGCATGACTTATGCATGCCTTTCACAAATGAAAGCAAGCGGATTTTTAAAGGCAAGCCCACGAACCAATGAAAGTGACTGACGTGACATGGGCGTGGTTTCAAGCCCAAAGAGAGATTACAGAATGGACGGAGCACTTTGTGCTCGCCCATAAAAAGGAGAACAACTCTCACAGTTGTCACATGAACCAGGTCCTGCTCCTGCGCGGCATGCATAGGGAGGTCAATGGTGCATCACTGAGAGTGATCAAGTGCTCTGTGACATTTACACATTCCCGTGGACCTCTGAAAAGCCTCTGGAGGAAAAGGCAGCCTCTTTCGTCTCGTGGCACTTGTCCAGAAAACTCTCCCACTGTCCCCTGAGCAAATCCACACCAGTGGCTTAGGCAGGGAATTGTTGCAACAGGTGATGGAAGCAGGGGGTGGTGTCATTCTAGCACCTGGTAGAACCAACTACTTTAGGAATATAGTTTCTCCTAAGTTGGATCATGGGGAAAGTTGGGGGTGTAACTATGGGCTAAGGGCCATATCAGCCCTGCATTTTTGGCTCAGTGTTGAGAGTATATGCCCTTGATTATAAGGGCATATACCCTCAAAAACTGGTCCCAGTTTTAGCAGATGTACATTCTTCTGTAAGGTGAAGTCCTACGTACTATGATATGATGATGCTGCTGTCATTTCCTGCGCTGGTGCTCTAATGGATGCTTTGCGCGACGCGCAGCATTGCAGAGGCCAGTGCTCCATTTTGCATAGATTTGTATTTCCAGTCCAAAGTCCTGTGTCTAGACAAACATAGAAGAATCCCTCACACAAGATCCTTTCTGCACATTCAGCTTTTCTTGGATTTTTGAGCAGTGTATGCATTTCTCCATGTTCATACTTGGTCCAAGGAGGCATTACTTTTTGACAGAAAACCTGTCTGGCTCTCATAGAAGATCGGCGTTGGCTCAAAACGTACGGGATGTTTGCGCTGATCCACCCAAGTAACACAGGAATAATACCACTTTAATGCAAAGCAATGCAAAGCAGCGCAAATTACTTTTTGCGTTCAGAAAAGTGCACCTTTTCTGCACAAAATACCCTTTTGAGACTGGGTGGCTTTTTGTAGTTTTGCAGCAGCACAAAGCTTCATGAAAGTAGGGTCCAGGTGTCTATTGACTCAGTGTCCTTCCACTACGCTTCTTTTAAGTTGGGGTGAGAGGGTGTGTTGGAGTGGGAGATAGGGCAAAGCTGAAAAGGGAGGCATGGTCTGTGCCCGTCCCAAACAATGCATGCTGCTCTGAACATGCGCAGTGAGGGGCACCAAGTGCCAACTAAGCAGGAATATTGTGAAACTTTGCAGGTTTAAAAAAATGCATTTTATTATTTTGCTTTTGTATAGTGCACAATGCACCGTCAGCATGGCATCTTGTCTCTGATACAAACATATGTGGAGACGACCTTGAAAATACTCCACTTTCGGTCTGTATTCACTCAGGTAGAGCACTGGTCCCCAACCTGTGGTCCGGGGACCGCTGGGGGCCCGCAACTGCTTAGAAAATTAAATTATATTAACAGATTAATAAAGGGTATATACATTAAAAAAACGAAATGTGAACCTGAAAATTTTGCAAAGTTCTATAAAAGTAAAGGAATCTAAATATGGAGGCTAAAAATTAAGTTGATGCTCTCATTTTGATCAGTAGAAGCAGTGCAAATGCATCAAACAGAATGTAGTATGGACGACTAGTGGTCTCAATTGAAATTAGAATAGCTCCAACCTTCCCATTAAAATTTTGATTATTTTATATTTGTTTATGAATTAAATAAATGCTTATTTTGTGTATTTTGTTTGGTAAATGCTTGTTTCTGTATTGTTTTGCAGGTCAAATAGTCAAAAATGCTTAGGCCGGGATCTCCTGCTTCAAGTAATGACTCAGTGGGGGGTCCCTGGGTTCTAATAGTAATTCACTGGGTTTCAGTAATGGTTAAGTGGGAGTCCACAAGAGCCAAAAGGTTGAAAACCACTGATGTAGGGCTTTCAGGATGTCTCTGTGATTGAATGCTCAAGGGAGACCATTTGTTATGTCCTGCAGGTCATAAGTTTGAATCCTGGCAAGGCAGATACAGAGTTCCATCCTTCGGAGGTTAGAGAATTAAATACCATGAATTGGATACTATTAACTTTTTGTATTCAACGATTGGACACAGCAGAAATGTGGTAAGTTGCAGTATATATTGAGCAAGTTATTCTGTTGTAATTATATACATTTCTAAAAATCATGCATCAAGTAATCCAGCTGCTGGGTCCATTCCTGGAGGTGTTGCATGAAGCAAAACAACGGGGCAGTCTCACAGAATCGCAACGCAAAGCGATCAAAGTGGTCATACATAAACCAGGCCGTGACCCGCAGGATGTGTGCTCATATAGACACCCTCTCGCTACTTAACTTAGACTGTAAATTGCTGGGGAAAGTGCTCACCAACCAACTACTCCCAATGATTGGCCACTTGATCCATGGAGACCAGTTGGGCTTCATCCCAAGATGGAACACCTTCCGGAACATCAGAAGGTTCTTGCGCCTGCTGAACAGAACACCCAAGGGGGAGCACAATAGAGTAGCGGTGTCAATGGACACTGAAAAGGCCTTTGACACTCTTGGATGGTCCTTTCTAAAGGAGACGCTAAGCTATATGGCATTTGGCACAGGCTTCATGGAGTGGATTAACACACTCTACTTCAATCCTACAGCCTGTGTGAGCTTCCCTGACAGGACACTAGACAGGGATGCCCATTATCACCACTATTATTCGTGATAGCAATGGAGCCCCTGGCAGCACACCGACGGCTATGAGCTCAGCAATTGGGGATCCTGTAACTGGGCATCCTCCACATCGTCTCTCTTTATGCAGATAATAAATTATTATATCTACGCAAGAGTGTATCCACACTACCGGAGGTCATGCGACTTCTTATTCTGTTTGGGGACTTATCCAACCTACGGGTGAACTGGGCAAAATCATGCCTGTTCCCAATGGCGCCTGTCCTAGAACACTTAAGGCCTGCACTCCCGTATACCGACTGTCATGGTGGCATGTCACCTTCAAATACCTAGGCATCCAAATATATCATACCACAGGGGATCTCAGGGAAGATAACCTAGGACGGGTGGTGCGCTCGATACACGGATCGTTTACATTCTGGGGCTCACGACCATTATCACCCCTAGGACGAGTGGCAATTGCAAAGATGATAACATGCCCCAGAATATTATATTACTTCACAGCGCTCCCACTGGTGTTCCACCATTCATTCTTCCGGCTACTTAAAGGAATGATGTTAGAATTAATATGGGGGAATAATCAACGTAGGGTCGCCCTAGCTACCACGCATCAACCGCTTGAGGAGGGGGGACTAGGCATGCCCATTTCAAATTATATTATGCAGCCACGCAACTCAAATGGCCACTCATCTGACTCCGGACAACCCACAGTGGTGAAGACAATGGTGCAGGATAGCTTGGGTCATACAAACGTTCTAACATGGCTGACAGATTATATATGTTCTCCCTTACATGGTAACAACCTGATAGACTCAGCCCAAAAATGCTCATGTAGGTGGTGCCCAACACCGCCATACTCCCCCAGGATCCCACTGCTGGGCATGCAGGGCATAGGGGACATGCACCATGCAATGGGACCTTGGTTGGCAGCTGGAATGAACACGATAGAGGACCTTTTCAGGAACCGCTCGCTCCTGACATATGTAGACATTCAGAACACTCACAACATAGGCCCAGGACGCTTCCTAACCTATTATGCCATGAAACAACTCATACACAACACATGGTGGAATGGCGATACAGAGCCCTCAACATCACCCATGCTTCACTTACTACTGTCAAATCCTTGGCACGCGAAAGTGGTATCTGTGCTGTACGGCACTCTTCTGGGAATTAGAGGAACAAGCCAGGCAGAAGCTAGGGCCAGGTGGGAAGCGGTCATACCCAACCCATTGTTTCAACCAGCTTGGGCCGGGGCCCTCCAACAAGTGAAGGGTGTGTCCCTCAACTCAAGATTTCACTTCACTCAATCTAATTATTTTCACCAACCATACCTGTCCTCTCACCAGATCCACCACATGTTCCCCCATTCACCCCACGAATGCTGTCGATGCGGAGATCATGATGCCACCTTCTATCACATGGTGTGGACTTGCCCACCAATGCAACGGGTTTGACACGCAGTTACCGCATTAATGGGGGAACTGACAAAACACCCACTGCTTTCCACCCCTGATTCCTGCCTATTAGGTATTCACACTAAAGCCAAGGGAGACAATTACATAGGTTCACAGACCTGGCCTTTGTCCTATTCAAACGCCTCATACCAATCAATGGAAGGTGCCAACTACTCCAGGCATAAATAATTGGCTAAGAGGGCTATTGCAGTGGGCTGGGACAGAGGCACAGGTACTTTGCTCACTTAGTGAAATGGGTGTAGCAGTACGTGGAAATTGGGACACCTACATAGCCTGGGCTGAGGCCAAAAATGACTTACATTCCCCCTGAACTATGCAAGCCGCCATTAACACAGGCAACCGGCGTTTCAGTAATGCACCGCAGGAGTATGCCCCACAGTAAGCGACACATATGCTTGCACAACTTACATCCATTGCCCAGTCATAGGTGACCATAGTACACAGAAAGGCGTGACATACTACTTCACACAATAGAGGCCAGGGCCCGGGCAGCGACGTCAGATCGACTAACATAACGAGACCCAGGCATACGGGTAAAATCTGGCCGGTAATGCACACCACAACTATACTCCGGAATATTGGATGCAATGGTCAATGACACACGAACAGTGCCTGGATCACTGCCACTAACCGCAATTAGCATTATGATAATGTGAGAATACACACATGTGCATGCTGAAGATAATGTTTATTAATAAATGTCATTTGTTTAAATCAGATCTTATGGCAACCTGGACCTCTCCCCTCTGCCCCCTCCCACAACGCCTTACTGAACGCTCGATATCATGTATGCACATGTATAATGCACACCCAGTGTTCTGCATCATTTGACTATGTTGTAATGATTAAAATAAAAACTAATTAAAAAAAAGTAATCCAGCTGCAGAGAAAAAGGGTGGGTACTTATTTCGCGAAAAATCTTTAACATTCCTGTTAACCCAGCATCTTCCAAAAACATAAACACACATTTGCACTGAAATACCAATGCAGGAGAGCTGGACGCCACGGAACCTTGTCCCAATATCAAAGAATTTGATCATCCTAAAGGAGTTGTGTAGGAGAAACACACAGCAAAGCGTTTCCTCATTTAAACCCATTTCTTAGATGTATCCAGGGTAGCCAAAAATAGTCATGATTTAGCCCCGGGAATGGCAGCTATGTTCTCCCTCTGCTAGAAGTTTACAGTACCTGTATCCTGCCTGCTGAGGGCTTTAATAGAATGTAAAATATTTCAAAATAAATGGACTGAGGATACATATCCCCCGGCACTTATTTTTTCACATCCTAATAGCAACAAAAACTGAATGTTCTACGGTTAAGCAAGGATGGTATTTGGCCAACGTGATCTCTTTTCCTAAAAACTAGACTCACCGCCTATATAAGAAAGAAGTGGGAGGCAAAAACAAGACGCTAAGTTGAGATCCGATTTCAAAACTTTTTGTGCCATTTACGGGAAAAACCGCCTGGCTTGGATCCGGTTCATCTGAGAGAGGAATGGAAGGAATATATCAGTCAGTGTTTTCATTCACAGGTCTACATCTGGGCCTGCTGATTCTGACACTGTTGACTTGGGAAGGGCATTCGTTCTGATCTCCCCAGAGTTAAATTGGAGCTTAAGGACGTGGTTATGACTGACAGTTTCAAATAATGTTTTTAGTAAATGTATAATCCTCTGGAAATTATCAGCCAAGATGTCTCCTGGCAGCAGCAGTTCCTTGGAAACACCAAGCCTTGGTAAAAACCAGAGTTAGAGCAACCTTGATTTTGTCACTGAACCTAAAGAGGGTTGAGGCAAAGTGATTTCTGTAGGTTATATATGTACTAAGATTATTTATTTCTCAAAGTGACGTCAGAGCCCGGTACATAGGAGTCAGGAGGATGAACTACGAACCAACATTGAAGAATGTGGACTTTTCATTGGATGAACATCACGGTATGGTAGGCATTCAACAGGGCTGTCGTCAAAGCCATACCGGTATTGACTGGTTGACTGGTAAGGCTGTGTTAGGCATTGCTTTAACTTTCTGATGCAACCAGAGTTGAAGGAGAGGTCAACCATATATTTCTGATTGTCGCTGTTGAATTTTTTCCCATAGGCAGACATCAGTCTTTTGCTCCTCGCTCTCAGCGGGACCATATTGCATTCAAGCCAAACCATATTAACAATGCTTATAAAGAGCGTAGCGCCACAGGATGCATCTTTGAAGCACTAATGCGCATCAATGTTCCTCACTTCAGCAGATGGGATTTGCTGGGCCTCAACAGAGAATCCATCTCAAGGCATGGAGATAGGAAGTCTACGGAGGGAAGACTTTGCCCAACACGTGTGGATTAGCTAGGGAGATCTAGTCAAAGCAACAGATTCTAATACTTTGGAAAGTCCAGTGCTCTCCCATGGGTGCATCTCACTCCCAGCATTGAATCGGTCAGATCTGGGGGCGGGCACACCACCTATGTGCTCGATTGGGATTGCAGTTCAGATCCTCACAGTGACTTGCATGCTCTGTGTTGCAGTAATGCGCATTTAACAATGTAGAATCCATTTTGAGGTCTGCCGTTAGCCAGACTTTCTGATCTTAATACAATGATATATAATATACACTGTTAGGCGCTTTAAGCCAGTCCTCTTTAAACATTGGTCTGTTATTGTGTCATTCATACTTTTCTTTCACACGCTACAGCATACATCATAGCGCACTGGGTCAGTCCGCTTCAGCCACTGAGTAACTTCACTGTGAGTGACAGCCTTCTGCTCTTTCACAGGGAGCACACAAAGTATTTTTCTTCAGTGCCAGGGACTAATATGATAATGTGTGCTTTGTGAGTATAACAATATTTTAGCTTTTTCCCAATGTTCTTTTCTTAATATTGGTGAAAGCCTGAGGCTCCCATGTCAGTCTGTTATAAACAGCATGACAAAACAAACACTGACAAAAACAAAAGACTAGCAGCCAATGTCAGACTGATTTTCTTTGCCAATACTTGTGTTTATTTTGCAACTATTTCACTGAGCCACTGTTTTTACAACATCTGTCAAGACCTTTGCAAACAACACAGCTGTGTCAATCAGCTTGATCAAGTGCAGGAGAGGTAAGTGCCAACAGGCAACTTGTGCAGGAGTATTCAAAGCTGAAGCGCACTTCAAATGAAGGGCTTCCATGGGCTGCAGCATCCAGCTCCTTCTCTTGCCGGGAGGTGAGATCTTGCATCTGTATGATTTGTTCTAGCTGTCTGCTGCTCAAGGTGTGGAAGTCCAGCTCTTGGACCAGTTGGTGTCACAAACAGCATCTCTACTTTGAAGAACCTGTAAAAATTGGCTATCAAAGCATGGAAGCACAAGGTGCTGGGCCAGCAAATCAAAGTGAGGAAAAGGAGGGAGAAGTCTGCCAGAAAAGAACAAGAGAGAGAGCAACAGAAATATTGGAAAATATGTGACCACCTCAAAGGAAAAAGAGAAACATTTTTGGAATGAACAAAGCCATAACTTCAAGTTTGGCCCCTCTTCTGCCGCTATGTTTCCTAAAGCTGTTATGAGATCAGACTAGAGCCCTGCAGCATACAGCAATTCTAGTGCTGTTTCTGAACTCCTTCCAACTGGCAGCTGCTTTCAGTGACTGGACTCGGAGTATGGTCACAGAAGTTCTCTGCTGTATTATGGATAGTTTTTCTATCAGGTCTTTGCAGACTCCCCATAAGAAAGGATGTTGCTGAATTCTTTAGATTCTCCATCATGCCTTTACCATAAGGAAGGATGTGGCTAACTTCTTTCTAGATCAGAAAGGCACTATGAAGACAATGGCTTTGGTGGAACATAAAACAATGCTAATATCAGAAAACATCTGCTCATCTCTCTGCATCTGACCAGCCATGCACACCTTCCTTCTCAGCAGTGCTTGACAGTATTTGCCACACAACATTGCCTTACTTTCCCACCTTCCAATTATGGAAAGGGCAGAGATCTCTTCCATTGGCTCAATGTTTTTCTAGCCATAAGAAGATATCAAGTCACTCATCCTTCTACCACTCCGATACAAAGACATTGCACACCCTGTCCCTCAGCTCTTTCACCAAACCTCCAGCGAGAACAACCTAATGTACCATGTGGACATCATAAAGATCTACATTCAAATAGCAAACGAGCCTAAGGTCTGGGGAAGTAAGAATGTCTTGCACTGCATGATGGATGAGTAGAGGCAAATACATCAGAACTGGCTGTGTTTGAACATCTTTAACACATGGATATACCTGCTGTCCTCCTCCATTGATCCCCCACGCCATTCCCTTCTGAGAACTACACAACCTGAGACTATTATTGACAAGAATATCTCCAATGTCGTCAGGTAAAATATGTCACTGAGCAGGCCATCTGTATTTCATGTGTCAGCTCTGCTCTGGAATCCTCTGCTGTACAGGTGTATGAGTGGTCACCCTTTTCCATCTCCTGAATTGATAGCTGCAGAGGTACCGCTATGGGGCACCTTGCAAAGACAACAACCAGCCTCCAATGAGTAGAACATCATAGAGCTAGCCTCATCCTATATTAGAAGCTGTTAGCCTGGCATCTTACTCCTTGGATGCCCGCATTATCTTTTATGTGTTTGATGTCCATCCTAAGTGCCAACGTATTTCCAGAAGTGGGTCCTGTGCATACTGTGCCACTGGAACCAAGCTACTCCTGACTGAAGAGCCCCAATTGGGACAAACCCAGCCTTGTGTAGACAAATTTAGAAACATTGCAAGCATTCCTCCCATCATCTTCTATGTGTTTCAAGCTCAACACCAACAGGACACAGAAGTAGTGATCTTCAGCAAGAATCTCTCACCATGGGACTCTAGCTAGTAGCTGGCCAAACAAAGACCACATCCACACTCAGCACCCATGCCAGGAACCTAGGAACCTAGAAATAATCCCCAAAAGCAAACCTGCCATGACCACACAACTCAACGCCATCACTCCATCCAGCTTCCACACCCTAAAGATGCTGAGGAAGGTCTTCAAATAGCTCTCATTTAGCACTAGAAAAACTGTCCCTCACACCCAAGTTACCAGCAAGTTGGACTTCGGGAACACTCCCCACACCGGAATCACCAAGCATCACACTAGAAGACTGCAAACCACCCAGAAAGCAGCAGCCAGACTCATTATCAACCTCCCACACAGAACTCACATCACACTCAGGCACTCAGGCAGATCCACTGGCTCCCAATACACAAACATGCTCATTTCAAATATCTCACACACACATTCAAGGCACTAAACAACTTAGCCCCCACCGACCTGAATAGTTGAATTTCCATCCACCATCCACCCAGACACCCTGCTTTACAGGCCTCCTACTTGCACACATCACGAGCATACACGGACCCAGATCAGGGGGACTGTTGTTCTGTTAAACTGATTGCTCCTAAAGCATGAAATAGCCTCCCTCTCTGCCCCAGAACCTACTCCTCTCTTCCTAAAATCCACAAGAAGCTAAAGAGCTGCTTTACAATTAACCAACCAAGCATAGGCAGGCCTACGCAAAACACACCTGCTCATCGCCAGGATACTTTTGCGGCTGATAGTGATTGTTACAAATACGTATAACATAACATAATATATCTTTGGCTTTTCCTGATGACGTTTTTTCATGGGAATTCTAGCCAAGCAAAGAAGTGTATTTGATACTCTGTCTTGTGCAAAAGGCATGATCACTGTCCCTGTTACATCACAATATTGAACGTGTTCTACCAGTTAGCAGGAAACCTAAAGGTCAGCAGTCCAAAATAGACATTATGATTAGGGGTGGGTGGAACTCATGTAACTCAGTCTAGTGTTATCACACAGTTGTGCCAGAGAATTCCACAAGATTACGCTTAATTATGCAAGAAGAGTACTTCTGCATTTAGCACTATTTTTAAAGCAAAAATACCCTGTATGTCCAAAATGGGCACAAGAATGCAATTTGCACTAACAGGCAGTGCTAAATGCAACAGAACAAGAATAGCAAACGCAAGTAGCCGCTGATGTGCAATAAAGGTGCTCTTTGGGCTGGATTTTCACCCATATTACTCCCAGCATTTAGTGCTATTTTCTTATCACAAAATGTCCCCCTCACTTCCAAATTGGGGCAAGAAGGCATTTTCCGTGTGAAAATAGCGCTGCATGTGCTGTTGGGGGTATAAGTTCCCCCCAACTTACTCACGCCATCTAGTGCTATTTTATTTTCTTAGTGCAAAATGTACCCTCAGGTCCAAAGGCAGTAGAACACAAATAACAAGCAGGAGTGGCTACTTGCGGTCGCTAAATGTGTTCACTTCGTAGGATTGTTTCCCCAAAATTACTCTTAATTACACAAGCAAGATAATTGCATTATTATTATCAGTAATTCTGCATCAAATAGTAACACAGAATTACTGGAATTACACTGTTTATACCAGCATAATTTAAATCATGCCTGGACCTAATTATGATACACAAGGCGGCAAATGCCCTAATAATTCACGCAAAGCAGTGTAGCAACTAAAGTTGTTGCATGAAAGATATGGCCAAATATTTTCTAAGATGTGGCTCTGTTTCTGTTTTTCCCTGCGCTTGCGCACTTTAGGCTGCCTTGCGCCAATGCACACACCCTTGCTGCGTAACGCAAGGTTCTCCGTGTAATGTCAAGCATAGGGTTTTGTACTGGAAAGGGACCCTTCCAGTACAAAATACTGTGCTTTGACATAATTTAATACTCTATACCATAATACATGTGCTTCACTTATAGCACATATGCAAAGTTAGAGAAGTTTTGATAAAAGAAAACATTTTCTAATGTTACACCTGCCTCTTGGAGTCCTACGTTTTTGCTGCAAATTCATATCTACCAATGTAAGTTGATTTGGTTTAGTACCAAATTCCATGGATTGGTGTATGAGAATGCAGAAGTATCATCCATGGTACACTCCCTTGACACAAAGTAGTCCAAAATAGTGCAAAGCACTACCTTGCATCACTTCGGGGCTACTTCCCAGCACAAAACACATTTTCTGGTGGAAAGTAAATCCCACAATCAATACTTTGCACCAATTTGCATCACTTTTGTGATACAAACCTGGCTCAAAGTGTTGATTGGTTTGGACCAAGATACGGAGGCAGATCACTACTTATTTAAGACTGCGCCCCATCCATACCCCTACCCCTGTGCCATAAAACACATGTTAAGAAACTCTGCAAAAGGACATTTAAAGCTCACCCATTCAGAAGGTCTGTGAACTTTATAGCAGCAGAAAGCCTCCAACAGACTTTGATCTTCCCACAAATTTCAAGTGGGCAAGGTGTTTGAATCGCACCCCATCATAGACGGATTTCAGTTTGCTCTGTCTCTGCCATACGACATATATCCTATTCTTTCATCCAAAGGGTCCCCCACCCTCATCTTATACATTGTATACCTAGTCAGTCACTATGAGCCACTCCAAACTCTAAAACTGATGACATTTAACTTGGAATTGTTTCTGGACAGTGACCCCTTATTGACATCCTAAGAAAAATAAATTTATAAGAACCACCTAAGACAAAATTGTAAAAATCTACCTCTCCTAGGCCTCTATAAGAAAACATCATTGGTTGTTCGATATTCACTTCCGGGTGGATTACTGCAATATGATCTAACCATGGCTCTCTAATTAGGATCTTCCAAATCACAATGACCACAACATGAGGTGGTGTAACTCACATTCAACCTGCCAGGATAAGATCATATCACACCCTCACTCCAAATGCTACATTGGTTTCTAAGGAAAAAAGTTTGCCCCATTCCACAAGGCATTGTATGGTTGCACACATGGATAGTTACCTGAAGCCTTCCAGCCACACCAATCTTCCAGGAGCCTGAAGTCAGCCTAAAATAGCTTCTTGCTTCCTCCTATTACATATACAAATGATTTGGTTGCAGATTATCCTACATACAGAGATTTACAATATGAAACACCCTTCCTTTATTTTCAGTCTCACTACAGAAAATGTTGCAGAGAGAATTTTAACCACTACTTTAACATATTTTTAGATTGGGCTTTAGATCAGCTTCTTGCACATGACTGCCTGGGTTTACTCTTGTTTCTTGTTTGTTCTGTCCTGGATTATTTAGGTTTCTTCCTCACTTTTGATTGGTCCAGTGTATCTTTCCATTGCTAATGTCAGGAAACTGTTTTTCGTTGCAATCTGTGATTGGGCAATCCTTAGGAGTTCAAGACCTGCTTTTTTCTCACTCTCTTTCCTCTTCTCGCTGTCTCGTGCCCACTACTCTATTCACTGCTATTGGCTTTTTAAATGTGTTTAAAATTGAGCTGGCATTCGCAAAGACAAAAGCGGTGACCAGCCATCTTAGAAATGTATTTTCTATACTTCCAAGATGTCTGGAAATAACGTTTAGATGGAATGTGACAGCCATCTTGGAACTATAAAAAATAATGTTCCAAGGTGGCCAAACTTAATTTTCGAAACTTCCAAGATAGCCGCCAAGATGCATCTACCTCAACGACCAACTTTGGCACTGTCTGAGACGAGTTACAGGCACTTGTATTTGACATTGGGAACAATAATAGCATTCCAACAAGATATGATGTACCTAGCAACTAAAACTTAGGTCATAAAATCATTAACTCTTTGAAAAATTAACATATAGAGGATATTGCGGTTGATGCATTGTGAATGATGTTTAAGAGTTAGCTGTTGTGGTATAGAGTTACAAAATATGATTTTACAGCATCATGATTTTCTTCTCTGTTTTTGATCTTACATTTTTTTTAAAAACAGAAAATGTTGAATTCGAAGAATAAAGGGCCTGATGTAGTGTTTGGCAGACGGGGTTATTCCGTCACAAACGTGATAGATATCCTGTGTGCTGTAGTACAATTTCCATACGATAAAGAGTAACCCCATCCACGAAACTCTAAATCAGGCCCAACTGTGTACAGATTTCAGCTCAAGTCAAAGTTTCTATTACTTAAGACCCCGACAGGGATCAACAATGTAAAATGAGGTACCATTTCCGGAATCAAGCTGTGAAATCAAATGTACAATTAAGTAAGACATTTGAAACAATTTTAGAAAAGATTTCTAAAAACTGAATACATTATAACACCCAAAGATGTCATATGTACTTCTTATCCTGGATGTAAAGATAATGGCGTTATCTAAAAGCGTATATAACACAAACATGGAGCAAAAACGAGGTAAATATACTAATTCTATGGCTCCATAACCTAAAACACATTCGCCCTCCCGAGCATACTAACCAAGTAGTTTTGACCAGCATCGGGCGGTGGCAGTGACATTGGAGGGGTCCGCGGAGAGAGAGACCCGCTCTAGTCTCTCCGCGGGCACGTTCGGGAGAGGACAGGAAGTGTCGTGGAGGCGTCGGATTGGTGGCAGGTAAGTGGGGGTGGGTTTTAGTGTAGGGCTTAAAGCGGGGGTGGGAGGGAGGGTCGGCCTCTTTCCGCGCCGATCGCTGGGAGGAAGGAGCGGAATTTGAGGCCGACCCCTCCATCTAGGATTGCAGGCGAGTGGGTGGGTTTAGGTTAAGGATTATAGGCCCGAGGCTTTGCGGCCCCGGAGCTAGATAGTGAGGTTAGTTTAGTTGGGTGGTGGCGCGAGGCTTTGCGGCTTGCGCGCTAGTGAGCGCAGAGGAGGAGCGTTAGTGGGGGGGGGCGATGTCGCGGGGTGCGAGGCCTCTGTGGCCCCGCGGTATTTGTTTAATTACACGCGGCTTCGCCGCTTACACTGCACAGCGCTATGGCAACCAGCCATGATGCCAAAGCAGTTAAGGCCGCGCTTCGCTTATTAGGCGAAGCTGGCCGTTCCGACCTGCTCAGGCCTGGGGTTCTTGACCAGGCCTGGGTCGGAATAATGCAGCCGACGCGGGCCGTGTCGAGCCGGGTAGCGGCTGCTGTAGCCGCGTTTCAGTCATTAGACTCCGATGGTGACAAGGAGGGGGGAGGGGCCCAGGAACAACGGGAACAGCGGGGAATGGGGCGGGTGACACCCACAGCCCCCTCATTTTCTCAGAAGAGGAGGATGGCAAAAGGGCAGGGACAGAGGCGGCAATGGGGGATATTTGCACGGGCCCCAAGCAAGGGGGGCCCCAGTGGGGGGAGGGGCAGTGGATAAGAGGGCAGAGGGTGAGGAGCAGCACATGTCGAGGCCCAGCGGGGCTGGGCCCCTTTGGATTTGTCACGCCCCAAGGGAGGGCCCACTTCCTCGGGTGGGGCCGGGGCCCCAGCAAAGAAACAGGGAAAATACTCGGGCAAGGCCGGGGGTGGGGTGGCTAAAGCCAAGGCACCCCCAAGACAGGCCAGACAAGTTAAGCACAAGGCAGGCAGGGAGGGTGAGGGTCCCAGGCCCTCGGGCCCTTGCAGACAGACTGGGTGGGACCAGGCAGACGCGTGGGATTTGGAGGCCAGGATCCGGGAGCAACGCAGGGCCGTTGCAGAGACTGAGGCCAGATGGGCACAGCTGTGCAAAGACCGGGAGGAGTTAGCAGCCCAAGTGAGCAGGAGGGCCACAGAGGCATTGGCCGCCAGGGGACCCCAGCCCTCCGGTTCTGGGGCAGGAAGTTGGGTCTGGGTACCACAGAGGGGTGGGGTCAGGAGGCTAGCGCGGCCGAAGGTCAGGTCGGCGCTGGAAGCCCTGGTGGCGCACACTGCCACAAGGGAAGAAGCAAGACGATGCCAACAGCTGAGGTTGGCAGAGGAAAGGTGATGCCAACGGGGCTCAACACGGCCCCGGTACGTTGGTCTGAAGCACTAGAGGGGCAGGCGGCGGGCTTCTCTCTACCGCGTGAATGTGGGTATCAAAATTATGGTTTGCGCTATGTGGGACAAGGACAAATTGCGGCTACAACAGTGAAGCCACGTGGGCATGTGGCGAACAGGTGTGAGTGGGAAGGCGATGAGGAAGTTGACCTGGATTATGAGGAAGAAGGGGATGAGTGGGAAGAAGGAGAGATCCGGGAGGCAGAGGTGAGCAGTGTAACAAAGGGGGGGCGAGGGCGCAAGTGCGGCGCAACCTCTTCCTCTGCTTTTGTTTTACAGGACACCGTCTTGGCAGAAGGGCCAACGGGAGGGCGGTCAATGACGTCACAAGGACGGTTCTTGAGGAAAACGCTGCGGAACATGGGAACAGTGGACAGAGGTAAGGGGAGATGGTGGTCAGTTTGGGGTGGGGGGGAGGCACCAGAAGCTAGTGTGCACACAAGTCCATCGGTGTCTGGGATGGGTCAGTTTTAGAGACACCCGGGATAGGTTCAGGTCAGGAAGGGGATGTGAGCAAGATAAAGGAGGCCCTCCCCGCAACGGCTGTAGAGCAAGGTGGTCAGAAGACCGGGGAGGACACAGGTACGGAAGACAAGGATGGGGGAAGCCATAAGAAACGACTCCCATATATGGGGCTGGCCATGCCGCTGGGGTCACATCTGGCCGAGAAAACAAAAGCGAGAATTTGGAGGCAAGAATATGTAGATGTTTTTCAACTTTTACAGAGGGATATTCAGGCCAAGGAGGGTTCCAAGGAAGAGGAATGGGAGCTGGCACGTAGGCCCAGGGTTCCTATCACAATGGATAATTGGACATCTGCCTTCCTGATATTTGCCAGTATTTATTGTGAGAAATATCCTGACAGGGCCATAGCACTTTTCAAATACATGGACATCATACGGAAGGCACAGTTACACTTTGGGGGTTTTGCATGGCTGAGCTATGATGAGGAGTTCAGGGCCAGGGTGAGTGTAAATCCCGAAAGACCGTGGGGGGACGTGGACCCTGAATTATGGATGCAATGGATGGCATCAGCTCAATCTTCGGCCTCCACACATACAGCGAGTGGACTGTCAGTTGTGTACAAGCCTTTTCAGTCTCGTCCCGCCCAGGGAGGGGCGGGCGCAGCCAGCAAAACCCCGGGGCCCACCACAGGAGCCTGCTGGAATTTCAATAAAGGGTTCTGCTCTCGACAGCAGTGTAGGTTCAAGCATGATTGCTCCAAGTGCGGGGGCCGTCATCCAGTCACTCAATGCTTTTCCTTATCCAGTCCAGCAGAGCAATGGAGGGCGTCCAGGGGGCGGGGCACACAAGGCGCTACTGCGCCAAAGGGGTCCTACGCCGGTTAGGCTGGAGATTCTGTTGCCTTGACTATACAGCTATCCAGATACGGATAAGGCCTGCCAGCTGGAGTGGGGTTTTCATGAAGGTTTTAGGGTAGGATACCAGGGTCTCCGGTATAGGAAATGGGCAGACAACTTGCAGTCTGCCAACGAACAACCTCAGGTGGTACGCGACAAAGTGGCAAAGGAGGTGGCATTGGGTAGAATAGCAGGGCCATTCTATGAATGGCCAAGTGAGAATTTAATGATATCACCCCTAGGAGTTGTGCCCAAAAAGGTACCGGGAGAATTCCGTTTGAGACACCATTTGTCATGGGCGGAGGGAACGTCTGTCAATGATTTTATCGCACACGAGGACTCCAAAGTGGTCTATTCCTCGGTGGACGATACCGTGCGGCTAGTTTTGAAGTGTGGGCGTAGGGCAGAAATGGCGAAGTGCGACATACAATCGGCTTTCAGGCTATTACCCATTCATCCGGCAGACTTTGACCTCCTGGGTATACAGCTGGAAGGAGCCATTTATGTGGACCGGGTATTACCCATGGGTTGCGCTATCTCATGCGCACTTTTTGAAACCTTTAGTACCTTTTTGCAATGGGTTTTTGTTAAAAGGAGTGGTCACCGGACGGTGACTCATTACCTGGATGATTTCCTATTTGTGTGGACAGCCACATCGGGGGCTTGTGCCCGGGCGTTGGCAGACTTTCAGGGTCTAACTCAGCAGGCAGGAGTGCCTTTGGCACCAGAGAAGACTGAGGGCCCGCTAACAGTGTTGAAATTTTTGGGCATCAAGCTGGACGCTAATACGTTGGTGGCCAGATTGCCGGCGACTAAAGTCACGGAGATGCTAGAGTTCTTGGCCATGGTGCGGGGGTTTCGCAAGATGGATCTGAGAACGGCACAAAAGTTGCTGGGGTACCTTAATTTTGCCTGCAGGGTTGTGAGGGGAGGAAGGACTTTTTGTAGGCGTTTGGGTTTATCCATGTCCGGAGCAGTACTCCCACACCACAGGATAAGAATTTTGTTGGCTCTGAGAGAAGACATTAAAGTTTGGAAAACTTTTCTGAAAGATTTCAATGGGATGCCCATGTCTTTTGGGGACACGGATACGATTTGGCAGGTTCAAAGTTTTTCAGATGCAGCGGGAGCCTCGGGTTTTGGTCTCTACTGGGACGGGAGATGGTGCGCTGAGTCATGGCCCCGGCAATGCGTGCAACAGGGGAGGAGCATTGCCTTCCTCGAGTTTTTTCCACTCTTAGTGGCACTTGCAGTCTGGGGGCAGGAATTAGCCAACAGGACAGTGGTTTTCCAGGTAGACAACATGACGGTTGTGGAACTAGTTAACAGGCAGCGAGGGACCTTAGAGTTTTGCACTTATTGCGCCAGTTTATGCTTCAATGTTTGTCTGTAAATGTTATTGTTAAAGCATCACACATACCTGGGATTTACAACGAGATTGCGGACTCCCTGTCTCGTTCACAATGGCAGCGTTTCCGTGAGTTGGCCCCAGAAGCGGAATGGAACAATACTGCGGTCCCGGCAGACATTTGGGAGTGGGGGGCGTGATGATCACGGGGCTGGTGGAGATGTCTTTAGCAGTGTCTACTCAGCGGAGTTACAGGCGTGCCTGGTTGGATTTTCAATCTTTTGAGTTGGTTGTGGGAAATTTTGGGGCTTTAGGAGCACAAGATCTGGAGGCACGTGCACTGCGTTTTGTACTTTTTCTGATTAAGGAGGGTTTATCTCCGGCGACAATTGGGGAAAAACTGGCTGGGGTTTCGTTTTATGGGAAACTGTTTTTTGGTACTGATCCAGCGCGCAACGATTTGTTGGGAAAAATGTTGAAAGGTTGGGGTAGAGTTAGGTCCAGGGAAAGCAAACCAGCCAGGGAACCCATCACTTCTGAAATACTTCTTGAGTTATTGCATGAGTTGCCGGTATGCTGCTCGGATGAGTATGAAGTGGGTTTATTTCGCCTGTGCATGGTCTGGATGTTTTTTGGTGCATTTTGAGTGTCTGAGTTGTTGGGGGTGGGGAAAGAGATAGGGGTAAAGGCAAAGGAGGTGTGCATGCACGGGGACCGGTTGTGCGTTTGGCTCAGGCGCTCGAAGACAGACCAGTTGGGAAAAGAGAAATGGGCCTGGCTGGAAAAGGAGGGGGATGAGCTGGCGTGCCCAGTGAAGGAATGGATGGCGTTCAAGCAAAGGCTACGCAGGGCAGGGGTGTTCGGGGTATTCGTACATGAAACGGGGGCGAAGCCTACTAGCTATCAGCTGCTGCAGGTGTTGAGAATGGTGCTTGGGCAAATAGGCCGGCGCGTGATGGACTTTGGCACACATTCAGTTAGGATTGGCGCAGCTACGGCGGCAGCTCATTTGGGTTGGGACTGGGCAAAAATTAAGGCCATAGGGAGATGGAAATCCAGATGTTGTGAGCGTTATATGAGACCATGATACAGCATTTTCAAATGGGTGGTTTGGATTACTGGAGCGGTGTGGGGGGGGGTTTAAATTCTATGACAGCCTTTATAGTGTTTTTTCTTTGCAGGTTCCATGGCTGGGCCACAGAGAGACAAGATGGTGACATGGCTGGTCGGCCATTCCTTGGTTCACTGGGCAGCGAAGTTTGCAAAGAAGCAAATTTACGGCAGGGCGATGGGACTTCCTAGCAGACACCATGAAGTTTTTTGGTGGGGGAAGAGTGGCATGAGGTGGGGAAGTTTACTTTCATTTATCACCGCTAGTCTGCCGGTACGGGGATGCCCCGATTTACTACTGATTCACCTGGGGGAAAATGACCTTGTGAAGCTATTGGGGCTCACACTCATACAACTAATGAAGAGAGACTTGGAACTGTTGAAGCAAAGGTTGCACGGCACATGACTGGTGTGGACAGAATTTGTGCCCAGGCGGGTGTGGAGAGGGTTTAACCACGGAGCCATTGAGCGGGCTCGCAGGAAATTGAACAGGGCCATGAGGGTTTTTTGTTGGGCTCAGGGGATCCAGGTCCTTAAGCATGAAGATATCAAGGAGCAGGAGGAGCAATTTTTTAGGGCTGATGGGGTACACCTGTCAAAGTTAGGAAACGAGTACCATTTGGCAGAATTGAGGCTGCTGCTAAGCGATTTATGGGGCGAGAAGCTGTGGTTCAGAGAACAAGTTTAAGAGTATTTTAAAGAAAAAGGGACCTGAAGAAGGCTTGTTTCCCTGGGGTGGGGCAGCAAAACGCCAAGAGGGTTTTGCTGGATGGCAGAAGATGGGGGAAGGTGGAGAGCCAGATGCGGGGAATTACAAGGAGGTGAAGGAGCAGTGTTAGGGATGTATGCTCAAAGCAAATAGGGCATGGGAGGAATAGGGGGTGTCTCGGGGAGGAGAAGCGAAGAGAGGTTTGGAAGAGAGAGAGATGAGCAAAGGTAAACTGGAAGTTGGGGGTTTAGTTAATGTTTGGGTATACATTTGAAGTTCAATGTTGTTTATGTTGAAATCCTGTCCTAAATAAATGACATTTTGCACTATTGGAAGTGTCACTGTATGTGTGTGTCCCGATGGAGGGGCCCGGGGAGAGAGAGACCCGCTCTAGTCTCTCCGCAGGCACGTTTGGGAGAGGACAGGAAGTGGCGTGGAGGCGTCGGATTGATGGCACGTAAGTGGGGGTGGGTTTTAGTGTAGGGCTTAAAAGGGGGGGTGGGAGGGAGGGTCGGCCTCTTTCCGCACCGACCGCTGTGAGCAAGGAGCAGAATTTTAATACCCACCCACCCGGCAGTCAAGGAAGATAAGAAGGTATGGGGACATTGGAGGGTATTATAAAGAGGTGACGACGGATAGGGAGGGAGAGTCAGTTAGGGCAGGTGGTATTTGAAGGTATGGCAAAAGATGGGGGAGGGTGGAGAGCCAGATGCGGGCTTGTCCACCCTTCCAGGGGTAATTACAAGGAGGTGAGGGAGCAGAGTGAGGGGTGTATGCTCGAAGCAAATAGGGCATGGGAGGAATAGGGGGTGTCTAGGGGAGGAGAAGCGAAGAGAGGTTTGGAAGAGAGAGAGATGAGCAAAGGTAAACTGGAAGTTGGGGGTTTAGTTAATGTTTGGGTATACATTTGAAGTTCAGTGTTGTTTATGTTGAAATCCTGTCCTAAATAAATGACCTTTTGCACTATTGGAAGTGCCACTGTATGTGTGTGTCCCGAGAGAGAGCATGGGGAAAGATGATAGGTGTTTATGCGGGAGTAAATAGATTTATGTCTGAATGCTCTCCTTTCATCATTCCCTCGTTCTTAACTGCTGGCAACTTTCACCATTTTAGCAACATGTTCACTAGGTACTGGCCAATCCCAAAATAAAAGATGGAAAAAATATGAAAATGAACCCCAGAAATAGAAAAGTTAAATGCCATCCAGAGCCTTGGGTCACCCAAGGGTCGCAGCTGCGACCCCCAGCTTTCCCCTTGCGACCCCTGGCACTGCCTTTGCGACCCCTGGCCTCAGAGGTGGGAAAATCACTGCCAGGAACACACTGGCAGCTCCTCCTCATGGACATGGCTGGGGCTCCTTTTTCCATGTTTTCTGTCTGTGTTTTATAACATTAATAGTGAATACTATATTATTCACTGTCAGTTTGTGTAAGCATCTGTGTGTGAGTGAAAGCAAAACTGAAAGGGCGTGTGATGTCACTTCCGCTACCCCTGGCATTTTGGTGAATTGACGTCCATACCTCACTTAGGTGTTAGTTGAGAGGCAAGACCGTGGTGGGAGTGAGGCGGGCGGGATGAAAATGGAATTTAATTCTTGTTTATACAGAACTGACTGGATGTTCAATGGACATTTGCATGCACATGTATTATGACTATATATTTGTGCATTTATTACGTTGTTTTTTCTCACCTTCAATGCTCCTTGAGAATGTTATTCTATAGAAATCAATAAAGTTCTGTTTGTAAAAGAAAATAACGCACTTGTAAACTAGATAATTGTAATTTCATGGGACACACTGGCAGACATTTGAAAGCGCTGCCTGGTGTCACTTTTACGCAACTCAGTAGCGCTGTTTTTATTGGCCAAAGAGAAAAGACTGTATCAGACCTCGTAGGGCTCGAATATGTAGCATACGACTGCCAACCAAGTCTGTGCAGTAGTTGCATTAACCCGCTGAGCTATGTCACCAACAGAGACAGCCTTGTGGCCGCCTGAATAGTTAAACATCGCCCTATGGCTCAAGAACTTGAGCTGAGGCGCCCAGGCCACCTTTTGGTTTTCAGAGGTTTCTCTAAAGTTCTGCGTGGCAGCCTAAACTCGCAAAGCATTCTGGTCGCTTCCATTGCCTGATTTTCCACGGCGGAAACAGAAGGGCTCGAGCCAGGAGAGAACAAAAGTGAGCTGGATGAGTCTGTAATCTTCTGGGCCGGGCTTATGTTGTCAACAGTGCGACCCAGCCTGTGTTTGCAGAATGTACGGAGCTGCAAGAACACGGGAACAGCTCTGGAGAAAACCTCAAAGACAGAAGAACACTGAAAAGCTTCACATGTCAAACACCTGAAGTTAACGGGACGATCGTTTCAATAAATGTCCGCGTATGATCCAAGCTTCAATTAACAGTGTCTCTGAAGTGGCCTGTAAAGCATGCCGGAAATCTGCAATATATGGGCCTCGCCTGCTGCCAAAAAATAAATATCTTCACATTCCCATAAACTTGAAAAGCAGCCTTCCGCGGATTTGGTGTTTGGGAGTTTTCCAAGATTAAAACAACATTTGAACAGGACTGAAACAACATAAATTAGTCCCCAGTTCTTGGCTGAACTGAGCAATGAGAAACTGTGGAGTTTTGTAAAAGCTGAAAAGCAGGATGGAAATGCCCTATAAGGGGGGTTAGAGGGGCTCAACCTCTCCCACGTATCCCCACAATTATAACACACACCTCCCAGAAGGGGTACAGTCCATATAAAAAATATCTAGGTTTTCCCACCACCCTTACATGGGGTTGTACTGCAAAGTGAGTTACATCTGGAACATCCAGGTTTCTGGAAACTGCCAACCCTGCAACAATTGGCCACCGAATCTAGGGCAAGCCTATTCACCTCTCTTGCACTTCCATTGGCCTCCTTCCTTCTAGGCCACGCCTATTCACCTCTCTTGCACTTCTATTGGCCTCCTTCCTTCTAGGCCAAGCCTAGTCACATCTCTTGCACTTCAGTTAGCCTCCTGCCTTCTAGGCCAAGCCTATTCACCTATCTTGCACCTCTAGAGGACAGGTCCTAACCAGCCTGCATGTTCTACGCTGTGGATTTAGGCTTGTAGGCAACAGTATGAAAATGGCAGGACCCGACATCCACATTAAGGCCCAGATTTATACTGTTTGACGCAAACCTGCCTTAGCACAGGTTTGCGTCAAAAAGAACAGCGCCGGCTAGCGCCATTCCAGGATGCCAGCCGGGCACCATATTTAAGGAATGGCGCAAGCCTGCGCTAAGGTCCGATTAGCGTCAAAATATATGACGCTAACCAGGTAGGGGAGGCGTAGGGCAAACTGGAGGTTGTGCAGGAAAGAATGGCACTAGTCAGGTTACAGTAAAAAAATGACTCTAACCCGACTAGCGTAATTGTTTTGACGCACAACCCCCATGGACATGACTACTGTCTTAGTAAAGTTTGGAAAAGAAAGGGTTATTGCTTAGACATATATTGATTTTTATAAGTTGTTGGGCCTCCCCCTCTCTGTGCATAACTAAGTGTACATCTACGGGTTTGCTTTTTGGGGTGATTCTCGTGCATGTTGGTAATTTAATTTTTTTTTACTGGTGCTTTGTTGCCATCACCAGCCCTCCAGTACACTAGTGTGCGCATGGGGGTGCCATTGGTGTAGGCAACCTACATGTGCGTGGGGTTGTGTAAAAGAGGAGTATCACACTGAATGTCGGTCAGTGATCACAACATGCCCTGAGGTCACTTGTGTATCCCTCTAGTCACGGCATGTGCCATGCAACATGACCCTCCCAAGTGGTGCTAGGTGTCTCTCACTATGCCATTTTCTAGAGGCTTCCTGTGGGCTAACTTTGAGCTTCTTTTATTTGGTCTTTGAGGGCTTCCCTAGACCTTCAATCTTAATTGATGTGAACCGCAGGAGGTCAGAGAGTCGACCCGCAAAAATATCTCCATGTGGAGAGTCTAGAGCAAGAATAAGAACTTGTTGAAGTGTGCCTGAACTATGGGAATGGACTGGAACGGCTAGAGGTTCTGGTGGATCCCCTCTGCTTACTCAGCACCATACAGTGCTTCACAATCTGCCGGAATTTGTGCGTGTACTGTAGAGGCTATGGGGTCTTCGCTACCTCAACCGTGCAGGAAGCCTGCCTCCCAAAACTGGAGGAAAGATTTGTTCTGGAACCTAAAGGGGGCCTCCATTTGTCTGGGAGCCATTAACTTTCTGTGGGCTATATTGCTGCTGGGCCTACATGCCAAAAGGAACTCTTGGTCCCAGCTGGGTGCCTGAGAATGGGGACCTTTAGACCTCATTAGTGGAGCTCGCCCTAATTTAGCTTTTGGGTACAAATACCTAGAGTGCTGGCTTTTTAAGCACTGCTCGGAGAGCCACCCAGCCCTCCTTCATCAGACTGCCTTCCCCCTCGGGCGTGACCAACTTACCCTGCCCTGGGGGGTGAGCAGCAGAGTGGGGCCTAGACTCTCGCTGGCACCCTGATTAGCAGCCCTCCAGTGAAGACACCCAATCAACAGCCCCACAGCAACCCTGATTGGTTCACTCTAGTGAGGATGCCCGAACAACAGCCGCTCAGCAACCCTGAGTTTCCTGCATGGAAGTAAAGGTTTGAATCCCTAATGTTGTCTTATTAGTCCTTTTCTTGACTTCATTACAGTGGATTTTAAGGTGTGCATGAAATGGATGGTTTGCATTGGAAGTATTAAGTTTACTGCGCATTTGTGTTCAGCGTCTGTGTGAAAACATTACTTCCCCAAACAGTTACTGTGAGAAAGTAGCCTCTTTCTAGCCTTGTTACCCCCACTTTTGGCCTGTTTGTGAGTGTATTCAGGGTGTTTTCACTGTCTCACTGGTATCCTGCTTGTCAGGGCCCAGTGCTCATAGTGAAAACCCTATGTTTTCAGTATGTTTGTTATGTGTCACTGGGACCCTGCTAGTCAGGACCCCAGTGCTCATAAGTTTGTGGCCTATATGTATGTGTTCCCTGTGTGGTGCCTAACTGTCTCACTGAGGCTCTGCTAACCAGAACCTCAGTGGTTATGCTCTCTCATTTCTTTCAAATTGTCACTAACAGGCTAGTGACCAATTTTACCAATTTACATTGGCTTACTGGAACACCCTTATAATTCCCTAGTATATGGTACTGAGGTACCCAGGGTATTGGGGTTCCAGGAGATCCCTATGGGCTGCAGCATTTCTTTTGCCACCCATAGGGAGCTCTGACAATTCTTACACAGGCCTGCCACTGCAGCCTGAGTGAAATAACGTCCACGTTATTTCACAGCCATTTTACACTGCACTTAAGTAACTTATAAGTTACCTATATGTCTAACCTTTACCTGGTAAAGGTTAGGTGCAAAGTTACTTAGTGTGTGGGCACCCTGGCACTAGCCAAGGTGCCCCCACATTGTTCAGGGCAAATTCCCCGACTTTGTGAGTGCTGGAGACACCATTACACGCGTGCACTACATATAGGTCACCACCTATATGTAGCTTCACAATGGTAACTCCGAATATGGCCATGTAACATGTCTATGATCATGGAATTGCCCCCTCTATGCCATCCTGGCATAGTTGGCACAATCCCATGATCTCAGTGGTCTGTAGCACAGACCCTGGTACTGCCAAACTGCCTTTCCTGGGGTTTCACTGCAGCTGCTGCTGCGGCCAACCCCTCAGACAGGTTTCTGCCCCCCTGGGGTCAAGCCAGGCTTGTCCCAGGATGGCAGAACAAAGGACTTCCTCTGAGAGAGGGTGTTACACCCTCTCCCTTTGGAAAATGGTGTGAAGGCAGGGGAGGAGTAGCCTCCCCCAGCCTCTGGAAATGCTTTCTTGGGCACAGATGTGCCCAATTCTGCATAAGCCAGTCTACACCGGTTCAGGGGACCCCTTAGCCCTGCTCTGGCGCGAAACTGGACAAAGGAAAGGGGAGTGACCACTTCCCTGACCTGCACCTCCCCTGGGAGGTGTCCAGAGCTCCTCCAGTGTGCTCCAGACCTCTGCCATCTTGGAAACAGAGGTGCTGCTGGCACACTGGACTGCTATGAGTGGCCAGTGCCACCAGGTGACGTCAGAGACTCCTTCTGATAGGCTCCTTCAGGTGTTAGTAGCCTATCCTCTCTCCTAGGTAGCCAAACCCTCTTTTCTGGCTATTTAGGGTCTCTGTCTCTGGGGAAACTTTAGATAACGAATGCAAGAGCTCATCCGAGTTCCTCTGCATCTCTCTCTTCACCTTCTGCCAAGGAATCGACTGCTGACCGCGCTGGAAGCCTGCAAAACTGCAACATAGTAGCAAAGACGACTACTGCAACTCTGTAACGCTGATCCTGCCGCCTTCTCGACTGTTTTCCTGGTGGTGCATGCTGTGGGGGTAGTCTGCCTCCTCTCTGCACTAGAAGCTCCGAAGAAATCTCCCGTTGGTCGACGGAATCTTCCCCCTGCAACCGCAGGCACCAAAAAGCTGCATTACCGGTCCCTTGGGTCTCCTCTCAGCACAACGAGCGAGGTCCCTCGAATCCAGCAACTCTGTCCAAGTGACCCCCACAGTCCAGTGACTCTTCAGTCCAAGTTTGGTGGAGGTAAGTCCTTGCCTCACCTCGCTAGACTGCATTGCTGGGAACCGCGACTTTTGCAGCTACTCCGGCCCCTGTGCACTTCCGGCAGAAATCCTTTGTGCACAGCCAAGCCTGGGTCCACGGCACTCTAACCTGCATTGCACGACTTTCTAAGTTGGTCTCCGGCGACGTGGGACTCCTTTGTGTAACTTCGGGTGAGCACTGTTTCACACATCCTTGTAGTGCCTGTTTCTGGCACTTCTCTGGGAGCTACCTGCTGTTGAGAGGGCTCCTTGTCTTGCTCGACGTCCCCTCTACCTCCTGGCGCAATTTGCGACATCCTGGTCCTTCCTGTGCCACAGCAGCGTCCAAAAACGCTAACCGCACAATTTGCATCTAGCAAGGCTTGTTGGTGTTCTTTTGGCGGGAAAACACTTCTGCACGACTCTTCACTGCGAGCGGGATCCGTCCACCAAAGGGGAAGTCTCTAGCGTTTTTCGTTCCTGCAGAAACCTCAGCTTCTTCTGTCCAGTAGAAGCTTCTTTGCACCCACAGCTGGCATTTCCTGGGCATATGCCCATCTCCAACTTGCTTGTGACTTTTGGACTTGGTCCCCTTGTTCCACAGGTACCCTAGATTGGAAATCCATCGTTGTTACATTGTTGGTTTGTGTCTTTCCTGCATTATTCCTCTATCACGACTTCTTTGTCCTTGGGGGAACTTTAGTGCACTTTGCACTCACTTTTCAGGGTCTTGGGGAGGGTTATTTTTCTAACTCTCACTATTTTCTAATAGTCCCAGCGACCCTCTACAAGGTCACATAGGTTTGGGGTCCATTCGTGGTTCGCATTCCACTTTTGGAGTATATGGTTTGTGTTGCCCCTATCCCTATGTGTCCCCATTGCATCCTATTGTAACTATACATTGTTTGCACTGTTTTCTAAGACTATACTGCATATTTTTGGTATTGTGTATATATATCTTGTGTATATTTCCTATCCTCTCACTGAGGGTACACTCTGAGATACTTTGGCATATTGTCATAAAAATAAAGTACCTTTATTTTTAGTATAACTGTGTATTGTGTTTTCTTATGATATTGTGCATATGACACTAAGTGGTACTGTAGTAGCTTCACACGTCTCCTAGTTCAGCCTAAGCTGCTCTGCTAAGCTACCATTATCTATCAGCCTATGCTGCTAGACACCCTATACACTAATAAGGGATAACTGGGCCTGGTGCAAGGTGCAAGTACCCCTTGGTACTCACTACAAGCCAGTCCAGCCTCCTACATTGGTTGTGCAGCGGTGGGATAAGTGCTTTGAGACTACTTGCCACTCTTGTCATTGTACTTTTCATAAGAGAAAAATATACAAAACAAGTTCAGTGTATATACACATAACTAAAAAGTTTTGCATTTCCTCTTTTCACTCTTTTCTAAGTGCCGAAAAGTACTTCTAAACTTTCTAAAAAGTTCTAAAAAGTTTTAAACGTTTTTTCTGTCTTTCTAAAAAGTTCAGAAAACTTTTTTCTTTTTCTATCACTTTAACTCTCTCTAAAAAAAATGTCTGGCACAGGCCAAAATGTTGATCTGTCCAAACTTGCATATGATCACCTTAGCTGGAAAGGAGCAAGGAGTCTCTGCATAGAGAGAGGTTTGAGTGTAGGGAAGAATCTTTCCTTGGAATTGTTACTTAACATGCTTAGAGAACAAGATAAGGCTGGAAGTGCCCCATCTGTTGAAAAAGTAGCTAATGGTTCCCAATCTGATCCAGGGACTCCCCCAGGAAAAGATTCAGGAAAGAAACTCCCTAGCCTGCCCATTACTAGACAGTCTAGCATAGTTGGTAATGATGGAGAGCCACACCATACAAATAGTGTTGTCTCACATCATAGCAAAAGCATTTATTCTCACCACAGTGGTACTGATGTTTCTGTTAGCCAAGCTGTTAGGGTGCCCTCTGTAAGGGACAGGTCTCCTTCTGTTCATTCCCATCACACCTCTGTATCTAGAAATGTCCCTCCCACCAACCCTGATGACAGATTGTTAGAGAGGGAACTCAATAAGTTGAGGGTGGAACAAACCAGACTGAAGCTTAAAAAGCAACAGCTGGATTTGGATAGACAGTCATTAGAAATAGAGAAGGAAAGACAGAAGTTGGGTTTAGAAACCCATGGTGGCAGCAGCAGTATTCCCCATAGTCATCCTGCAAAAGAGCATGATTCCAGGAATCTGCACAAGATAGTTCCCCCTTATAAGGAGGGGGATGACATTAACAAGTGGTTTGCTGCACTTGAGAGGGCCTGTGTTGTACAGGATGTCCCTCAAAGGCAGTGGGCTGCTATCCTATGGCTATCATTTAGTGGAAAAGGTAGGGATAGGCTCCTTACTGTGAAAGAAAGTGATGCCAATAATTTTACAGTTCTTAAGAATGCACTCCTGGATGGTTATGGCTTAACCACTGAACAATACAGGATAAAGTTCAGAGAGACCAAAAAGGAGTCTTCACAAGACTGGGTTGATTTCATTGACCATTCAGTGAAGGCCTTGGAGGGGTGGTTACATGGCAGTAAAGTTACTGATTATGACAGCCTGTATAACTTGATCCTGAGAGAGCATATTCTTAATAATTGTGTGTCTGATTTGTTGCACCAGTACTTAGTGGACTCAGATCTGACCTCTCCCCAAGAATTGGGAAAGAAGGCAGACAAATGGGTCAGAACAAGGGTGAACAGAAAAGTTCATACAGGGGGTGACAAAGAGAACAAGAAGAAGAAAGATGGTGAAAAATCTCAAGATAAGCATGGGGATAAGGGTAAAACCAAAGATCCCACTTCAAATCTTAAACACTCTTCAGGGGGTGGAGATAAAACAAATTCTTCCTCTTCTTCTCAACCTACACAGTTTAAAAAGCCTTGGTGCTTTGTGTGTAAAAACAGAGGCCATAGGCCAGGGGATAAGTCCTGTCCAGGTAAACCCGCTGAGCCTACCACCACTAATACATCAAGCTCTAGTGCCCCTAGCAGTAGTGGTACTAGTGGTGGGACTGCTGGCAACAGTCAAGTTAAGGGTGTAGTTGGGTTCACTTATGGGTCCATTAGAGAAACTGGGGTAGTCAGTCCCAAGACAGTTTCTGTCACACCTAGTGGCATTGGCCTTGCCACACTGGCTGCTTGTCCCCTTACAATGGATAAGTACAGGCAGACAGTTTAAATAAATGGTGTTGAGGCCTTGGCCTACAGGGACACAGGTGCCAGTATCACTTTGGTGAGTGAAAACCTAGTGCATCCTGATCAACACATCATTGGACAACAGTATAAGATTATTGATGTCCATAACTCCACTAAGTTTCTTCCCTTAGCTATAATTCAGTTTAGTTGGGGTGGAGTTACTGGCCCTAAGCAGGTGGTGGTATCACCTAGCTTACCTGTAGACTGTCTCTTAGGTAATGACCTAGAGGCCTCAGGTTGGGCTGATGTAGAGTTTTATGCCCATGCAGCCATGCTGGGCATCCCTGAGGAATTGTTCCCTCTCATTTCTACTGAAATGAAAAAGCAAAGGAGAGAAGGCCTGAAAACTCAGGATCCCTCTCCATCAACAGGTAAAAAGGGTATCACAGTATCCCCTAACCACCCTACCATTCAGGATACCATTCCTGTGGTGGGAGAAACCTCTCCTGGGGTGGCACCTGTTCCAAGGGAATCATCAGCTGGCAAAGCTGGACTCCCTGAGGTAGAAGTACCTCTCTGTGGGATAACTAACATTGGTGACAAAAAGAGCACCATTTTAGTGAACATGGAGCATCCCTCCAACCCTCCCAGAGAAACTTTAGTGCAGAAACCCTGCACTGCCTCACAACACTTAGGACAGCATCCCTGCCCTAGTGTGGAGCTCATAGGACAGCATCCCTGCCCTGCTCCAACTCAAGAGAAACAGCATCCCTGTTCTCTCTTCCAGCCATATGGACAAAGTTTTTGCCCAGCTATGGCTTTTCTGAGACAGCATCCCTGTCTGGCATTTCCATCACTACAAATAGGTTCAGTGGACAATTCCCACTGCTCTAAACTAAAACTTACTGATAGAAACTCTGAAAATACATCTTCACATTGTTGCTTAGCTAAAAAACTTCAAACAGGGTGGTTTACATCCCCACAGGGAAGTAACCATATAGTGGATGATAAAGGGAGTAACCAGTCTATTGCAGAGCTACTCTCTACTTATCACCACTTAGACAATAAAGTCTCAACTGGCCAAGGTTAGCCTTATTGTCCTTCGTTTGGGGGGGGGGTTGTGTGAGAAAGTAGCCTCTTTCTAGCCTTGTTACCCCCACTTTTGGCCTGTTTGTGAGTGTATGTCAGGGTGTTTTCACTGTCTCACTGGGATCCTGCTAGCCAGGGCCCAGTGCTCATAGTGAAAACCCTATGTTTTCAGTATGTTTGTTATGTGTCACTGGGACCCTGCTAGTCAGGACCCCAGTGCTCATAAGTTTGTGGCCTATATGTATGTGTTCCCTGTGTGGTGCCTAACTGTCTCACTGAGGCTCTGCTAACCAGAACCTCAGTGGTTATGCTCTCTCATTTCTTTCAAATTGTCACTAACAGGCTAGTGACCAATTTTACCAATTTACATTGGCTTACTGGAACACCCTTATAATTCCCTAGTATATGGTACTGAGGTACCCAGGGTATTGGGGTTCCAGGAGATCCCTATGGGCTGCAGCATTTCTTTTGCCACCCATAGGGAGCTCTGACAATTCTTACACAGGCCTGCCACTGCAGCCTGAGTGAAATAACGTCCACGTTATTTCACAGCCATTTTACACTGCACTTAAGTAACTTATAAGTTACCTATATGTCTAACCTTTACCTGGTAAAGGTTAGGTGCAAAGTTACTTAGTGTGTGGGCACCCTGGCACTAGCCAAGGTGCCCCCACATTGTTCAGGGCAAATTCCCCGACTTTGTGAGTGCTGGAGACACCATTACACGCGTGCACTACATATAGGTCACCACCTATATGTAGCTTCACAATGGTAACTCCGAATATGGCCATGTAACATGTCTATGATCATGGAATTGCCCCCTCTATGCCATCCTGGCATAGTTGGCAGAATCCCATGATCCCAGTGGTCTGTAGCACAGACCCTGGTACTGCCAAACTGCCTTTCCTGGGGTTTCACTGCAGCTGCTGCTGCTGCCAACCCCTCAGACAGGTTTCTGCCCCCCTGGGGTCAAGCCAGGCTTGTCCAGGGATGGCAGAACAAAGGACTTCCTCTGAGAGAGGGTGTTACACCCTCTCCCTTTGGAAAATGGTGTGAAGGCAGGGGAGGAGTAGCCTCCCCCAGCCTCTGGAAATGCTTTCATGGGCACTTTTGGTGCCCATTTCTGCATAAGCCAGTCTACACCGGTTCAGGGACCCCTTAGCCCTGCTCTGGCGCGAAACTGGACAAAGGAAAGGGGAGTGACCACTCCCCTGACCTGCACCTCCCCTGGGAGGTGTCCAGAGCTCCTCCAGTGTGCTCCAGACCTCTGCCATCTTGGAAACAGAGGTGCTGCTGGCACACTGGACTGCTCTGAGTGGCCAGTGCCACCAGGTGACGTCAGAGACTCCTTCTGATAGGCTCCTTCAGGTGTTAGTAGCCTATCCTCTCTCCTAGGTAGCCAAACCCTCTTTTCTGGCTATTTAGGGTCTCTGTCTCTGGGGAAACTTTAGATAACGAATGCAAGAGCTCATCCGAGTTCCTCTGCATCTCTCTCTTCACCTTCTGCCAAGGAATCGACTGCTGACCGCGCTGGAAGCCTGCAAAACTGCAACATAGTAGCAAAGACGACTACTGCAACTCTGTAACGCTGATCCTGCCGCCTTCTCGACTGTTTTCCTGGTGGTGCATGCTGTGGGGGTAGTCTGCCTCCTCTCTGCACTAGAAGCTCCGAAGAAATCTCCCGTGGGTCGACGGAATCTTCCCCCTGCAACCGCAGGCACCAAAAAGCTGCATTACCGGTCCCTTGGGTCTCCTCTCAGCACGACGAGCGAGGTCCCTCGAATCCAGCAACTCTGTCCAAGTGACCCCCACAGTCCAGTGACTCTTCAGTCCAAGTTTGGTGGAGGTAAGTCCTTGCCTCACCTCACTAGACTGCATTGCTGGGAACCGCGACTTTTGCAGGTACTCCGGCCCCTGTGCACTTCCGGCGGAAATCCTTTGTGCACAGCCAAGCCTGGGTCCACGGCACTCTAACCTGCATTGCACGACTTTCTAAGTTGGTCTCCGGCGACGTGGGACTCCTTTGGGTAACTTCGGGTGAGCACTGTTTCACACATCCTTGTAGTGCCTGTTTCTGGCACTTCTCCGGGAGCTACCTGCTGCTGAGAGGGCTCCTTGTCTTGCTCGACGTCCCCTCTACCTCCTGGCGCAATTTGCGACATCCTGGTCCTTCCTGTGCCACAGCAGCGTCCAAAAACGCTAACCGCACAATTTGCATCTAGCAAGGCTTGTTGGCGTTCTTTCGGCGGGAAAACTTCTGCACAACTCTCCACTGCGAGCGGGATCTGTCCACCAAAGGGGAAGTCTCTAGCCTTTTTCGTTCCTGCAGAAACCTCAGCTTCTTCTGTCCAGTAGAAGCTTCTTTGCACCCACAGCTGGCATTTCCTGGGCATATGCCCATCTCCGACTTGCTTGTGACTTTTGGACTTGGTCCCCTTGTTCCACAGGTACCCTAGATTGGAAATCCATCGTTGTTGCATTGTTGGTTTGTGTCTTTCCTGCATTATTCCTCTATCACGACTTCTTTGTCCTTGGGGGAACTTTAGTGCACTTTGCACTCACTTTTCAGGGTCTTGGGGAGGGTTATTTTTCTAACTCTCACTATTTTCTAATAGTCCCAGCGACCCTCTACAAGGTCACATAGTGTTAGAAATGGGGTCTTTGGTTGACAGTCAGGTTACCCCCTGTTCAAGCAAGGACCCTCACTCTAGTTAGGATAAAAGAGAATCACCCTCAGCTAACCCCTGCTTACCCCCTTGGTAGCTTGGCAGAGCAGTGGGCTTAACCTCAGAGTGCTGGGCGTAAAGTATTTGTACCAACACACACAGTAACTTAATGAAAACACTACAAAATGACACAACACCAGTTTAGAAAAATAGGAAATATTTATCTAGACAAAACAAGACCAAAACGACAAAAATCCAACATACACAAGTCAAGTTATGATTTTTTTAAAGGTTTAAAATAAAAAGAGTCTTTAGGTAGTTGTAACACCACACTAGCGCTGCTAGCGTGAAAATGTACCTGGTTTGCGGCAAAAATAACCCCGCACGGGCGGTGTGCGTCGAAAATAACCCTGCACGGGTATAGGCGTCGAAAACAGCTCGGCACGGCGAGGCGCGTCGAAAAAGCCAGCCACGCGACGGTCCGAAAGTCCCGCGGCGCTGGTTGCGATCTCTCAGCCTTCGTCAGCGATGCTGCGCGTCGTTTCTCCTGCTCCGGGCGTCGATTCTCCGGTCGCGTTTCCTGCGGCGTCGTCTCTCAGCTGCGGAGCCGGCGTCGCGTCGTTTTCTCAGCCGCGATCGGATTCGCGTCGATCTTTTCTCCGCACGGTGCTCGGTGCGTGTATTTTTGTCCTTAGGCTGCCAGCCTCTCCTTTCAGGGTCCCAGGAACTGGAAGGGCACCACAGAGCAGAGTAGGGGTCTCTCCAGAGACTCCAGGTGCTGGCAGGAAGAAGTCTTTGCTATCCCTGAGACTTCAATAACAGGAGGCAAGCTCTACATCAAGCCCTTGGAGATTTCTTCTTCAAGATGGAAGGCACACAAAGTCCAGTCTTTGCCCTCTTACTCTGGCAGAAGCAGCACTGCAGGAAAGCTCCACAAAGCACAGTCACAGGCAGGGCAGCACTTGTTCCTCAGCGATCAGCTCTTCTCCAGGCAGAGGTTCCCCTTGATTCCAGAAGTGTTTCTAAAGTTTGTAAGTTTGGGTGCCCTTCTTATACCCATTTTAGTCTTTGAAGTCACCTTTCTTCAAAGGGGACTCACACCTTCTTGTGAAATCCTGCCTTGCCCAGGCAAGGCCTCAGACACACACCAGGGGGTTGGAGACAGCATTGTCAGAGGCAGGCACAGTCCTTTCAGATGAGAGTGGCCACTCCACCCCTCCCTCCTAGCAGAGATGGCTAATCAGGAAATGCAGATTACACCCCAGCTCCCTTTGTGTCACTGTCTGGTGTGAGGTGAAAAACAACCCAACTGTCAAACTGACCCAGACAGGGAATCCACAAACAAGGCAGAGTCACAGAATGGTTTAAGCAAGAAAATGCTCACTTTCTAAAAGTGGCATTTCCAAACTCACAATCTTAAAATCAACTTTACTAAAAGATGTATTTTTAAATTGTGAGTTCAGGGATCCCAAACTCCACATGTCCATCTACTCTCTAGGGGAATCTACACTTTAATCATATTTAAAGGTAGCCCCCATATTATCCTATGAGAGAGAGACAGACCTTGCAACAGTGAAAACGAAATTGGCAGTATTTCACTGTCAGGACATATAAACCACATTACTATATGTCCTACCTTATCCATACACTGCACCCTGCCCTTGGGGCTACCTAGGGCATACCTTGGGGGTGCCTTACATGTAAGGAAAGGGAAGGTTTAGGCCTGGCAAGTGGGTACACTTGCCAAGTCGAATTTACAGTGTAAAAATACACATACAGACACTGCAGTGGCAGGTCTGAGACATGATTACAGAGCTACTTATGTGGGTGGCACAACCAGTGCTGCAGGCCCACTAGTAGCATTTGATTTACAGGCCCTGGCACCTCTAGTGCACCTTACTAGTAAATCAAATATGCCAATCATGGATAAACCACTTACATACAATTTAAACAGGAGAGCATATGCACTTTAGCACTGGTTAGCAGTGGTAAAGTGCTCAGAGTTGAAAAGCCAACAGCAACATGTCAGAAAAATATAGGAGGCAGGAGGCAAAAAAGTCTGGGGATGACCCTGCAAAAGCAAAAGTCCAACACGACCCCCTACCAGCCTAAAGCCAGGGGAGAACAATCAATACCTTGATGTACTTCCCTGATTGGGGCGATAGAACAAGGACCCAGGCCCACAACAGCAGGGGCATGTTCCAGTTCTACGCCTTCCTGACTCCAGTTGGATCCCTCTGTCCATACTCTCAGGGCCCACTAAGCTAACCCATGGGGAACCCTTCTCCACATCTACAGACACCATCTGTGCAACACCTAACTTTACTTTGCTCACAGATGTATTGCAATGGGCAGATAGTACCACCAGGGCCAACACAGTGGTGTTGCCCACTCCACCCCCGGGGTGTGACTCTCGTCCTCCCCCCCCCAGGGGCAACTCTGTCCACCAGGACAGCAAGCCACAGTGGCCCCAGACAACTGTCAGGGATGAGAGCCCGACCTCAGGCCTCTCTAACCACTGTGACTGTGGAGAGTGGGGGGTGGTAGCCCCAGGTGCCTGGCACCCTTTGACCACTCTCTCTTCCACCAGGTCAGGGATGTTAACCTGACCCTGGTCCTCCCCTCTGGGGCTCTGTACCCTCCCTGCAGAAGCGGCACCCCCAGAGTCAAAAACTGTCAGGGTGCTTGTAGAAGCAGTCCTGCACAATTCTTCCATCAGTGCAGGGATGTTAACCTGCAACTGATCCTCCAACCTGGGGTCTGTACCTTCAGGTTGGACCAGGGCCAGGGGTGAGGCTTCCCTCCCCCTGCCCTCTCTTCTGGGGTCCTGAACCACCCAACTAGGAGCGGCCCCCCCAGAAGACAACATGGTAGGGGCACTGTTAGCAGTAGCCTCTTCCTCCAGGTCAGGGGGGACACCCTTAACCTGGCCTCCCAATCCGGGGTCTGTACCCACAGACTGGATCACTGCCTGGCAAACCAGGACTTCCTGGGGGGCATACCTACCCCCTACCAGGTCAGAGTTTACCCTCTGAACCTGGTCATCCAACCCAGGGTCACCACCCTGCGGTTGAACCACTGCCTGGCACCCCAGGACTTCCTTGGGAGCACACTTACCCCCTATCAGGTCAGAGTTTACCCCCTGAACCTGATCATTCAACCCAGAGTCACCACCCTGCGGTTGAACCATTGCCTGGCACACCAGGACTTCCAGGGGGGCACACTTACCCCCCTCAAGGGACACACTGTCCCGAAGGGCCACACAAGAGTCTGGCTGGCGCAGGTCTCCTGACCTCTGCCCATCTGACAGAGTCTGGATTCCCCCCAACCCAGAAATGGTCTCACCAAGGTCATTCATGGGGGGCTCTGCTCTCAGAGCTGACCCCTGACCCTCCAGGTTCTCCACTGGGGTCCGCAACCCCCTCTCAACCCTCTGTCTGGACTTCTGCACCCCCTCACTAGGAGTGGTACTGCCAGACACCAGAACTGGTGGGACGCTGGCTACAGCGGCCCCCCCAAGTTCTCCTGACACTGTGGGGTCTCCCTCAACAGATGGCCCTATGGTACAGGCTAGGCTCCCCTCCTGGTGTTCCCGCAGGGAACCCTCCAGGACCTGGGACCGGATCTCGGGCACCTTGGGCCTCAACCCATCCCCATTCCCTCTCCTCTGAGACTGGACATGGGGTCCCTCACCCATCCCACTACCCTGGGACCTACCTGGGACACTACAATCCTTCCCTACCTCATCTGGTTGGGAACTACCTAGACCACTCCTCTCAGGAGCACCCCCAAATGCCTCTCCAGACTCTCTGGTACTCACCCAGAAGTCTGCCTCCATTGTAAGCTCCCTGGGGTCAGAGAACTCACACTCCACCTGGTGTTGGCATAGCTCTGGAAAATAAGGACTAGACATATGCTCTCCAGCAATTACATCACTCAGCCCCTCACATGAATTAACCAAAGTACCCTTCACCCAACCATCCAGTGACTCTGCTTTGAAAAAGCACCCCACATCACCCTCCTGAGACTGGTGAGACAGTACCTGACTGTCCCTGACACTCAACCCACACTCTTCTGGGATGTTTTCACACTCCATAACCAGGACTTCTACCTGGGGGGAACCCCTCTCCCTGTCACTCTCAACTAGAGTCAGTAGAGTGTCCCTCCCACCAGTAGGAATATGACTCCCCATGCCAGTTCCCCAATCCACCTCAGGGACCCTGTGCATCACTGGAGCTACCTCATACCCCTGAACCTCCTGGCGTGTGTTAACTCCCTCCTTCAAGTAGGGCACCACATCTCTGGGCATGTGCACTTCTTCAGCAGTACTGGATACAAGATTTTTGCTGCCACCATCTGAACTGGACTCAGCCCTCATGGCCTCCAGCTTCAGCTCTTCACAGCTCAGCTCTTGAGCTGCAATCCTTTCTTTTTCTAGGACTAAGGCTCTCTCCTCCTCAGCCCTCTCAAGCTCTGCATCTAGCTCTTCCAGACTCCGGATTCGAGCTAGGAGCCACTCATCTCTTTCTGTTTCCTCCTCTTCGGAGTAGTCATCCTCCTCAGACTCATTTGGTGGTGTTGCCTGACAACGTTTCAATTCATACTGAAACAGGGCTGACTCAAGATCCTCCCTTCTGGATTTCTTGTTCACAGCCAGTCCCCTTTCCATGCAAAATGCTTTAAGCTGCCACTTTTTATACATAAATAGGTGCCAGAAATTGACTTCCATTCTGCAAAGGCTTCACAACCCAAAAACAAAGTCCAAAAATATTATCAATACTTCCAGGAGGACATCAGAGAACAAAAAGCAGAATCACAAGACAAGTACTATGTGGTCACGTAGTGGTCTGAGATCAAAACAGTAGTGTACACTTAATTACTGTATGTCAAGTACAAATACAAGTCCAATCCCGACCGCTGGTCACCAATGTTAGAAATGGGGTCTTTGGTTGACAGTCAGGTTACCCCCTGTTCAAGCAAGGACCCTCACTCTAGTTAGGATAAAAGAGAATCACCCTCAGCTAACCCCTGCTTACCCCCTTGGTAGCTTGGCAGAGCAGTGGGCTTAACCTCAGAGTGCTGGGCGTAAAGTATTTGTACCAACACACACAGTAACTTAATGAAAACACTACAAAATGACACAACACCAGTTTAGAAAAATAGGAAATATTTATCTAGACAAAACAAGACCAAAACGACAAAAATCCAACATACACAAGTCAAGTTATGATTTTTTTAAAGGTTTAAAATAAAAAGAGTCTTTAGGTAGTTGTAACACCACACTAGCGCTGCTAGCGTGAAAATGTACCTGGTTTGCGGCAAAAATAACCCCGCACGGGCGGTGTGCGTCGAAAATAACCCTGCACGGGTATAGGCGTCGAAAACAGCTCGGCACGGCGAGGCGCGTCGAAAAAGCCAGCCACGCGACGGTCCGAAAGTCCCGCGGCGCTGGTTGCGATCTCTCAGCCTTCGTCAGCGATGCTGCGCGTCGTTTCTCCTGCTCCGGGCGTCGATTCTCCGGTCGCGTTTCCTGCGGCGTCGTCTCTCAGCTGCGGAGCCGGCGTCGCGTCGTTTTCTCAGCCGCGATCGGATTCGCGTCGATCTTTTCTCCGCACGGTGCTCGGTGCGTGTATTTTTGTCCTTAGGCTGCCAGCCTCTCCTTTCAGGGTCCCAGGAACTGGAAGGGCACCACAGAGCAGAGTAGGGGTCTCTCCAGAGACTCCAGGTGCTGGCAGGAAGAAGTCTTTGCTATCCCTGAGACTTCAATAACAGGAGGCAAGCTCTACATCAAGCCCTTGGAGATTTCTTCTTCAAGATGGAAGGCACACAAAGTCCAGTCTTTGCCCTCTTACTCTGGCAGAAGCAGCACTGCAGGAAAGCTCCACAAAGCACAGTCACAGGCAGGGCAGCACTTGTTCCTCAGCGATCAGCTCTTCTCCAGGCAGAGGTTCCCCTTGATTCCAGAAGTGTTTCTAAAGTTTGTAAGTTTGGGTGCCCTTCTTATACCCATTTTAGTCTTTGAAGTCACCTTTCTTCAAAGGGGACTCACACCTTCTTGTGAAATCCTGCCTTGCCCAGGCAAGGCCTCAGACACACACCAGGGGGTTGGAGACAGCATTGTCAGAGGCAGGCACAGTCCTTTCAGATGAGAGTGGCCACTCCACCCCTCCCTCCTAGCAGAGATGGCTAATCAGGAAATGCAGATTACACCCCAGCTCCCTTTGTGTCACTGTCTGGTGTGAGGTGAAAAACAACCCAACTGTCAAACTGACCCAGACAGGGAATCCACAAACAAGGCAGAGTCACAGAATGGTTTAAGCAAGAAAATGCTCACTTTCTAAAAGTGGCATTTCCAAACTCACAATCTTAAAATCAACTTTACTAAAAGATGTATTTTTAAATTGTGAGTTCAGGGATCCCAAACTCCACATGTCCATCTACTCTCTAGGGGAATCTACACTTTAATCATATTTAAAGGTAGCCCCCATATTATCCTATGAGAGAGAGACAGACCTTGCAACAGTGAAAACGAAATTGGCAGTATTTCACTGTCAGGACATATAAACCACATTACTATATGTCCTACCTTATCCATACACTGCACCCTGCCCTTGGGGCTACCTAGGGCATACCTTAGGGGTGCCTTACATGTAAGGAAAGGGAAGGTTTAGGCCTGGCAAGTGGGTACACTTGCCAAGTCGAATTTACAGTGTAAAAATACACATACAGACACTGCAGTGGCAGGTCTGAGACATGATTACAGAGCTACTTATGTGGGTGGCACAACCAGTGCTGCAGGCCCACTAGTAGCATTTGATTTACAGGCCCTGGCACCTCTAGTGCACCTTACTAGGGACTTACTAGTAAATCAAATATGCCAATCATGGATAAACCACTTACATACAATTTAAACAGGAGAGCATATGCACTTTAGCACTGGTTAGCAGTGGTAAAGTGCTCAGAGTTGAAAAGCCAACAGCAACATGTCAGAAAAATATAGGAGGCAGGAGGCAAAAAAGTCTGGGGATGACCCTGCAAAAGCAAAAGTCCAACACATAGGTTTGGGGTCCATTCGTGGTTCGCATTCCACTTTTGGAGTATATGGTTTGTGTTGCCCCTATCCCTATGTGTCCCCATTGCATCCTATTGTAACTATACATTGTTTGCACTGTTTTCTAAGACTATACTGCATATTTTTGGTATTGTGTATATATATCTTGTGTATATTTCCTATCCTCTCACTGAGGGTACACTCTGAGATACTTTGGCATATTGTCATAAAAATAAAGTACCTTTATTTTTAGTATAACTGTGTATTGTGTTTTCTTATGATATTGTGCATATGACACTAAGTGGTACTGTAGTAGCTTCACACGTCTCCTAGTTCAGCCTAAGCTGCTCTGCTAAGCTACCATTATCTATCAGCCTATGCTGCTAGACACCCTATACACTAATAAGGGATAACTGGGCCTGTTGCAAGGTGCAAGTACCCCTTGGTACTCACTACAAGCCAGTCCAGCCTCCTACATTACCCCTCCTTGTTGCGGCTGTGACCCCGGCCTTCGTTGGGCTGGGTTCCTTGTCTGTGGTTGCTGTTGCCATGTGTTAGTCCAACTACCTGACCCCTGTTGCGGGCATGGGGCAGTGGTCTGACTTCCCTGCAGTGGAATATAAGGTGCACTTAGGTTTCCCTGGGCTTGGTTTTACAGATGGAAACTTTGCGGGGCCTGGCCCAGGCTCATTGGCTTCTGCTCATGGTGTGCTTTTAGTCACCATCTGTCTGGCATTGTGGCCCATTCTTTAGCAATAGTAGCATTGTATTTCCCACCAGGGCTTGGTTTCCAGCCCTACTACACTGTCCAAACTGCTTTGTATTTCGGTGGGCAGCCCCTTCTTGAGGATATTGTAAAAGAAGACGACCTGAGGGCCATGGCTGTCATATCTCCTGTCCCCACCATTCTCTCATCCTGTGTAGAAAATCTGGCATGGTCTCCCCAGGTTTTGTGGTTTCTGCCATCAACCATCCTACATCTGGGCAGTAAGGGAACATTTACCTCAGGGCCGTCTATATTTGGTACCTGTATGAATTGAATGTGACCCGTCATGCTCTGTGTTTGTCAGCGTTATTGCTGGGATACGGGCTTAGGTGAACACAGTGTTAGTCTGCTCACTGATAATGCTAGTAGGCAGACTCTTAACATCACCTATCGCTAGGGATATTCCTCCAATATTCATCTCAAAGCATGAGATCCATTTCCCTGCCCCATCCAACAATGGTGGCAGTTTGGCTCTTAGCCCTTCCTTATCCATCTGGGCTCATGGCACATAGATGGTCCCTGATGTGCCCTTCTGTAGCATCTGACATATTCTTGTTTTGGGTAGCTCCACTGGTTTTCCCTTGACATAGTGTTCCCATCTCCTCAGACAATCCTGCATGTAAGGGAAGTTCCACTTGGGATCTCGTCTCTGAGCCAGATTCAGTCTTATGCAACAGCTATGTTCTCTGGTTCGAAGGATTCCTCTTCCGTCCAGGGTCTATCATACTGATCACTTCTTTTGGTCCAGCGGGCTAACATGTGACAAAAGGGTCATGCAAAGATCTCATCTTCCTCCTGGGCTATTATATCCCTTGGGTTTAGTTTATTTTCCCTGTTCTCCTGTGCCTAAGCTGAGTTTGCACCAGGCTACTTGATCCCCTATTTCCGGGTCAGCCCCTCTTCTTCGTTGGCACTCTGGTGAGGCATGGACACCAGCCAAAATACTCTCCCTTAATTGTACCTTGGATTCTTCCTCAACTGGGGCTCTGTACTTACCCCTGTTCTCCTCAGGTGAAGGGCACGCTGCTCTACTCTCTAATTGGGCTTCCAGGGTGCGAGCTCTCTCTCTCCTTAATTCACACCTTTCCTCTAAATCCCACCTAGATTGCCTCCTTCGCTCTGAACTATGCGCTGTTCTTCTTAGTCGGGACCTGCCCTCAACCTCGCTCTCTGTTATTTCTTTGGCTACCTGAGCATCCCCTGTGGCTCCCTCCATAGCATCAGATTCCGGGGGACTGGGACCTCTTTTTTCACACCGCTAGTTGTCTCACTGTCCAGGACTTCTATGAATCTCCCTGTCACCCGAGTGTGTTCCCTGGAACCAGTCTGAGTGTGTGTTCTGCATGCCGCTGAGGTTCAGTGGCCTGAACATGATGGATGGGAGGGTCGAACTTCGGGGAGCTCCTGCGTTGAACTAGGGTGGTTCTGGGAGTGCCTGGGATTGTAGGCCAATTAGTCTGTCATGTCTAGACCTGACAGCTTGTTGTTTGGTAGGGGCCCCTTGGGCTCCCTCGACTTGTGGATTGGTGTAGCCTAATGTGTGGATAGCAGGCATCCAGGAGAGCACCTCCATACCTAGATATGGTGGGGGAGGTGCGAACGCCTTACTAACTGGTTGTGGGTTAGTGTCATTGGCCTCGGCTTCCTCAAATATGGCCCTTAATTCTAGTAATGCCTCTCTATTGTCCTTCTTTTGCCCTGTGTATTTTGTTCGTATATATGTTATTGTGTGTTCAATTATGTTCGTGTCGAAGGCTCCCTCTTTTGGCCAGGGTGACCTGTATGCCTTGGTGTGGGTATGTATGTAACTTTTTCGCCTAAGCTTTTTTGCCTTCGTGTGAAACCTGTTTTCCATGCGCTTTAGAGGAGGTTTAATGATAAGTTTAGGTAGTCTGTTAGGGGATAGGAACTCTTTTTAACTTTCTTGTGCTTTTTAGGGGATCTTAAGTTATATGCATTCTAACTTTTCTGTTTTTATAGAATTTTTAAGTTTTACTCTGGTAACAGGGAAATGCACATGTGAATAACCGGTTCTACTCTGATAGTGGGAAACATATACAAGGGGGTTACTAAATCTAATGAGCTTAACTTTATTCACAGATGCATCAAAATAAACATTTAACAAACACAAATATCAATGCACATGAAGGATCACAACCTAGGAAAAAGTGCAATTGTTAACTCAAACAACTTTGAAATTTGGCATCAAAATAGCAAGACTTTGGCATCAAATAGCAGTTTGTAAGGATCAGCAACGTTTTCATAGCACATTAAATCATCAACAAAATGCAGTCCTTAATACAAACACAGTCACATTAAGGCCCGTATTTATACTTTTTTAGCTCTGCAATTGCGTCATTTTTTGATGCAAAAGTGGCGCAAACTTACAAAATACAATTGTACTTTGTACGTTTGCGCCGGTATTTGTGTCAAAAAGTGGCGCAAATGTGGCGCTAAAAAAGTATAAATATAGGCCTAAATTACCAGTGTCATAGTATCAGAACAACACCATTTCCACTGGCACAAAGAGAAGCTGACAAGGCACAAAAAAAATAAAGGGAACAGCCTGTCAGAAGTACTTTAGCCCGCTCCTAGCGCATGTTATCCTGTGACCATGGGAAGCTCTGCGCAGTGCTCAGGACTATTTGAGTCTGATAACCTTGTCTATTTCAGCTCCAGGGCAAAGATAAGAACAATCCATATGGAGATAGAAAGGAATAATTTCAACAACCATAGACCTTTCTTGGCCAAACACAAGCTATGCCTAATCTCCCAGATCTCATTCGTCCTAGTTTCCTAACATCCAAATTATACCCTATGTCACACCCAGGGGTCCTGCGTACCATCTGTGTCACGCCCAGCTGTCCAAGTGACCACACGTCTCACTTCTTTCAGATACTAGTAGTGCTATAAACCAGTAGCACTGACGAAACCTCTTTAGCTTAGTAAGATTGAAGTGTGGGCCCTATATCACACCCAGAGCCTATTTGTACCATCTGTGTCGTGCACAGCGGTCCAAGCGAAAGGCACCTCTTACAACATAGGTGCTGACCCTATATAACATCCAGGGCCTACTGCATACCATCTGTGTAATGCCCAGCAGTCCAAGCGACCAGCAACTCAAAAGAAAAAACAATATTTACCTGTCCTGATGATGATGATCAAAAAAGATGACTTCTATGAGTTATGGGCAATATGCTTTTTCCTTGTTTGCCACACGCCAAATGCTAGGACTAAGGCTCTGATGTAGCCTCTTACCCTTCTGATGGCAGTTTCAGGACGGACCTCTGCCCTGCGGATTCAGCAGAACTTTCAATCAATTGCGGCATCTTCTCACCTTTCTTGTTGCGCAATTGTGAGTCCATCCGGGCAGAGTCCCCTTCCTGTGGTCGTTGTCGGGTCTGAGGAACCAATCAGCGCCTTGCTGGCTCACCAAAATGTTGCTCAAATGTGAATATACCTTAAAAAACAAAAGACAAGAGGTGTCTGGCAAAACAGGTACATTTTGTTTAATTAAACATTACGGCCAGCAGTGCAGTTACAGAACTAGGGGCCAGATGTAGCGAAGCTTTAGCGACTCGCAAACGGCGAAAATCGCCGTTTGCGAGTCGCTAAAGACACTTTGCTATGTGAAATGCATTTTGCGAGTCGGAACCGACTCGCAAAATGCATTTCCGAGTCGCAAATAGGAAGGGGTGTTCCCTTCCTATTTGCGAGTCGCACTGGTATGCAATTTCATTTGCGACCGCGATTGCGGTCGCAAATGAAAGCGCAGTTACCATCCACTTGAAGTGGATGGTAACCCAGTCGCAAACGGGAAGGGGTCCCCATGGGACCCCTTCCCCTTTGTGTCTGGACCCCAAAAAAAAATTTCAGAGCAGGCAGTGGTCCAATGGACCACTACCTGCCCTGAAAAATACCGAAACAAAAGGTTTCGGTTTATTTTTCAAAGTGCAGCTCGTTTTCCTTTAAGGAAAACGGGTTGCACTTTGAAAAAAAAAAAACTGCTTTATTTAAAAGCAGTCACGGACATGGAGGTCTGCTGACTACAGCAGGCCTCCATCCCCGTGAGTGCCCTGAATCGCTATGGGGTCGCAAATTGCGACCCACCTCATTAATATTAATGAGGTGGGTCTTTGCGACCCCATAGCAACTCGCGGAAGGGGTCTGAGACACCTTTCTGCATCTCAAATTGCGACTTGCAATTTGCGAGTCGCAGGGACTCGCAAATTGCAAGTCGCAATTTGGGAATTTGCTACATCTGGCCCTAGGTTCTAAAGACTGTCTCTCGATGTGCATCAGGTTGGAGTAGATTTTTATACATTTCTCTCAGTACCATAAAGAAATAAAAACATTCCTTTCTTGGTTAAAAATGAGCACAGTTGTGATGGAGTCATAAAGACAGTTCCAGATAACGAATGCAGGTAGGCCTCGACCTTGCGTGGACGCAATGTGGGCCAGTGAGTATTTATCCAGATGTCCGGCCTGAAGGAAGCGTGGTTGCTCTGTGTGCTGTGTGTGCTGCGTTCTGGTTGGCTAATCACATGTGGCATCTAACTTTATGGTGTTTTGGGAATGTACGCACCCCTCTGGCCATGTGTGTTTTATTGGGGCCAATCTCCGGGGACCTTTGTGGTGTCACAGAGCCTAACTGTGGGATCTGATTTAAGTTTTCCTGTTTGCGTGTTTGTCTTCTGGCTTAGTATCACCCCACCTTGACCTGTCAGTCAGTTACCTCATGCCTAGGTCTCAGAACCTGCCTGACTATGTACCTATGTGCCATTGTTGACGGAGATTTCACGATGAGAGAATCTAATAATGGTGATGCACCTTTGTTCATGTATATGAATGTATTGTTGTGTGCATCTACATTGATTACTCCGGTATTAACACAAGGATGCCTCAGTTGCATGCAGAATTGTTTTTGTGTAAGAAAGGACACTTTTCTGCACCAAATAATCCTGAGAGGCTTTTTCCTCTTTCTATGTGTGCTGCAGGAAGCAGCACACATAGAAAGAGAAAAGAAGGATGAGAAATATACTTATTTCTCCTTGTTACTCCTCTCCTGGGGCAGTGTATCTTTTTGGCACAATCCCAGGTTTACAAGCTCTTGCAAATCTGAGAATGCACCAAAATCCCTGGATGTTGCGCAGGAACACCCATGGAAATGCCTCCCTGGTGCAGAGTAAGGTACATTACTTGAGATTTTTGAAGCATGCAGGGTCACCCACGGTGTCATTGCGTAGCTTCATAAATCTCACTTAAGGTTTGCATTGTTCTTGCATCACATTGTGTGGTGTAATAGCGACGCAAACCAGGCCATAAATATGGTCCTAAGATCCCAACAGGTGGAATATCTGAGTGGGGGGCTGAACAACATGATGCAATGGAACCCTTAGAAGGTATAGAATACATCTTTCCAGTCGTTCCTTAAAGCTGCTGTGTTTCTAAATGAATCTAAGGGATTGCATAAAGTGTGGCGAAGGAGGACTGTATTGGAGAAACGTGCTTCCACAGGTAACACGACCCAATGGCCTCCACCGAGAAGTAGCAAAGGTGCACTCCACTTTAGGACAAAGCTTCCCAGACCCTCCTAAGAATCCATGATGTGGAGAGAAAAGGAGGAGCTGACCTTTATTTAGGATCTGCCCCACACCTCATCAGATACTTAAATAAGTCCTCAATTTGACTAAGTTTAAATTTCGTCCCCAGCATTTTATCTTAGTAATCACTTATTTAACTTAGTTTATCTTAGTAAATTTCCTTAGGGTGATGGGCCCTCTTATAACAACTACTGGACAGTCGAAGCTGATCACATGTCCAATGTCTGTTTGAAAGTACATGTGCTGAGTTCACAGCGCCTACCATCCCACAGAGATGACTGGGTATTGCAGCATGATGGGACATGCATGATGGGACTAGCAGGATCTCAGAGTGTGGGTCCTGCTAAGAAAGCAGAGATTGTTGAATGGTCCTCTTGAGAGAAAGTGTATTATGGGTTCATCTTAGTTAGTGCAATACTACTGGTTAGCGTGTCGTGGCGGGGAGGAGGCGATGCAGCGGTTTGGGAAGCGGGTAGCAGCTGGATGTGTTTCCTGATCCTAATAAACTTCAGTATATTTACTGCTGCCTTCTGCTCCAGAGCTCAAAGCCATAAAACTGCAAACAGTACATTATTAGAGACCCATTAAACGAATGATTGGGAACGTTACATTACAACCAATTAAATTGAATACAGGTTTAATTAACTAATTACAAGTTTTCATTCGTGAGAGGTCCCATGAACTCACTATCCAAAATCATGCCTCCACTTGAATAAAAACAGCAATAAAATATGTGCCCAGCAGTACCGAGGAAAGAAAGTGCATTGAAAAAAAGTCCGGAGTCCACAAAAAATTCCAGATGTTTTTCCAGTTTTATGAACTATGTACCAAGATTCCATTCGGGTGCAAATTTTTGTTCTCAGTATTTCCCAATTGAAGATCTTTTTCCCCATTCTGACTTAATGTATAGTTGTCTTTTCTACAATCGGTTCCACTGAAGGGTTTCCATGCCCTGTCTCAGGCCCACCCCACACTATTTGTGGAGAACGTCTCTGAGTTTCATACACCTTACCTCACGCTTCCCATACAGGTCTTGTCTATGAGATGTGTGGATAGGGTTTGGCATTTACCACACTCTGCAATTATAATGGTAAGTTACCACCGGGTGTGGCATTACTCAATGTAATAAATATCGTCCCCTTTGAGTTTCCATTTTGGAAATGAATCATTACACACAAAACACACAAATGACACACAGAATCAGTATTTAAGACAGCAATTGCCGCAGCGTTTGCCTTTTTTCTGGACCTTTTCTCCTGCTAGATTTCTGCAGGTGTGACCTCCTGAAATCAGTAAGATGAAAACAACAAGGGTGTGAAAATTATCAAGCAACTCAAAGTTCCTTTGCTGTGAAAACTTCTGTTCACACAGAGATTCAAATTTAATTCCCAGTTTATAATCAGGGCCATAGATCTCACTATAACTAAGTCCCTAAAAAAACCTGCGCTCTTTAAGGGTGCGCAGGAACCCCATATCGGAACCCTTCATGGTCACATTAGGGATATAAAGCAATGTATAAAATCTTTTCCAATACAATAGTATTTCATTGCTGAATTGGAGCAGAGTTGGGGTGGTTCTGATGGATGTTGGGTTGTTGTTGCCACTGGTGTAACGAAACTTGAGGGCCCCTCCCTGCCATGTACATGGAGGGGGCCTCCTCCGCCCCGCCCACCACCTACCAGGTTTGCTGAGGGGCCCTTTGGAGCTCAGGGGCTCCCCCACACCGTAGGGGCTGCAAGAGCTTTTGTTATGCCCCTGGTTGTTGCAGATCCTAGGTGCATGGATGAAAAAGGCCTGTTCTATTTCTTTTTTACACATCTTAGGGCCCAATTTAGAGTTTGGCGGCCGGGTTATTCCATCACAAATGTGATGGATATCCCGTCCGCCATATTACAATTCCCATAGGACATAATGGGATCGTAATATGGCGGACAGGATATCCGTCATGTTTGTGATGGAGCAACCCCATCTGCCAAACTCTAACTCCGTTGCTTAGTCTCCAGTCTGATGGCATCATGGCGGTCGTGGGATGAGAGCCGCTGGAGCTGGTGAGCGTCGACCATCAAAGGGAGCCAGTGGAGGTTTATAAGGATGGGAGAATTTTTTCAGGCTCTGCATTAAATGTGCTACTGCCTCTAGGATGTCCTTTAGAGGGGCCAGTGTAGAGTCTAGGAGGCCAAGGAACACGGTGTTGCCACCATCCTGATGTAAGAGTATCGGAGCTAACATAGCACCTCTTAATTTGCTTTCTGGAAGAAATTTTTTCACTTTCTGTAGCAAAGAGAGCTGGTAGTAGGCTGTCTTTGTTTTCTTGACAATATATTTCTTTAGGGCAATTTTGGTGACCAGAGTGATTTCCAGTGACTTGTCTTTGGGTAAAAGCTGCAGCTCAAAGCCATTACGATTCAGTGGACAGGAAACCTTGGGGCCACTGCCTAGTCATCATATGCCCAGGTATTTTATCCCACAGCTTGTTCCGTGCCCACAAACCTTGAAACATTTCATATCAATGTGCGATGATACACACAAGGTCATTCATTTCACAGGCAGAACATTTACTAAGGACAGCAACTTTGCTGATTATTTCCAACTACTTACTGTTTACACTTGTTCCACCCACTGTCATATAAAAAGGTACACAAGGAAAACGAGAAAAGAGGCATGAACCTCCAGATAGGGGAAAAGTGAACCTAATTCCCGGGAAAAGCCCAGTTGCACCGAACTATAAGGATGAGATAAGCATTAGTGAACCTATTATCACAAGCAGAAGTTACCCAATCAAATGCAGACCCGCAGGTAACATGACTGAACATAGACAGCATGCCAGCTCGGTACAATAACAACTAGGCAGCTGTCTGCGACCAATCATAAAACATCAGGGACTGCAAAGCAGAAGAAAAGCTACAATGGTGGTGACATTTCATAAGCTCTAGATAAGCTTCATTGATAGGAATTTCCTGGCTGTATACGTTGCTAGGCCTCCTGATACAAAGAAAGTGGCTGAGACCATTACTTAGGGGGTATTACAACTTTGGAGGAGGTGTTAATCCGTCCCAAAAGTGACCGTAAAGTGACGGATATACCACCAGCCATATTACGAGTCCATTATATCCTATGGAACTCGTAATACAGCTGGTGGTATATCCGTCACATTTGGGACGGATTAACACCTCCTCCAAAGTTGTAATAACCCCCTTAATATTTATTGCAGTACAGCAACCTACCACTAGAGCACTGATGACATTCACAGCAGCTGTCAGAGAAAACAATCTTGCAATAACTTTGATCCAAACAACATTGACCATTCTACAATTCTGTGATGTCATCAAAACATTCCCAGAAAGAGAGAAAATATGGCAGATCACATACTCCTCCCTTCACATCACACACACACTTCACACAATTTCACACACGCACAAACACATTTCAGACTCATGCTAACACCTGCACACACTGATTCCACAACACAAACCTCTAGCTCACAAACAGGAGTAATGACACCACACAACAAGGAGGCTATTGTCCACTAGCATGGACATCCCTGTCCCTACTCCATAGTGCAACCCTTATCCTCTCAAAAGCTTTCCTTCAACGACGTCAGCCATGCATGGCTCTAGACATTTAGGGGCATATTTATACTTGGTTTGCCCCGAATTTGCATCATTTTTTATGCAAATTCGGTGCAAAACTAACTCCATATTTATATTTTGGCACTAGACCTGTCTAGCGCCAAATTTATGGAGTTAAAGTCATTTTCTGGAGGTGGAAACCCTATTTTTGTCAATGAGATGCAAAGCAGGCGTTTCCGTGCGAAAAATGACTCTAAGGCCCTTGCGCCTTATTTATCCTCCCGTGCAAAAATCACGCACGACGGGAAGAAGGGGTCAAAAAATGGTGCAAAGCTTGCTTTCACCATTTTTTTACTCCTGGGTCAGGGCAGGCATTAGGGGACCTATGTGCCTATTTCCATGGTGGAACACCATTGAATAAGCCCACAGATGCCCTCCCCAAGCCCCAGGGACACCCCCGCCCACACCAGAAGGACAGCGGAGGATGGGGAACCCCATCCCAGGTAAGTATAGGTAAGTACAGGTAAGTATTTCATTTATTTTTTAAAGTGCCATTGGGGGCCTTGAAATGGGCTCCCTACATGGCACAGGGTGCAATGGCCATGCCCAGGGGACCCTGGTCCCCTGTGCTGGCCATTGGGGTGGTGGGCATGACTCCAGTCTTTTCTAAGACAGGAGTGATGTGGTATGGATGGTTTTGCATCAGAAAATGACTCTAGGCAGGTTAGAGTAATTTTTTTTTACTCTAACCTGCCTAACGTCATTTTTTGGTGCAAAACCCTCTTCTTCCACACCGCCAGCCCCACCTGACTAACGTATTTTTTTTTTTACACTAGCCTACCCTTTGCACCGGCTTCCACCATTCCATAAATATGGTGCCTGACTGGTGCACGGAAATGGTACAAGCCGGTGCTAAACTTTTTGGTGCAAAACTGCGTTAGTGCAATTTTGCACCAAAAAGTATAAATCAGGGCCTGAGACTCTCCTTTCCTCACAAAACCAGGTATCCTCACACAAATCAAATAATCCAATTACAAGCTCACATCACTTCTTTTACTTTCATCGTACCACCTTTTATACTTCACTGTCCTGAATTCTTTCACACACCACCTCCAACTCTGCTTAAACCTTTTTGTGATACGTTCAAGCAGGACACAATTTACTATGGGCAAGCCTAGCTCCAATGTACTTAGTGTATTCTCATTAGTACTATGTGTTATATTGTGTTATGCAGATTTATAGAGTACACTAACACCCAGGAGGGTATCTTGTGTTGGGAAGGTGTAAGTCCAGGCATGCCTAAGGCCCCGTGGGATCAGTTGAAAAGCTAGGTCTTCAGCTTCTCGTGGAATTCAAGAAGTGAGGGGGATGCTCTTACATATAGCGGCAGGTCATTCCATGCTTTAGAAGCAATTTAGGAGAAGGCTTGACCACCAGATCTGGCTCTCTGTATGCATGTGATTTGTGCAAGTAAGAGTCCATATTAGAAGAGGTGACTGGAACTTTTGTGAAAGCAGATGTGATTGTTGAGTTATGCTGGGCCACTATGTATTGCCTCGATCACGCAGGTAAGGAGTTTGAATTGTGCTAGTTTGTGAATGGGAAGCCAGTTGGGATTCTTCAAGTATGGTGTGATGAGAGTGCTGTGAGGGAGGTTGACATTAATTCTGGCTCCTGTGTTCCAAATGGTCTGCACCCTTCTGGTGAGTTTTTATTGATCCCGACATAGAGGGATTTTCCATAGTCTAGCTTGCTTGTGACCAGATTGTGCATGACGGTTTTCTGCATGCTGAGTGGAAGACATTTTAAGATCTTACTGAACATCTTCAGGGTATGAAAGCATGAGGCAGTGATGGCATTGACCAGGGCAGTGATGTTGAGTTTGTAATGATGATCCTGATGTTTTTTACTTGGGTGGTAGGGGTGAGGGGTCAGTCCTGGCTCTGTTGGATCCCCAGTTGAGTTCCACAGTGATGTGCTCTTCCTGAAGATAATGATTTTGGTCTTGTCTGTGTTTTGCTTTAGACAGTTGGTCTTCATCCAGTGGGCCATTTCATCCACTCAGGCATTGACTGGGCATCTTGTCTGTGAGTGAGAAAATGAGCTGCATGTCATCGACATAGGAGAGGACATTGATAATGTCAGAGTGGGTGATGCTGGCTTCAGCGATCATATACGTAGTGAAGAGGGTCTGGCCTATGGAAGATCCTGCAGAACTCTGCAAATTATGTTTTGGGTGTCCGAGGTGTACGGTTTCAGGCTGGCTGACTAGCTTCTTCAAGTCAGAAAGGTACAGATCCATCAGAGTGTGTGTCCTTGGATTCCCGTGTTGTATAGGTGTTGGAAGAGGAAGGGGTGGGAGACTGTTTCAATTGCCAGAGAGAGGTCCAGGAGGATGACATCCTCCGTGCCTCTTCTTTCCACCATCATGTGTATGTCGTCCATGGCAGCGATGAGGGCAGTTTCCTTGCTGTTGTTGGGTCTGAAATTGTACTGTGTGGTACCGAGTAGGTTGGTTGTCATTGAGGTATTCAGTGAGGTGTCTGGTAGGGTAATGGTTACAAGAAGATCGGTCTGTAGCTGGGAAGTGCTGAAAGGTCCTTAGATTTTTTTTCCATCAATGGGAGCACAGTTGCGTGTTTCCAAGCACCTGGGAAGGTCACGGAGGGGGTAAAGACATCCAGAATGGGTGACAGCATGGCGCTGATGTGTTGCAGTCCTCTAAAGTAGTTGTGGTGGGGGTAGGGGTCTAATGAGGTCATTGAGTGGATGGACTTTATTGCAGCAGCTGTTTCTTCTGCGATGTTGATGGGCCATGTGGGTAGCATTGTTTTTTTAATAGGATCGGGAGGCGTTTGGTGAGGTTTGTTGAGTCCGGTTGCGGGTGGAAGTTACTGTAAGTGGCAGTGATTTTGATGCTGAAGTATTGAGAGAACTTGTTGCAGAGGACCTGCAGGGGTGTGATCAAGTTGTAGGCGGCTATTAGTGAGGTGAAATCTTTCACAATGGTGAAGATTTCTTTGCATCTATTGATACTGACATCGACATGGTTCGCCAGAGCAGCACTTTTGGTGGTCTGAATCATTTGATGGTATCATCTTAGGGCGGATTTGACTGTCCTTCCTGCAAAGATGGATAATGGTAAATCCAGAGATATCACTTCCTGTGCAGCCGGATGATGGCAAACCCAGTGATGTCACTTCCTGTGCAGATGAATGGTGGTAAGTCAAGTAATGCCATTCCCTTTGTAGGTGAATGATGATGGTGGCATTGTTCTATATCCCCACAACCATTTGTCTACTTCCTTATGCCATGACGATTCCTCAAGGTCAACCCATTGATGATCCACTATACCTTTTTCACATGTTCATTCACATTCAGCTTATGCTCAATGTCTTTTCCTGACAAAGACATGCTCATCTCCATTGAGCACAACTGCACTCCATTGTCCTTCACCAAATCTGAGGTACACGTTCCCTCCAAGAAACCTCCTTCAAAGTCTCTTATTTCAAGATTTCAAGAATGTCCTCAGTAGGCACTTTTAAATGTTATACCAGCACCACTACATGCTTACTGCTGTTCTCTAGCTATTTTTATGGACTCAATATGTATCCACAGACACTTGTTGCCATTGAGTTTTTAATGGAGACATAATATCCCTATCGCTGGTATCATCCAGGTACGTAAATGTGGCGTTAGGAATAGTAAATCTTTATTTACTGATGTTGGACCTAGCTTTTTGACAGGGTCATCCCCAAACTTTTTGCCTTCCTCCTTTTCTTTTTCTGACCTCATTTTTGCTGGTTTTTAGACTCTGCGCACTTTACCACTGCTAACCAGTGCTAAAGTGCATATGCTCTCTCCCTTAAAACATGGTAACCTTGAATCATACCTGATTGGACTATTAATTTACTTATAAGTCCCTAGTAAGGTGCACTTTATGTGCATAGGGCTGGTAAATTAAATGCTACTAGTGGGCCAGCAGCACTGGTTGTGCCACCCACTTAAGTAGCCCCTTTTCCTTGTCTCAGGCCTGCCATTGCAAGGCCTGTGTGTGCAGTTTCACTGCCACCTCGACTTGGCATTTAAAAGTACTTGTCAAGCCTAGAACTCCCCTTTTTCTACATGTAAGTCACCCTTAATGTGTGCCCTAGGTAACCCCTAGAGCAGGGTGCTGTGTAGGAAAAAGGCAGGACATGTACCTGTGTAGTTATATGTCCTGGTAGTGTAAAACTCCTAAATTCATTTTTACACTACTGTGAGGCCTGCTCCCTTCATAGGCTAACATTGGGGCTGCCCTCATACACTGTTGAAGAGGCAGCTGCTGATCTGAAAGGAGCAGGAAGGTCATATTTAGTATGGCCAGAATGGTAATACAAAATCCTGCTGACTGGTGAAGTCGGATTTAATATTACTATTCTAGAAATGCCACTTTTAGAAAGTGAGCATTTCTTTGCACTTAAATCCTTCTGTGCCTTACAATCCACGTCTGGCTGGGCTTGGTTGACAGCTCCTTGTGCATTCACTCAGACACACCCCAAACACAGGGTCCTCAGCCTCACTTGCATACATCTGCATTTTGAATGGGTCTTCCTGGGCTGGGAGGGTGGAGGGCCTGCTCTCACACAAAGGACTGCCACACCCCCTACTGGGACCCTGGCAGACAGGATTGAACTGAAAGGGGACCTGGTGCACTTCTTAGCCACTCTTTGAAGTCTCCCCCCACTTCAAAGGCACATTTGGGTATAAAACAGGGCCTCTGCCCTACCTCATCAGACACTTGCTGGAGAAGAAACCTGAACCAGAAACTACATCCTGCCAAGAAGAACTGCCTGGCTGCTCAAAGGACTCACCTGTCTGCTTTTCTACAAAGGACTGCTGCCTTGCTGTTGGCCTGCTGCCTTGCTGAACTCTTGTCTGGCTGTAAAAGTGCTCTCCAAGGGCTTGGATAGAGCTTGCCTCCTGTTCCCTGAAGTCTCAGGACCAAAAAGACTTCTCTCTTCCTCTTGGACGCTCCGTGCGCCGAAATTTTCGACGCACAGCTTGTTCCGCGGCAAGAAAAACGCCGCACACCGACGCTGATCGACGCAACGCCTTCGGGACGACCGAAACTTTGAAGCACGGCCTCGCAAGGACAACGCCGCCCGACTTCCCAGGAGAAATCGACGCGACGCCTGCCGTGAGATCGAAACTTTGACGCACGGCCTCGCAAGGACAACGCCGCCCGACTTCCCAGGAGAAATCGACGCGACGCCTGCCGTGAGATCGAAACTTTGACGCACGGGCTCGCAAGGACAACGCCGCCCGACTCCCCAGGAGAAATCGACGCAACGCCTGCCGTGAGATCGAAACTTCGACGCGCAGCCCCGCAGAACGACGCGCAGCCGGAAAACAAGCAGGAAAATCCACGCACAGACCCGGGACATCTGGTACTCCCCGCAAACCACAGAAAGAGACTGTCCGCGCGCCGGAAAACGACGCACGACTCCCCGCGTGGAAAATAACGACGCAAGTCCGTGTGTGCTGAGGCGAAATCGACGCACACACCAGTTTTCCACGTACCTCTTCTCCTGTGGCCCTCTGAGGAGATTTTCCACCAGAAACCAGGTACTTTGTGTTTGAAAGAGACTTTGTTTACTTTCTAAAGACTTAAGACACTTTATATCACTTTTCAGTGATAGCTTTACAAATTCATATTGCAACTTTGATCGTTTTGACCTGAAGATACCCAGATAAATATTATATATTTTTCTAAACACTGTGTGGTGTATTTTTGTGGTGTTATGCTATGGTGTTGTATGATTTATTGCACAAATGCTTTACACATTGCCTTCTAAGTTAAGCCTGACTGCTCGTGCCAAGCTACCGGAGGGTGAGCACAGGCTGATTTTGGATTGTGTGTGACTTACCCTGTCTAGAGTGAGGGTTCTTGCTTGGACAGAGGGCAACCTGACTGCCAACCAAAAACCCCATTTCTAACAACTGATATTCGGACTATGATATAATATTAGTGACAATATTCTCTACTCAGTATTCCAGACTACAATCAGAGACTGGTCTTTAACTGAATGACCAACTCCCTTTCTTCATACTCAGCCGGAGTCCATTTCTCTGAGACGGCTAGAGTAACATTGTCTCACCTTGACTCCTTCTCTACAAATCTTCTCGTCTGTGCCTGGTTCAGCTGTGTGGATCTAGGGAATGTTTTACAATCATGAGACCATTAAGCTGTTTGTTCAGTGTTGACGCTTTCTTTGCACTTCACTGCAAACTAATATTGCAGTTGATTTATAGGATACAGTGCGTAGCTGGATTTCTAGCTCTTTTTTTTTATTATTTTGGCCTCACTTCCTCTCCTTTGGTTCCATGTTGGGTTGGTAGAACCACACTCACACCTCATGTTGACATCTGATTTCGCCTTTTTCCCTGATCCCCACCAGAATACTATTCTCTTTTCATACAAAAGCACACTTCATGGTTGCATTTTTATGCACCTAACATACTTCTTTTGTACCTTCCTCCTGCGATTTTTCTCAGTCTTCGCTGTATCCTTCAACCCAATGTACCTTCTCCCTTTTCCGACCTATCGATTTGAGACCACCTACTCACCCGTCAACTAGAGTATTTTTGCCCCAGTCCTGTTAGGCCTCTTGCTTAAGCAACTCTCTCCCCCAATTCCTAACTTTACTAATGTTTAATCCTATGCTATATGTTCTAGGTACACTCCACAGAGATGCCTGTCTGTTTTGCTGACTATTGTTTTCTCTACTGTAATTATGTAGAAGTCATCATAGTCCTTATCCTGTGGTACTCCAGTCAAAACAATAAACAGAAGCTAACAAAAGAAATGTGCATTACCTGGACTGACTTTGTGCTGTTGGAAGTTGAGGAGGAGTGTGTTAGAGTTCCACAATTATCTTACGTGATAAAAGGCTGGATCCTGTGTCATCATAGTAAAGCCTCACCAATCTCCGTCTGTTGTAAACACTGTATTCATGTATCTGTGTCTCCCTCCTCTGTGCCAGCAGCAGTAGTGAGTGCCCAAGATTTGGCAGTCTCTGACTCAAAACAGCTCCCCACAGCATAAGAGCAGCTCACCACAGCAGAAACAACAGGTCCTGACACCATGAAGACTCCCTGAACTCTCACAAGTTTAGACTAGACAAAAAGAATTGCATAAAAAACTTCTGTCTCAGAAGATATATACTTCTCCTCTTGCTGTGATCCTTCCACATCAGCTCAAGAACTGAAGGCACAGATGCCTGCATGCTTCCAAGAGGAAAATGAGAGTGTTGCAGACACTAGGGAATTATGCTCCTGCCCAGCCAACCCCCAGGTACAAGGGAAACTCAAGTATGATATTCGCTGAGAGACAGCAAAGACAGCAACCCTTTGTGCCTATTGCAGGTGGAAGAGGAAAAAGCCAAGTACCTCAAGGTGGAACTTCTATGCCATCTGCTTTGCCAGAGGCCCTTCCTTCCCAGATGCAGATACAGGTGATCAATGGGCCTGATTGTAAGCAGGAAACATTTGTTTACCCATATCCAAAACTGTCCCTCGAAAAACTGTCCTCCTAATGAAGATCTTGCATGAATCACAACACCAAAACCCCTTTGCTGGCGGCCTCAAATGACATCAGATCACTTCTAGACCAAGGAAAAATGATGGCCCTGATCCTACTTGATCTGCTAGCAGCATTCAACACAGTGGGCCTCATTATGACCCTGGCGGTAGAGAACCGCCAGGGCCAACGGGGGCGGGAGCACCGCCGACAGGCCAGTGGTGCTCCCTTGGGCATTCTGACCGCGGCGCTTTGGCCGCGGTCAGAAAGGGAAAACCGGCGGTCTCCCGCCGGTTTTCCACTGCCCCTAAGAATCCTCCAAGGCGGCGCAGCTCGCTGCGCCGCCGAGGGGATTCTGACAATCCTTACCGCCATCCTGTTCCTGGCGGCTCGCCCGCCAGGAACAGGATGGCGGTAAGGATTGTCGTGGGGCCCCTGGGGGCCCCTGCAGTGCCCATGCCAATGGCATGGGCACTGCAGGGGCCCCCGTAAGAGGGCCCCGCTAGTATTTCACTGTCTGCATAGCAGACAGTGAAATACGCGACGGGTGCAGTAGCACCCGTCGAACCTTCCCACTCCGCCGGCTCGATTACGAGCCGGCATCCTCGTGGGAAGGGAGTTTTTCCCTGGGCTGGCGGGCGGTCTTTTGGAGACCGCCCGCCAGCCCAGGGAAAAACTCATAATACCCTCCGCGGTCTTCTGACCGCGGAGCGGTATTATGGAGGGCGGCATCCTGGCGGGCAGCCTCCGCCGCCCGCCAGGGTCATAATGAGGCCCAGTATCACACAACATCGTGATCAAAAGACTACACAACATCGGAATCAAAGGAAACGCCCTCAAGTGGATCACCTCCTTCCTCCCAGGGAGAGCCCAGAGAATATGCCTCCTGCCCTTCACCTCGGAACCTAAAAACGTGATCTGTGGCATCCCTCAAGGTTTATCCCTTAGCTCCACATTGTTCGACACCTACATGACTCCCTTGGCCAATGTCATAAGATCACCCAGCTCATCCTCTCACTATCCGAAGATCCTGACACCACGCTAACAAACTTCCACAACTGCATGATGAACATCGCCGTGGATGAGAATCAACTGCATCTGACTCAACACCGACAAGACGGAATTACTAATCTTTGGGAACACCTCCTGATGGAGTGACGCATGGTGGCACCCCGAACTAGGACACCCACGAACCACAACCTGCCATGCCTGCAACCTTGGCATCATCTTGGTCATCAAGCTAACCATGATAATAACAGATAAATACAGTACCTTCCTTCTGCTTCCTCACCCGGTGCATGCTCAAAAAGATCTTCAAGTGTCTCATCCTTGACAACAATGCAGAGCCTTCTGAACTCTGACCTCCAGAGCAGGCATTGCATCTCAGCAGCAAGAGCTAAAATGGCTTCCATCTTCTTCAGATGTCTCATTTTATCGGGTGGCCCAGCACACATAGAAGAGCTGGACTGCCCACACTTAAATATAGTGAACATAACTTACTGTGGGGCTACCTAAACATTGCCACTATAGTACTGCATCTTCTATTGTCATCATTTTGCAGTTGCAACACTGCCTGGGCTTTATGTATTAATGAATGCATTTGAGTGCTGAATTTTGATGGCTAGTCTTTGCTACAACTGACAGCCAAACACTGAAAATGATGCTCCTGTGAGCTTGTATAAGTACCTACTGTCTGCGGTCCTAGGCACATACCAGGTCATTCTTGCAACCATGAGGGCCTAATTGCTGCTGATTCCCCCACGCCCTGGACAGCGCTGTCAACTTTCCCAGGTCTATGTGTGATGTGCTTCTCAAGGCCAGGTTTTTCTTTGAATTCTGGGACTTGTAGTCTTGTTTATTCCACTATAAAACAGGATAGCATGTCCCAGAATTCAAAGGAAAAAAAATCGGGCCTGGAGCAGCACATCATGCATGGATCTGGGAAACTTGGGAACTATGCCTGGAGAACTATCTTAATAACATTTTGAATGTGACAACTTGTGCAAGTCCTGGCTTTTTAACCAACAGTACTTTGTCTTCTGCAAATTACTGTTTTGCTTCTAAAGTTTTAATTACGGGCTCAAAAATATCAAAAATATCGGCATTCAAAGTGTTTGTGGTTAAAAACTCAGGATTGTCATAAACGGTCACACGCCTCACATGGATGGCACTACTGGGCAGCTATGGTCTCATAAGGACTGGAATGAGGATGTCATGCTGCTTCCAATGCCCTTTGAGATGTGGACCTGCAGTATAAATTGAAAACACGTACCTATGCTGTGTGTTTACAGGACTCTCAAATATCCGAGGCCCAAGCATGAGCAGCTAACCAGCATTCAAGTTGGCATTCTGGGACTTGTAGTCCTGTTTGTTCCATTGCAGGATTATGACTACGCACACGGCAAAATCTTGGACTGTACGTGCTAATCACAGGTGGACCTGAGAAACTTGAGAGTTTTGTTATTCATTTCATTCTATTTCAGCCTCACTTCTGGAACCAGATTCTCACGGCACAGTGATTCTTTACGACATCTTTCAATGATCCTCACTGGGTGGCATGTGCCAATCTGTTTCAACTCTCCCACGTGCACCCATCGGCAATTATGGACATTACTAAACGCTAGCTAGGTGCAGCAGCTGGTACCCCTGGTTTATACTTTAGTACCTACACCCTGGAGCGCCCTTACTGCCACTAGCCACATGGCTGTGAAGACATTGGCAGGCAGACGGAGTAAGTAACAGATCTACAACTGTATTTACATGCAGACGCATCCACTCTGTTCCTTCGCCTACACTTTCTGCAATAGGAAAGAGTAGCTGAGTTAAGGGGACCAGATGAGTCCATGTAACCATGGACACCCTTCTCCAGGACAAGGGATTATTGTTAACATCCTAGTTCATTCTGGGATTTGTAGTCCTGGTTAATTTCAACTGAACTGATTCGACTAACACAAGCGAAAAAAGGATTTCTAAAAGGTAAGCCAAAAACTGGAACATCGTGTCCCTGGTGCCATGGAGTCATCCGGTAACTTTATGCTGATGGGCTAAGGGTAGAAAAGGGATAGCCCTGTGATGTCACTGCCGTCCAATGCTGTGTGATGTCACATCTGCTAGGGTGACATTTCTATTAAGTCATTGTCTATGTCAAGAATTGATGTTATCGCGTGCCACGCCAGATGATAACAGCATTATCTGCATTGTAAGGGGATATTAATGTCCCGGCATTGTTTCAGCTACCATCAGCATACTCCCAGGGCTCATTTATAATTTAGCTACTCATGAGCACAGAGAAGGGTGCCACTCCACACTCATTCCGTGCTTGTCCGTGCTCTGTCAATTGACTTGTTTTGCAAACATCTCCAACTGGGCACTTGCAGACTCTCCCTTACTCAACAACATAGGCCCAGCAACAGCAGCACGGGGCCGTCACTTGAGATTCAGCTGGGTATACCCTTATATCTGCAAGCATGACAGCCATCTTTCGAAGTTTTTTTAAAATTATACTTTGTAAAAAAAAAAACACTCCTACATGGCCACCATGCTTCCATACACGGGAACAGAGGCGGTGGCCTACTTGGAGTAGTTTTCGTGATGACGTGTACCAAAAATCCTTTAAATATGGCCACGGTACATGCACACAAATGGCCATATATGGGCAGCCATCTTTATGTTACTGTTTCATGATGGCAGGTGCCCATTATGAACAGCAAATAAACAATAAACTATGGATAGGGTGCATTCCAGTTACTCATTTTCAACAGCCGGGTAGTACTGTAAAGTTACCTCACCCTCAGTAACATTTTTGTACAACAAAAAAAAGCTACGCAGTGAGGGCAGGAGCGGAGGGCGAGGGGCAGGCACAGCGCTGCGAAGAGGGGGTTTTGAAACCCATAGCTCTCAAGTTTTACCGTTTCATGTGTAAGCACCACATACAGTCCAGATTTTGTCAATGCCTTCTGGGACATGTAGTAAAGTAGTGTTTATCCAAATCAGGCCTTAACCTAGGGAACCTGAGAGCTCCGGAGAATGCATATTGTGATGTTGTCATTCCAGTGCAGTGCTGGCTTGTCTTGGAAATGGGGAATAACTAGGCAGGGAAATGCACTTGCTTACAAGCCACACTGCCGTTTTTGCCTCGCACCACAAAACAAGGCACACAAAAGTGGTACCCCAAGGTCGCACAAATTAACATTATTTTCACAAGGGCAGCAGCTGCCCAGGGCCCAGCATGGACAGCATTTATGGGTCACCAGGGGTTGCAGCTGCAACCCCTGGCTTGCCCTTTGCGACCCCTGGTACCGCCCTGGCTACCCCTGGCGTGAGAGGTGGCAAATTAAGTGCCAGGAATATAAAAGCAGCTCTCTTGATGGACGTCAGCTGGGGCTCCATGCTCTTTGTTTTCCGTCAATTTTTATTACACTAATAAAAAATAAATATGTATTGATTATTAGTGTAATAGAGTGGTCTTCAAACTTTTTAATGCTGCGCCCCCCAGTGGGAAAAAACATCTTCAGGCCCCCTCCGAATTTTTCACCCAAAAACTATTAAATGGTCAATTTTTAAATATGTCTACACTTATTTAAACATTGCAGTTACGTTATGCTACTGTTTTAAACATTTAATGAAATACATGATGGCAACCATGCTATTGGGGTCAGACAGGTCTTGCTAAGGTGTAAAAGTATCCACAGTCTGATTATTAGAAGTTAGGGTGACACATACCCCCAGCTTGGATATAAATAACAAAACATGTTAGTGTTGGCCCATTACTGAACGGTTCGCTGCTGCTCATTTTTTCAGATTAACACCAAGCCTTCATATCAGAAAATGCTTTTTTGGCCAGAGCTTGGCACTCCCCTCTGGGATCTCTTCAGGCCCCCCTAGGGGGGCCCGCCCCCCAGTTTGAAGACCCCTGGTGTAATACAATGGAATATAATTAGAGTGAATATGCCAGTCTATGGCAGCTGAGGTACATCGAAAATGCTTTTAAATCTACGTTGTGTGCATGCTTGCGGGTGAGAGTTTATATGACAGAGAGTGGATGTAAGTGTGAATTTGTGTGTATGTGAGTGAAAGTGGAGGTCAAAGTGCATGTGATGTCACTTCCGCTACCCCAGGCATTTCCGTGAATTTATTTCCACGGGCCCCACACTTGAAAAAGGACATGTATTCTGCCATCACCAGTGCAGAGAAGCAGTCCCTGCTACTTGAACTTGAAGGAAGGGGTCTAGGAAGCTGTCCTACTCGTGGTTGATTCTTCTTCTGCTTTTTGTGTCACAGTTTGTTACTAACCTAACACTGAAATAATCGGTTGAGGCTGTGGCACAGGGGTCACTACTGACACCAAGACCCTTGCTGCTATAGTGTAAGTGGGTGTACTAGAGAGCACTCACTTGTGGTACACCTGCGTAGGTTCATCGATTGTGCATTTTACACACACACAAAATACATGTATGCATGCAAAACTGACGCAAAGTTTAGTTGTGTCACAGCTGTGCTGCCCTGATGTGATGAAAATCCTGGCCTCTAATCCTGTTCATTGTCTCATGAATTAGAACACAGCTATAGTACACAAGCAGGCTTATACAATAAATCCCTGGACTCCATAACATCCTCAGGCATGCAACAGGGAAACAGAGAAGCCCAGGAAGATTGGTCAGAAAAGTTCAGGACTGGGGTTGAGTTGTACAAAGCGGCATTCACAATCCCTGTGATTCACAAAGTCATATGGTTTGGGACCAAGGGATTTTTGTCGGCCTCCTCAGATGCATATTTATATTTTTTAAAGTAGCGTTTCCCATTTGGGAATGCAAATACAGAGACTCTGTCTCTTGTCCCTTGCAGGCCACCATCCCAGTGTTTGTAGCCAATCACAAAGGATTACAAAAACCTGTGCCCCTAGTTAATATTGATAAGGCTGGTCCTTTTGTGACACCTTGTGGTTCGACATTTTGCATCTCAACCTATTAGTACATCGGTTGTCTCACAAATTAAAAGGCAGGATGCAAAATGTCAGTGCACCATCTGCACCCATTTTTTGTGACCTGCCTTTTCGAAAATCATCCTCCAGATGAGGCAATTGAGCATGGACTCAAGCAAATTTAGAGTTCTATCATGTGTGCAGTTATGTGCTCTAATTGGAAGAAGAAAAATGGTGCCTCCTAGATGTGTAGCGTCAGATCACTTTAAGTAGACTGAGGCACCCAAAAAGAATAATCTGGCAAAAAACATAGGAATGAGCTCACTGTGACATGGAGCTAAGTGGTCACCCTGGATCATAGCTGCCAAGTGAACCTATGTTATGTGTGTCAGCTGTAGCCGGTGTAGGCTTTTGCTGCCACAGTACTTTGCATCCTGGGGTTATGGCTTTAACTAGACCATTTATTAGGTCAAACATAGCAGCGCGCACGCACTGCTTTTTGGACTTGTTGGTATGTATGTGGAATTTTAACCACACCCACCTCACGCCCATCACTCTGTGGGCTTGCCTGTCAAAAATCCTGTGATGACATTGGTAAATGCTTTACGTTTCTCCCTCCTTGGGGCGGTTTTGTTACCACCCTGGGGACCGACCCTGTTACGTTTGCCGATTTTCTTTTTCCTTTTGTGTCTCTCCTTCACACTCATGTTCATGGCGGCCACGGCGCTTTGAATTGTCTCACTTATGTCAACTGTTTTACTTTACATTTTCAATTTATGTGGCAAGTAAAGTCCAGTTAGGAATTTGCAACGCTAATAGCTGTAACTCAAGCAACTCGAGACCCATTGCATTGCAAATGCTTGTTTATTTATGGAATGCACGATCACCGAGGGTATATCAAAGCACTAGAACAGTCCTAAAACTGATAGCAAAACAAGACTCAACAAGTACAAGCTTGGAATTGTAAACCCCAGCAGGCGCTTTGATTTTGGAAAGACTTTTCACATTTCAGCCAAGCCTCCGCCTCATTAATAGTGATAAATGAGTAAAACCATATTTAAATAGAATTGTATTTATCCTTCTGAATGTGCCAGGGCTTCATACCAGTGCACACGCTGCTCTTAACTGGACACTTATAATGTCATTTTTTATTACTCCAAAATGTTTTCATTTTCACTAGAAAGGGGAGCTCGGAGCAGTAAAGGAATCCAGAGACCACACCCTCGCGTGGATTTAATGATTTAATGAGCATTTTGTGGCGAGCTCCCTGCCGAGGTGGCTTCAGCCCTCCCCACCCTCTCCCTTCACTCAACGGCCTGGGGTAATGTGTGGTGCGTGCCGTCCTAAAGGGTCTCCCGCCCTGCGCCCTCACCTGAAATAGCATCTTAAATCAAGCCCCCGGCCGTGTCCTCCCCACCTGATGCACTCGCCACCCGTTTAACTTATTTCGCCTTAAAATAGCCCTTTCTTGTCCGCGGCGGCCCAGGAGCCGCCGGAGCGCAGACTAATTCGGTGGCTGGTCCCGGACAATGGCCACATTCAGCCGAGAGCCGGAAACGGCCTCTCCCAGGCAGGCTCCTTGACAGGGCTCCCAAACCGGAGACACGGAAGAGCCGCGACCACGAGACCGCGAACTGAAGCCCTTTTTCATGTGCCACCCTGACAACTTGTTTTCATTTGGTTATTTATGTGAATGAAAACAACTGTTCGGGGCAGACACAAGAGGGTGGAGGGTCTGCCCTCTTCTGCTCGCAGGAGGGAGCTTTACCATACGAGTAGCCATCCCTCCGAATGAAAAGACGCCCGGGTTTACTCTGTGTCAGGGACGGCTTAAGGATTTTGGGGACCTTGGGCCAAACTTATTTTGGAAGCACCTGCTTGGAACAGACTTGAATTTATGATCCAATTTGAGCTCGTTCAGCACTCTTTGATCAGATCACTGACAGTGCACAGGCGCATTCATTCTAAATGTGTTTGCATCTAATATTCTTGGATAATAAGGTGTATTTTTAATATTGTAACACAGCAGCGGCTCACTAATTTATCTGTGACACCCTCCAATTTCTTATAGGTAAGGTCCTGTTTTCATCTAAAATAAACTTTTTTATTGCTGTTGCATGAAACAAAAACAACGTTTCTCTGCAAAATGTCTGTAATAGACACACATCATTCAAATAAAAATACAAATAAAGAAAAACAGTATTTAAAACAATCTATCCTAGAATTATTCACGTTAATAAGGATAGGACTCTGCAGAACAGAGCTGGCTCTGTCAGGGAGGGCCCTGAAAGGCTAGGGTCCTGGCCCCAGCCACTTCACCCATGTCTTAAATCGTCTCTGGTCTCTGTCTCCAGATACAGACACATATGCATTGTCTTTGTGCAAGATACCAAGTTCTAGGTATTCTGGGGGTCTCCAGGCGAACAGTGCATAAAACACTCAGGATACCGCCTGGAGAGCAAAATTATGTCTTGGCAATGCAGTCTATCTTCAAAGATTTTATTCACTGATTCAGGGTTCATATTGTCAGAAGGTCCTCACAATGAGTGCAGTCAACTCAAATGTCTACTACTCTTTATGTTGCATGTTTTCTATTCTGCAATTGACGGTATTAATAGAAAACAAGAATTAATTCAAGTTGTAGCGCAACTTGGATTGATGACTGCTATTGCCAGCAGTCGACAGGAGCTCTGCAGACACAGGTGCTCTCAGCTCGAATGGTGTCTACTGTCCTGCCACTGGATACTTCTGCCTGCCTCCTTCCACCTTCGCGCCTCTGCCTGAGCACAGGGGATTTATTAAGCCACAACCTGGAAACAATGCGCAGGCTGGGCGGGTCTTGGACACTGCCTCCTCCAGACCTTGGATTCAGTCCTAACAGTGGTAAGTTTCTCAGCTGATCTCACCTGTTGGCATGGATGTGTAGATGGAATGGCAGGTAAAGAATGATAAAGGAACTGGTAAAGAAAAATAGGGAGTTGAGAAAGATGGGGACAAGATACCAAAGGAACAGAATCGGGATGAAGGGCGCTCTGAGAATTTAGCTTATTATTTGTCAACAAGTCACCTATACTGATGTCAGCCTGACATGCATGTCCCGGGAATGTCATCGGACTCTGTAATTTTCTCTAAATCTCACTTTTTTCCAGATGAACGCACTTTATAAGGCTCGCCTTGAAACACTTAAAAGTAAGAGGTGGTTCTCTTGATGACATGACCCTGTTTCAAGGACATGACCATTGTCCTTCCTATGTTGGTTAAGACATATGGCTGTTCATCTTTGTAATTGCGATGGCCACTCACCAAGACCATGTCACCCTGATGCAGATGGGAAGATTCTGTTGGTCGAAGCCCATCAGCTTAGACTCTCATTGTGTTCTCATCATACCATCACGTGACTAAGGGGGTCATTATGTCAGGGATAATGTGGCGGTATGACTGCCAACAGGCTGGCGCTACATACCGCCACATTATGAGATTGGCAGGGTGGCTGCAGCCAACCTGCCACTTCTCCACTCATACCGCTATGGTGGTATAAGCCACCGGGCCGGAGATGTCTATCTCCAGCCCGGCAGCCGACATAGTACCCTCCTTGGCATTATAAACCGGTCTACCACAATGGTTTTTGTGACGTTAGCAACGCCATGAAAACCATGGCAGTAGTCCCTACTAGTGACAGGGAATTCATTCCTGTCACCGTTGGCGGCTCCCCCAGCCCCCTCAACACTCACCTGACGCCCCCCTCCTTCCAAACGTACCCTCCACCCACCTGATACACATACTAACCCCTCCACCCCCTTCTATCCACTCACTTACCCCCAAACACGCGCACACCATACAACTGACCCCACCCCCATAGCCACACATGCAACCACCACCCCCACCCCCACTACAGTCACAGCGCCCCTCACCCCACCCCCCCCACTCCCCCCATACACGCACACAGACACCCACATGCAGAAGGCATGCACCCATTCACTTACACTGACATACATGCATACTTCTAGATATGCTCACACATATTCTTACACACAATCATACTGACATGCAGACACGCACTCACTTCACCATTCTTACATGCATTCACTCACACGCATACACCCACGCAAACAACACACACAGATGCATTCACACACACACTCAGACATTCATGCACACACCCAGACACACACACCACACCACCCACCCCCTCCCCTGTCGGAAACTCGACTTACCTTGGGCGAGGAGGTCTTCCGTCAGGGAACGGGAAGGGGCACTGCTACCGCCAGCAGTGCCCGCCAGAAGACCACCGTCAGGCCGTACTACTGGTCATAATTCGGCTGGCAGCATTCTACTGGCATGGCGGTGCTGGTGGTAGCAGCACCAGCTTACCACCGTCCACCACCATGAGCACTGCCGGATTTCCGTCCTTATTGTGGCGGAAGTCAGGCTGTGCTCATAATATGGCAGACGGATGGTAGCCACGGTGGCGGCATGTTGGCGGCCATCATCACAGCGGTAGCCGGTGTGTACCGCCGATGTTATACTGAGGGCCCAAGTCTCTTGAGTCACCTTGTTATCAGTCTCCTAATGATGATGAGATCTCCTTATCTTTATCTTTCTACCAACCATCAGTTCAGCAAGTGAGACACCGTTAGCGCTTTGAGGCATGTCCCTGTCATCATTCAGGATTTGACATACCAACTCAGAAGTAGACACTTTTGTAAACGTTGCAATCTGTCAGGCTATATTCAAGGTAGCCGTATAACACTCCACATTGCCATTTGCTTGTGTCCATAAAGAGTTTATTATCTGATGCTCAAAATCAAGGAAGGTTGCAAAATCTTTGAATTCTCCCCCATTAAACAACGAGCCATTGTTAGACTTGCCAACATCAGCAATGCTAAATGTACAGAACACTTTGTTTAGTGCAGCTATAACAACTTCAGTTGCAATGCTAGTCACCACCATCACCATAGGGAATTCTGACCACTCATCCATCACAGCAGGTGCTGGCCTGTAAAAATATACTTGAAGAAATATTTAGCCACATTGTTCCATGCATATGTTGGTAACATCAGCTTTTGGATAGGCACTGGAATTTTACATAGTGCCTGAGTGGCTTGCAACTAACATAGGGTTTTCTCCATAAGATCATTTAGCACACAAAACCACTCTATTGTCATTATGGGCACTTGGTTCCCACCATCCCTGATGGCTTTCATGGGCTGAATGAATAGAATGTTGAATAAGAAGTAGGGGTGGGTGGAATAATTCACTTCGCTTGCAGAGTTTGCGGAATTCGGGAACCCTGCACTACATGAGTAATGTGCAATTCCATATTAATTTCACCATTGCACATAGTGGATTCTTTTTCATTCGCATCTGCAAAACTTGTTTTTTGCGCACCATAGTGAGTGGCATAATACTTGTAGTCAGTTTGTAAGCGCGCACAAGATTTCATGCCCATTAGCGTAGCTTCTGGCTGCCAAGGCACGTTTTTTGTACTGCTGGCGAGGACGAGCAACCACAACTGCACCTCAAGCAGATTCTCTACTCGAGAAGTAGCTAAACCTACTTGAAAATACATTTTCAAATGGATATTCTACACCAGCCGACCATTCAAGTTGTTTTTAAGTGCTACAATCTTTTTTTTTACCTTTCTTCTTCAACAAGAAGAAAGTACCCCAGAAACTCCAACTTCCTGTTCCTGTCCAGCAGGCAGCTCCCAGTTCTTTGACCATCTCCTGGTCACTTTTCACTTGGATTTCGAGATGGATCACTCTCTTTGTCTGCTGCATATATACCATTGCATTTAAGGACCTTGGGACATATTTACAAGCCCCTTGCACCTCTTAGCGCCACCATAGCTCCATTTTCTTTTGACACACAATGGCACTGACCAGTCCCCCACTCTGCGCCATATTTACAAAGTGGTGCAATGCTAGCATAGCTCCACTTTGTAAATCCTTGCACCACATTACACCTGTGCTAGGTATAATGTATGCAAGGGGGGTGTTCCCCTGCAGGGAGGCCCAAAAAAATAGCAGAGTAAAATTGACAATATTTCACTGTGCTATTCTAGCATAATTTTGTAACACCTGCCCACGGCAGGCGTTAAAGTGACACTAGGCTATTTTATATGGGCCGCCCTGAGATTCTGAATAGCGTGTTGAATATGAAGTAAGGGTGGGTGGAATAATTCACTTTGCTTGCGTAGTTTGTGGAATTTGGGAACTCAACGCTACATGAGTAACGTGGAGTATGATCCATTTGCCACACATGTTTGTCGAGGTAAGCCTCGTTCACACCATAGTACTGGAGGCTAAACAACCCATATGAAAAAACATCACACAATTCGGCTGGAGGAGCACTTTAAAAAAATGATTGCAAGTGCTGGTGTTGATGGTGAGGAGTGCGGGGAATCATCAGCTCCAATCACAGGGCGAGGTGATCAGGAAAAAGAGAGTGACATCTTTACACAAATCAGCCTCGTCCCCAGCAGTGCTCCAGTATCACCCGCCTCAGCGACCTTAAAATGGCAAAGGAGTCAGATGGAGACACCACAGCATTCAGTGACTGCCTCACGACGCACATTGAGTCTATCACCTCATACGTCTTGGAAATCGCCTGTGTCAGTGGCCCCAAAAGAGAAGAAAATACAGTCTACTATTACGTGATTGTTTAGGCAAGAGGAGCCCTACTACCACGACCCCACAATGGCACATTTGTACAATGGGAAGCTGGCTAAAATGGGAACCTCCTCTCTTCTTCTTTTGTGGAAGGGATGTGATTTTTAGAATTAATGGTAGCCATTTGCCCAAAATGAAAGGTTCCAATTCAGACCTATTTTGCCAGAGTTGCTATTCCAGCACTCCATCATGTTGTGTTGTAATGGGCTGGATAAGTTTTGCAGCAAAGTGCTGTTCCCACTATCCACCTGACGACAGACATCTGGACTAGTTGTCAAGCAACTGATTACATGTGTATCACTGCACACTGGATCTCTTTTGCAGTGGTTAGGCAACATCTAGCTACAGGTCTCAGCACTGAGATACTGTAAGGGCATTTTTGTGACATGCCACATTAGCCATGTTTGCCATGGAGAAATGCCATACAGCTGCAAACATCTTGGAAGACTTTAACAGCAAGATGTGTGAATGGCTGTGACTCAAAGGTCTCAGAATTGAATTTTTTGCCACAGGCAATGTCAGCAGTAAAGTCAAGGTCATTGCAGATGGTGGGTATTTCAGGGTCCTGTGTTTGGCAATTTGCATCAACCTGGTTGTGCAGGACCTTCTAAAAAAAGAAGGCATATTTAACAATATACTGACCACCTACAGAAAAATCTGTACTCATTACAGCCATTCTTTTGAAGCCCAAAATAATTTGAGGGATATTCAGCATGCTAACAGAGTACCAGTTAGTGCCCTCTTACAGGAGGTATTAACACGTTGAAACTCAACCTATTACATGTTGCAACATCTGTTTGAGCAGTACAGACAGATCGATGACTGTGTCATTCAAAGAGGAAGGGATGCAGTTGGGGAAAGCATGACCATGGATGAGGACAAATGTGGCCTAGTCAAATGCCTGATACGGATGCTACTTCCTTATGAGGTTTTCAAAGGGAAAGTCAGCAAGGAGGACAGTACGATGGGCCAAGCTATTCTATTGTTGCATCTGCACCAGGACCAAAAGGTGTCTGAAAGGTTCACACTCACAGGTGTTAATGAAACTACAGACACACATGCCTTATGTGAGAGTTTAATCCTTTGCTTGGGTGTTAATGCAAGGCTTCAAAAAGACATAATTTGTCCAAAGAGTACATCTGTACCACACTATTCGATCCATGGTACAAAACATGATGGCTACTTTCATACCTTTTTCTAAAGGGGATGTTTCAAAATACAAGAGGTGGATCGCTGAGCAAGCCAGGGACCTGTAAGAAGAACAACTTGAAATTACTAGAATCCCACTCCCAGGCAGATGTTCTGGGGTGCTGCCTTGAACTTCCAAAGAGAGCAGTCCTGTCTTTCAGCAGCCAACAACACCAGCAACAAGAACACCAGCAACAATCACAACTACGGGGGACGTGGCCTGGCCATCCCGCAAGATGGCTGCCACATTGTGAGGCTCTGCCCGGCATGATTCTCCTCCAGAACAAGCCTTATTGGAAGCTGCGAGGGAAGGCTCGAGGAGGCTGCTGGACACGGGGGGAGGCCGAGTTGGTGAGTGCCGCGGGGGGCGGCTCCTTCTTATTTTTCACATCTCACCCCAGCAGTCGGGGCCGGAGACCTGAGGGCGGCCTCCCCGGCCTATTCGGCCGATGTCTTGTCATCCTGCTCTTGCAGGGCCTGGTCGGTGGCTGGATCCGGCTGCGGGCTCCCACGGGAGCACTGGTGCGTGTTGGATTTGAGAGCCAGCTGTCTCCCTCCCCCGTGTTTTGGAGGCCTGTGGGGGGCTGCTGGCACCCTGTGACGGTGGGGGCATCCCCTGTTGCATCTGGGGTGTGGCTTTACCCACCCCTTTTTTTATCATTTCCTTGTGGTGGCCGGCCGGCGAACCTGGCCTGGCCCTTCTGGTTCAGCTGGGGCTCCACTATTAGCGACCTGCAGGCCTGTTCGGCGGTGGGACTCAAGCCGTGCTGCCAGTGGATGGGAGTGCTCCTGCTTTGGGCTGATGTAATTGGCTTCTGTGACTGCGGCCAGTCGTGCGGTGACGGACATGGGCCTGGCTCTGGTACCTGGCACCCCCCTCCTCCCTCCTGCTTTGCTGTGACGAGCGGGAGTGAGGGCCCGCGTGGAGCTTCTGTCTTTGGGTGGCCCTACTTATCAGGTGATTTCTGCTGGTGTGGTGCGGTGGTGTCTCGCTGGACACTGGCCTGGTCGGCTGTGTAGAGGATGGGGAAGGCGGACCAGAAGCAGCCTAAGCTCACCTTTGGTGTTGGGAAAAAGAAAAGTGGCCCTGCTGGCCGGTCGGCGAATGACCTGCCACTAGAGGAGGAGACTTCTGCGTCCTCTGTGAAGGCTATGGGGGTCATTACAACCCTGGCGGACGGTGTTAAAGCTGCGGAAATACTGCAAACAGGCCGGCGGACAAAAAAAGGGAATTATGACCCTGGCGGAAACCGCCAACAAAGACAGCCACTTTAACACTTCGCCCGCCACGGCGGTACAGACAAGCAGCGCGGCGGTCACCGCCATCAGACAGGCGGGAGACAATGTACCGCCCACAGTATTACAACCCGCAAATCCGCCACCTTTTCCGGGGCGGATTCACCGTGGATAAAAACATGGCGGAAACAGCTTTTGCTATGAGAAAACGCTCACCTGAACACATCCCACGAGGAACGACGACTCCATGGACCCGGAACTCCAAATACTCCCTGCCCTTGTGTTTCTGCTCCTCTATGACCAACAGCTACGTAGGCGCCAAAGACAACGGTGAGTACTGCACCTACGACATAGGGGAGGGGGGAGGCAAAAGTTAGAGGGACACCCACCAAACACCCCCACCCCCACCCTCCATATTACAACATACACACCAATGCATTCACAAAAAATCACATTAACAATCCACAATCCCCCCGGAAGAATGAAAACACAAAGCGAAAATCGGTCAAACAACGTAATGTGCCAATATACATGTCATACAAAAATATACAGATATATATATGAAAATCAGTCATAATTATATACAATACGAGAAGTAGTGCAGATATGTACATAACAATGTCCGTGCACCATCAGTCCAAAAATGCATGGGCGAGGCCCACAAACGATACCTGACCACAATCGGAGAGAACACTGCCGGGGCATCAGATAGAAATACTACAGGAACCTCAGGGGGAAGGAAAAGGGGGGCACCTCAGCCGGATGACTACGAAGCCAGATCCACGATGGGGCTCCATGCCCATTTATGCCATCCTGGGGAGTGCAAAGCCACAGTCTCTCAAGTCTCTACAGTGGGTGGGTTGCCCACTGTGCCATCCTGGGGAGTGCAAAGCCACAGTCTCTCAGGTCTCTACAGTGGGTGGCTTGCCCACTGTGCCATCCTGGGGAGTGCAAAGCCACAGTCTCTCAAGTCTCTACAGTGAGTGGCTTGCCCACTGTGCCATCCTGGGGAGTGCAAAGCCACAGTCTCTCAAGTCTCTACAGTGGGTGGCTTGCCCACTGTGCCATCCTGGGGAGTGCAAAGCCACAGTCTCTCAAGTTGATGCAGGTCTCTACTGGTACTGGGGGGGACTGGTGCCCAGACTAGATGAGTCTCCCCGTGAAAGGTCGTGTCCTGTCACTGTCCCAGCTGCACATGGGATAAGGATGCCTGATGTGGGAGTCCATTCATTCCTACCCGGTGCTTGCCCTGTTCAGCGGTGCTTTGCCATGGCGGTTCAGGACTGTTCAGTGGTGCTTTGCCATGGCGGTCTTTGGCCTGTTCAGCGGTGCTTTGCCATGGCGGTCTTTGCCCTGTTTAGCGGTGCTTTGCCATGGCGGTTCAGGACTGTTCAGCGGTGCTTTGCCAGGATGGTCTTTGCCCTGTTCAGCGGTGCTTTGCCATGGCGGTTCAGGACTGTTCAGCGGTGCTTTGCCATGGCGGTCTTTGCCCTGTTCAGCGGTGCTTTGACATGGCGGTCTTTGCCCTGTTCAGCGGTGCTTTTTTTACATGGCGGTCTTTGCCCTGTTCAGCGGTGCTTTGCCATGGCGGTCTTTGCCCTGTTAAGCGGTGCTTTGCCATGGCGGTTCAGGACTGTTCAGCGGTGCTTTGCCATGGCGGTCTTTGCCCTGTTCAGCGGTGCTTTGCCATGGCGGTTCAGGACTCTTCAGCGGTGCTTTGCCATGGCGGTCTTTGCCCTGTTCAGCGGTGCTTTGACATGGCGGTCTTTGCCCTGTTCAGCGGTGCTTTGACATGTCGGTCTTTGCCCTGTTCAGCGGTGCTTTGACATGGCGGTCTTTGCCCTGTTCAGCGGTGCTTTGCCATGGCGGTTCAGGACTCTTCAGCGGTGCTTTGCCATGGCGGTCTTTGCCCTGTTCAGTGGTGCTTTGCCATGGCGGTTCAGGACTGTTCAGCGGTGCTTTGCCATGGCGGTCTTTGCCCTGTTCAGCGGTGCTTTGACATGGCGGTCTTTGCCCTGTTCAGCGGTGCTTTGACATGGCGGTCTTTGCCCTGTTCAGCGGTGCTTTGACATGGTGGTCTTTGCCCTGTTCAGCGGTGCTTTGACATGGCGGTCCTTGCCCTGTTCAGCGGTGCTTTGACATGGCGGTCTTTGCCCTGTTCAGCGGTGCTTTGACATGGCGGTTCAGGACTGTTCAGCAGTGCTTTGCCATGGCGGTCTTTGCCCTGTTCAGCGGTGCTTTGCCATGGCGGTTCAGGACTGTTCAGCGGTGCTTTGCCATGGCGGTCTTTGCCCTGTTCAGCGGTGCTTTGACATGGCGGTCTTTGCCCTGTTCAGCGGTGCTTTGACATGGCGGTTCTGATAAGGACATTGGTGTGTGGCATGACGTTCTCTACACTGGACATTGGTGTGTGGCATGACGTTTCAGCATTGCCCAGCGGGGCTGTGGCAGCTGGGGCCCTCCAGGGCACTGACTCCGGCAGTGGTGGTGGTCTCCTGACCAGTGACGATACTTGGGCCCTCCTGGGCAATGACTCCAGCGGTGGCGGTGGTCTCCTGACCAGTGACGATACTTGGGCCCTCCTGGGCAATGACTCCAGCGGTGGTCTCCTGACCAGCGATGATACTTGGGCCCTCCTGGGCACTGACTCCGGCGGTGGCGGTGGTCTCCTGACCAGTGACGATACTTGGGTTCTCCTGGGCAATGACTCTGGCGGTGGTCTCCTGACCAGTGACGATACTTGGGCCCTCCTGGGCAATGAGTCCGGCGGTGGCGGTGGTCTCCTGACCAGTGACAATACTTGGGCCCTCCTGGGCAATGACTCCGGCGGTGGTCTCCTTACCAGTGACGATACTTGGGCCCTCCTGGGCAATGACTCTGGCGGTGGCGGTGGTCTCCTGACCAGTGACGATACTTGGGCCCTCCTGGGCAATGGCGGTGGCGGTGGTCTCCTGACCAGTGACGATACTTGGGCCCTCCTGGGCTGTGACTCTGGCGGTGGTCTCTGGACCAGTGACGATACTTGGGCCCTCCTGGGCTATGACTCTGGTGGTGGTCTCCTGACCAGTGACAATACTTGGGCCCTCCTGGGCTGTGACTCTGGCGGTGGTCTCCTGACCAGTGACGATACTTGGGCCCTCCTGGGCTGTGACTCGGGCTGTGACTCTGGTGGTGGTCTCTGGACCAGTGACGATACTTGGGCCCTCCTGGGCTGTGACTCTGGCGGTGGTCTCTGGACCAGTGACGATACTTGGGCCCTCCTGGGCTGTGACTCTGGCGGTGGTCTCTGGACCAGTGACGACGGTGCTGGCGGTTGTGTCTCGACCGCCGGAAATGATGGCGCATTTCTCCGCCGTGACACCCACAACAGCCTGGGCAGACTTCCTCTGGCCCTTCCCCACCTTTGGTGGAGTCACAGCTGACTCTCCAATCCCCTTGGAACCCATGTCAGTTGTTTTACCACCAGGAGTCTTAACACGGTCCCGTCGTCCACTCTCCAATTTTGGAGCCTTTACAGGGGGTGGGCTGCCAGTGCCTTGGCTCCGGGTCCTACTGCCTGCCCTGGTGGCCGGTGCACTCCACAAACCTTGAACAGGCACCACTGGTATTGGAGGCTTTTTGGCTGAGGCGCTACGATGGGACTGATGAATTGGAGGGGGGGGCAAAAAGGTCAACTTTACAGAGGGACAGTTTCTGACGAACACTGGGATGGGTAGCTGGAGGGGGTCTGGGAGTGGAGGAAGAGGAGGTGGTTGTCGGAGATGTCACTTTAGCTGTTTTGGGTGCAGGTGCAGGTACTGGAGGCTGTGAGGGGTGGATGGATGTTGTGTGAGTGATTGCCGGCGTTTGTGTACTTTGGGAGGGGGCGTCACAGACACACTGGGAGAGGACACAGGGGACGTGTAAATGGCAGTGGAGGTGGTGAGTGCAGGTGAGCGGCTTGTGGTGCTGGGTGTCCTGGTGCGATTCATGGTGCCTGTGGATGTGGTGCATGCAGGTGTGTGTGTAGACGAGACTGGGAGGGAGGAGGGAGAAGAGGAGGAGAGGGACACAGTGGAGGCAGTGGATGTTGCTGTGTCTGTATGTGGGTGAGGCTTGCGTGAGTGCCTGTGGTGTGTGTGGTGCCTATGTTTGCTTGAGCTACTTGTGTGTGTTGACTTGTGTGCATGCTGGTCTGTAGGTGTGCTTGGGATGGGCTGGGGTACAGGGGATTGGGTCTGGGTGGAGGAAGTTGGAGGGGGGAGGCTAGACACAGGGACAATGGCTGCCATCAGTGCTGAGGCCAGAGATTGCAGGGTTCGCTGAAGGACAGCCTGACCAGAATGAATGCCCTCCAGGAATGCATTACCGTGTTGCAACTCTCGTTCTACACCCTGGATGACATTCACAATGGTAGACTGCCCAACAGTGAGTGACCTGAGGAGGTCAATGGCCTCCTCACTGAGGGCAGCAGGGGTGACTGGGGCAGGGCCTGAGGTGCCTGGGGCGAAGGTGATGCCCACCCTCCTGGGTGAGCGAGCATGGGGCGAACGCTGAGGGGCTGCTGGGAGGGCGGTGCTGGTAGGGGAGGCAGCGGCTGTACCTGTAGAGGTGGGGGGCACAGATGGTGCCGCCACCACAAGGGAGCCCACATCGTCGAACGAGTCCGTGTCGCTGCTTGGTGATCCGGTTGCCGACGTGAAGCTCCCCTCGCCCTCCGTCCCACTGGTGCATTCAGGGTCTGTGGTGTGGCCCTCCGTGGCCATGTGGGATGCAGCTCCCTCGTGTTCCGGTGCCACTGTATCTCCGCCTGTTGATGCTGATGTACAAAAGGACAGGGAGAGCAGAAAAAGGGGGGGGAGACAGAAGAAAGAGAGTTTTAGTGCATGGCATACCGCTACCGTTGGCGGACAAGACATACGCAGCAGCCCCCTGCATTACGCCGTGCTCCTGCCCTCTGCACATGCAATTTCTGGGATATGGCCTATATGGCAATGGTGGACATCTGCGCACATGGATGCCACAGGGGCAACTATACCTCGACTTGGCCCTCTGCTGAGGTGGGGTAGAGTGCCACATGGCCTACATTACGGAGGGGCCTTGCCACCCTAACTCGCCCTGGCCTAGGGACACCCACAGCCCACCTCCCCCACCAAGAGACCTCCACTGCACGCAAAGTCCGCAGAATGAGTTTGTACTCACCCCCTTGTGTCTGCTGTGATGCCCTCAAGTGCCCATCCAACTCCGGGTAGGCCACCGCCAGGATCTGGAACATCAGGGGGGTCATGGTGCGACGGGCACCCCTCCCACGTTGGGAGGCCATCCCCAGCTGAGCCTCCGCCGTCTTCTTGCTGCAGCGGCAAATGTCCTTCCATCTCTTACGGCAGTGGGTGCCCCGTCTCTGGTGGGCCCCCAGGGTCCGGACCTCCTTGGCGATGGCACGCCAGATGTCCCTCTTCTGGTGGGCGCTGACCTACATGACATGCACAAGGGAAGAGGTACAGTCATTACCAACTGCACCGTCGTTGTGAGTGGCCCCCTCCCTACTCTGGCCATTTGGCCCATTCATTGACATGCATTAATGTTCTATGAACCATGCCCCCTTCCCTCTTCCAACCAGCCCTCTCCACCCAGGCCTAGCCCATACAACGTGCTCCCTGTGTACTAACCTGTTGGTCTGGAGGACCGTAGAGTAGCGTGTACTGGGGGAGGACCCCGTCTACCAGTTTCTCTAACTCCTGTGCAGTGAAGGCAGGGGCCCTTTCCCCAGACGCAGCAACCATCGTCGCTTCCAGACCGAGGTCACAGCAGCACTTGCAGTGTAGGTCCTCTCCTGTCGAAGGTCAGGTATCTAGTGATTGAACAGATAGAAAATGGCGGTGACGTCCGCGGCGGTGCGCATCATCACCGCCAGCGCACCTGTTCATTGGCTCCTGGGACCCATAGGGTCCAATGTTAACCAATGCAGCATTGCGCCGCGGTCTACGACTGCCTACCGCGACGGTGTGCAACGCCAGCGCAGTTACCCCACAATCCCATTGTCCCAGTTTAGAGGTCAGGCAGCCGCCATTTCAGGAGCCCACGTGGCTTCATTTACTACTGCGTCACACATAGCTAGGCCTACACTCAACACACATACAGGACGGGTTTTGTGAGTGGTGTAGTCTTGTGTGTAACTGTGGGTACATACCTGGAGGAATAATGACTGGTTCTTCGCTGTTGTCCTTCGTAGGCACCGTCAGCTGGGACATATGAGAAGATGGCGGAATCCTCCGGTGTACCGACCGCTGGTGGACCTGTTGACAATGGAAGAGAGACATGTCATCGTAACCTACCGGTTTGACCGTGCCACAATCCAGGAACTATGTACCCAGTTGGAGCCAGACTTGATATCACCAATCCGCCATCCCACTGGAATCCCCCCTGATGTGCAGGTGCTGTCAGTGCTGCATTTCCTTGCAAGTGTCTCTTTTCAGACAACTGTGGCCATGGCATCAGGGATGTCCCAGCCTATGTTTTCCAACGTGTTGTCCAGAGTGTTGTCTGCCCTGCTGAAACACGTAAGGAGATGCATCATTTTTCCTCAGGTGGAGGATTTGCCTACAGTGAAAGGTGACTTCTATGCCCTTGGACATATTCCTAACATCATAGGTGCCATTGATGGGACCCATGTAGCTCTGGTCCCCCCCCCCCACCACAGGAGTGAACAGGTGTACAGGAACCGGAAGAGTTACCATTCCATGAATGTACAGATGGTCTGTTTGGCAGACCAGTACATCTTGCAGGTAAATGCAATGTTCCCTGGCTCAGTGCATGACGCCTACATCCTGCTGAATAGCAGCATCCCTGATATGATGGGTCAACTCCAGAGGCACCGTGTATGGCTATTGGGGGACTCTGGTTACCCCAACCTGTCCTGGCTATTGACCCCAGTGAGGAATCCCAGGACCAGGGCAGAGGAACGCTACAAAGAGGCCCATGGGTGGACTAGGAGGGTGATCGAATGCACCTTCGGCCTCCTGAAGGCCAGGTTCAGGTGCCTCCATATGACAGGTGGTTCCCTATTCTACTCACAGAAGAAGGTGTGCGACATCATCATCGCCTGCTCCATGCTCCATAATTTGGCGTTGCGACGCCAGGTGCCTTTTCTGCAGGAGGATGATCCAGATGACGGTGTTGTAGCAGCTGTGGAGTCTGTGGAGCCTGTGGACAGTGATGAGGATGAAGCTGAGGAAGAAGACAACGACAACAGGGAGTCAGTCATACAGCAATATTTCCAGTGAGACACAGGTGAGAACATTTTCATTTTTAGCATTACATTAACTTTCACACGTCTACCTCTATCCTGTTTCTCGATTTAAATCACTATTTGGTAACTGAGTTGTACCCTTCCATTACGGTTTCACAGGTGTGGTTACCTACGTGTCAACTGCTTGCATCCTTCAAGGGCTTGTGATGTGTGACATAGGTATGTTAGCTTTACAATGCTAAACCCATTATGACACTGTCATTGATAATACATTTTTACTAAATCACAGACTGACTCCAGTTTGTTTTGTGTTTCAAGGGTGTTTATTGAAGTGCTCAGAAATGGGAGGGGGTTGTAAAATGAGGATGGGTGATGGCGGAGGAATGTCCATGGCAGAGTCCAGTCTATTAGTCTCACAGGTGCACTGCCCATCTGGGCATAGGAAGTGGAGCTGGGGCAGTTTAAGTATGGACAGGGTAACAAAGTGGGACAGTGGGAGGACAATCAGGGTGGTCTCATTTCCTGGCGGGGGTCTTGCCATCTTGCTCTGTCCTGTTCCTGGATCTCAGGGACCGCTTGCGTGGTGGTTGTCCGTCTGCAGGGGGTGGGGTGCTGGTGTGGTGGTCCTATGGCGGGGTGTCCTGTCCACTAGCGCCGGCGGAGGTGGTGGGCAGTTCATCGTCCTGGCTAGTATCAGGGGCCCCTTGGAGTGCCACGGTGTCCCTCAAGGTCTGCTGTTTGTCCTTCAGCACCCCTACGATGGTGCCCAGGGCGGAGCTGATGGTCCTGAGCTCCTCCCTGAACCCCAAATACAGTTCGTCCTGCAGGCGCAGGGTCTCCTGCAACTTGTCCAGGACCGTGGCCATTGTCTCCTGGGAGTGGTGGTATGCTCCCATGATGGAGGATAGGGCCTAGTGGAGAGTGGGTTCCCTTGGCCTGTCCGACCCCTGTCGCACAGAAGCCCTCCCAGTTCCCCTGTGTTCCAGTGCCTCCGTCCCCTGGACCGTGTGCCCACCACCACTGCCCCCAGGTCCCTGTTGTTGTTGGGGTGGTGGGTTACCCTGGGTGCCCTGTAGTGGTGGACACACCGCTGATTGACCTGTCCTGGGTAGGGAGGTTTGGGCCTGCTGGGTGGGTGCTGTGCTGGTGTTACCAGAGGGTGGAAGGTCGGTGTTGGGCTGTGCCTGTGCAAGGGGAACCGACTGTCCCGAGGCCCACGATGGTCCGGGCTGGTCATCAGGATCTAGTAGGGCAGAGCTGCAGTCGTCACTGTGGGCCTCTTCTGGGGGTGGAGTGGTGTTGTCTGGACCCTCTGGTGTGGTGACGGTCCTTCGGGTTCCTGCAGGGGCATAAGAGCATGATTATTGCATGTGTGTGTGTAATGGTGTGCAATGGGTGGGTGTTTGTGTACCCCAGTGCAAGCATTCCTGTGGGTGGGGTTGTGTGGTGATGGTTGGGGGGGTGTACTGGGTATGTGCAGTGGGCATGCTTCAGTGAGGGGTGTCCATGCTTAGTTGTGTCATGCAGGGCTTGGTGTTGGGATGGGTGGTTTGTGTCATGGGTACATTAGTGAGGAGTTGTAGTGATAGGGGAGGGGGTGAGGGAGGGGGTGTGTGGGAGCATGCAGGTAGGGTGGGGGAATATGATAGTTAAGATTTGACTTACCAGTTTCCCATCCTCCACTGACTCCTGCGAGGCCCTCAGGATGCAAGATGGTCAAGACTTGCTCCTCCCATGTTGTTAGTTGTGGGGGAGGAGGTGGGGGTCCGCCGCCAGTCCGCTGTACCGCGATGTTGTGCCTGGAGACCGTTGAACGCACCTTCCCCCGTAGGTCGTTCCACCTCTTCCTGATGTCCTCCCTATTTCTTGGGTGCTGTCCCACTGCGTTGACCCTGTCCACTATTCTGCGCCATAACTCCATCTTCCTGGCTATGGATGTGTGCTGTACCTGTGAGCCAAATAGCTGTGGCTCTACCCTGACGATTTCCTCAACCATGACCCTGAGCTCCTCCTCGGAGAAGCAGGAGTGTCTTTGGCATGACATGGGGTGGTGTGGGTGATGTGTGGGGTGGTGTATGTGGTGATGGTTGTGGTGAGTGTAGTGGTGTGTGGTGTTTTGTGCGTGGATGTTGTGTGGGTGATGGTGTTGTGTGCCTCTGTGTAGTGGGGTTGTCTATTCTGTGCTCTCTCTCTCTGTCGCCTTCATCTCTAATTTCTGGTCGTAGGGGTTTGTGGGTGATGTGGGTGTTCGTTTTATATTGTATTGGGAGTGTGGGTGTGTTGTTTGTATGTGTATCAGGTGTGTGTATTTGTAATTGTCCAATATGGCGGTGTTTTGGAGATGTGTGTGTATTTTGAGCGCGGCGGTGTGCACCGCCAATGGAATACCGCGGTTGAAAGACCGCCGCGTGGATTCGTGGGTCGTAATAGCATGGGCGTGTTTCTGTTGGCGTGGAGGTGGAGGATTTGTTTCCTCCAGTTTATCACTGACCTTTGGTGTGGCGGTGTTGTGTGGGTGTCTGAATTTCGGCGGATTCCAAGATGTGTGTCATAATAGCTGTGGCGGAATGCCGCCGCGGTGTATTGGCGGTCTTCTGCACGGCGGTAAGCGCCTTTTACTGCCAATGTTGTAATGACCCCCTATGTTCCTAGACCTCATGCATGGCCTGGCTAGCATTGACACCAAGCTTGACCATTTAACTGAGCAAATGGATCGTCTAAAGGAACGGGTAGCTGGTCATGAAGCCCACTTTGAGCAGCTGGAATCTCGCACCTCGGATTTGGAGGATGGTCACCGTGGAGACAGAGAACAGTTGTTGTGCATGGAGCGAGTGCTGGATGTGATCCGGAATAAGAATGAGGACCTTGAGGCCCAGTCCCGCTGTAACAGCATCCGCATACTGGGCCTCCGGGAGTAGATGGCCATGGGACGCATGGAGGACTCTGTCGAAACCATGCTTTTTGCGTTATTCACCGGCGAGCTCTCCTGTGTGCTGGGGGTGGAGAGGGTCCACAGATCCTTGGGGCCACAAACTCCGCAGGGAGCTCTGGCGCACCCTATTATTGTACACTTACTGAACTACAGAGATAGGGACACAATACTTAGACTGGCCGGAGAGCGTAGACCTGTGATTTATAACAACACTGAACTGAGTATCTTCCCTCACTACACTCCTGGGGTGCAGGCGGCCCGTAAGGCTTTCTTGACGGCCAAACGCGCCCTGAGCCAAACCAGTGCCAAATACTCCCTCATTTACCCAGCCAAACTGCAAGTGCAGCATAAGGTCAAACTGCACTTCTTCACTGACCCAAAACTGGCTGCTTAATACGCTAAATCTATCCCTAAAAAGGCACCTTTGGAGGACCCGCGGGCCGCTGGTGGAGAGGGAGACGCTCTAAGTGACAATGAATAAATACATTCTACTGTTTGGGGCCTTTTGGGCTTGCCGGGTGCCTCGTGGCCTGAAAATTTGTTGTTGTTGATTTAAATGCTAGTGTGGGCTGTTCTGTTATATACCCTACATTTTGAGTCACCTCGCCCATCCATCCCGTTTGGGATGGTTTTTTAATGGCCTCGCTGACGCCCAATTGGATGAGTCCATTACAATTGTTTATTATTATGTTGTGGGATATGTATTCGGGGTTGGGAGGGATTGTAGTACTGACCCATTTGGGGGGCACAGCGTGGGTGAGGGTTGGTAATGTTCTGTACTTGGTTTAATCCCCCTGCTTTTTTTCTTTCACTCCTGCTCCTTCCCCTGCATTCCGCTGATGCCTCTACTGTGATGGTATGGGGAGATGTATGTTTGGATAGGTTGCTGAGATGGCGCGCAAAAACGTGACACCTGTGCACTGCCTCACTTGGAATATTCATCGGCTCAATGATTGGTGTAAGATGAGATTGCTCTCTGCCTATATGCAGCGACATGCGAATGACATTTGTATGCTGCAGGAGACGCACCTGGTGGAAGCCACAAAACACCCTATAAAAGCTGGTTGGATTGGTGAGTGTCATGCTGCGATGTATTTGTGATATGCACAAGGTGTGGAGATTTTGATTCGGAAGGGGTTCAGAGGCGCACTGAAAAGGTACTTGTGGATCCGAACAGTAGGTATTTATGCTGCAAGGTACACTGCTAGATAGACCATGCAGATTGATGTTGATTTACAGCCCAAATACTGATGACCCTGACTTATTTTGGGAAGTGTAACGGCTGATTGGCTCACTGGGTCCCGGGTCCCTGCTGTTGGGGGGGGGGGACTTCAATGTGGTACTGGACTCGTGGCAGATCGTGAAAAGCCAGGCCAGACCACTGCATGTGGCAGTGGCCAAGGCCTTTTCTCTCGTGATGGCTGAGGGAGCTTTTGTGGACCTATGGAAGGCAAAGCTTGGAAGGTACCTGTGTCAATTATGTGCATGGTAGTTGGTCCCATATAGACAGATGGCTCGGCACCAGGGCTTTTGAGCTCTGGACGCAGTCAATTGAGCATAGGGCCTGTACCTTGCCGGATCATTCACTGGTCATGTTGGAGTTGGCTGTTCCTGGAGTCCCCAGTCGTACTTTTATGTGGAGACTTCCCCATGGTGTGCTTAGGGATCAGGTATTTAGGGATGAGATTCATGACGCCATTGTACACTACTTTGTTGCGAATCAGGGGTCTGTGACCTCTGCTGGCACCGTGTGGGAGGCTTTCAAGGTAGTAATCTGTGGGATCTGCCTCTCTAAACAGCACGGAGTGCTGAAGGTGTTAAGGCAGGATTTGGCAGATCTGTGGCCCAGCTTGTTAATCTTGAAAAATGCTTGGCCTCAGACTGGTCGAGGGACCTTCTGGCTGCACTGAGAGGAAAGATGACACAGTATGAGGAGGCCACCCTTCACGAAGTTTGCTTTCTGGGGAAGAATGCTACGGCGAGGAGATATGGCGAGGGTGAGAGGTCTGTCCAAACACTGGCAGCAATGCTCCATAAACCGTGGGCAAGTAATTATATTGTAGAGCTGGCTTATTCGACTGGTGAGCGGCATAGCGGCACTGAGGAGATTAGGCATGTCCTCACTGACTTTTATTCAGGCCTGTATACTGAACTCTCAGGGCTGAGCTCACTGGCCGCAACTGACTTCTTTGCAGATATCAGCCTGTTTTGGTTTGCAAATTTGCATATGTTATATCTAGACACTCCCTTTTCGGTGGAAGTTGTGCTCCAGGCTATACGCAGTTTACCAGATGAAAAGGCGCTGGGACTGGATGGCCTGACGCCATCCTCCTACTAGGAATATGCAGATATATTAGCACCACACCTCCTGGAGGTATATACGGAGGCTCTTAGATTAGTGTTCTACTGGCCTCATTGCAAGAAGCTCTTATTGTGACTATTTTAAAGCCCGGGAAAGACCTGTGCTGTTGCAATTCTTATCGGCCCCTCTCATTAATCAATATAGACAATAAGATTCTGGCGAAGCTCATTGCGGCACGACTGCAGCCTCTGCTCCCTTCCCTGGTGCTGCTGGATCAGTCCGGCTTTGTGCTGGGACGTTCCACTTTATATAATCTCTGCACCGATTTTGCAATATCTAGCATGATTGATCCTAATGACCGTGCGATGGCGGTGTCCTTGATGCCACTTAGGTCTTTGACTCTCTTGCATGGCCATATATGTTTGCTCTGCTGGATCGGGTGGGGTTGACTTCTAGGTTTATTCAGCTGATTCGCGTACTGTACTCGCAGCCGTCCACTCGGCTGAGAGTAAATGGGACTATTTCTGACCCCTTTCTGATTGCCAGAGGCACTCACCAAGGATGCCCACTCTCTCCGCTGCTTTTTGCAATCGCAATGGAACCGCTTATGGCCCACCTGAAACAACACCACAATCACAGGGGCTTGGTATTTCGTCAGTGTCTAATATTAATTTCCATGTATGCGGACAATGTCGCCCTATATGTCTGCGACACGCACCTGCACCTTGACGCTCTGTTGAATAAGATTGTTTGCTTTGGCCAGATTTCTGGGATCACCATCAATTGGTCCAAGTCGGTGGTGTTGCCTCTATCCGAGGCTACGGTGCAGTTTCCCTCTAGATATCCACTCAGCTGGGCTGACGGACCGGTGCGGTATTTAGGTATCTGGCTGAGTAGGGACTTTAATACGCTTTGGTTAGCAAATTACGACAAAGCTATTATGTGGTTGGAAGACAAGTTGGAGGTGTGGCATTCATTGCCGCTCTCGCTGACGGGTCGCATAGCGATAGCGAAGATGGTTATTCTGCCCACATTTCTGTATTTAATTATCAATCTACCTCTTGTCCTTACAGCGAGTTTTCTGAAGCAGCTTAAGTCCGCGCTTGTGGCTCTGACCTGGGCTGGTCAACAGCCCAGAATTTCATGGGAAAAACGGACACTTCCATTTGAATTGGGAGGTTTGGCGGGCTCGAATCTAGCATTTTTGGCTACACCCTGTACGATACCTGCCACATTTGGCATCTCAAAGCGACACGTGTGGCCTGATAGACTACTGCTGGTGCTTGGTGGCTCGATCAGACCCAGACCACGTGGGGTCGATACTGTGGCGTGTACGGCGAGGGCCTGGACTGCACTGTTGCGATGCGCTGGTGTACGAGAGCCTTTCATGCCTTCGATGTGTGCTCCTGTGGTAAATTGCTGAGGTGTCAGGTGTTCTCTAATTTAACGCCGTGCATTATGGTTCAGGGGGTGTAAGGTATTTTTGGCTTCGGTTCAGGCCAAGTAAGTGTCCCAGTGCCAGCGTCTCACTTCTATCACGCCCCTTTCGCTGAGTGAGCGAAGCACCTGTGCTTGGGCTCCAGCCCACTGCAATACATATCTCAGCCATTTTTTTACATCAGGGGTAGTTGGTGCTTTCCATTGCATTGCTGTTCCACGTTTAAATTGGACAAAGGCTAGGTCTATGAACCTATGTAATTGTTTGTCAGCCTTTTTTTTGGTGCAAATGCCTAATAGGCAGGATTCCGGAGTGGGGTGCAACTGGTGGCACTTCAGTTTCCCTGTTAGTGTAATTTCGTGCCAAGCCCTTTGTATGGGCAGGCACGTCCATACCATATGGTAGAAGGTGGCTTCCTGTTCCCCACAGCTTGGGCATGTGTGGGCCAATTGTGGAAACATGCGGCTGAGTCGATGGGGGTACAGACATGTTTGATGTGAATAATTAAATTGAGTGAGCGGAATCTGGGGTTGCGGGATACACTTTTTACTTGTTGGAGTGCTTTGGTCCAATCAGGATGAGACAGTGAATGGTATATAGCCCCCTCCCATCTGGCTCTGGCTCCCATCTGGCCTGTGCCACTGCTTCCCAGGAGGATACCACCTTTGCCTGTCCTGGATTAGACAATAGTAAATGAAGTATGGGAGATGTTAGGGGGTATGTGTTGCTGTTTTGCCATGTGTTGTGTATGAGCTGTCTCATAGCGCAGTATGTTAGGAACTAGCCTGGGCCTATGTTATGAGTGTTTTCTATTTCCGCATATGTCATGAGTGTGCCATCTCTGAAAAAGTCCTGAATCATGTGTAGACCGGCCGCATACCATGGCCCCAGTGTGTGGCATGTATTCAAGGCCCTAGCACCCTGTAGCTGGATCTGGGGAGAGTAGGGTGCTGTTGGGGTTTTCTTCCATGTAAATCTGCGCCAGCATGCTCGGACAGTGTCCATCATGTTGTTGCTGTGCAGGAGAGGGCAGTTGTAGTCCGTCAGCCATGCTGACACGTCCTTCCTACCTAGTCTGCCCTGTACCATTGTTTTCTCCGCTGTAGGAGTTGCACAAAGTTAGAGTAGCGGCCATTGTAGCTGCATCCCTGCATAATATAACTCATACTTGGGCATGCTAGTGCCCCCTCCTCAAGCGGTTTATGTGTGGTAGTTAGTGCGACCCAACATCGTGTGTTCCCCCATAGTAATTCAAGCATCAGGCCATTGAGTCGGAAGAATGAGCGGAGCAGCGCTAGTGGGAGCACTGGGAAGAAATATAACACAGGGGAGTATTACCATCTTTGCGATTGCCACTAGCTCTAAGGGTGATAGTGGTAATGATCCCCAGAAAGACATTGATCCCTAAATTGAGCGTATCGCCCGTTCGAGGTTGCCTTCCCTGAGATCATCTGTGGTGTGATATATTTGAATGCCTAGGTACTTAAAGGTGACATAGCACCATGACATTTGGTACTCCAGGAGAGCTGCCCTCCATTGCTCTGCAAAGGGGGCCAGTGGGAACAGACATGACTATGCCCAGTTCACCTTTATACTGGATAGATCCCCCCAAAAATCCAGTATTTGCAAGACTTCCGGTAGTGTGAATGTACTCACAGGTATATCAATGTGTCATTGTCATAAAGGGAAATATTGTGTGGCATACCTAGATCCAGGATACCCCACTGCTGTGCGCATATCCGAAGGTGGGCTGCCAGGAGTTCAATTGCTATCGCCAATAAGAGTGGCGATAATGGACATCCCTGTCATGTACCGCAGCAGATTGGGAAACTCTCAGAAATTACTCTGCCTATTTTCACTTGGGCTGTGGGTTTAGAGTACGTAATACTGATCTAGTCTATGAAGTTGTCGCCAAAACCCATGTATCGCAGTCTCTCCTTCAAGAAGTGTCACCCTAAAGTGTCAAAGGCTTTTTCACTGTCAAGTGACACCGTCACTCTGTTGTGTTCCTCGTAACGGGTTCTGTTCAGTAGGTGCATTAGCGTTCTGATATTTAGGAAGGTGTTCCATTCCGGGATGAAGCCTGACTGGTCTTCATGAATCAAGTGGCCAATCATGGGGAGTAAGCGATTGGCCAGCACTTTGCCAAGTAAATTACAGTCTAAGTTAAGCAGTGATAGGGGTCTATATGAGCACACATCTTGCGGATCTAGGCCTGGTTTAGGCAGAACCACTATGAGCGCCTCGCGTTGAGAGTGTGTGAGACTACTCTGCTGTTTCGCTTCTCGCAACACTTCTAAGAGTGGTCCAGCTAGGTGAGCAGTGAAGGCGTAGTAGTACTCAGCTGGCAGTCCATCAGTTCCAGGCGCTTTATTGTGAGCTCAATCTTTTGTTACAGGGGTAAGCTGGGTCAAAGGGAGATTAGTAAAGAAGCACTTTAATTGAGCCGAGGTGGGCGCAGGCCCCTCTGCGTATACTGTATGGTAATAGTCCCGGAAGGCATCATTTATAGATGCCTGGGAGTTGACCGTTATTCCTGCCTCCAGTCTGAGGGCCCCTATTGGGGTGTAGTTTTGGTCGCTGTGAGTCAGCCATGCTAACAGCCTACTAGACCGATCTACCTCCAAATGTAGTCTAGTGATATTAGCCCTCATTACGACCCTAGCAGTCAGTGATAAAGTGGTGGTAATACCGCCAACCCAACAGGCTGGCGGTAACTACCGGCAAATTATGACCATGGTTGGAAAGATCTCTGAAATACAGCCAATGTACCACACCGACCACCAGGACGGAAACAACAGCCACCATGGCAGTAGCCGCCTACAGCCAGGCGGAAGTCAAAGTTCCGCCCACCATATCATGACACCACAATCCGCCACCTTTTCCGGGGTGGTACAAACAACATCAAAAGCCTGGTGGAAACAGACCTTAGAAGTGGAAGGACTCACCATTGGAGACACAGAGAAGAACCATGCTATCATGGAACTAGAACTGCATGTTTTTCCGATGATATTCTATGTTCTGCTCCACCACGAACACTAACGCTGGCAAAGACGACGATGGTGAGCACAGCCGCCTAGCACACAAGGAAGGGGAGAGGAAAAAGAGAGTGACACACACACGCACAACACACACCCCATACATACACACCATACACACAACCAGCTGCACAAGAAAACAAGTTAGTCCCCCTAAATTGGCTGAAAAATGCAAGGACAAAACAATTTTGTCAAAGTGTTTGTAATAAGATCAACACAGTAGAAATAATAAGTTAGGCAAATAACAGATATATACAAATTTACAGAAAAAGGGACACAGCCCAGTCCTCAATTTGCGTGGCCCACACAGCCACAGGCCAAAGTCCAAGGCCCCTCTTGTCACCTGCTTCAACACGGAGAGAACACTGCAAGGGCATCAGTTGGTAAATAGGCAGGCACCTCAGAGGGCTTGGGGGGGCACCTCAGCCGGGAGATGAAACAAGACCACTGGTTCTAGAGGGGGCAACATGCCCTGTGCTTGGTCCTGGGGAGTGCAAGACCACAGTCTCTCGAGTGGCTGTCTTGCCCACTGGTTCTGGAGAGGGCAACATGCCCTGTGCTTGATCCTGGGGAGTGCCAGACCACAGTCTCTCGAGTGGGTGTCTTGCCCACTGGTCCTGGAGGGGGAAACATGTCCTGTGCTTGATCTTGGTGGAGTGATGGGCCACAATCTCTCGACTGGGTGTCTTGCCCACTGGTTCTGGAGGGGGCAACATTCCCTGTACTTGGTCCTGGGGAGTGATGGGCCACAGTCTCTCGAGTGGGTGTCGTGGCCATTGGTCCTGGAGGGGACATCCCCCACAGCAGCCCATGGAGGCCGGATTACATTGAGTCTGCCAGTGGTGACGGCTGCACTGTGGTGGTGCTGCTGGTGGGGGGAGGCTCTTGCACATCCCTTGCACCCTTGGACAGCTGCACTGTGGTGGTGCTGCTGGTGGGGGGAGGCTCCTGCACATCCCCTGCACCCTCCGACGGATGCAGTGTGGTGGTGGTGCTGGCGGGGGGAGGCTCCTGCACATACCCTGCACCCTTGGACGGATGCACTGTGGTGGTGCTGCTAGTGGGAGTGGCTCCTGCACATCCCCTGCACCCTTGGATGGATGCACAACCAGGGTTGGTTGTGGGGGCTCCATCACAGCTGCTGCTCCAGGCTCCTTGTCCTTCCTGCCTTCTAGTGCAGTCTCCTTGGCCTTTCGGGTAGCAGGTGCAGGCTCCTTGGCCTTTCAGGTGGCAGGTGCTGGCTCCTCGCCCTTGTTGCCTGCTGGGGCAGGCTCCTTGGCCTTCTTGCCTGCTCCGGCAGGCTTGTTCCCCTTTAGGCTGGCCGGTGCAGGCTCCTTCCCCTTTAGGCTGGCTGGTGCAGGCTCCTTCCCCTTCAGTACATGTGGCCTGGATACCTTTCCACCATGAGTGGGTGCGTTTAGGACTAGGCCCATGGACTGTGTGGCTGAGGTGCTTGTCTGGGTTTGTGATACCCTGGCCATACGTGCAGGATGGGAGGTAGCGGTAGGGAAGAGGTCAATGGTGGATAGGAATAGTTTTTTAGGGACATTTGAGCGGGAAGCGGGTGAAGGAATAGGAGTGGAAGATGAGGGCGTGGTTGTTGGAGGTGCCTGTCTGCTGGATTTTGGTGCAGGTGCATGGGCTGTATGCTGTTGTGAGGTGGATAGCTGTTGGGTGTCTGAGTGCTTGCGTTTGTGTACTTTATGAGGGGGGGACAGACACAGTGGGAGAGGACACAGGGGACGTGTGCATGGATGTTATGGAGGTGTCGGCCAGTGAGGTGTGTGTTCTGCTTGGTGTGGTGATGATGCTGGTAGTGGATGATGATGTCGTGCATGCAGGTGTGAGTATGGACGTGGTTGGGAGGGATGTGGTGGAGGGGGAGGAGGGGGGATGGTGGAAATAGTGGATGTTGTTGTGTCTGCAACTGGATGGTGTTTGTGTGAGTGCCTGTTGGATGAAGTGTGGTGCTTGTGTTTGCCTGTGACACTCTTGGGTGTTGTCTTGTATGCATGCTCATCTGTATGTGTGCCTGGGATTGGTTGGGGTTGTGGAGAATGGGACTGGGCAGTGGAAGTTGGAGGGGGGAACGGTAGAAACAGGGAAAATGGCTGCCTTCAGAGAGGAGGCCAGAGCCTGAATCGATCTCTGTTTGGCCACCAATCCAGTGTGAATGCCCTCCAGGAATGCATTAGATTGTTGCATCTGGGCTGCCAGCCCTTGGATGGAATTCACAATGGTTGACTGCCCTACAGAGATGGATCTTAGGAGGTCAATAGCCTCCTCACTCAGGGCAGCAAGGCTCACTCGGGCAGGGCCTGAGGTGCCTGGGGCAAAGGAGATGCCCACCCTCATGGGTGAGTGGGCATGGGCAACTCGATGAGGGGCTGCTGGGACGGCGGTTCTGGTACGGGGTGGCGGCTGTACCTGTAGCTGGGGTGGCCACAGAAGTGTCTGCCACCACCAGGGAGCTTCCATCGGAGGAGGTATCTATGTCTGAACTGTCCCCTCGCCCTCCGTCCCACTGGTGCCCTCAGCGTCAGTGGACTCTGCCTTCTGGGTCCTGTGGGATGCAGCTGCTTCCGTCGCTGGTGCCTCTGCTCCTCCACCACATGATGCCAATGCACATAAGGACAGGATGACAAAACAAGAAAGAGGGGAAGAGACAAAGGATACACTGGGTTAATGGCTGAACCAACACCACCGTTGGCGTACACAGCACACTCACACACAGGGAACAGGCCTACGCACTATGTATAGCACTTCCAGAGAAATTGGTAGCCACCAAGGCATGGGGAGGGGCACACACCGGCAAATGCAGCACATCTGTGACCCATGCAGCCCTTACCAGTAGTGGATGCCTACGAGCTAGGTAGCTGGATTATCCCTTCAGGACCCTAGCCACCAGGGGACCTATGCTGCAATGTCAGGCCTGGCCTGGGGCACCCACTGACACATCCACCACCCGGATACCACCCTACCATGCGTAAGTTATTATGATGGGCACTGTACTCACCCCCTTGTAGCTGCTGTGAGGGCCCTTGAGCGCCCATCCAGCTCTGGATAGGCTACTGCTAGTATGCTGGCCATCAGGGGGGTCAGGGTTCGACGGGCACCCTTTCCTCGTTGGGAGGCCATCGCCAGCTGGGCCTCCGCCGTCTTCCGTACCCAGCGCCTCAGGTCCTCCCACAGTTTGCGACAATGGGTGCTCCGCCTGCCATAAACCCCCAGGGTCCACACCTCCTTGGCGATGGCACGCCATATACCCTTCTTTTGATGGGCGATGACCTGCAGAGGCAATACACACAGGAAAATAACATTAGACAAGCAATCCTGCCTGTTACACATATGGCCCACCATACCCGTTCTCATCACCATTGCTACGCACATGGCCCAGCACACAACCTGTACGCCGCCAACTCCATGCATTCATGCCAAATGCGCTGTGCCCACAGTGTACAGTCCGTACTGGGGTAGGACCCCATCCACCAGCCTCTCCAACTCCTCCGAAGTGAAGGCTAGGGACCTTTTCCCGGTCACACGGGCCATGGTAGGTTCCAGACACAGGTCACAGCAGCACATGCAGTGTAGATCCTCTCCTATGGAAGGTTAGTTAACAAGTGAGGAATATGATAGAAAATGGCGGTCACATCCGCGGCAGTGCATATGGTCACCGCCGGCATTGATCACCTTTGGCCACCGTACCCCATAGGGCCCAATGTTAACCAATGAGGAGTTGCACGGTGCTCCCGACCGCCTCCCGCAACAGCGCACAACATCAGCGGAATTACCTCACTTCCACCTGTCCCTCCACACAGGACAGGTAGATGCCATTTCGGGGGGGGGGGCAGGCCTCTGGAATAATGCTGCGTCACAAGAGATACTAGCACATACTGGACAAATCACACTGGCCCATTACATGTTTACAGAATGCAAAGTACTATTGTATCTCCATTGTTCAGTTTGTGACAGGCTCCTCACTCTTTTATCGCTTAGATTCCTACCTCTGCGGATGAATAGGAAATGACATACCTCCGTGTACAGACCCCTGGTGGACTTGGCAACACTGGAGGACAGGCACATTATCCTCACCACTAGACTTGACAGGGCCACAATCACAGAGCTGTGTGCCCAGTTGGAACCTGACCTGATATCTGCTATCTGTCACCCCACTGGGATACCCCTCTTGTGCAAGTGCTACCATTTCCTGGCAACTGGTTCTTTCCAAGTGACAGTGGGCTTGGCAGCAGGAATGTCAAAGCCAATGTTCTCAAACGTGCTGACAAGAGTGTTGTCTGCCCTGATAAAACACATGTGCAGCTACATTGTTTTCCCCCTGGTTGAGGATTTTGCCACAGGGAAGCCTGAGTTCTATGCAAGGGGACATATCCCCAACATAATTGGGGTGATTGATGGAACACATATTGCATTTCCCCCCCCAGCAGAATGAGCAGGTGTTCAGGAATCGTAAGGGTTTCAACTCCATGAATGTTCAGATGGTGTGCTTGGTGGACCAGTACATCTCCCACATCAATTCTAAGTATCCAGGGTCGGTGCATGATGCCTTTGTCACTAGGAATAGCAGCATCCCAAATGTGATGGCCCAACTACAGAGGCACAGGGTGTGGCTAATAGGTGAGACCTGGTTCCCACCCAGTATATGTTGGTGTATGGGTATGATGTGGGCCATATAGGATAGTGTGTGGCTAAATGTTGTCCCTCAATATTTGCAGGTGACTCTGGTTACCCAACCCTATCATGGCTGCTGACCCCTGTGAGGAATACCAGGACAAGGGTAGAAGAACGTTCTAATGAGGCACATGGGCGAACCAGAAGAATCATTGAAAGGACCTTTGGCCTCCTGAAGGCCATGTTCTCGTGCCTCCATCTAACAGGTGGATCCCTGTGCTACTCACCCAAGAAGGTCTGCCAGATAGGGGTGGCATGTTGCATGTTGCATAACCTGGCCCTCAGACGCCATGTCCCATTCCTGCAGGAGGAGGAGGCTGGATATGCCTGTGTGCCAGCAGTAGACCCTGTGACAGTGAGGATGAGGAGGCAGAGGATGAGGACAACAGAACATATGTGATCTGACAATACTTCCAGTGACACACAGTTAGGACAGTGTTACTTTACATTTCAATGATTTTGGTTGCAATCTGTGTGGCAATGGTATGCTAATATTTCCAATTTCTTTGCCCACTTACTGTTCCCTCTGGCAGTTCATTTTGCAGATGTTGATGACCTGACATCTACTCCTGGTGTGATCACTACAGCCTGCTACTGGTCATTGATCTATGCTCATTCTCCGTACAGTTAATTTGCAATGTTTGTACCTGTTTCAATGAATACATATTTGATATACATGATATACTCCAAATGTTTTTTTTCAAAGGGTGTTTATTGAAGTTCTAAGGTATAGGGTGAAAGTGAAATGGGATAGGGTGATGTTAAAGGAAAGTCCAGGGTATTGTTCCAGTCTGTTCGTAGCACAGGTGCATTGTCAAGGGGACATAGGAAGGGGAGCAATGGCAGTTCAAGGTAAAAGGGTGACTGAGTGGGACACAAGGGTGACAATCAGGAGAGTCTCATTTCCTAGTGGGGGTCTTGGCAAGTGTCTCTGGTTTCTGTCTGGATCGCAGGGAACATTTCCGGGATGGTTCACCTTCTGCAGGGGGAGGGGTGCTGGTTGCCTTTTGGTCCTCTAGCGGGGCATCCTGGCCACCAGCGGCAGTGGAAGTGGAAGGCTGTTCAGATGTCTGGCTAATGGCAGGGGCCCGCTGGTGTGAGACTGCCTCCCTGATAATGTTGGCCATGTCTGCCAGCAACCCTGCTATGGAGATCAGAGTGTTGTTAATGTCCTGCAAGACCTCCCTGATCCCCTGGCACTGTCGCTCCTGCGGCCGCCTGTTCTCCTGCACATTATCCAGGATCTGGCCCAACATGTCCTGGGAATGTTGATAGGCTCCCAGGATCTCAGCGAGTGCCTCCTGGAGAGTCGGTTCCCTGGGCCTGTCCTCCCTCTGACGCACAGCAGTCCTCCCCGTGTCCCTGGTGGCTTGTGCCTCTGTCCCCTGAACCGTGTGCCAACTGCCACTGACCCCAGGTCCCTGATTGTCTTGGGTATGATGTGTGGCCTGGGGTCCCTGTAGAGGTAGACACACTGCTGATTGACGTATCCTAGAGACAGAGGTATGGGTACGCTGGATGGGTGCTGTGGTGGTGTTTCCAGATGGGGGAGGCTCTGAGGTGGTGTGTGACTGGGCCTGGGTAACTGGCTGTCCAGTGGTTCCTGATCGGCAGGTAGGTCATCCAGATCCTGAAGACCAGAGTTACTGTCATCACTGTGGGCTTCTTCAGTTGGGGGACTGGATAGTGCTGGCACCTCCTGTCTGCTTACATTGGCTGGGGTACCTATGGGGATGTAAATGATGTGTTATGGTTTCTGTGTCTGACATATTGTACAGCTGTGGCTTCCCCTCTATGGTTGGATTTGCCCAGTCAGCTTTCACTTGTGTATGGTGGGATAGTTATTTCTCTATGGTGTGCATGTTTTAGAGATGAATGTCCATGCAGGGCTGTGAGGGGTATCCATGCATTGGTACAACATGCATGGGTTGGCATTGGGATGAGTGGGTTGTGATGGTGGGGTGTGTGGGATGTTGTGGAGTGATGGGAGTGAGGTTGAGGGTGAGGGTATGTGATTGCATGCAGGTAGGGGGGTGATAGTAGTAGAGAGTTGACTTACCAGAGTCCAGTTCTCCTCCGACTCCAGCCAGACCCTCAGGATGCAGTATTGCATCCTGTAAGTTGTAGGGGAGGAGGTGGGGGTCCAGCACCAGTCCTCTGGATAGCGAGCTGGTGTCTTGCTGCTATGGAACGTACCTTCCCCCGTAGGTCGTTCCACCTTTTCCTGATGTCATCCCTAGTTCTTGGGTGCTGTCCCATGGTGTTGACCCTGTACACGATTCTCCGCCATAGCTCCATCTTCCTGGCTATTGATATCTGCTGCACCTGTGCTCTAAATAGTTGTGGCTCTACCCTGACAATTTCCTTCACCATGACCCTTAGCTCCTCCTCTGTGAAACAGGGGTGTCTTTGTGGTGCCATGGGTGTTCTGTGAGGTGTGTTGGTGAGGGTGTGTTGGGTAATGTGTTGGGGTATGTGATGTGGAGTGTGTGAGTGGTGTAAAGGTGTGAATAGTGTGTGGCTCTAGTTGTGTCAATGGTCTTGGTGTCTCTCTGCTGGCAATGGTTTGTAATCGTAAAGGGTTGTGGGTAATGTGGGTGTGTGTTTGATAGTGGTGTGGGTGTGTGGGTATGGTGTGTGTATGGGTGTCAGGTGCGTGTTGTTTGAATTGTCCAATGTGGAGCTGTTTGGTTTGTAGGTGTCCATTTTGAGCGCGGCGGTATGTATCGCCAATGGTTTACCGCCGTTGAATGTCCACCGTGGTGATTCGTGGGACATAATGTGGTAGGCGTTGTTCTATTGGCGTAATGGTGTGGGTTTTGATACCCCCAGTTTATCACTGGCCTTTGGGCTGGCGGATTTGTGTGTGTGGCTGAATTCTGTCGGATTGGTGTGTGTGTGTCATAATATGGTGAACGGATATCCGTGGCGGCAGCGGTACGTTGGCCTGCCGTCAGTGAGGCGGTAAGTGGGATTTACCGCCAATGTCATAATGAGGGCCATAGTGTTGGTAGTCATGCCGTCGCAGCTGCGAGTCCACATCCTTGTGCCGCGCTCCTAGTGTGTCGGGTCTGAAGTGCCTTGCGCCACCTTGCATTCTAGGGCATGCAGGTCAGTCTCTAATGTGGTCAATTCACGATTCAAGACATGCCGGACCCCCCCTGTGGCTAAGAGGCAGTGTCCTCGCACCACCACCTTGTGCGTGTCCCATTCCACAGCTCGCTATGAAGCTGTTTCCTTGTTATGCTCGAAGTATCTAACAATACAGTCATCCAGCTCCTGGCGGAATAGTGGATCAGTAAGGATAGCAGGCTGCATTCCCTACACTGTATGCTCGTACACGGTCTTCCCCATTGTAGTCCAACCCTTAATGGACAAGGATCAGATAATGTCCTGGCTAAATATTCCACCTGTGAGGTGTCCTGCGCCAAGCGTGTCGAACCTAGGATTAAATCTATCCTAGGGTGCAGTCTGTATACTGGGGAGCAGAAGAAGTATTCCCGCTCCTGTGGGTGTTGTAACCACCATAGATCATGTAGTCCTCTGTTTGATACCCAGGAGTTAAGTCCCTGTGCCAGGGTTCTGCTGGGTGTGCCAGCAGGGGGGATTGGACCTGTCCATTCCCACATCCTGGACACAATTAAAATCACCACCCCACACACAAGGGGCAGAGGGGTCCTGAAAGAGTGTGGGTGTTATGGACATCAGACATTCTTTGTGTTTCGAGTTGGGGGCATATATACCAGCTAGTGCCAGGTGCGCTCCATCTAGTAAGCCTTCAGCCAGCACAATCTGGCCACTTTATCTATGGTGATGCGCTCTGTAGTGTAAGGGACCTCCGGGGCCACCCAGACCAGTACCCCTCTATCGAACGTCAACACTATCGTGCCATAGACCTGGTCTCTCCATTTAGTTTTGAGGTTGAGTAGTTCCACAGTTGTGAGGTGTGTTTCCTGGAGTATCGCTATTTGTATTTTGTGTCGCTTTAGGAAGGTGAGTACCCGTTGTCGCTTATTAGGTGCTGCCATACCACTCACATTCCACATTAATATGTTGTTCTGTGCAGCTCCCATGTGTATGTGGGTGTGTATGTTGCATTATGTGCCTGAGATTCATGTCTAGAGTCCAGCTCCGGATGGCAGTTTAGTGCCCCAGGTAATTCCACTCCCCTGTCCCCGTGCCCCCCTCTCTCAGCGTGCCCTCGTGTCTGCATCAAGAACTTTGTCTGAACATGCAGTTTCCCAACAGCATCAATCCCTTTGGGCTGATGGCCAATGGACCTACAGCCACCTCCCCCCCTGTGAAAATAATAGAAAACTGAACAATTGTAGGGAGGTTCTATGTCCATTCGGAAAGTCATGGTGGGGTGCGGGTGTTTGGATGGTGTTTTTGGTGTTGCTCTGGCCCGCTCCTAGTGTTGGCCTTTTTCCCATGCTCCACGTCCCCATCCATCTGTGGGTTCTGTGTGCGCCCGCCGACCGCTGGGACCCATCGTTACGGTTTTCCTAGAGATCTGTAAGTGGGGATTTATGCCACTGTGGCCGTTTGGATTCTTTAAGTCAATAGGGGCAATCGTCCATCTTCAGTGAAGTTGTTCACCAGTGCCTGTGGCGTACATGAGTCTACCCCCCACATCCATGGAGTGGGTTCTCCGTTTAAGTTTCCATTGGTGCCAGCCATGACGGTGGGGTAATATCTGATCCCTGTTTAGAGCTGGTCATCGTAATGCTGGCGTGGCACTCTGATGAATCAGTATCGGATGTGGGACCCTCACACAGGGTTGTGAATTGGTTGGATATGAGCTGCGTGGCTTCTAGTAATGCTTGAGCTTGGCTTTCCGCCGATTGAGCTTTCGCCAGCCACACCTTGGCCCCCGGTCTCCTCTTGCACTGGGGCTGGAGGGGGGCCAGCCTTCCCTCAGATTGAGGTCCCGCTTGGGCCAGTTGCGCCAGGCCTTTGGTGAGCAGTCACATCCAGGCATCTTCTGGAGTTGGGAAGATGTGATTTTTCTCTCCATCTGTCACTCTTAGTTTCGCTGAAAATAACAGTGCATATTTAATGCCATGTTCATGTAGGAGTTGTTTGACCTTTGTGTATGAGCTTTTCTTGTGCTGTACCTCAAGCTTATAGTCAGGGTAGGCTGTGATGGTGGCATTTTCAGACCGCCATAGACCCTTCTTCCGGAAGCTCTGTAGGATGAGATCCTGATATTTGTAATTGAGGTGGCAGGCTATTGGTGGCTTGGGTGAGGCACCAAGCGGCGGTGGTCTGCCGGGGATCCTGTATGCACGCTCGATGGAGAAGAGAGCCAGCACTTTCTTCTCCAGCACTGTGGACGTCAGCCACTGCTCTAGGAAGAGTTCAGCATAAGGTTCCTCTGCTTGCTCCGGGAACCTCTGGAATTGGATGTTATTCCTCAGTGTCTCCAGGGATGACTCTGTGTCATCCACTCTATCAGCCAGTTTACGTTGGTCCACTCGAAGTAAGCGTAGCAGAGTTGCTACAACTACACTTCAGACTGTTCCCCCGGGGCCTGCCAAATAGTTCCCCGGGGGGCACCTTCCTACACCCGGAAGTCCCATCCTCTGACGTGGATCCAGGTGTTGGATTTGAAACGCCGGAAGATGAGGAGGTGTTGCCGCGAACACCAAGAGAGGAAGAGGAGCCGGTGCGCACGCAAGGAGGAGGAAAAGAACGGATGGAGACGCTAGAGAAGGAGGAAGAAGCTGAACTCAGAGACGAGGTTGTGAGAACCCCGAGAAGACAAAAACCACCAGAGGATATCTTTTCCCGCAGCAGTGCCAGCCACGTCCCAGGAGGGATGTGGCTCTCGCAGGTACGTACCTGCATCCTAAAGCCTGCGAAGTACTACTGGAGGAAGGGGCTCTTTTAGCTCCTTACCATCCGTTTCATTTTTTTTTTCTCTTTTCTGTTTGTCTTTAATAATTTGAGGGGGAAACAGTGCTGAATGATAACTAGACACACAGTTAGTTTCTAATGGTGGGATAACTCTCTATCGTCATCCTGACAACAACCAGAGACAAGGGAGAGAGAGAGAGAGAGAGAGAGAGACAGACAGACAGACAGACAGACAGACAGACAAACACCACCCCTAAATTCACTTACTCAAACTTTAAAGACTCTAATTTTCTTTAGGGAAGTCCCCTTTCTTCCTCGCCAAGAACCTAAAGGAAGAGTTGTTCTTATTTTTTTTTTGTGCATGATTGTACCATCCCTGGGGCTTTACATTTTGGGTTGTTTCTTTTCTTTTATTTGGTGAAAATCCCTCACTCCTGCCCCAAAAGATAAAAAGGTCTAAAGACAAGACCCTTACCTATTTTTCTTTCCCTTTTCCTTCCTTTCATCAGGTGGAATGCCTCCAACACCATACCCCTCAAATCTGGACCACACCTGAGAAATACCAAAGAAGAGAAATTAAGAAGACAAGCCAGGAGAATAAAGAAGAGCTGGGAAAAGGAAAACAGGCAATTAAAACAAAGACCCAACAAGGAAATAATAATTAATAAAAAAGTTTCAAATCCAACTCCCGTTGTCTGAAAGAGTCATATACTTACCTTGCAAGAACCCACTACAGTAAGTTAACTTCCTGAGACATGGATTCAATTTTAATCTCTAAGGCAGCCTTAGTGTCTAGTACTGCTTGCAGGAGCTTCTCGAATAGTGCAGAATGGGTATGAAGGGTAGTGTTCATCTGCTGGAGAATGGCATCATCTTCCCCCATGACTGCGAGCATCGCTGGCATGGTCCCCTCAGAGGGCAGGGAGAGCTTTGCCGTTTTGGGTTTCACCATGTTTTGTGCCGACTGCCCCTTGTCTTCAGTTCTCAAGCCTCTGCCGCTCCACCCTGGCAGCCTGCTCAGTATTGCAGCGTTCAGATTTAGTAGGCCAAGTGCCCCAAATGCCCCAGTTCGCCACTGTAGTTAACTCCAGGGGCCCAACCCCACTTCGCAGCACCTGGTTCTCCCGGCGCCACCAACAACAGGCCCTACTGTTCCCGGATCCAGTGCATTCACAGTCACTGTTAGTGCTGTGTTCGCCCAGTGCCTCTATGCTCCGTGAGCTAAATGGTGCCTGGCGACTTTGGGTTCCTGCCACCTCTGGTGTTACTGACTTCCGCCCGCCTTTTGGTCTCTGGTGTGCTTGGCTTGATGTCTGTATTGGGGGCCAGGAGCTACAATTGTGGCTCCAGTGAAGTTTGTGCCCTCCGTTGGGACCCCTGGAGCTGTATTTTTTAGTTAGGGCCTGGCCGGCTGACGCACCCACTCCCGATAATGGCCCAGTGCTGCAGGGCACCGGGGCAGGTCAATCTTGTGCAGCTCTGTCCCCGTTTTTAGGGTGATGGCAACCAGGGGACCCCCTTAAGACAACCGCCTTAAGGGGGTCCCCTTCCTCCGGTGGTCGACCCTATGCAATGTGCCGGGCACAGGATGTGCCCACAATCCAGCACTGGGAGCATGCCGCCACCGTCAGCCTGGTTAGGGTGTCTCTGGTGCGATGGCCCGCCAGCTCCCTCGGTGTTCCTCCCCACTCACCGTCTTATCTTGTGCTGCTCCGTCTTGTACCATCGATTCTGCCAGGGACTCCTACGCTGTCACTGCGGTGCATGGTGGTGCCTCCGCGTCGTCATCTGCGCAGCCACCCACCGCAGTCCCTGACTCAGCAGTATTGCTTGCAGAGGCCTCTCCTTTGGTGCCCGTGTCTGCTGCACCTCGTCCTCGAAGCCTGCGTCCAGGCCCCTCTGCTCCGCTACCTGCAGCGACTGCCAGGAGATGGCCACACGCTGTGCTCCTGCGATGGCCATACTACCTCACCTCCTAGCGCACCCGAGCTCAGGCCCGTGTCTTCCCTAGTCCATCCAGCAATTGCCGGACCCAATCGGCTTCAGGTTTGAACAGCTGGGGTTCCGGGTGGGGTTATTTCAGTTGGATATTGATCAGGCCTGGAGCAGAGCTCAGTGTTAAGCGTCCGCACCAGTCACCATCTTGGCCACACCCCACCAGTCACTTTAGTTAACAAATACAAATCTACACAAAATACTCCAATTATGTTTCAATACTTCTTCTTCAACAGCAGTGCACTACAAGTCTATCTAGCTCAGGTTGGGAGTGGGATGGAGCAACTCAGAGTAAGGAGGAGGATGGAAGGACTCAGGGTTGGACTACCTCAACAGCCTTCAAATTGAAACCATGATGATGATGACTTATCAGGCCTAGTACTCAGCTCTATAGACTGGAGAGAGGTGCGTTGATTTAGGAAATGCTGCTAAGTGTGTGTGATGCACTGCTGGCTCGGACGTGAAACTCCTAATATGTTCTTGCTCTGCTTCTGAGTCTTCTTGGTATACTACTCAAGAAGCTTACCTTCTTTCTGTTCTTCTCCTTGACTCTACAATACAATTTCTGTTTTACAATCAACAGGCTTTCTCCGCTCCTCCACAAACAAGAGGTGAAAGGTCAACACTCCAGCTTACGAACCGGTTTAGCCAGGAACCCAAGTTAGCGCACTTCCACCATCATTAAAAAGGCACCTTGGGAAACTCTTCAGTAAGGAAGAGAGAGAGGTAGCAGCTATCACTTCATCTATTTAGGTAAGAGAAATATGGAGTGAAATTAACATGTTTTGTTAGTAAGTAGCTGACTTCTACTGCAAATAATTAGCAATATAGCCAATGGCAGCATACCTTCCAATGGTAAATATAGTTACAGAGAGTAGTAGGAAAAAGGTATAACTAACGGTAACTAACTGGTATAAACTTTGATAATCTGAAACAGTCTGTAGCAGCACTGCAAATCAAAAGTAAAACACAAAAAAATATTCCAGGCATAAGGTATTTGAATAACCCTTTATCGACAGTTTCAAAAAAGTAAAAATCCCACCCCCTCTACTCACAACAGGCCCACCCCTTTCCCCAAACAAATCACCTCCGTGCCCAACCACTGTTAACAAAAAAAAAGGTCAAGTCCAAAGAGTCTAAAAAGTCCCTTCCCAATTCCCACTCTCTCCACCTACAACAAAAGTCCCTCTCAGCAAAACCAAAAATGTAAAAAGGGCTTACAAGAGGGCATTCTCTATGATGGTCCACAGTTCTCATTACTGAATCTTGAGGTGTCCCATCCTGCGGCTCAAGTGTGCCAGTTCACGAAGCATGCGGCATTGGAACAATCGGTCTGAGGGGGGGCATCAGTGGTGGTATGGGTGTTGACGACTGTCAGTGCTGGCATTGACATGGTCTGGAGGATAGAGACATAGGTAGCTGGCTGGAGGAACTGGGGTCCACGGCAGGGGCAAGTGCATCACCCTCCTTCTCCAGCCATTGGTATGCCACCCAGGTGGCTTCCAACCTCTGCTGCCGCAGCCTGGCTGCTATCTCCTGTTGTGTCGGTGGTGGTGGTGGCCCAGTAAGAGTGGCTATATCAAGAAAGAAAAAAGACAAATTGTAAACAATGCTCTGGGCAAACAATTGTTAAAAATGATATAGTGGCACAGTAGCAGTACATTGGTCCCCTAGACCCACTGGAACTTTTGATGAGTCACAAGGACATGATTTTACCCACACGTGCCTCACATAGTAGAACTGACAGGCTGAAAGCAATTAAGGCAAAATAACACCACGTTAAAGAAACAGTGATTTTTTTATCTTGTAAAGGATTTCCTAAAAAACTAAACAGACACTTTGTGTAGAAAAAGAGAAATTAACTCTCATTAATTAATAAGGCATAATCTACTATGGGGTAGAAGTATTCTTGTTGTGCTAAATTAATTAAGGCATGCTAGCTAGCCCATCGGGTACTACTTTGCTACTCTCTTCAGTCTGCAGCTGGGGCAACTGCAATGGACAGTTATCTTACTTCAGTTCGAAAGGTCCTGCTCTTCTCCAAATGCCTTTCAATTGTACCCTGATTGCAAAGAGGCATATTAATAATACACGTCACACATGTCATGTGTAACACATGCAATAATAAATATCCTGTCTGCCTTAAAAGGACAGTGGGACAAATGATGCACTGCAGTACAGGGAAAGGAGCAGATTATTGGACACTTTGGGGGTCATTCTGACCCTGGCGGTCCAAGACCGCCAGGGCCACGAATGACAGAAGCACCGGCAACAGGCTGGCGGTGCTTCCAAGCCCATTCTGACCGCGGTGGTAAAGCCGCGGTCAGAAAACCGGGGCCGGCGGTTTCCCGCCGTTTTTGCCCCGGCTGGGCGAATCCACCAGGGCAGCGCTGCAAGCAGCGCTGCCCTGGGAATTCTGACCCCCTTACCGCCAGCCTGTTTCTGGCGGTTTTCACCGCCAGGAAGAGGCTGGCGGTAAGGGGTGTCCTGGGGCCCCCTAACAGGGCCCCATGAAGCTTTTCACTGTCTGCCTAGCAGACAGTGACAAGCGCGACGGGTGCAACTGCACCCGTCGCACCGCCGCAACACCGCCGGCTCCATTCGGAGCTGGCTCCTGTGTTGCGGCCCCCATTCCCGCTGGGCCGGCCGGCGCTAACTTGGTTAGCGCCCGCCGGCCCAGCGGGAATGTCGGAATGAGGGAAGCGGTATTTTGGCCGCTGTAGGAGGCTGGACTGGCTTGTAGTGAGTACCAAGGGGTACTTGCACCTTGCACCAGGCCCAGTTATCCCTTATTAGTGTATAGGGTGTCTAGCAGCTTAGGCTGATAGATAATGGTAGCTTAGCAGAGCAGCTTAGGCTGAACTAGGAGACGTGTGAAGCTACTACAGTACCACTTAGTGTCATATGCACAATATCATAAGAAAACACAATACACAGTTATACTAAAAATAAAGGTACTTTATTTTTATGACAATATGCCAAAGTATCTTAGAGTGTACCCTCAGTGAGAGGATAGGAAATATACACAAGATATATATACACAATAGCAAAAATATGCAGTATAGTCTTAGAGAACAGTGCAAACAATGTATAGTTACAATAGGATGCAATGGGGAAACATAGGGATAGGGGCAACACAAACCATATACTCCAAAAGTGGAATGCGAACCACGAATGGACCCCAAACCTATGTGACCTTGTAGAGGGTCGCTGGGACTATTAGAAAATAGTGAGAGTTAGAAAAATAACCCTCCCCAAGACCCTGAAAAGTGAGTGCAAAGTGCACTAAAGTTCCCCTAAGGACAAAGACGTCGTGTTAGAGGAATAATGCAGGAAAGACACAAACCAGCAATGCAACAACTGTGGATTTCCAATCTAGGGTACCTGTGGAACAAGGGGACCAAGTCCAAAAGTCACAAGCAAGTCGGAGATGGGCAGATGCCCAGGAAATGCCAGCTGCGGGAGCAAAGAAGCTTCTACTGGACAGAAGAAGCTGAGGTTTCTGCAGGAACGAAAAGGGCTAGAGACTTCCCCTTTGGTGGACGGATCCCTCTCGCCGTGGAGAGTCGTGCAGAAGTGTTTTCCCGCCGGAAGAATGCCAACAAGCCTTGCTAGCTGCAAATCGTGCGGTTAGTGTTTTTGGACGCTGCTGAGGCCCAGGAGGGACCAGGAGGTCGCAAATTGGACCAGCAGAGAGAGGGGATGTCGAGCAAGACAGGGATCCCTCTCTGAAGCCGGTAGCACCCGGAGAAGTGCCAGAAACAGGCACTACGAGGATGCTTGAAACAGTGCTTGCCGAAGTTGCACAAAGGAGTCGCCGGAGACCAACTTAGAAAGTCGTGCAATGCAGGTTAGAGTGCCGTGGACCCAGGCTTGGCTGTGCACAAAGGATTTCCGCCGGAAGTGCACAGGGGGCGGAGTAGCTGCAAAAGTCGCGGTTCCCAGCAATGCAGCCCAGCGAGGTGAGGCAAGGACTTACCTACACCAAACTTGGACTGAAGAGTCACTGGACTGTGGGGGTCACTTGGACAGAGTCGCTGGATTCGAGGGACCTCGCTCGTCGTGCTGAGAGGAGACCCAAGGGACCGGTAATGCAGCTTTTTGGTGCCTGCGGTTGCAGGGGGAAGATTCCGTCGACCCACGGGAGATTTCTTCGGAGCTTCTGGTGCAGAGAGGAGGCAGACTACCCCCACAGCATGCACAAGCAGGAAAACAGTCGAGAAGGCGGCAGGATCAGCGTTACAGAGTTGCAGTAGTCGTCTTTGCTACTATGTTGCAGGTTTGCAGGCTTCCAGCGCGGTCAGCAGTCGATTCCTTATCAGAAGGTGAAGAGAGAGATGCAGAGGAACTCGGCTGAGCTCATGCATTCGTTATCTAAAGTTTCCCCAGAGACAGAGACCCTAAATAGCCAGAAAAGAGGGTTTGGCTACCTAGGAGAGAGGATAGGCTACTAACACCTGAAGGAGCCTATCAGCAGGAGTCTCTGACGTCACCTGGTGGCACTGGCCACTCAGAGCAGTCCAGTGTGCCAGCAGCACCTCTGTTTCCAAGATGGCAGAGGTCTGGAGCACACTGGAGGAGCTCTGGACACCTCCCAGGGGAGGTGCAGGTCAGGGGAGTGGTCACTCCCCTTTCCTTTGTCCAGTTTCGCGCCAGAGCAGGGCTAAGGGGTCCCCTGAACCGGTGTAGACTGGCTTATGCAGAATTGGGCACATCTGTGCCCAACAAAGCATTTCCAGAGGCTGGGGGAGGCTACTCCTCCCCTGCCTTCACACCATTTTCCAAAGGGAGAGGGTGTCACACCCTCTCTCAGAGGAAGTTCTTTGTTCTGCCATCCTGGGCCAGGCCTGGCTGGACCCCAGGAGGGCAGATGCCTGTCTGAGGGGTTGGCAGCAGCAGCAGCTGCAGTGAAACCCCAGGAAGGGCAGTTTGGCAGTACCAGGGTCTGTGCTACAGACCACTGGGATCATGGGATTGTGCCAACTATGCCAGGATGGCATAGAGGGGGCAATTCCATGATCATAGACATGTTACATGGCCATATTCGGAGTTACCATTGTGAAGCTACATATAGGTAGTGACCTATATGTAGTGCACGCGTGTAATGGTGTCCCCGCACTCACAAAGTTCAGGGAATTGGCTCTGAACGATGTGGGGGCACTTTGGCTAGTGCCCTCACACTAAGTAACTTTGCACCTAACCTTTACCAGGTAAAGGTTAGACATATAGGTGACTTATAAGTTACTTAAGTGCAGTGTAAAATGGCTGTGAAATAACGTGGACGTTATTTCACTCAGGCTGCAGTGGCAGGCCTGTGTAAGAATTGTCAGAGCTCCCTATGGGTGGCAAAAGAAATGCTGCAGCCCATAGGGATCTCCTGGAACCCCAATACCCTGGGTACCTCAGTACCATATACTAGGGAATTATAAGGGTGTTCCAGTAAGCCAATGTAAATTGGTAAAAATGGTCACTAGCCTGTTAGTGACAATTTTGAAAGAAATGAGAGAGCATAACCACTGAGGTTCTGGTTAGCAGAGCCTCAGTGAGACAGTTAGGCACTACACAGGGAACACACCCATATAGGCCACAAACTTATGAGCACTGGGGTCCTGACTAGCAGGGTCCCAGTGACACATAACAAACATACTGAAAACATAGGGTTTTCACTATGAGCACTGGGCCCTGGCTGGCAGGATCCCAGTGAGACAGTGAAAACACCCTGACATACACTCACAAACAGGCCAAAAGTGGGGGTAACAAGGCTAGAAAGAGGCTACTTTCACACAGCCGCATGGCGGCCAAATGCCGGATCCCGCCTGGCGGGCGGCTACTGCCGCCCGCCTGGGTTGGAATCAGGCCCTTTGTCACAGAGTATCCCAACCTCAAAATATGAAATCACAGGCACCTAATCCCACTTTACTCCTTGGTCTAACCCTCAAACAAAAATTATTTCAAACACACAAATTTACTTGGCAGTAAGGAAATGAATCTTTACTTACTATCTTGCATGGTAAGTTAGAGGGAAAAGGTCAGATAGGTAGAGGTATTGCTATAGAATAGTGGTGTGTCACTTATCATCGTGTGCCTAAGCTTTGGCTTAGTCAGTCACTGTAGTTAAAAGTTGATGAATGTCAAAAGGGAAAAAATTCAGCAGGCATGAATCCATTATGGAAGCCATTAAATATATGAAGCACTTGGCCAGAAAAATGTGACACATGCCAAGAATAAATTTTTCAATATTTTTGGAAGGCTGGGACAGAACTTAGTAAAGAATAAAGGAGTGAGGTACAAATAGGTTACTGAGTAGGCACTGGGAGGAAATATAAACACACCTTATTTTTATTTGGGTTTGCAGTGCATTGAAAGCTTTGTAAATCCTGCATTAACTTAAGCAGACACACATTGCACAGCTAACACTACAGTGTCAAATTCAACCATGCTGCAGTTAGGTCATGGGTCGCAAATTCCATGAGTGTGGAGGTCATGAGTGATGATGGGTGGGATCTGCCTCACTTGACAAATACAGCGAGTATACTAGTAATTGTCAATAACCAAGAAATGTGGCTTACCACCACCCCTTCCTACTGCCGCTGGGACTCCCCCTACAACTGCCTCCACGTTTGTCACACTGGTGGTCTGTGCAGCTAGAATTTTTTTTTACACATTTTAGATGCCAGATACGTCTCCATTTGTTTTAACAATAATGCAACCGCAATACATCACTGCTGTTCGGTTAGAGGTATTTTCTTTTCTTTCAAAAATATCACTTAGGGCATTTTGTTGGTTGACAATATTAGAAATGCCAGGTAGTCAAGCCAACGAAAAACTTTTCAGAATGGAGGGTCAGAGATATGATGAATGTTAGTCATTTGAACTGCAATGAAGGGGTAGAATAAATTGGTCAATGAAGGCGATATGGTTTTTGTTGGCAAATGCAACGGTACCATCCTCAAACTACTTTCCTGCCATTCTGCACTGCCATCGAAACTGCTGGTATACTGCTGGGAACTCCTTGTATACTGAATAATAAATACAATACAACATAGGGGGATCACGTGACAATGGCCAGCCTCTCTTTTTTACTGTTTGAGCATGAGAAAGAAAAAGAAAGCCTTTTCAACAAACATGTGTAGGATAGCTTGTTTGGGTCTACAATCTTAACAGTAGAGTACCTAAAATCTATTGTCTTAGTATAGTACCAGTCCACAGGATATATAAGGTAGGGGAGAGGGAAAGCTTAATGTAGGAAGCTGGCTCTCTACATAGTGCACTAAAATGAAGTACACAGTGCAGAGACTCCAGTGCCTTGCATAGGCAGAAATAGATAGGCCCAGTGCTCTTTTTGTGGTAGTTTGGGGTGAGTAGTTAGGCTTATCAAGGAGTCGTGTTAAACATTTGTTGTACTCACAGAGGCAATAAGTGAGACACATACACATAGAATAAATCCGAGACCAATTTAGAAAAGAAACAGTTGTTTTTGTATATGCTTTGAACCACAGAATTTCATTATAAGGTAAGCAGTTTTTACATTTGTTTTTTCAAAAATCAACAGTGCAATTTTAAGCGTCCTCAATGTTAACTAATGGGACGAAAACAAGAATGCAGTTTCACAGGTAAGTACATGGCTCACAATCCCGGGCTTCAGGGGTTTAGATTAGCACCAGACAAGGTTCAGGTTCGTATCAGGAGTGCATCCACAACAGCACAGGGGAGGCTGGCTGCAGAGTGCCAAAACAGCCTCTGGCGCCCAATTTTATTCAATGGAGGAGATCAGTTTCAGAAACAGGCTGCAGGCTCTGGCCAGGAGACTGAGTGAGGTCAACCCACAGCTGCCCAGGTAAGTAGAGATGCCAGGGGTCATAGGGACACCAACTGTCCAGCTCCCCAACGCCCAGGAGCTCTGGGTGCAGGGGTGTCTTTTGACATCTGTAACAGCTTACTGGGCAGATCGTAGTCAGGGAGAGTCCTCAGATTTAGCCTGCAGGTGTTGCTGTTGAGTCCAGCAGGGGCGGGGCGTCGTGAGGCAAACTTGGCCGCGGCAAGGCGTGTCCACCGCCAAATACCGCAGTAATCCATTTCCTCTTTCAGTATTACCCAACCTTATGGAAGGTTTCAGCCCTGAAGAAGTTCATTTAGACGAAATGCGTTGGCTATGGATTCTGTGATTTTTCTAATGGATCAATAAAGCATAATGAATTTACCCAATGGATCATGAATTATTTATTTGGATGGACTTTGAAGATACGAATGAAATGATCTCCACATACTAAACATATGGTTGTGCTGGGTCTTCTATTTTTGAATATTTAAAACCTATGGTTTTTCTGAGGCCTATGGGGTTGGCCCTCTTGACCTGAGCACCTATATTGTTTTCTTTATCTGGGATTAATATTGAAAGTGCGGCATTCACCACCTCAACCCTTATTCCATTTTTAAACTATGGTGGATTCTTGTTCAGGAGCACTGGGGAACATTCAAAGGACTGGTGGGGCACTTGGACTCGGGCTGAAGTCATCGGATGCAGAGGTGGTTCCAGCAGCGGTTTTGCGTTTCCCCAGGCAGACTTCTTCTTTGAAGTTGGTTTCTTTTGGACAGGTGCGCTGTCCATAGGAGTTATTGGTCTTTATCAAAGGCAGGCAGTTCTCCCAAGGCTTTGGAGGTTACTGGGCTGCAGGACAAGTTGTCTTTTTGGTGCAGGTTCTTTGAGGGCTGCAGACAGGCCAGTAGGGCTGGGGCCAAGTCAGTTGGTGTCTTCAGTCTGCTCTGCTGGTGCGACTTCTGTGTTGTCCGGCTCGTCTTAGGCCTACAGGAATCTGATTCTAGGGTTCAGTGATGTCACCTAAAAACTGAATTTAGGAGCATTACAGGGAGTGCCAGGAGGTAGCCAGTTGGCTACTCACCTTAAGGGTGACTACATCCTTCCTATGACGACTTCCTTTGGGAAGTGGGCATTACCCTAACCTATTAGCCTAACTCCTTCCATACAAGATGGAGAATTGAAAAAGTAGTGCCCATTTCAGCTCGTTCATCCTAGGGGTGGGACTGGCATGAAGTGGGCACACTCCTAATTTACTTAATTTTCCCGCCAAAAGTGGGGTCAGGAACTGAGTGTCGACCTGCTCTACCATTTGGAGAGGCCTGGATTACATTTCAAAGGCAGCAAGGCCTTTGAAGCTCCCCACCCTGGAATGTCCATCCTACCTGAGAGAGGAGGTCACACCTCTGCCCAGAGCAGGCTTTTGTTCTGAGCCCTCAAGAGCATTGGCTGTCACCTCAGGGAGCCTGAACTTTGTCTAAGGTGGCTGCACTGGTTTTGACCAGTCAGTGCATTTGCTAGGAGTTGGTAGGTTTTCAGAGGGAACCTATAAGGTACCCTCTGAGTGCATGCACTGGATGTAGTGCGGGTTTGTTAATACAAGATGTTTGATACCAAATAACACTATTGTCAGTGAAGCCATCATGTGGGTGGGGAACTCATAATGACCAGTGTCCAGCACATGTACTTAAAATGGCTTCACTGTTCAGTTACTATGGGCCTCATTATGAGTTTGGCGGTCACAGGACCTCCATGTTTGAAGGGGCGGTCGTACCGCCGACAGCCCGGCGGTGAAGACCACCAAATTATGCCCATGGCAGTCTTCCCAACAGAACACAGCCAATCTACCGCCAGTACCTCCAGCTCATACAGGCTGCCACGGATGGCGGTAGGCGCCTTCAGACCGGCAGGGAGCATGTTACCGCCGGACACATTACAAGGCTGCACACCACCAGGCTTTCCACCGCGGTCGCACCGCCACCAAAAGCCTGGCAGAAACCAACTCTACAAAAGGAAACACTCACCTTCGGGAACACATACCTGCCCGGAGCCCCCATGAAGCGTGAACTCAAAGTCCTCCCACTGCTCCTGCTGGCACAACGACTCCAGAACCAGTGACAGCGATGAAGACAACAACCGTAAGCACACACACCTAGCACACACTGGAGAGAAAGGCATTAGTACAGACGCACACACAACACACACATTCAGGACAACTTGCGATGAACACACACACGTAACCACATACACCTACATGCACACACATACTACACACATGCACACTCAAACTACACACACCACGGCCAACACACACATGCCATACACACACCAACCCGCACACACAGAACTGCCACTATCTAACACAATCATATACAACACCACCAGCTCACACAGCGTCATCACAACGCAACTACACAATTCACCAAGCACTCATTTCATACCTCCACATGACAACACATACATACAACACGTAACACCACACAGCCAATCAACACTTTCACGCTGCCATACACCGAACCATATGTCACACCACACCCACACCACACATAACTCATAGGACATAGCCAACACCACACACACAGACGCACACACAACAACCACACAAGGGCACACCACCATTACACATGCCAAAATAAACTGTACACAATTTGGCTACACACATGCATGTACCAAACACAAACATATCCAACACACAATACACAGCAATGACAGCGGGACTAATGGCAGGGTCACACACACACATGCAGCCCAGGCACAACAGCTAACACAACCCATACACATACCTCACACACACACAAACCAAAGCCCACAAACAGTCATGTAAAAAGAAAGGCAAGACAGGTATGTTACTATCGAATCCAACAGCAGGTTGACCCAGATGTATCAAAATATTTAGAAATTAAATAATAACTATATACAAATGGAAGGCCATTGGCCAGTCCAAAGTCGTAGGTACCCAAGGCACAAATGGCACCTCACTGTGCCCCTTCTTGACTCCTGACTGCAAATTGACCTCTACAGGGTAGGGGCATCAAGGCCGAAGACAGGCACCTCAAGGATGAGGGGGTGCTGGAGGGGTGGGCTTGGGAGGAAGGTCCTTGGGCTTGGGCTTGGGAGGGGGTCCTTGGGATTGGGATGGGGGTCCTTGGGCCTAGGCTTGGGATGGGTAGACTTATTGGCAGGGGGAGGGGCATAGACACTATCGGGGGGAGGGGGAGGACTTGGAGGTGGAAAGGCTGGACTTGGGGAGTGACATAAAGAGCTTGGGGATCTCATTAACAGGGAACACTCTGAGATCAAATGCTTCTTAGACACACAGGGCAGTAATGGCAAAAGGGTTTGGGAGTGGAGGGAGAGGATGTGGTTGTCAGATGTGTAGGTGTGGATGTCTTGGGTGCAGGTGCATTCGTGGAATGATTGTGGGTGCGGGGTGTCTGTTGGGTGGGTGAGTACGGGCATTTAGGTGTTTTGGTAGGAGGGGGGAGGAGGTGCTGGGAGATGCCATGGTAGATGGGTGACTGTCTGTTGGGGTGGTGTCTGCAGGTATGGTACATGTGCTGCGTGTGGGGGTGTCAGTGGTTGCGGTGGGTGCGGATGTGGTGACTGGGTTGGATGTCTGTGTGATATTGTGCTGACTATGGGTAAGATGGGACTGGTGGCTGGATCTGTGCATGATGGTGTGGTGGCTGCAGTTGTGTCTGGTGTAGTGTCTGTGAGGGAGGGGGTGGCAGGGGGTTCAGTGCAGGGAGTGGATGTTGGTGTGTCTGCAGGTGGGTGATGCTTGTGTGCATGCCAGTGGTGGGTCTTGTGGTGCTTGTGTTTGTCTGAGCTACCCTTGTCTGTTGAGGTGGATGCATGGCTGTGTGTACATGTGCTTTGGATGGGTATGGGGAGAGGGGTCTGGGATTGGGAAGAGGTAGTTGGAGTGGGGACAGTAGACAAAGGGACACTGGCTGCCATCAGAGTAGAGGCCAGAGCCTGAAAGGATCTCTGTAGCCCAGCCATGGCACTGTGAATTCCCTCCAGAAACGCATTGTTCTGTTAGACTTGAGCTGGCACTCCCTGGATGGCATTCACGAAGGTCAATGGCCTCCTCACTGAGGGCAGCAGGGCTGACTGGGACAGGGGCAGAGGTGCCTACGGCAAAGGAGAAGCTCACCCTCCTGGATGTACTTATAAACAACAGAGGCAGCGACCCTTGACCCAAGGGTAGGTCGCTCCCCCTGCCGCTGCAGCTCCTCCAGCTCCTCCAGGTTCCTGAGTTCCTGAGACCCACCTCACAGTAAGTACCCCCCACCTCCCAGCCCCTCGCTCTGCCCCGCGCTACTCACCCTCTCTCCTGCTCCTGCTTCTTTTCTTCTTTTCTTCTTCTCTGTTCTTCCTCCTCGCTCCTCGTCTGTAATCTTCTTCTGTACTCTTCTTTTCCCCGTCTTCTCTCTTCTTCTCTTCTTCCTCATCTTCTTCTGTGGTCTTCTGCCCTCTGTTCTTCGTTTTCTGTATCTTCTTCTGTGCTCTTCTGTGCTCTTCTGTGTTCTTCTGTGTTCTTCTGTGTTTCTTCTGTTCTTCCGGTCTTCCGGTCTTCCGTTCTTCTGTTCTTCTGTTCTTCTGGTCTTCTGGTCTTCTGGTCTTCTGGTCTTCCGGTCTTCTGGTCTTCTGTCTTCTATCTTCTGCCTTCGGCTCTTCTGCCTCCTCCGTCTTCTTCTCCCCGCGCCTGCCCTCCTGCTCCTGCCTCATCCCCCTCCCTCACTCGCATCCCCCCTCTATCTCCCCTATCTAACCCGTTCACTATCTACCTCCCTCACTCCTCCTATCTACCTATCTCTCTATCCCACTATCTAACTCCCTCACTCTCCACCTCCTCCTATCTTCCTATCTCTCTATCTATTTCTCTATCTATCGATTTCTCTATCAACCTATTTTCTCTATCTATTTCTCTATCTCTCCCCCCCTCCCGCCACCCCCTCTATTACCTATCTTCCTATCCTCTCACTCTACCTCTCACCCTCACCCACCTCTACAACCCCCCCTCCCCTATCTTCACAACCCTACTCCTATCTTTCTCCCTAATCTCCTAAACCTCCTAACACTCACCCCCCTCCACCCTTAAACCCCCCTCCCCCAGCTCTTCTCACTCTACCTGTCCCCCCTCCCTCGCGCTTTCCCGCCGCGACCTCCTGCACGCCCCGCCCCCAGCTCCCATTCGCCCCCAGCTGACCCCTCCCCCCCTCCTACCTCATATGGCGGCCGCTGCGCAACTGCGCAGCGACCCTTGACCCAAGGGTAGGTTGCTCCCCCTGCCGCTGCAGCTCCTCCAGCTCCTCCAGGTTCCTGAGTTCCTGAGACCCACCTCACAGTAAGTACCCCCCACCTCCCAGCCCCTCGCTCTGCCCCGCGCTACTCACCCTCTCTCCTGCTCCTGCTTCTTTTCTTCTTTTCTTCTTCTCTGTTCTTCCTCCTCGCTCCTCGTCTGTAATCTTCTTCTGTACTCTTCTTTTCCCCGTCTTCTCTCTTCTTCTCTTCTTCCTCATCTTCTTCTGTGGTCTTCTGCCCTCTGTTCTTCGTTTTCTGTATCTTCTTCTGTGCTCTTCTGTATTCTTCTGTGTTCTTCTGTATTCTTCTGTGTTCTTCTGTGTTCTTCTGTGTTCTTCTCTGTTCTTCTGTGTTTTTCTGTGTTTTTTCTGTTCTTCCGGTCTTCCGGTCTTCCTTTCTTCTGTTCTTCTGTTCTTCTGTTCTTCCGGTCTTCTGGTCTTCTGTCTTCTATCTTCTGCCTTCGGCTCTTCTGCCTCCTCCGTCTTCTTCTCCCCGCGCCTGCCCTCTGCGCCCGTCCGCGCCTGGCCCGCGCCCAGCGCCACAACCCCTGGTCCCCAGCTCTCCCAAGCCCCGCTGATCCGCTACGATCCCACCACCCTCCATGCCCTCAACCCAGGAGGCTCCAACACCTGCTTCGAAGCTCACCCCAAACGCACCCATGGACCCTTCGCCTGCAACTCCTGCAAACGCATCTTCCACCACGCAACTACCTCGACCACAAGCCCACGCGCCATCAACCACCTCAAGTGCATCCTAGTCAACGCTCGCTCCGTCCACAAACACGCCGTTGAACTCTGGGACCTCCTGGACTCCACAGCACCGGACGTCGCCTTCATCACGGAGACCTGGATGAACGCCTCCTCTGCTCGAGACATCGCCACCGCCATCCCCGAAGGCTACAAGATCTCCAGGAAAGACCGCACTAACCAAGCAGGAGGAGGTATCGCCATCGTCTTCAAAGACTCCATCAGCGTCACCACCTCCACCGAAGACACCCCTCTCGCCGCTGAACACCTGCATTTTCAGATTCGCACCGACCCGAGGACCACCCTCAGAGGATCCCTCGTCTACCGTCCTCCCGGACCACGCGCCCCTTTCAGCGACGCCATCGCCGACTTCATCTCCCCGCACGCCCTCGCCTCACCGGACTACATCCTCCTAGGTGACCTCAACTTCCATCTGGAACAAAACAACGACCCCAACACCACCACCCTGCTCGACAACCTCGCCAACCTCGGCCTCAAACAACTGGTGAACACCGCCACCCACATCGCCGGACACACGCTCGACCCTATCTTCTCCGCCAGCAAACACGTCTTCTTCAGCCACGCCTCCGCCCTACACTGGACCGACCACAGCTGCGTCCACTTCACATTCCGACGCGAGACCCGCCACCTCCGCACTCAACCCATCCCTCGTCGACAGTGGAACAAGATCCCTGAAGAGCAACTCTTCTCCGCACTCGCCGCCAACCAACCCACCCTCACCACCGACCCCAGCGACGCAGCCCTCAACCTCACAAACTGGATCTCCAACTGCGCAGACAACCTTGCTCCCCTCAAACGCACACATCGACAGACCAACACCAAAAAACCTCTCTGGTTCTCTGACACCCTCAAAGAATCAAAGAAAACTTGTCGCGCCCTTGAGAAAGCCTGGAGCAAGGACCACACCGCTGACAACATGACCGCCCTCAAGAACGCTACCCGCGAACACCACCACCTGATCCGCGCTGCCAAAAGGAACTTTTTCACCGACAGACTGGACAAAAACAGCCACAACAGCAGAGAACTCTTCAGCATCGTCAAGGAGTTCTCCAACCCCAGTGCCAACGCCAACGCCGTCACGCCCTCACAGGATTTGTGCGAATCCCTCGCCACTTTCTTCCATCGCAAGATCAGCGACCTCCACGACAGCTTCGGACACCAGACCCAACCAAACACCACCGAACCCGCATCCCCGGCCATCACCCTCAACAACTGGACCCACATCAACACGGAAGAAACCAAATCCATCATGAACTCTATCCACTCCGGCGCCCCTTCGGACCCCTGCCCGCACTTCATCTTTAACAAAGCCGACGACATAATCGCCCCGCACCTCCAGACCGTCATCAACTCTTCTTTTTCTTCTGCTACCTTCCCCGAATGCTGGAAACACGCCAAAGTCAACGCCCTACTAAAGAAACCTACGGCTGACCCGAGCGACCTGAAAAACTTCCGCCCCATCTCTCTTCTGCCTTTCCCAGCCAAAGTAATAGAGAAGACCGTCAACAAACAGCTGACCACCTTCCTGGAAGACAACAACCTGCTCGACCCCTCACAAACCGGATTCCGAACCAACCACAGCACTGAAACCGCCCTCATCTCAGTCACAGACGACATCAGAACCCTGATGGACAACGGTGAAACAGTCGCCCTCATTCTTCTCGACCTCTCGGCTGCCTTTGACACCGTCTGTCACCGCACCCTAATCACCCGCCTCCGCTCCACCGGGATCCAAGGCCAGGCCCTGGACTGGATCGCCTCCTTCCTCGCAAACCGCTCCCAAAGAGTTTACCGCCCTCCGTTTCGCTCAGAACCCACCGAGATCATCTGCGGCGTACCTGAAGGCTCATCACTCAGCCCGACACTCTTCAATGTCTACATGAGCCCCCTCGCCAACATCGTACGCAAGCACGACATCATCATCACCTCCTACGCCGACGACACCCAACTTATACTCTCCCTCACCAAGGACCCCGCCAGCGCCAAGACCAACCTACAAGAGGGTATGAAGGACGTCGCAGATTGGATGAGGCTCAGCCGCCTAAAGCTGAACTCTTAAAAAACGGAAGTCCTCATCCTCGGCAACACCCCGTCCGCCTGGGACGACTCCTGGTGGCCCACGGCCCTCGGCACCGCACCCACCCCCACAGACCACGCCCGCAACCTCGGCTTCATCTTGGACCCTCTTCTCACCATGACCAAGCAAGTCAACGCCGTGTCCTCCGCCTGCTTCCTCACCCTCCGCATGCTCCGCAAGATCTTCCGCTGGATCCCCGCCGACACCAGAAAAACCGTGACCCACACCCTCGTCACGAGCCGCCTGGACTACGGCAACACCCTCTACGCCGGGACCACAGCCAAACTCCAAAATCGCCTGCAACGCATTCAAAACGCCTCGGCCCGCCTCATCCTCGACGTACCCCGCAGCAGCCACATCTCCGCACACCTGAGACACCTGCATTGGCTCCCAGTCAGCAAAAGGATCACCTTCCGACTTCTCACCCACGCACACAAAGCCCTCCACGACAAGGGACCGGAATACCTCAACAGACGCCTCAACTTCTACGTCCCCACCCGCCTCCTCCGCTCCTCTGGCCTCGCACTCGCTGCTGTCCCTCGCATCCGGCGCTCCACGGCGGGTGGGAGATCTTTCTCCTTTCTGGCGGCCAAGACCTGGAACTCCCTCCCCACCAGCCTCAGGACCACCCAGGACCACTCCGCTTTCCGGAGACTCCTAAAGACCTGGCTGTTCGAGCAGCGATAACCCCCCCTTTTCCCCTAGCGCCTTGAGACCCGCACGGGTGAGTAGCGCGCTTTATAAATGTTAATGATTTGATTTGAGAGGGTAACCCATAAACCCAAAGGGCTGGGTGGAGAATAAACAATACATACAACAGTGCCCTTAAAAGGAAAGGCCAACAGAGTTATCTATACAACATAGAGAAACATAGGTGAAAAATTATTTATTCATATAAATATATATTCTCATTCATGTACTTATATATCTAATAAACATCTTAAGAGATTCATCCTTTACGGACAACCCATCTAATAAACAGCACACCGAAAAGCAAGCAGTGTGAAAAAGAGTGCTGGTGATAAATAGAAAGAAAATGAATACATATTCAAATAGATCAAAACCCTATACAGAAAACATAAAAAACAGTCGGTTGGTTCTTTCTTTGCTGCATTGACTCCATTCCAAATCCCCAAGGAGTCCAAATCACTTCCTTCAGTCCTCCAAAGATCCTATGCAGAAACCAATCCGAACTATGACATACATGTTGACGTTTCGACCCCTCAATATCTTGGGCCAATTTACAGCTCCACACTGGGTCTTCTTCAGGAATAAACTGTTGGGAGTCCTAAATATATCCTCTGGCTCCGTCACTTTTTATTTCTCTACTTATCAGTAGATTGAATCTGATTCTAAACTACAGTTCCTCCGCATAAGACGTGTCTCTGATCACTTCCATACATTCTTCATTGGTTTTCAGAGCCCTCAAAAATCGAGCGTTATTCAGCAAAAAAAAAAAAAAGGCTCCTGGATGAGCGGGCACGGGCAACTGGGTGGGGAGCTACAGGGAGGGTGGTGCTAGTAAAGGGGGTGGTGGACAGAGATGGAGCTGGGGTGGTCCCAGATGGGACTGCCAGGGAGTGTTCACTGGAGGAGGATTCCAAGGATGAGGTGTTCGATCCGGTCTCCCCCGTGGCACTACCCTCACCCTCTGTCCCACTGGGTCCCTCGGTGTCGCTAGTGCCACCTTCCTGGGTCCTGTGGGCTGCTGATTCCCCTCTCGCCTGTGCCCCCTCTCCTTCACCAGATGATGCTGATGCACACAATGAGAGAGAGAGGGAGGGAGGGAGAAAGAGAGGGAGAGAGAGACATATCATGGCTAGGCCATCACATTTACCAATTCACATTACCTACATCGTGTCATGATATGTGACTACTACCCACACCTATATGCCAACCCTCACACCAACAGCAATACCTAAATAGGACTGCACTACTGGACTCATCCCCATGATGCCATGCCTTAGATACAGTAGTAATAGTATGCCTGAAAACACATCTTACCTCTCCATACCCCTTTCGCCCATTGGAAGTGCAGCTGACTAGACATGACACATCAGGCCTTTACATTCACAACACCTGAATAATCCATGTCCTCTGTAACATGTCCATTACAGTGACAACAACTCTACTCACAGACCACACAACACCTATCTGTCATTTTACATGGCTGCCCACTCAGTATACTGATGCCATTATGGAGGAGAACTCAGGTTTAGCCAACACTAGTCAGACACCCAAACAGTTCACATCTGATGTGTACTGTGTGAATCTGTGGTATAGCCATGTGAGTAGTCAGACCCTATCACAGAGCCAGAGCAGGTGACACACACCACATATATCACTACCCAGCATACTGCTAAGTGCATCTACAATGGGCCATGTACCACATGTAAATCCAAACACATCCACTGAGTGCACTGTCACAAACGATGTACCTCTGGAACACACATACCACATCATGGACCACTTCCAATGGCACCACACATTCAGGTTCACCAGTTGGACTACGCAGCATGACAACTCCACCCTCACACACCATTCCACAAATGGCAAAACCTGTCACTGAGCCCAGATAACACACATCTCAGAGGGTATATATTAGCATGCATTAGGCACACGTGGACAGACACCATTGCCAGTACACCAAATACACATCCCACTACCACATAAGCAACCTGAGGAGACTGAATACAAACTTCCCTTCACATCAACACGCCATGTTTCATGCAGTACCCAAACCACTCCTGTTCTACCACTACCTAATAGCCAAGGTGAGCTGTAATAATCAAACCCCATCAGATGTGCCCCCAACTATCCACAATGACATGATGTAGGTAGTCAGTCAGCAATGCAGCATAGGACTTGCTAGGACTATGTCCTACATGCCACGTATACACCATGGTGACAAATAAGGAATCTCCCAGGGCATTTACCGCCTCCAGTACCAACCCATAGGTTGGAAGGCCATATCCCTATAAGTATAGTTTCTAGGAATGCATTATCTGTGCTATCAGACCTCATCATTTCAACATGTAACAGTATCCCAGGTCGGCTACCTACACATACCTATAGTCAGCAGATCACCTATATATTTGCCTAGTCAGCTATCAGGCCAATACTCATGTCCCATGAAGGCCAGTACTGTGGCGGAAGTGCGATGGTAGCCCCACACTCTGTCAATACCATAACCAGTACCTGATTAACTGCTTCTGTGCCAAGGAAGTAATGGTTACGTCCCGCGGCACAGTGCTCCTCCAGGGCAGGGATGGAAGTGCTTCCCCTCCCAACCCAGAACACTCCCCCCATCTAATGACGTCAGAGCTCGATTGCGCGCTGACATAATCAGAGGCTGACGGTCGTGCCGGAAGCCATTTGCAGGTGAGTTTGTCCTCCCACTGGGGAGGGGTTCCTAAAAAAGAGGCATCAGGGGAAAGGAAAGGGTTTTCCTTTCCCTCAATGTCTCTTGTAGCATTCCTTGGTGCGATCAGGCAGCAGGAATGCCCACTACACACCAGGGAGTTATTTTTTTTCATAATAAACAATAAAGGGGAGCGACCCATTGGACAAAGGTCGCTCCCCTGAGGGGCATTTTTTTAAGGCCTTTTCTGCCCCCCTTTTTTACTTATTTACACATGGTGAGCGAACCTTAATGCACGGGTCGCTCCCCAGGAGGGGAACATTGTTTTAGGCCATTTCTGCCCCCCTTGGGGGCAGATCGGCCTATTTTTCTTAAAACAATCTGCTCCCAAGGGGGGCAGAAACCACTAGACACCAGGGATTTTTTTTAACTTCAGTTTCACGCAAGGGGAGCGTCCACTTAGACAAGGCTCACTTCCATGGGGGCAAATTTATTTTAGGCTATTTCTGCCCCCCTTGGGGCAGAACAGCCTATTTCTATTTGGCCGATCTGCCCCCAGAAACTACTTAGGCACCAGGGATTGCTATGTGTGTGTGTTTTGTTTCGGGGGTGCAGCCCCTTGGGCAAGGGCAGCTCCCCATGGGGGCAAATTACTGTTAGCCATTTCTGCCCCTCCTTGGGGGCAGATTGGCCTATCTTTGTAAGGCCCATCTGCCCCCAAAGGGGGCAGAAAGCCCACCAGAAACCAGGGAAGATTTTTTTTTTTGTTAAAGAGGGTGGGGGTATAGTCCCCTCCCCAAATATATGGGGGCAAAGATTCTCTGCCCACCGGTGGGCAGATGGGGAAATTACCCCTGATCCACTTCCTGGGGTGGGGGGGGCAGAAAGCCTCTTAGATGCAAGGGGTGGTGGCTACGAACCAGTATGAAGGGGGTAACAGTCGTTCAGCTCTGCCTCCGCACACTAAAAGATCGCATCCCAACGGCAAGCAAGAGGACATTTGTTTTTTTGGGGTTTTGATTTTACATTTGGGCCATGAGAGCGTGTCTAACTCTCAAAATCGTCCCACTTGTAATGGTTAGGGCTGCACTTTTTGGACTTTGGGACGCTGCCATGTACAAAAATCTATGAGACCTAGAAATCTGGGTGAGTCCAGGGTGGTGTGCTTCACATGCACCCGCACCATTTTCTTACCCACAATGTCCTGCAAACCTCCACTTTGCTTGAAATCACGCAGTTTCCCCACATTTTTGTGATGGAAGCTTCCGGAATCTGCAGGAATCCACAACATTTCTACCATCCAGCATTTTCACATCTATACCAATAAAAAGTCTGCCCCACTTGTTAGCCTAAAAACATTTTTTTTCAAACTGCCCTTTTGGACCTGCTTTGGTTCCCCTAAATTTCGACATGTTTTTGGCTCTTCCCTGTCACAGGCACTTGGCCCACCTATACAAGTGAGGTATCATTTTTATTGGGAGACTGAGGGAAACGTTGGGTGGTAGGAAATTTGTGCTGGTGCAGTGATCCCACACAGAAATGTGGGGAAAATATGATTTTTTAGCTAAATTTGAGGTTTGCTGAGGATTCAGGTTAAGAAAACACTGGGGGATCCATGCAATCCACACCTCCCTGGACTCCCTCGAGGTTTCCCTAGATGGCTGCTGAACCTAAGACCAAAAACGCAGGTTCCCCCACCCGCAAAAACAGGTAGTTTTGTATTTGACAATTTTGAAGTGTCCATAAAGTGTTTTGGGGCATTTCCTGTTGCGGGCACTAGACCTACCCACACAAGTGAGGTACCATTTTTATCGGGAGACCTGGGGGAACACTAGGTAGAAGGACGTTTATGGCTCCCCTTAGATTCCAGAACATTGCAGCACCGAAATGTGAGGAAAAAGTGTTTGTTTGGCCAACTTTTGAGGTTTCCTAAGGATTCTGGGTAACAGAACCTGGTGAGAGCGCCACAAGTTACCCCAGCCTGGGTTCCCCTAGGTGTCTGTTCTTCAGAAATGCCCAGATTTGCTAGGTTTTCCTAGGTGCTGGATGAGCTAGAGGCCTAAATCCACAGCTACGCACTTTGCATAAAACAGGTAAGTTTTCTTTGGGAAAATGTGATGTGTCCATGTTGTGTTTTAGGGCATTTCCTGTAGCGGGTACTAGGCCTACCCACACAAGTGAGGTGCGATTTTTATCGGGGGCCTTGGGGGAATGCTGGGTGGAAGGGAATTTGTGGCTCCTCTCAGATTCCAGAACTTTCTATCACTAAAATGTGAAGAAATGTTTTTGCCGAATCTTGAGGTTTGCAAAATATTCTGGGTAACAGTACCTTGTAAGAGCCCCACAGGTCACCCCACCCTGCATTCCCCTAGGTGTCTAGTTTTCAAAAATTCACAGGTTTGGTAGGTTTCTCTAGGTGCCAGCTGAGCTAGAGGCCAAAATTCACAGCTAGGCACTTTAAAAAAAAAAGTCAGATTTCAATATAAAAATGTGATGTGTGCATGTTGCGTTTCCTGTCACGAGCATTAGGCCTACCCTCACAAGTGAGGCATAATTTGTATCGGGAGACTTGGGGGAACACAGAATAGAAGAGCAAGTTTTATTGCCCCTTGTCTTTCTCTACATTTTTTCCTTCCAAATGGAAGACAGTGTGTAAAAAAGAAGTCTATTTGAAAAATGCCCTGTAATTCACATACTAGTATGGGGACCCCAGAATACAGAGATGTGCAAATAACCCCTGCTTCTCAACACCTTATCTTGTGCCCATTTTGGAAATACGAATTTTTTTTACTCTTTATATTTCACCAAATGAATTTGCTGTATACCCAGTATACAATGAAAACCCATTGCAAGGTGCAGCTCCTTTATTGGTTCTGTGTACCTAGGGTTCTTGATGAACCTACAAGCTCTGTATATCCCAGCAACCAAAAATGTCCACCAGACGTAATGGTATATTGCCTTTGATAATCTGACATTGCAGGAAAAAGTTACAGAGTAAAACATGGAGAGAAATTGCTGTTTTTTCACCTCAATTTCAATTTTCTTTTTTATTTCAGCTGTTATTTTCTGTAGTAAAACCTTGTAGGATCTACACCAATGACCCCTTGATGAACTCAGAATTCTGTATACTTTCAGAAATGTTTAGCTGTCTGGGATCCAGCATTGGTTTTACACCCATTTCTGTCACTAACTGGAAGGAGGCTAAGAGCACAAAAAATTGTAAAAATGGGTTACGTCCCAGTAAAATGCCAAAATTGTGTTAAAAAATGTGGTTTTCTGATTCAAGTCTGCCTGTTCCTGAAAGCTGGGAAGATGGTGATTGTAGCACAGCAAAGCCTTTGTTGATGCCATTTTCTGAGGGAAAAAACACATGCTTTCTTCTGCAGCACTTTTTTTCAGTTTTTGTGAAAAAACGAAATTGTAGCTGTATTTGGGCTGATTTCTTGGTCTCCTCCAGGGGAACCGCAAACTCTGGGTACCTTTAGAAACCCTAGGAGGTTGGAAAAAAGCTCGCAAATTTGGTGTGGGTAGCTTATGTGGGCAAAAAGTTATGACGGTCTAAGCGCGAACTGCCCCAAATAGCCAAAAAAAGGCCCGGCACAGAAGGGGAAAAGGCCTGGCAGCGAAGGGGTTAATATAGACACAGTGATATCAGGAGGGTGACACAGTCGCATTTACAGGTAGGCTACACATATGGGAGTGGACTGACACCTCAGAGCCACTAATGCAGTTGGCTGAAGCTAGTCATACACAATGCCTAGGGTGATACTAAAATTCACATCCATTGTATGGCAAGGATAGAGGTCACACATGTGCCCATTCACCTCAGGGTAGGCCACCCCAAAAATGCGGGCCATCAGGGGATTCAGGGTCCAACAGGCACCCCTCCCTTGTTGCGAGGACACCCCCAGTTGGGCTTCCACGGTCTTCCGGGCCGAGTGCCTCAGGTCCTCCCAACGCTTACAACAATGGGTGCTCTGCAGGCTGTGGACCCCCAGGGTCCACACTTGCTTGGCGATGGCACGCCAGATCCCCTTCTTCTGATGGGCGTTGCTCTGCATAGGTGACACAGACAGAAGGAGAAAGTTCTGTATACTGGCACCTTACCAACAGCAGTGGACTATAAACATCAGACCCACCAAATGCCCACACATACCCATGCTCACAGTTCACATTCCTAAACTCAATGCCCTTGCATGCATGTCCTCCCTGACCTGAACATGTGTGCCATTCACCCTCACACACATGCCTATCACACATGACGATGGTATTGGGCTGTCCATACGGGGGTAGGGCCCCTTCTACCAGCTTCTCCAGCTCTTCTTGGGTGAAGGCTGGGGCCCTATCACCTGCAGGACGTGGCATGATGCCTCCCAGAGACAGTACACAGCAGCTCAGCTTGTGGAGGTCTTGCTTGCAAGAGTGTCAGGAGACAAGTGAGCAAGGCTGCAGAAAATGGCGGTCATGGCCACCGCATACAGGACCGTCACCGCTGGCGGTGATCCCCATTGGCTCCAGTCCCCCATAGGCAGTAATGTTACCCAATAAGAAGTTGCACGGCGGTTGCCAATGCCTACCACCATGACGAGATACGCTTGCGGACTTAGGTCACTTCAATCTGTCCAGTGCTGCAGGACAGGCGCCTGCCATTTTATGCTCATATCATGCCTTGATGCATGAAAATAAATGCGCCATGCACTTTTTGCACCTGAATGTGGAGTAGGCCTATATTGTGGCATCATGATTTGGCCTATACGTGTGACATGCATGACACAGTGACCTCATATTGCTGGTTGTCATATGGCATGCATGTCCAGATACTTGTAGACTAAGAGGCGGTATAACCAGATAGGTAATTAGCATGACTGCATACATGCTTAGTGCAGGACAGCTCAGTGTACCACATATGGAACATGACACATGTGATGTATGTCAGAAACTATTGATCAGGGGCAGTAATGTGCAGCAAGGATGGAGTCCATGCCGCTTCAGCATGGCCAATATAGTTATAGTATGTGTCAACAGCATGCACCAAGTCTACAGTGTTAGGTGTGTGTGATTATGATCTACTAACATGTGTGGAATGCATATTAGATTGTACATTCTCTCCTCTCTATCCTAAATACCCTGTCATGAGGATATTGAGACATTCACCAGGGTACCGTCCGCTAGTGGACCTTGCAACCTTGGAGGAGAGGGATATCATTCAGACCTATCATCTGAATCGTCAGACCATCATGAATCTATGTACCCAGTTGAAGCCGGATCTGTTGCCTGCCATACGTAATCCCTATGCCATCCCTCCCACTGTTCAAGTTCTGTCAGTGCTACACTTTCTTGCCACAGGCTCCTTTCAGATTACAGTGGGCTTAGCAGCAGGGATGTCACAGCCCATGTTCAGTCATGTGTTGAAGGATGCACTGTGTGCTTTCTTGAAACACCTGGACAGCTACATCAGGTTCCCCCAACCAGGGCATTTGGTCCATGTGAAGGCAGACTTCTATAATGTGTGACACATCCCTCATGTGATAGGGGCCATAGATGGCACACATGTAGCCTTGGCCCCTCCCAGTGCCAATGAACAGGTGTATAGGAACCAGAAAAACTACCACTTCATCAATGTTTAGGTGGTGCGTGTAGCAGACCAATACATCTCCCAGGTGAAAGCCAAGTTTCCTGGATCTGTGCATAACTCCTACATTTTGAGGGAAAACATCACTTACAATGCAGTAAATGCAACAAGATGCAGTTACCACGATGCCTTTACAACGCATATGTGCTTACCACACATGCCTTTATCACGAATATACCTTTACCACACATGCCTTTATTTCATTGTAAAGGCATGAATGGTAAAGGTGTATGCGTTGTAAAGGTTTTAAAGGTAAGTACAGTAAGTAAGTAAGGTTGAGTGATATACATATATATATATATATATATATATATATATATATATATATGTATTATTTATATATATATATATTTGTGTGTGTATACATATATATGTGTGTGTGTGTGTATATATATATATATATATATATGTATATATATATATAGATAGATGTATCTCTCTCTCTATATATATATATATATATATATATATATATATATATATATATATATATATATATATATATATAGTTTTTAGGGTGGGTAATGGTTATTGGTGGTAAATGCATTTTTTAGGGTGGGTATGGGATTTGGGGTGGTAAGGGGATATTTAGGTTTTAGGGTGAGTGTGGGTTTTGGGTTGGTAAGGGCATTTTTTGTATTTGAAGGTGGGCATGGGTTTTTGGGTGGTAAGTAAATTTTTAGGTTTTAGGGTGGGTATGGGATTTGGGGTGGTAAGGGGCGTTTAGGTTTTAGGGTGGGTATGGGTTTTGGGGAGGTAAGGTAATTTTTAGGGTTTAGGGTAGGTAGGGTTTTTGGGTGGGAAGGTGCGTTTGTGTATATATACATATGTATACATATGTGTATATATATATATATATATATATACACATATATGGAAACATAGATGTATATTACATATATATGTATATACACACACACACACACATATATACATAAATAAATATTTATATATATATATATATATATATATATATATATATATATATATATATGTAAAATATATTTTATACTTACCTCTACTTTTTACCATGCATATGCCTTTACCAACTATGCCTTTACTATGAAATTTTCGAGGTAAAGACATTCATGATAAAAGCATATGTGTGGTAAAAACATTTTGTGGTAAGTGCATGTGTCGTAATGACTTTGCATTGCACTTACCGCGTTGTAAAGGCATGGATTGTAACTGCACATGTTGTTCCATCATACGTCCCATTCTGAGGAACAGCAATGTCCCCCACATGATGGCACGATTACAGAGGGAGAGGGCTTGGCTAACTGGTATCTATACATTTGGATGTGTGTCTCTGTTATGCACCTGTCATCATATACTTCCCTGTGGCTATACCTGTATTGTAACAGGTCCTACCTCTGTCCACATAGGTGACTCTGGCTATCCTAACCTTCCCTGGCTGTTGACACCTGTGAGGTACCCTGCCACTGAAGGGGAACTCCGTTTGAATGAGGTGTGTAATATAAAGGACATTTGGCCTTCTGAAGGCCAGATTCAGGTGCCTGCACGTATCTGGAGGTGCCCTCCTCTACACTCCCCAAAAGGTATGCCAGATCTTAGCTGCCTGCTGCATGCTCCACAATCTAGCCCTGAGACGCACAATACCCTTACTAGCTGATGAGGAGGAGGCAGCTGGACCAGTGGATGGTGATGCAAAAATGGAAATGGCTGAGGAGGCAGATGAGGAAGGAGCAGCTTACTCTAGGGCTGAGCACCTCAATCAGTACTTCCAGTAACAAGCAGGTATGCTGTGTGTGTATTTGCATGTGTACTAATTCAATATAGTTTGCTGTCAATGGTCCTCATGATTTGGATTATCATTGGTGGTGTAATGTGTTGCTATCTCTATGTGTGTTTTGTGAGAGGTGACTGAATGCATGTAAGATGCTGGCTGAAAATGTATCATCTTTACCATGTGTACTCTCTGCAGGTTGCAATATTCACATCTCCTATAGACAGGCCTGTATTGTGCTATGTGTCCTGCATTCCCCTGTTCTCATGTCATTCCAGCCAGTGACTGTGTGTTGCTAATCTCTGGCTCTCCTAACTATTGCTTGGGCCATTCATGTTCATTAGCCTTTGGTTACTGTTCACCGAGTAGTATTTATCACATGACACATGCCAGCTACAGTGTTTTGTGATGCATTACCTGAAACTGATGAAGTAGAAAGTGACATCTGTTGTGCCCTGTTTAGATGCCTATCTACACTGGGCACGACAACTATGAACTGCATTTGTGCTTTGTGTGGCACCATGCCTACTATCCTGATGGTAGTCTCTGTCATGGTCTTTTTGCAGGTTGGATAAGTGGATATACTCTGGTGTGTGGCTGTACTAGTGACTCCCTTACATCACCCTGGGATATATCTGTTGTACTGTGTCTCCTGCAGAGGATGCCTCCCTCTGCAGTCCATTACACCTCCTGTTGGATTAGGGGGCCATACCCACATAACATTTTGCTGACCAAACATTTGTGTATGTGCAAATAAAGATACAAATACAGTAGCTGTGATGTATAGTGTTTATTGTGCATACAGTGGCAAACAGGTGATGAGCGGGTCATGGTAGATGGAATCCTCAAAGTAGGTGGCATAGCTGTAGGTACAGGTTGAACAGTCAACAGGGTGTCTCAGTGGCACACAAGGGAGAGTAACCAGGAGAGGGTCACTTTCTGACAGTGGGTTTGGTCTTGGCATCTGCTCCAGCCTGTGTTTTTCTGGATGGACATCCACAGTTGCTGGGGTGTTCTTCTAGCTACAGAGGGTTGGGTGCCTGGCAGGGCCTCCATTCCACTAGGAGCCGCTGATGTAGAAGGCTCTGATGTGATGTGGCTTGTGGAAGGGGCCTGCTGGTAGGTGGAGAAGCACACAGGATGATGGTGAGGTCCCTGAGTCCTCCTGCAATGAAGGCCATGGTGGCATTGTGGGCCTGCCACTGCTGCATGGCCTTCTGGTGGTACTCCCTCTTCAGCCTTTGGTTTTCCCCCAACTTGGTTATGATGTGGCCCATGCTGACCTGGTATTGATAGTATGCTCCCAGGACTTGGGAGATGGCTTCCTGGTCAGATGACTACCTTGGCTGCGCCGTCCTCTGGCCCACAGGTGCCCTCCAACAGCCCCTGCTCCATGTGCCTGTGCCCACTCTCAGTGTCAGCAGGACCTTCATTGTCTTGGGTGTGAGGGGTTGACTCAGGTCCCTGAACTGTGGGGCACACAATTTATTGAACAGTCCTAGGGGCACAGGTTTGGGAACGAAAGGCAGGGAGTGGTAGACTGACCAGGGGTGCCAGATGGGCCAGGTAGGTTGTTACTGTCCAGACATCCAGCGGCATTTTCCTCAATTGGGCCTTCATGCTGAGGAGGGCTGTCTGTCTCTGGTATCCTCTCCATGGTGGCAGTGGCAGGGGTACTTGTGGATGGAATGAGAGAGGGTTAAATGATGGAGGTGTGATTGTTGTCTGTTTGTCTGATGCGTACACTGGCATGACTTGATTCCCAGCAATGGCAATAACAGGTCCAGCAGTGCTAACACAGTTTGTGGATAGTGGATTGTGACATGTTTACCATGCTCCATAGAGGTTGTTGTGAATCAGGCTTGGTAACTTTAGCTCAGTTGGTGGGTTCTGTTTCTGTGTGATGGTTCACATGATAAGTGTGGCCAGTTGGATGGTGGCCAATCTGGCTTGCTAGATGTGAATGAGAATGGTTGTACATTGCGGCACGGTGTCCAGGTAGGAGAAGGGTATGTGTGTATGCAAGGTTGCTCGTCCTGTCTGTGCATGTTGTGCATAGAGTGTACCTTCTTAGTTCCATCAGGGTTGCTGATCTGGATAAGTGTCCCTTAGGTTTGGTGACAGTGCCATTGCATTGCTGTCATTTCCATGTAGTGGTCCTGAGTCGAAGCATCCATTTCTTGTAGCTAGTGAAATAGTCATACGTGCAAAGGATGTGATGTGAAATGCACATTGCAGGTTTTGATGTAGATGGGCTAGTGCATTGTGGGAGTCATAGCGATAGTGAATGGCTGTGCTATCCATGCACTTGGCAGGGAGTGTGTGGGCATTGGGGCAGGGTGTTGGTGTGGCATGCAGGAGATGGCCATTAGGTGATTAGGTAGGAGGTGTAGTGGGATATGGGGTGAATTGGGGAGTGTTTGGGTGGTGAGGAGTTATGCTGGACAGGTCAATTTAGTGCCAGGGGAGTGGTAGTTAGTCACCAGAGTCCAGTCCTACGGGTATTCCAGTCAGGCCCTCAGGATGCAGGATGTCCAAGACCTTCTTCTCCCACGATGTGACCTCTGGGGGAGGAGGTTGGGGCCCAGGGCCAGTCTTGTGCACAGCTATCTGGTGTTGTGAAGCCATGGAATGCACCTTCCCACGTAGGCGCATTAGTAGTTCCAAATGGTGTGTAGGAAATTTGGAATAGGGCTTAGGTTTTGGAAATTAGGAATAGGTCAACTCAATATATAGGCGATCTGATAAAAAAAAAAATACAATGATAATATGTTACTGCACAGTGTCTGTTATGACATGTATGATTACTCCTTCGTCAACACAAAATTGGAATAGCATCCCCTCAGTATCCATTTTAAGAACCAGATCAGATGGCTTCTCTTCAGTGTATGTGACAAAAGTTTACGATCTTGTAGCAGTCTCCCAGGATTGTATTATAAAAAAAAAAAAAAAAAAGGTTAATGAAAATCTGGTGCATATAAATTATACTGATTACAACAGGATATATTAGTGAAAATGCAAATTCCATTATAAAAGTACAGTCTTGTGAGGCGCTCGAGAACGTACACCAGCAAATACTGCCCCCTCACAGCGGATGTGGATAAATGCGCATCTGGCTCTCACAAGAGGCTTGCCAGAGTTACCCATGCTATGTATGAGCATCATCGCTCTTGTGTGTGTATCGCGAGAGCAACCAAAAAATAAAAGAAACGTGAAGCATAGAACAAACATGCATAATGAAAGTATAAAGTAGCTCAGAAAAGAGCTTTTTCAGATAACAGTTTGAAAAACTGTATTTTTTGTGGCGTTATTCTACATTTTTAACTTTTTTGTATTTTTTTTTAAAAAAGGGATAGAACAAAAACAAGAAACTGGGAGTAAAAAAACAACATCTTCTTTATAACAAAGTGGAGAAAAATGAAGAAAAAATGTTAAAGAATAAAATGCTGCGTAGGTGGCAAGCCTGTCCTGTGCATCTTTGCGTGTCTGAGAAGAATAAACAATCTGCTTGAATAAACAGCAAAAAGATATGCAGGGTCGTTATCTGCTCCAGCCCCTGATGAGTTATCAAGTTGTGCAGTATGGGTTAACTCAGCCTGAGCAAGGCATTCAGGGTGCATAGCTCTCAAATGTCACCAGATCCCAGAGGTTTTGGTGGAATATTGCTTGTTCCGGCTGCCCCTACTGAACTCTTTTTTGCTTATCTTACAAATAACATATTTGGCAGATACTTTCTTCCCACTAGCTCAAATGAAAAAAATAGCCACATCAAGGACTCCTTGGGTAGCTGAGGTTGCTAGGAGTAGCTTCTCATCTGAATCAGATAATGACATTCTGATCACAGAAAATCAGCAAAGTCAGAGAGGTAGCCAAAAAGGTGTCACAGAAAAATGCAATAGACAGATGATACAACAAGGAAGGAATCTTTCTTTGCTAAATAAAGATATCCACCTGAACCAATCACAATGCTTCCTTGGCATGTCCTTCCTCTCTTTAGCATATTACGGGTGTCTTGCAAGAGGCCCATGAAATAGTAAAAAACAGAGAACTTTCTTAATACCGCAAATGCAACATCAAATCAAATGTTTTTCTAGAACACTTCTCATGTCTTGCTTTCTTAGAAATTTAAAAAATAAAGTGTTATGAACTTAATACCAAGTGTCAGATTAGGCGGACGGATCGCAAAAGCCGAACATGGAGCACAGACCCCACGTAGTCCACACAGTGGATTGTGTGTTCAACTCCTGCAATTGTCTCCCAGAGCCATACGTTTATAATCAAAATAATATAATATACATACTATACTGACTTTGGGCTTGGTTTACAACTTGTAGGATGGGTTACTCTGTCACAACGGTGACAGATGTCCTGTCTGCTGAAATCTAAGTCCTATTATTTTGATGGACGGGACATACGTCACCATTGTGATGGAGTATCCCATACGTTAAGTTCTAAATTAGGCCCTTTATTTTTAAAGATTAGCATTCAATAATAAGTGACCAGATAAAAAACAACTCTGTACAACAGATTAGATCAGAATGTATAACTCTGCAATCTTGCTAGCCTCCCACAAGAGCGATCACACACCTTAAAAATAGATGTACATAGTGAAAACGCATAGTTTACAGTATGAGAAAAACTGATCAGTGTCTTTTTGAAATATAAATATGTAGTTTATGTAAAGATGCATGCTACAACTATGAAAACTATGCTGGGGATATTTCTGTATGTGAGTTACAAAAACTAAGAAGTTGAACATTTGCAGCACAAACATTGTTGGAGTACTTAGGGGGTCATTCCAACATCGGCGGTAAAAGCCTCTTACCGCTGTCAGAAGACCGGCACCAAAGCGCCGCGGTAAACCGCCACGGTCATTCTGACCCACAATACGGAAACCGCCAAAATACCGACACCCACAGAAGTCCGCCACACCAAAGGTCAGCGATAAACTGGCGAAAACAAAACCGACACCGTCACGCCAACAGAAATACGCCCACACTATCACGACCCACGAATCCACGTGGCGGTCTTTCAAACGCGGGATTCCATTGGCGCTACACACCGCCGCGCTCAGAATACACACAAACCTACAAAACACAGCCACATTGGACAAATCAAAATACACACACCTGATACACATACACACACCACTCCCACACACCCAATTAAATATAAAACACACACCCACATCACACACAAACCCCTACAACCAAAAATTAGGAACGAGGCACAGAGAGAGACACCACCATCTACAAACTAGCAACCACAGGCACACATTACCATCACCCACATTACTTCCACGCACCGCACACAACACACCACTAAATATCACCCCACACATCACAACACACACCACCCCACACATCACCCACATGATGATTTGGCTCCGCAAAGACACCCCAGGTTTTCGGAGGAGGAACTCAGGGTCATGGTGGAGGAAATCATCCAGGTAGAGCCACAGCTATTCGGATCACAGGTCCAGCAGACATCCATTGCCAGGAAGATGGAGCTGTGGAGCAGAATAGTGGACAGGGTCAACACTGTGGGACAGCACCCAAGAAATCGGGATGACATCAGGAAGAGGTGGAATGACCTACGGGGGAAGGTGCGTTCCGTGGTATCCAAACACCGCATTGCAGTGCAGAGGACTGGCGGCGGACCCCCACCTCCTCCCCCAGAATTTACAACATGGGAGGAGCAGGTCTTGGCGATCCTGCCTCCTGAGGGCCTCGCTGGAGTATCTGGAGGAATGGACTCTGGTAAGTCACATCTTCATTACTTCATCCCCCCCACCCCACCTGCATGCCAATACATACCCCCACTCTCACCCTCACCCCCATCACTCCTACTCCTTGCAAATGTCTCACCATCACAACCCACCCATCCCAACACCAAGCCCTGCATGCGACCACAAAGCATGGACACCCATCACCAAAGCATGCCCACTGCACATACCCATCCCCTCCCCCCCAAGCCCCGTCACAAAAGCCCCCACACAGGAATGCAAGCACTGGGGGACACGGGCAGCCACCCATTGCACACCATGGCACACACAGATGCAATAATCATGCCTTTATACCCCTGCAGGACCCCAACGCAACGTCACTGCGCAGGAGGGTCCACAAATGTCCACCCAACCCCCAGAACAGGCCCACAGCGATGACAGCAGCTCTGTTGACCTGGATCAAGATGACCAGCCCGGCCCATCGGGGACCTCGGGACAGTCGGTTCCCCTCAGACAGCCACAGGCTACAGCAGACCTTCCCCCCTCTGGGAACACCAGCACAGCACCCACCCAGCGGGCCCATACCTCTGTCCCCAGGACACATCAAGCAGAGGTGTGTCCACCACTACAGGGCACCCAGGTTAACCCACCACCAACAGGGACCTGGGGGCAGTGGCAGTGGGCACACGGTCCAGGGGACAGAGGCCCAGGGAAACAGGGCAACTGGGAGGGCTGCTGTGCGACAGGGGGGGGACAGGCCCAGGGAACCCACTCTCCACAAGGCCCTCACCACCATCATGGGAGCATACTACCGCTCCCAGGAGACGATGGCGACGGTACTGGCCAGGTGTCAGGAGACTCAGTGCCTGCAGGAGGAACAGTATTTGGGGTTCAGGGAGGAACTAAGAACCATCAGTTCCGCCCTGGGCACCATCGTAGGGGTGCTGAATGTGATAGCCACCTCATTGCAGCCCACCGTGGCACCACAAAGGGCCCCTGACACTAGCATGGACCAAGAACTGCCTACCACCTCCGCCGGCGCTAGTGGACAGGAGGCCCCGCCACAGGACCAACAGGCCACCAGCACCCCACCCCCTGCAGAAGGAGAACCACCCCGCAAGCGGTCCCTGAGATCCAGGAAGAAGACAGAGTACGATGCCAAGACCCCCGCCAGCAAAGGATACCACCCTGATTGTCATCCCACTGTCCCACATTGTCACCCTGCCCATCCTTAAACTGCCCCAGCTCCACTTTCCACAGGCATCTGGACAATGCACCTGTGATCCCAATAGTCTGGACTCTGCCATGGACATTCCTCCACCATCCCCCCTCACCAATTTGCAACCACCCCACAATATAGAGCACTCAAATAAACACAGTTATTGCACAAAAAACTCAGGAGTCTGGCTGTGATTTTGAACAAATGTATCAGACATTACCGTGCCAAAATGCTTATTTACATTGTGATGCCAACATACCAATGTCACACAGCTGTAGTCCATGGGTAAACAAAGCAGATGTCACACACTGGGGGCCACAAGTCAGTTACCATAAACTGGGTGAAAACGACAGACAGGAGAGAGGTAGTAGTGGTTAAGTACATGTAGTAGGCAGCTATGTATTCTTACCTGTCTGTCATTGGAAATACTGCTGTATAACTGTGTTCCTGTTGTCTATGTCGTCCTCTTCTGCTTCCCCCTCTTCACTCTCCACAGGCTCCACAGCTGCTACAACACCACCATCTGGACCATCCTCCTGCAGAAAAGGCACCTGGTGACGCAAAGCCAGGTTGTGAAGCATGCAGCAGGCCACGATGATCTGGCACACCTTCTTTGGTGAGTAGAATAGGAATCCACCTGTCATATGGAGGCAGCGGAACCTGGCCTTCAGGAGGCCGAAGGTCCGCTCGATCACCCTCCTAGTTCGCCCACGGGCCTCATTGTAGCGTTCCTCTGCCCTTGTCCTGGGATTCCTCACTGGGGTCAGTAGCCAGGACAGGTTGGGGTATCCAGAGTCAACAATTAGCCACACACGGTGCCTCTGGAGTTGCTCCATCACGTAGGGGATGCTGCTATTCCGCATGATGTACGCATCATGCACTGAGCCAGGGAACTTGGCATTAACATGGGAGATGTACTGGTCTGCCAAACACACCATCTGGACATTCATCGATTTAAAACTCCTCCGGTTTCTATACACCTGTTCACTCCTGTGGGGGGGGACCAAAGCCACATGGGTCCCATCAATGGCACCTATGATGTTGGGGATATGTCCAAGGGCATAGAAATCACCCTTCACTGTAGGCAAATCCACCACCTCAGGGAAAACAATGTAGCTTCGCATGTGTTTCAGCAGGGCAGACAACACTCTGGACAACACCATGGAAAACATAGCCTGGGACATCCCTGATGATATGGCCACTGTTGTTTGAAAGGACCCACTTGCTAGGAAATGGAGCACTGACAGCACCTGCACTTGAGGGGGGATTCCTGTGGGTTGGCGGATAGGTGACATCAGGTCTGGCTCCAGCTGGGCACACAGTTCCAGGATTGTGGCACGGTCAAGCCTGTAGGTCGGTATGACATGTCTCTCTTCCATTGTCGACAGGTCCACCAGAGGTCGGTACACCGGAGGATGCCGCATCTCCTCACATGTCCCAGCGGACGGGGACTATGAAGGACAACAGCGAGCACAGAGTCAAACATCCCAGAGGTACGTAACCACAGCTTGCACAGAACAAGAATCTTAATCCATAGATTGGCTTGTATGAGTGTTGAGGCAAGGCCTAGGTATGTGTGACGCAGTTAAAATATTAGGGCATGTGGGCCCCTGAAATGGCGGCTGCCTGACCTGTGAAGTTTGACAATGGGATGTGAGGTAACTGCGCTGGCGTTGTACACCGTGGCGGTAGGCGGTCGAAGACCGGGGCGCAATGCTGCATTGGTTAACATTGAACCCTATGGGTCCCAGGAGCCAATGACGATGTGCGCCGGCGGTCGCGGTACGCACCGCCGCGGACGTGACCGCCATTTTCTATCTGCTTAATCACTCGATACCTGATCTTCAACAGGAGAGGACCTACACTGCAAGTGCTGCTGTGACCTCGGTCTGGAGGAGACAATGGCTCAAGCGACTGGGGAAAGGGCCCCCGCCTTCACCACTGAGGAATTGGAGAAACTAGTGGATGGGGTCCTCCCCCAGTACGCGCAACTCTACTGTCCTCCAGACAAACAGGTAAATACACTGGGAGCATGCTGTATGGGCTATGCCTGTGTGGAGTGGGGTGTATGAAAGTTGGGGGGGGGAGGGGAAGATTGAGGCGTGCATGAAACGACAGTGATTGGATGTGCCACATGGCAAGGCTAGGGATGGGGGCCACTCACATTGACGGTGCAGAAGGTAATGACTTCTCTTCTCCCTCCGTACTTTTCATATAGGTCAGCGCCCACCAGAAGGTAGATATTTGGCGTGCCATCGCCAAGGACGTCCGGACCCTGGGGGTCCACCGCAGACGGGGCACCCACTGCCGGAAGAGATGGGAGGACATCCGCCGCAGGAGCAGGAAGACGGCGGAGGCTCAGCTGGGGATGGAGTCCCAACGTGCGAGGGGTGCCAGTCGGACTTTGACCCCCCTGATGTCCCGGATCCTGGCGGTGGCCTACCCCGAATTGGATGGGCGCGTGAGGGCATCACAGCAGACACAAGGGGGTGAGTACACTCTCATTCTGCTGACTTTGCGCGCAGTGGAGGTGTCTGGGTGGGGGAGGAGGGCTGTGGGTCTCCCTAGGCCAGGGCGAGTTCTGTAGGCTAGGCCCCTCCGTAAGGCATGGCCCTGTGCCCCCGCCCCCCACCTCTGTAGGGTGCCAAGTACAGGAGATCATGGCCCTGTGTCATCTATGTGTGCGGATGTCGTCCATAGGCTTGTAGGCCATGTCCCAGGGATTGAGTAGTCGACCCCAAGTGCGCGGCGTAGTGCAGGGGGCTTCTGTGTCTGTCCTCTCCGCCAACGGTGTCACCAATGCATGCACTCAACATGTCTTTATTTTGTTCCCCCCCCCCTTTTTTGTGGTCTTCCTGTTCATGTGTGCATTAGCATCATCAGGCGGAGGAGAAGTGGCACCGGAGCACGAGGGAGCTGCATCCCACATGGCCATGGAGGGCCACACCACGGAGTCTGAGTTCACCAGTGGGATGGAGGGTGAGGGGAGCTCCACAGCGGGGACTCGGGCCGACAACAGTGACACCGACTCGTCCTCTGAAGGGAGTTCCCTTGTGGTGGCGGCAACATCTGTGGCCACCCCAACTACAGGTACAGCCCCCACCCCCGCACCAGCACTGCCCTCCCAGCAGCCCCTCAGCGTTTGTTCCGTGCCCGCACACCCAGGAAGGTGGGCATCTCCTTCGCCCCAGGCACCTCAGGCCCTGCCCCAGTCACCCCTGCTGCCCTCAGTGAGGAGGTCATTGACCTCCTGAGGACGCTCACTGTTGGGCAGTCTACCATTTTGAATGCCATCCAGGGTGTAGAAAGGGAAGTGCACCAGAGCAATGCATACCTGGAGGGCATTCATTCTGGTCAGGCGGCCCTTCAGCAATCGTTCCAGACTCTGGCCTCAGCACTGAGGCAGCCATTGTCCCTGTGTCTAGCCTCCCACCTCCAACTTCCTCCACCCATTCCCTATCACCTGTACCTCTGCCTATCCCAGGGACACCATCAGACCAGCCTGCACACACCTCAACACCCAAGGGGGGGCTCAGCCAGACATAAGCACCACACATCCCACAGGCAGTCACACAAGCATCATACCCATGCAGACATAGCAACAGCCACTGCCTCCACTGTGTCCCCCTCCTCCACGTCTCCCTCCTCCCTCCCTGTCACCTCTACATTCACACCTGCATGCACACCATCTTCAGCCACTACGTCCCTCAGCAGCACAGACACCAGAACACCCCGCACACGTGCAGTCACCACCCCCACTGCCATTTACACGTCCCCTGTGTCCTCTCCCAGTGTGTCTGTGACGCCCCCTCCCAACATACACAAACGCAGGCAGCCACCCACCCAACAGCCATCCACCTCACGACAGCCTCCAGCCCAAGCACCAGCACCCAAAACCACAAAACGTACACCTCCTACAACCACTACCTCTTCCTCCACTCCCATAACCACTACACCTACCCATCCCACTGCTCCCAAAAAGTTCTTCCTGTCGAAACTCAACCTCTTCCCACCAACTCCCCCACCCCGTCCATGTCATATGACTCAATTGAGCACCTCAGCCCCCACAAAACCGGGCCCTGCCATCAAGGTCTGCCAGGGACAGTGGAGTGCCCCACCCACCATGGCAGCCAGTTTGGTCCGGAGCCAAGGCACGCCCAGCACACCCCCGGAGAAACACTCAAAGGTAGGCAGTGGCCGGCGGGAGAGGCAGATGACATCAGGCACCAAAACCCCGACCAGGCCTCCGCCAGGGAGTGTGGAGACAGCTGCCACACCGGGCAAGGTGGGGAAGGGCCACAGGCGAACTGGGAAGGCTGGGAAGGGCAGCACGGCCATCACCACCGCCATCAGCCCAGCTGGCCAGGAGTGGCCCACCAGCCCCATCCCATGTGGACAGGACCCCACCAACAGGCCAGGCCCAGCTGCCCAGGAGGACACCGCCAGCCACAAGTCAGGTGGGAAATGAGCACCCCGCCATGGCCGGGGCCGCTGACCTGCCCACTTCCATCTCAAGCACCGCTGAACTGGGCACCGCCGTCTCAAGCACCGCTGAACTGGGCCCTTCATCTCAAGCACCGCTGAACTGGGCCCTTCATCTCAAGCACCGCTGAACCGGGCACCGCCGTCTCAAGCACCGCTGAACTGGGCCCTTCATCTCAAGCACCGCTGAACCGGGCACCGCCGTCTAAAGCACCGCTGAACTGGGCCCTTCATCTCAAGCACCGCTGAACTGGGCTCTCCATCTCAAGCACCGCTGAACCGGGCACCGCCGTCTCAGGCACCGCTGAACTGGGCCCTCCAACTCAAGCACCGCTGAACCGGGCACCGCCGTCTTAAGCACCGCTGAACTGGGCCCTTCATCTCAAGCACCGCTGAACTGGGCTCTCCATCTCAAGCACCGCTGAACCAGGCACCGCCTTCTCAAGCACCGCTGAACTGGGCCCTTCATCTCAAGCACCGCTGAACTGGGCTCTCCATCTCAAGCACCTCTGAACCGGGCACCGCCGTCTCAAGCACCGCTGGCCCATGAGCGGCAGGGGCTGGGCCGCATCTGTGTCGGGCAGGCCTGATGCCCCTGCAGTGTTCTCTCCATTGGATTCAGGTATCCTGTGTGGGCTTTGCCCATGTGATTTGGCCCGAGTGGTCCACGGACAATGCCTGCTACAATGCTCGGACTTGTACATTACTGTATTTATTATTGTGTTTTGGTGTAAATATTTAAATAGCTAGTTTTTTGATATATGCAAATGTTTCAAACTAATTCCTTTTGTCTTTGCATTCTTCCGGGGGGTTTGGGGGTGTAACTATGATGTTTTGCTATGCATTGATGTGTGTGTTGTAGTGGGTGAGGGTGGGGGTGGGTGTGTCGCGTATGTGTGTGCCCGTAATTTTTTGCCTCCCCCCTCCACTGTGTCGTAGGTGCAGTACTCACCGTTGTCTTCTGCGCCGGCGTTCGTACTCCTGGTACAGGAGCAGGTATACTATCGCTGGGAGTATGTGAAGTTCCGGTTCCATGCTGTCCTGGCTCCTAGCGGGGTGTATTGAGGTGAGCGTTTTCCCTTCGGTATAGCGGTTTCCGCCGTGTTTTTATCTGCGGTGCTACCGCCCCGGAAAAGGTGGCGGATTGGTGGGTTCTGATAGTGTGGGCGGTACATTGACTCCCGCCTGTCTGTTGGCGGTGACCGGCGGATGTTTGTTGGTTCCGCCGTGGCGGTCGGTGTGTTAAAGTGACCGCCTCTGTTGGCGGTTAGCGCCACAGTCGGAATGCCAATATTTTTGCCGCCAGCCTGTTGGCGGTTTAGCCGCTGCTTTCACGTCGACCGCCAGGGTTGGAATGACCACCTTAGTGTCTAGGTAGGCCATTGAAGGCTCCCCTCCAATGAACATTGCTCCGGGGGGGTGGTCCCTGGGGCTTGGGGATCCGAAACGGACCTCCTTTACTCTTTTTTTGTAGCTCCGTGAGGTACCCGTCCCTCTCTATACAAATTTGGATTTTCTTTGATTTCTCTAAAACTGCTGAACAGATTTACACCAAATAACAAAAAGGCCTCTTTCTGGACCAAGAGCTACCGTTCTGCCAAAGTTGGTGTAAATCCGTCCAGAGGTTGCTATTGATGTTCAAAATCCCTATGGAAAAATGAATGGGGAAAAAGCGTTTTGTGACCCCCCCCTTTTTCTCGGCCCCCGCATGACCGATCATCGCAAAACTTCTCAGACAGAGGCTCACATGAGCTGAAAATATTTTTGGAAACTTTCATGAAGATTCATCAGCCAGCGCCAAAGATATGGGCATGTGAAAAAAGCCTTTTTCTATAAAAACTAGGTAATAACTATAACTACCTAGTGCGACCGCCATTTGTATACAACATATATATATATATATATATATATATATATATATATATATATATATACAGAGGGTCACATGGCCCACCCTTCCTTTTCAAAGAGTAGCGGCCCTGATGTTGGGGATGAGGTCCCCATGGCCTTTTAAAGGATCAAAGAGAGGGACTGCTCATCCCTCTCCCCTTAAAAAATACTTGGGCCCCAGGTGATGGGGTCCCTGGGCTGAAAATGGATTGGGAAAGAGGTCCCCGTGGCCCCATCTGCCCAAAAAAAATGTGCATTGATCTCTGGCTAACCCCAGTGGGTTTTAAAAAAGAAGCGAGGGAGCCCATGCTTCTTTTTGTTAAAAAAAGTTTCTGCGGATTCACAGATTCTCTGCAAATTGATGGCACATTTAAAAAAAGGCTTGAGACTGACCAGCTGCCTTGCAAGCTTGACACATTTCATTACCTTGGAGTGAACATTTATTACATGAATAGGGACCTGCTTGATGGTAATCATGGTAGAACTCTAATGTCGCTGAGGTGGTCCCTGGGCTTCTGGACACGCCTACCCCTCTGACCCATGGGCCGTGCCTCTATTGCAAAGATGATATTACTTCTGTGGCTCCTCCACTTCATTGCAGCAGTGCCTGTGATCCCCACCAGGGACTATTTTAGAGGCCTGCAGAGTTTAATCTTGGATCTCATTTGGGGAGGAGCACTCAAGTGAGCCTCCATCTCAACACTGAAACGGCCATTGATGAAGGGAGGCCTGGGAGTGTCTGATCTGGAATGCTACTTCATGGTAGCACAGCTGCAGTGGCTTTTGCACTGGTTGGTGGGAGATGTGAGTGGAGAGGGCAGAGTGGTTGGTGGGGAGCTGGAAAACGTAGGACTGCAGGAGTGGCTGCTGTCCGCCCGAGGCATAAACTGTCTGACATGTGTCGCAAAACGTTTTGGGAACAGATACATCCAGCCATGACATGGGATGCCACCTTACCCCCCACAGCTGCCAATCTGGAGTATATTCAGAATGAAGGCCCTGATGGGGCCACACTCTAGGGCCCTAGCGGGAGGCGGATCTGATGTGCTTAGGGGATATGTACAATTATGCTTCCCGGAGCTTCTTCCAGGACTTGCAGGATACCAACAGGCTGAGCGCTGGCCAGTTTTGACATATAATGCACTAGTTCTAGAACTCAGGCATATCTGGAGGGTGGGCAAGGATGCTCCGCCCCTGCATCAGCGGTTGCAATGTGTGCTGACCCATGGATTGGGTCGCAGGGAGGTCACGGTTACCTTTGCGTCATTGCAGGCTGTGGATGTAGCCCTAGCGCTGTTGGGTAAACCCAGATGGTATGAATACCTGGGTACCACCATGACTGCCAAACAATAGGGAGATGGTGCTTGAGCAGGAGAAGCAGGTGTCCCATAATGCTCAACAAAAATGTGCCCAATTTAATTATTTACATCATACATACCTTAAACCTCACTGACTGAACAAGATTCTCCCAGGAGTGGCTGCGGCATGTCTCTGGTGTAGCCACCATGATGCAACCTTCTTTCATATGGTGTGGCAATGCCCACTACTAGCACGGGCGTGGGTGCAGGCTATGGAACAGATATCATAGATACTAGAGGCTCCTATACCACCAGACCCTTTGTGAGCCTGAACCACACTAAATCTCCCCTGAAATTCACTGATCTGCTGATGCCCCTCCTCAAGCGCCTGATAGCCATGTCCTGGAAAGTAGTACAGTCACCAGCATTTGGCTGCTGGCTCCAGGTCGTGTTTCAGTGGGTGACTGCTGAGGCCAATGCCAAGGCACGAGATCCTAGGGCACGGGGGGCAGAAATATTGCCATATTGTGGGACACATATGTGCTCAAACTACAGGACAAATGCAATGTCCCTACCTGATCCCTCATTATTACTGGGGCTCTTGGTGTGGCTGGCTGCTGCTCCAAGGGGGGATATGTGGATTTTGGCAGTATGCGGTCCTGCTGGATGCGGGCCCACTGGCCCAATCCTCCCAACAAACAAGGGGGCTCCACTACCTTTGGACGCCTTATGGATGACACAGACGGGATGCACTACCCCCCAAAACACGGCGGGGATACACATGCTCAGGATTACACCCCCGAACACCTCTGCACTTAGACTGCTTACCTACATCTGAGTGATATTAGGACTTTGCATGACTCTCCCCAGACATCCGGGTTGTTATACACATGTTTACTTTGGTTTTAATGCAACAGGTTCCTACACTGGCATGGCTTTGTGAGGTTGTGGTTTTCCCTTCAGGCACTGTTACGGTGATTGGACCACCCTGGCCTGCCCCCGACCTTAGACGGGGGCTTCCATTAGTTAAAATGAGTCCTGGTCTTCATAAGCCTATTGGGATTACCCATGTTGCCATACAAATCAGAGCTACACTACCTTGAACAAATGTTGATTAGTGACCTGTATATCGCTATAATGGTTGCTAAATACACTTTTTTCGACCACTGATGTACCAATCTGTAAATGCCATTAAAGAAATATTTAACAAAAAATAAAGAGCATCAGAGTCTAGAAAAGTTAAACTGATCTTATGCTTTTTGGAAGAAATAAATGGTCACCACAAAGAGAAACCTCCAGGAGTGCAGCACCTTCTGTTGTGTTTGAATTAAATTAGGGTGGTGGTCTTCACCCTTATGTGGGCACCAGCAGCCAGAGTGCTCCACTTTGAAGACCGGTTTGTTGTGGAAAAAGTTAAACTGCATAAAACAATCTAAACATTTAATCACTCACTGTCAAGATCCACGCTCTCCGCTGGTTACTGGTTAGGTACCCCAAAAACTAAAGCACACAATAGTGTGCCCACTCCAAGGAAAGAAATGAAATGCAGAACATTAATATCCGTGAAGAATCTCTTGCAGCCCATGACAAAGTTCAAGCAAGCAAGTTTGATATTACTTGGCCTCTCTGAGCTTTCAAACTATTTGTCATCAGGTATTGCATAACAGTTTGGACTAGCTAATGGGGGTGATGGAAGTAAACTAATTTATCTCTCTCTCTGTTGGATAATTTTAAATACATCTCTCATCAACCAGGAGGTAACACAATGGGCAGACCTTTTGCTAAAATGCTTCAATGTATATATGTGCAACTTGGCTGGTACACAGAAACCATCTTTCAAATTGAGGTGGATCTGGATGTCATCTTGAAAGCTTCCAAACATCACATGCTTATGACCCTATCTCATGACCGAATCTTGCTCCCCGTCTTCAAAGCCAGAAAAGAGGATTTTTTATTGATGGAGGTTGCCCTGCTCTTAGATGAAGCAGGTAAGCTGTGCTATGTTTTGATGAAAAGTTTGGATTATCTGGTTTCATCCTGATTTCATCCAGAAGGGCACTTACTGATAGTCGTAGTTTTAGTAAGTTGCAGCCAGTCTGACAGCTCAATGGTCATAGGGGCCACACATAGTCATACATGTAAATCAATAAAGAAAGCATACCCTCAGGCATACCTCTAACTTGGCCAGTGCATACATGAGAACACCCAGACACTCAATCAACATGGAGACCTAATTGTCTGAAACTAACAGGATTTATTGAAACATTAAAACAACACCTTATTAGCACCTAACCTCGAGACTATCCTACACTAAACTAACCTACACTAACTTATCTAAATTTACACCTACAGCTACCTATTCTAACCTAAACTTATCTTAAACATTTAACGCCACACACCAAACATGGTCCCCCCACTTCCCTCAAGAGACAAGATACGAGTAGGACAACATAAACTAAGGCTATACATATACTAACTTAACCTGTATCCTAAACAACTATATATTTGTTGGCAAATTTATTTATTTTTTAATAAACATAGAACCCCATACATAACCCCCTATCTAGCCCCCCCCCCAAAAAAACAATACTAAAACCTACCCCCCAACTATACTTACTCTATCCTACAACTAACCTAATCTATTTAACTAACTTATCACTAACCACCTAAAACCCGCTAAAACAATGTACAACGGGAGAAGGGAAGGAACTGGGAGGCTGTGCTGCAACATGTTCAAAGCGGCTTCAGCTTTTTCTTACAGAACATCAGTAATTCCTTGCATTGTCCTTCTATAGCTGGTCCAACCTTGCCATTATGGCTGCCATGTCCCTCCTCATGTCCGCCTCAAAGTTTGAGGAACTGGCTGCTGTAGGTGGCTGTTGTGGTGGCTGAGTGGGCATAGGTGCTCATGATGTTGGGGGGGTTGGACCAGCTCAGCCCCCCTGACCTCATATGTTGCGCAGGATGTGCCCTGCACAGTTACAGCTTATTTTGGAGGTCCCCTATTTTGAAAGGCAAGCCAAGCCTCCAAAGATTTTTCACACCGATACCTCCTGGCCACCTTCCGGTACCCTGCCTGTACCTTCATGCTGTGGCAGAAACGATCTGCCCTCTTTTCAAAAGCACGCTTCTGTGCTGTGGTCGTAGTGGCAGCTAAAACATGAGGAGAACATGGCATCAAATACTGCATTGGGTTGGGGTAAACCAAACATGCAATGTTCACAGCATCCTCAGATGACAAATGCTCTCCACAAGACATTCCACAACAATGTCAATCTCCAATTCTAGACTAAACTTCCTACCATCCTACCAGCCATCTACCATATCATGTACATGTCACTGGGTTAGCGGCTATCCGTTTGTTGACCATTATGGCCTGGAGGTAAGTGGACTACTGCTTCTTTGCACAACATTTGTGTCATCATACTAGTGAGGATCAAGTGGGCCAACAAGTCCCAAATCCCTGTGCCTTAGTCACTAAGTGGCCCAATGCATGCATCCCATCACTTTGAGATTTCTTGCGCTACAACAAACTTTGGGAAGGCATCATGGATTCAAGGTGGGGTTCACCCGGTTGGGGCACAGGAAAAATTGGCACCAGGAATTCTAAGGAATGCCAATGCATCAATCATGTGTCATTGGGTGAACACCTTCTCAGAGCAGCCGTTACAAGAGGGCACACCATTGCTTACAATGGGCCCCTATGTACAGTTCATGGTTAGTGCCCATATCGTTTGCCCTAAGCCTGAACAGTACATCTATATTGTGTACTGCTTTTGTACCTATTGCCCCCTACCCTTTGGTATGGCTTGCAAAATGTCTTATGTGGTGCACACATGGTGGCTGTATGGGTGTCCTAAGGGGCACAGGAAGTGGCACTGCACTGGGTGCAGCTACAGTATTCCTTCTTATTGAACTACCTGTGCACATGCATGTCTAACATCTCCTGAGTACCAGGTATACACTCAGCATTCACATTCTATACACATGTGATGTGACCAAGCTCCTCACAATGATGGGTAGATCATGTTGGTAAATCTGCACACATCTAGTTTGCTACAATCCGTAGACATGTCCCACATCCATCTGGAGCACAGTTGTATTCTCATTGTGTACTCAACTGACTGTTGGTCAGCACAATAAGGCTATTTGCAAGGCCGCTGCCTCACTTAATATCTGAAGAATAGTGAGGCACCGGTCGTGCAAGTGACTCCTAGTCTCCTAAATAAGCTCCCTAGAGACCTCAACACATGTACATCATCTGTGCCATTTCCTGGGTAACTTAAATCATTGTGTGGCACACAGTGCTATAAAACATGCTGTGACAAATATGTTGGCAACAGGCATGCTAATCAAATAAACAGCACCTCTGACACATATCTTGACTGATATCACTGTGTATGTGGGCATGCTTCCCTTTTCCTAACACCCAGAATTCCATTGGATGACAAGTTGGCACTTTCTATTCTACATCCTCAACATTCCATCAGACATGATGTCTATATCCTATCTCAGATGATGTCATCTCATTGGTCACACATGCCATTGCAACATTGCATTGCACACATCCCCTGGAATGACACATGTGACGCACAAGATGACACTTACTGGCTGCATCTGGGTACCTCTCCAATTGTGTAGGGTGGAGGTCCACCTGCAAGACATGACAGGGACACATAGCTTAGTGATTTTTGAACATTTATGTCCATGGACAACTGTTACACATTCAACTTGTTAAGCTGAGTAAGCAAGTCAACTCTGTGTTAGGACTGAACAACTGCCAAACATTACAATTCTGTCTGTAAGACAAACGGCCAGATAATTGAGGCCCTGGCACCACCAGAGTGTCACTTTCCCTGATGCTCCTGTGGTGCTTTTCACTGCACCATATGTACAAGAATCTGTTATGCAGCTGTTTGTAGCGTAACACCCCCATGTGCATATGCTGCACCTGCTTCACACATGTGTGGCACATAGTAATCACACAAGAATATGCACAGATTTGGCTGCCAGACATATGTCCATGTTTCAGATACATATGTATAACAATATAGGGGGACCGGATACTGGCCATTGGCTAAAATATTGACTCTTGCAGTTGATCTATATGAAAAAGCAGCCAACCACTCAGGTGCTTGCCTATTTACATACACATAGAACCAACACATACCTCCATCATGTGCATGCCATTTGTTACATATGGCACCCCATAGTGTATGTCAGGAAACTGATGTTGGGAACCATGTCAGTATGGTTGCACTTGACATGTTTGGCACTATACATGAATATGCTACATGTGCAAAGTGGAAATTGGCTACTTGATGACATGTAATCACCCAGCCTTAGTCAGATATATAAGTTTACTCCAATGAAGGAACAGTGTAACCAAGTTGATGGTGAGTCAAGAAATTTTGGTTGCCACCTACAGCAGGAATACACAGCTTCCATTCCTCAGCCCTGGTTCTGCCGTCACATGGCACCAGCCTTTCACACTGCCACAATGCTTGCACTTGTCAAATATTTTACATATGGTTAGGTAGTAGTTGCCTCCATTGGCAACATTACCTATAACAATACTTGGACACAGATGTAGCATCATGAGGCATTCACTCCTGCTTACATATGTGTAAATGTCATGTCACTCTGCACATACATGACTCTCGGCACACACACACCCATGACTGACAATACCCCTGCGTCATGTTTCCCATCACTTCAACTTGACTTACCCCATTTACACAGTTGTAATGACCATGATAGATATGTACATTTGTGCTTATGAAACATGTACCCTTGCACCATTGCACATGTGTCTGATATTTAACACCTTATGGGGTATGTGTGGTACACAAATAGGAATGTGCAAGTCTGCATAACTAAGCTCTCCATTTGCTTAAGACACAAAACGTCCTGTCTTGACCCCTGACAAAACATGCTGCAGTCAACCTTATGTCCCCCTGTCATGCACATACAAATGAGGATGTTGCAGTGCAAAGGAGGCACTTCCCAACTGATCCACCAATATGAATCACCAGGTGAACTAGGAGATCTTGCTTTCATGCTATCAGGTCTGCCCAACAGTGCTTTATTTGGTGGTCGGTGTGCACAACTCCAAATATCCACTGTAGGTGGTGGAGCACCTTGCCCCACCGCAGCTTCTGTGCCTCTGTTTTGTAGCCCTGAATGACCCAGCCACCCAATCTCAACATCATGGGAAGGTAGTGTGTTACCACCCAGATGAACCCTCCCAGTTCACCTCCACTCATCCTTTGTGCTCTCCCATTCCCTGACATATTGCAGTTTCCCTCCACTGCAATTACAATACCCCCAAAAATAATAACACACTACCGCACCTAACCCAAATACCCAGGCTATGCTACCCCAAAACAAACACCCAACAATACAATAACAATGACAGGACAAAAACACTACACAAGATACAGCAAAATTACAAAATGCACAGGGCAGCAACACAACACAGCACAAAACTCTTAAAAACCACCCCTCCTCGAACAGCACCATCTCCACTCACCTTCTCACAATCACAGACAAAAAGACTGTAAAGTAAAAATGAAAGTGAAATCACTGTACCATGTATACAGCAAGGACGTCCTGTTTCATCACTTCTGGGCGTGTGCGTCACGTTTTCTGATATGGTCGTTTTTTTTTTTAATGCATGACGGTCATGCATTTTTTTTTCCCATTAGGTCTGACAATGCCTGTCGACTTGCGACTGGCGTGCAGGGGTCAGGCGTCATTTCTTTGAATAGTGTAGTGTGGAGTACTGCTGTTTGTGTCAAAAAGTTTGACGCATGACAGGAATGCATGGATTTTGTTGGAAAGGCTGACAATGCACCCATATTCACATACCTTGTTAAAGGGGCTATGCATGTATGTAGTCAGTATAGTATGGCTATGTGTGTGTATATGTACATTCATATTGTAACGGTAACATCGCAATGCTTTAACATATGTTGCTATGTGTGTGTGATGCATGCGATGACTGATACTGTTTGCATATGTGAATGTGTTGGTATTCTTTGGTTACTGGGAGTGTACATATGTGATGTAACACATAATTGTGGATCTACCGCATTGTCATGTCTGATTTCCAAATGTACGTTTGACAACACTTTAGATATGATGGGCTATGTCCAATAGAGGTTCATGCATGTGATACACTTGACAAACCGTACTCAGAGGATACAGTGGACCACGGCTGGGTTGATTTCACGTAACCCATGGCAGTGTCCACACTGTGGTGTGTTGTATGGTTCAGGGTTCATGATGTTATACTACATGAGTTACAAATGGCTCCCCATGCATCAATGATGCAGGAGATGGTTAACTCGCATGTGTCAATGAAGGTTGCTTCGTGACGTGGGTGTGGAATGACATGTGTAGTGTAATATGTGTAAGGAATGCCAAAGCTGTGTGTTAATGTGATTTGAAACCACACACATCTATCTTCCAGCATGGGCATATGTTGCCCATAGTTTCATGGCTGTGTAGTCATATCAGTGCCACCTATGTTTCCCTATATGGGAACATATCTGAAGGTAATTTAAGGCTGTATGATCATGTGAAATAAAAATATGTCTTCATAAGTGGAAAGTAGACTTTTGTGCATACTCCAATTCACAATACCAGGCCTGTACCAATGAGGTGATACACGTGTGCTGAGAATTCAAACATATGTGTGCAAGCCACAAACTGGGTACATACAATCGACCACAACATGTTTGTTATGACTGTTACATACAATGGCATACAGCTGTGTAGCAGGGTTGCAGTCAAGCAATGATGGCACCCTAGTCATCATTGCTCCAGTGCGACTTTGTGTGCCCACAAAGACCATGGTTGCATGTTTTGACGCAGATTGACGTGCTCCACTCAGCTCAGTCCACTGTGCACATGCAATAAGGCCCCTGACTGTGTCATGAGTCAATGTAGCCTCAGCATGGACGTTAGGGGGTGTTGGGCGGGGATCTCCCCTCATCATGACAGCTCTTCAGCAGCGCAATGCACAGTCCCCTGCAGACAGACACCTGCGCAAATGTGATCCCATGGCCTGACATTTTTTTCTTTGGGGTACTTGATGTCATGCTTGCCCTATCATGTACAGGGGACTGGCTGCTTGTTCGTGTAGGGCATGTCTCAACATTTGGCATGGTCTGACACAAATGGCTATACATTGTTTGTATTTTCCATATGCAGCTTTGTTAGGGGATGTATCTCAAGAGTAACTTGTTTCTGTTTTCCGAACCAGGGGACAGATGATGTCATCTGTCACTGCCTTCTGTCAGAATAATATGCAATGGGCAACTACATCGTTGTTGTTGAAAACATGAATGGGTTATGTACTGACCTAGACATCCTCTGTGAATAAATGTTGTGTGATCACATGGTAACATTGTTGTGTTGCACAATAATTATTGGTCAGTGTGTGTATAGTCTCCAACATTACTGGCATATCTTGTTTGGAATTGATTTGGTCCTACATTGGTGGCATTCTTTAGGATGCTTACCCTTTTTACACATCATCTACAGCAACATTGTCCGGTCATACATGGACAGGATGCTATGTGTTACTTGTGTAATTTGAAGATGTACACAACTTCTTCTTCTGGCTACATGATAGTTCCCCTCCTATTTCCAGGCTTTGCTAGATTACGTGACTTCCACACACACATGAAAGTACACCAGCCACAGTACTTGTGTAGTGTTGAGATATATGTTGTATCTCCAAGTGTATGAGGGAGCCTCCCAGCTGTTCTTTCACATCCTTTGGTTTACAAGGGCATGTACTCACATCTGCAATCCACAAATTATGTCACTTTCACCATGAGTGGATATTGTTGTGTGAAGTCATCTCAGCTATGAATATTTGATTTGCCACATGCAACACTTCTGTCTCCTTCTTCACCTATACAATTTAGGACCTGTGACATGTTTGGACAATGCTAGACTTACATGCACATCCCAAACCGGATTGCCATGTGGGAGACCTAGATATTTTATGGTATTGGTCCCAGTAGGTCACTTTCTTTTGGTCAGGCATGTGAGTATCAATGAGAGGTGTGTTTTCATATGTGGTGTGTGATGGTATCATGCAGACTATACTGGGTTTCCTTGCAGACACATATCAACCATTGTAGGTAATTGCTAACCCTTTCCTACATAGGCCATACACCGTTACCTCAGTCTTCACATGTATTTCCAGATTAGCTGTAGGCATATGTCAAGACAACACAATTGTGTGACGTGTGTAAGAATGTACATTGGAAGTGCTACAGTCTTTGCCTACATTCCACCCACGCATTCATGTGGTGGTGCATTCTCCCATTTTATTGATCATTTCTGGCTATGGGGCATATTTGTGGAGAGTGGATCAGGACCCATTGCTGCTCGACTTGTCTTGTGACCCTTTGCGCACTCCTCTGCCAAAATGTGTGTAATATATTTCTGAGACAGCGCACCATGTGGCAGGGGTGGGACCACTAGTGCTCACAGTACGTAACACCATTGAGATACGGTGCAGGGCTAGGCTAAAACTATTGTCCCTTATCCTGACCAGTCCATGTTGGTCCATTGATACCAATGGTATTCCCTCTTGTCACACCTGCTCAGTGCAGGCGTTACAGCTACCTGTCTGAAATGTGACACAGTTTAGTTCCTTATTTTAAAGTACACCATTTTGATACAGCCCCTACCATATATACACCCCCATTGCATACATCTTGCCTTACCACTTAGTAATTCTGGTGCCTTGAACAGCCAAATGAGCGTGAGTTATGTAACGATGATGTGCGGCATGGAGGTGCTAGACCCTCTTTAATCAGAACCTATGTTCCACTATTCTTTGTAACTGTTGTGGTTTTTTCCTGCTCTCTGTAGTATGAGCAACTTTTCAATGTTATATGTAGCAGAGAAAGCGCACACCATGAACAATCTGGTGCAAAGTGATTTAATGGTGATATTTACAGGGTGATTTTTGTTGTGCGGTATCTCGGTGTAGAGCTTCAGTACAATTTGTTGTCTCCTGCGATCTCCTGCAGCAGTGTTTTGTTGTTCCCCTCCACCTGTGCTGCACCATTGTCATCCTCCTCCTCATTGAGGACATCTACCAGTTCATCCCAGGGGACATTAGTCCGAATATATATGTTATGCAAGATTGCACATACAAGGATCATCTTGCATACTAGGGATGGTGCATACAACAGGCTTCCTCCTGTAAGGGCCAGGTACCTGAACCTTGACTTCAGCAGCCCAAATGTCCTCTCCACCACATTTCTTGTCCTTTTGTGCCCTTCATTGTATGCCCGCTCTTCCCTTCGTTGTCGAGTTGCCAAAAGGAGTCATCACCCATGGCTGGATGCCATAACCCTGATCGGTTGCAAAGGAATGTGAGAACATGTGTCTGTTATGTATATTTGTGGTGTCATACCATGTTACCATATGGCACTATGAATGCAGTGCGACATTTAGTGACCCTTTGTGGCAGATTATCCCTGTGCCAGCCAGCATGGGTACAAGTGTGAAATTCACACAATAGGAGGAATAGCAAAATTGACGCAGGGGATTCTCCAAGGTTCATAGACATGCTTTATCACAGACACTTTCAGTACCTGCACAGAACAGGCGATAGGAAGGGCACACCATAGTTTAGAATGGGTCCCTATGTTGTATGCATGAAATGGTCAGGTATTTCCTCATTACTCCTACAGAGTCCAACTATGGCATCCATTATCTTGATACTATTGCACCTACTCTGCACCATGGTGCGCCATTTATTGTATACGGGACCCACATGGTGGCAGTAGGGTGCCGTAAGGGGGCACATTTACAGTGGTGCTGCTGTTGATGCTGCACACTTTCCTGACATGTGGCCCTCAATCCCTTCATTTTAGACCTGCAGATGAGTGATGTTGTGGGACTTTAAACCTATTTTGTGTATTGTGTCTCATGACACAGGTGTTGTGCCCTGTGTGTAGCATGTGATTCCCATCCCTTTTCCCTTGGAAAAGCTCCTTTTCACACAGTTTAGTTGTTGGCAATTGCTGGCTGCCACACGTGTCTGCATGTGGATCATGCCCAAAGTGTGCACCATTGTAGGGTTTGTTTAGTGATGCATGCAAGCGTTTTCAGACACCTATGTGACAAGAGAGGGAATGATGTGTTTTTCTGCAGTGCCTTGCATCGCATGACCAGTCATGCTAAGTCCTATGTCTCCTTATTCACATGCATCTTTGGCATCTCCCAGTACATTGTTAGTAGTCCAGCTCCCACAGTGCCCTGTTGGCACCCTGGTATCATGTTAGGGTGTTGTGGAATTACCAGGTATGATTGTAGGAGTGCTGTGAGGTGTCCATCCCTACACATGGTCTTTCATGGCTGGTGATGTGTGCAGCACAATGCACCAGAGAGGTGAAGGTGGACGCAATGGGTATGTCTGGTATGTTTAGGTGATATGTAGTTGATGATGGCAGCACTTGGATGGCATTTAATATTGGTGCCACCAGCTTCTACACCTTGGCAAATGGGGGACTGTACCTATATCTTAATTTTTTTCCGTTGAAATGGCCAAAGGCATTCACAACACTGAGCTATTCCTTGATCGGTATAATGTGTGTGGGATCTGTATTTAGTTGTCAAACAGTAGACACTTGTAGTGGTTTGGGCCCAGCTTCTGTATGCAAAGGGGTCATAGCTTCACCTGTCCTTCACGTGGTGTGCCAGTCAGGTTGTGGCTGTTTTATGTACATATGGTTGAATGTGTGTGTGGTGTGTACTGAATGCAGTGTAGTGTGACATGTGGCATATGTGTTGTTGTCTGTACATCTGTGTTCCCCTGCACATGTGTGTTTAGTGTGGGGTATGTATTATTTGTCCCACTAGTTTGGTGTGTTGTCTGTGTAATGATTGGTATGGTGGCTTACCTAACAGTAGTCCATTGCCATATTGTCCATCCTGGAACTGCTTGTTGATGGTGGAGTGCCAGAATATGTAGGCATCATGGATGCTGCCGGGATATTTAAACTTAAACTTCGCACTTGTATAGCGCAGTACTCACCCGTTAGGGTCTCAAGGCGCTGTACGCATACCGCTGTGGAACCCCTACTGGCTTTTCCCTGTGAGGGACCCATTCCTGGGCAACCCCCAGGGTGAAGCCAGGCATCCAAGCGCTGTCAGGGCCATTGTTGAGATTAAGCAAGCTATTACACAGAGTTACAGAGTGGGACCCATTAATTAGATTAGGCACCGAGGTGAGAATTATCTGGTCCAAGGGAATTGAGCCCAAGACCTGCTGAGGCCCTGGTCCGGGGCCAGATCTCTGCATCAGGGTCTGCCGCTCTAACCATTGTGCCACACTTCTCCACTTGGCTACGATGTTGATGTGAAGAGCCCACGGTGGTCCACAATGGCCTGCGCATTTATAGAATGGGTGTGTTTGCGGTTCCTGTAGAGCTGTTCCACTGCAGCAGGTGGCACAAGTTGGACATGAGTTTAGTCCATTGCACCCAGCACATGCAGAAACCCAGCAATTTGGTAGGAACCTTGCTGGATCTCCTGCTGCAGTTGCTGGGTGTTGGGGAAGCAGATGTGGTGGGGTGTGAGGCGTATGATTGCGTCCAGAACCTTTGTAAGGAAGGCCGAGAGGAATGGCTGGGAGATGCCACCCACTTGTGCACCAGTTGTCTGCAACGATCCTGACGCCAGCATATGGAGGACAGCCAGGAGTTTGGTAATGAGTGGAATAGTTGTTGGAGTTTCCTCCCTTGCAGTGATGTCTGGCGCAATGTGGTGCAGCAGGCGTACAATGGTCTCCCGCTTCAGACGGTAAGTCCTGATGACATCTTGTTTCCTGAGCGCAAAGATGGTTGTGCACTGTTGAAATATCTTCCCCCGTCTTTTGCGCTGCCTTTGTGGCTGCTGTGGTGGTGTTTGGGGTTGCTGCAATGGTGCCGGTATGACCTGTTGTCATCGCTGTTGTCCGCGACCTGTGCCAAGCTGGAACATTAACAGTTCCATGTTGTCCGGTGGTTGCCAATACTCCTTCTGTGTGTTTTCCATATGTAGTAGTGTGTGGACCTCATCTTAACGCCTGGTCTGACCAGGCTTTAAAATTTGACGCTAATCGGACTTTGCGTCATGTTTTGGGACCGGTTCCTTAATGTGTGTCGTTTTTGTGTCAGACAGCAAATATGGCGCTGTAGGGCTAGCGTCATTTTTTGGGAGGGAATGCTTCCTTGCATGTCATTGTGGCTAAACAATGCAAGGTGGGGTGGCGCTCCCAAAAAATGATGCAAACTCTGATATTTTGACGCTAGATGGGTCTAGCGACAAAATATAAATATGTCGATAGGTTAGCGTCACTTTTGCATCAAAATTTATGGTGCAAAGGTGGCGCTAAGTTTCCTTAAATATGAGCAGAAATCTCTTAGATTTCCTTGTGGCATTTTTTTGGTCCCCCTAAAGGGGGAACACCCCCTTTGCATACATTATGCCTGGTGCAGGCAAAATGTAGCGCAAAGGGTTACAAAGTGGCGCAACAGATGCATTGTGCCACTTTGTAAATATGGAGTAGCGTTTTTGGCTTTCTAACACCACATTAGCGTAAAAAAATTGATGCTAATGTGGCGTTAGAATGTTGCTAGAGACTAGAATGGCACAGTGCATCTCCACTTTTCTTGCACCCCTTAGCACCCCCCCTACCACCCCCATGTGTGCTCCGTATTTAAAACACAGCCCACCATGGCTCAGGGTAGGGGGCAATAGTGTCATTATTTTTGACACTATTGATGTATTCTGCAGGAGTAAAGCCAAAATGTTGGTGCTACTCCTGCAGAGTACATAGGGGCCCATTGTAATCAATGGCATGCCCTTGTTTAATGCCTGCTCTGAATAGGCGTTAAAAGTGGCCAAAAAAACGGGCGCAAGGAAGTCTCTTACATTTTCTTGTGCCATTTTTTGGGCCCCCCTAATGGGGGAAAAACCATTTTGCATGCATTATGCCTGGCGCAGGAATAATGTGGCACAAAAGGTTACAAAGTGGCACAATGCATGCATTGTGCCACTTTGTAAATATGGCACAGCGTTTTTGGCCTTCTAACGTTACATTAGCATAAACAAAGTACGCTAATGTGGCATTAGAATTGCGCTAAGGGCTCTTAAAAATGCCTCAAAGTGTTTTAGTGATTGGACTCGCATTTTACTGGAATAATCAAAAGTGATATAAATCACTTCACCTGAGAGCGCTGCTGAGCGGTGCCCAGAAGGTACGCAGACCATCAGCTTTCTAGCTTGTACCTCTGTGGTGCACAACATCAGCCCCAAGTGCATAACATGACACCAGGTGGATCAGGGATGGGATCCAAGTCTGTATCTTGCAAATGGATCTTCTGAGCTGTCACTCACCTCCTTGCCTCCAGCACCTTTTCCCGGCTCTAGTGCCAGGGGCGCAGGTTGGGGTGGAGATCAGGAGTGCATCAAGAGGATCACAGTTGCCGAAGGCTCAATTGTTTATGAACAAACAAACCCTCTACAACTATAACACCTGTTAGGCAACCATGGCTTTTAACATAATTTATCTCAGACTACCAGACTTGTCACACATTTGTAAAATAGGTTGTGTGCGAATGCTTACGTATCTAAGTTGCAATGCAGCACTGATATCTTCTGGCATCTCAAAAACTAACCTCCACCTAACTTAGAAGAATTTACATCCTCACGCTTGTAGAGTTAAGGAGGGCGGCTCTGCAGCACTGTCATGAAGAGAAAACCCCAAACTAAGCTTCACCATGTGACATATGGGGCAAAGTATGAAGACTGAGAAGACGGCATGCATGTGGTGGATGTTCTTTAAATATGGCAGTGTTCATAAAATACATGCATGTATCCAAAAGGTTGTACAGATCTATGAGATTACGGCTTGTGAGCTGAAGAGTGCACTTATGTTGAGGAAATGGCTTTCACTTGTAATATTTTTGGAACCAAGAGTAGATATAGCTGGGCAGATCTTCAAGTCCTTGAAGAAGAGATGGAACTCATAAATTGACTTTAATGACACCAGATACAGTCCCCGTGCAAGTCCATGTCCACTCTTTGAATGACATTTGAGGCTCCGGAACCAGAACGCCTCTAATGTGAATTGTTTTTGATAAAGTGGTTCACCATCACACATCATGAATCTGCATACTGAGTGGTTGCTTTGCTGGTCAAAATTTTCCAACAAAAGGAATGTCAGCAAGTATTAGCTAATGCATACTTTGTTGTCACAAGAAGACTTCATTCCCCTTTTGGGTAAATTAATACCATTGTCCCTTTCACAGGCTATTCCTACCTCTATATAAAAAAGACATTCTCAATCCTGCAGGAAAAACCCAACCTCATTCCCCACTCGCTACTCCACCTTAATATCAACTCCAGAATAGTGTGCTATTAGAATATTGTGGACAAAATACTGAGGACCAAAATATTGTGAAGGTAAGGTTATATAGGTGATTATAGAACTTCATTAAACAGCAGAACTGCTGACTCGTACTGCTTGCAGGCCGGGGTGTCACGTCTCATTTGGGAGCCGACCAGGTACTCTAACTTCCAGAAAAAATTCTCCTTTGGCAACAAGGATATGCGCACTCAGGGCTCTGCATAGATTCCTTTATTTTCAATGACAGTGACTCCAACACATGCTACAGGTACTTATAGGTTTAGTTTACTTCACATATATTTACCTTGACAGTACCTATATATCCAAGGTGCATTGATATGGAGTTCAGAATAGTGCTGGAATAATGCCTAAATTCAGAACATTCATATACCACCCATGCATCAAGGGAGCATCCTATGGGTGGTACATAGGTGTTCCCATGCAACCACTCGTAGTTGTTAACTCAAAGCACTAAGGGGCATATTTATACTCCGTTTGCGCCGGATTTGCGTCGGTTTTTTTTACGCAAATTCGACGCAAAACTAACTCCATATTTATACTCTGGCGTTAGACGCGTCTAGCGCCAAAGTCCATGGAGTTTGCGTCACTTTTTAGCGTGGACACCTACTTTGCGTTAATGATATGCAAGGTAGGCGTTCCCGTCTAAAAAATTGACTCCGAGGCATGTGCGCCGTATTTACACTTCCGGGCAAAAATCACGCCCGGGAGTGGGCGGGTCAAAAAAATGATGTCCAGCCGCTTTTGCGTAGTTTTTTAGCGCCTGGTCAGGGCAGGCGTTAAAGGACCTGTGGGCTCGGAAGGAGCCCAGAGGTGCCCTCCCATGCCCCCAGGGACCCCCCCTGTCACCCTTGCCCACCCCAGGAGGACGCCTAAGGATGGAGGGACCCATCCCAGGGAACATAAGGTAAGTTCAGGTAAGTAATTGTTTTTTTTTTTGTGGCATAGGGGGGCCTGATTTGTGCCCCCCTACATGCCACTATGCCCAATGACCATGCCCAGGGGACAGAAGTCCCCTGGGCATGGCCATTGGGCAAGGGGGCATGACTCCTGTCTTTGCTAAGACAGGAGTCATTTCAATGGGGGTTGGGAGTTAAAAAAAATGGCGCAAATCGGGTTGAGGCGAAAATTTTGCCTCAGCCTGACTTGCCCCATTTTTTGGCGCCCATGCTCCATATTCCCCTACGCCGGCGCTGCCTGGTGTACGTCATTTTTTTTCACGCACACCAGGCAGCTCCGCCGGCTAACGCCGGCTAACGTCATTGAATAAATACGGCGCCCGCATGGCGCTTCAGAATGTCGTTAGATTATTTGACGCACAACTGCGTTGGCGCAGTTGTGCGTCGAAAAGTATAAATATGGCCCTATCTTTTTTGTCTCCTTCAGGCCAGGGCAAAGTTGTAGAAAGCTTTGATTTCACCATCCTTTCTAAGTCTGCATGGTTTCTGCACCGTAAAAATTGTACACACATACAAACTTGAGGAAGTTTAAAAGAAGGTCCAAGCATAGTATTTTTTACTGGAATTGTACCCTTCCAATACAAAACCTATTCTATACTCCAGCTCACATGTTTGTATAATGGTGCAAAGGCGTGTTTGTGGTGATAGGCAGCCAGAAAGTGGACCAGTGCTTGGGAAGAGAGATGCAGCACCATATTTTTGTAGATATTATGCTGTGCTGTTCTCTTTTATGCTATACATTGCAGCAAGTTTGGTTGCTGTGCTGTGTTGCATCAAAAAATAGTACATTTTCCCCGACTGTGCTTTCTCAAAGGCTGTCTTCAATGCAGCTGCAAATACTAAGAATTAATTAAGTTTCAGGAATGTTGTACTACCTGCTACATAATTTTCCTGTATAATACCCAGGTGGTGGCAAATACCATGAAGCAGGTAGGGATAACTTGCCTCTTTGCAAAGAAGAGGAGCCAAGCTCAGTAGTTTCTTCAACTCATCTATTCTGATATTGCTCAATGTCCAAACAAAGTGTCCCAAAAAGACTTATTTTTTAACTGTTTTGCAGGCTTGCAGGGGTTCTCTGTGACAAGCTAATTGATCTGTGGAACTACGTGCAGCTATAGCCCAAATAGCCTACAATAAAACGCCGGGTACAGACAGCCTGCCGATAGAATGCTATGCTACGTACTCTGCACATCTTGCCCAACCATGTTAGAAGTCTTCCAGGAGGCATGGACACAGGGAGAGTTACCGGCATCACAAGGGGAGGCACTGATTGTAGTTTTACCTAAACCGTAACAGGACCAAACAGATGTACGGTCATACTGCCCACTGCCTCTGCTTAGTCTTGATTGTAAAATACTGGCAAAATATTAGCAAACAGACTCCTTCCACTCGTCAAGAAGCTGGCCCATGAAGACCAATCTGAGTTCATACCAGACCGCAGCACGTTCCTTAACATTAGGCCTTTTTTTTGTACAATACACAAGATCCCACCTGAGGCGCATGACCGAGTTGCAGTGTCATTGGACATTGAGAAAGCATTTGATAGCTGGGAGTTCTTGTTCATGGTGCTGAAACATATGGGCTTTGGCCAGAGATTCCTGAAATGGGTCTGCAGTTTATAAACTGAGCCGACGGCCAGGGTGAAAACAGGGCACCTCATGTCTAATAGCTTCCCGATTTCCAGAGGCACCAGGCAGGGTTGCCCACTACGGCCACTGCTATTTGCACTCGACATGGAGCCCTTATCTTGCCATCTGTGCTGATGTGCTGGGGATTTGGGAGTCTCAAATGTGGGCACTTAACATGTTATTTCACTCTATGCGGACATTGCGTTGATATATCTTAGAGATTCATACACTTCCTTACCGGACTTGATGACCCTTCTGAATACCTTTGGGGAGTTCTCAGGCCTCTGGGCGAATTGGTCGAAGTCCTGTTTATTTCCTCTGACCCCGATTCCTCCATCCCTTAGGGATATATGCTCAGTTCATCATCTACCCTAGTGCTATGAGCCCATCAAATATCTGAGCACTACACTACTCTACAGAGGCTCTTAGGGACGGCAGTTTGGGCCGTGGGCTTCCTTCAATCCCGACTCTCTTCCCTTCTGGACCTCCTTGCCACTAGGAAAGGTAGTGATAGCTAAGATGCTTATACTACCTAGACTGCTTTACTTTTTTTGCAGCCCTTCCCATATTGTTCCCCAGGAGTTGTTTTTGTGAACTGAATAGTCTATTACTGTGGACACGGCAGATGCCGTGTGGCATTAACCACTATCGAGCACCCACTCACAGAGGGGGGGATTAGGTGCACCAGACTTCAAACTTTATTATGCTGCAGCACAAGTGCAGTGACCCCTGTGATGGCTTAGCGAATCCCCTAGCGCAGAAAAAAAGATGGTGCGAGCGAGAAACCACTATTTATGCATGGTTAACTGATCACACACGTCATCCACATGGGGGGACTATCCTGATGTGGATAGCTCGAAAGTGCTAGGATCGATTTGTGCGGGGCACATCTCACATCCCCCCATACCCCCCTCTGATCCCTAAATCCCAGATGCCCGGTGGACCCACCCTAATTGTACACCATGATTTAGTCCCTTGGACCGAAGGGAGATTCATGACCCTGGGGGATCTTTTCAGTGATGGGGCCATCATGTCCTATGTAGACATCATGGAGCTTTCCTCCGTGGGGCCAAACCATTTCCTAATCTATCATGCTATTCGCCGGTTACTGCGAAGCATATGAGGCGCTGGGGATGAAGAACCACCACAGTCACCTGTCCTGCACACATTGCTCTCGGACATAAGCCAGATAAGAATCAAATCATTACTATACGCAGCACTATACACAGCGTTCCACCTAGCAAGTGCTCCCTCCATGATCACATTGGTATGTGATCATGGAGGGAGCACTTGCTAGGTGGAACGCTGTCCTTCCACAACAACTAACCTTAAAAACATGGGTAGGGGCACTTTGTCACGTGCAGGATGTCTCCCGCAACCCCCGATTCAGGTTCACTCAATTTAACTACATTCATCAGGCATACTTAGCCCCTCATCACATTAACTGTATGTTCCCCAATTCCGCACCTCAGTGACCAAGATGTGGATTAGTAATGGTGGGATTTTACCATATGGTGTGGGACTGCCCCCCATTATTGAATGCACGGCACCTCATTACCCCTCAGATTGCAGAAATAATGAACACTCATTGGCCCCTACTCCTGAATAATGCCTTTTGGGAGTACAACCCAGAGCCAAAAATGACAAATAACTCCACAGATTTATAGATCTAGCATATATTTTTTATAAGAGGCAATTAGCCATGCACTGGAAGGCACCCTTACCGCCGGACACTACTAAATGGTCCCAAACGTTCCTACTGTGGGCAAAAGCGGAGGTAAGCATCTTACGCTAGTTGTGGGATAGAAGCCAGCTACAAACGGGAAGTGTAAACTGGGATATGCTTGTGGCGAAGTGGTAGGCTAAAGATGACACTCACCAACCATGTAGAGGTTACGAAACAACAAGACACTACTCTTTACCTACATATCCTCACATACCAGTGATACTGTATCACAGTTCTAAATAGCTTGGATTCCAATTTATGATAACTCCGGCGGGGAGGTCGCCGTGTAGGCGGCAGACACTCTGTCGAGAGTTTGGCAGTCGGGCTTTCCCATCCACCAAACTCATAATGAGGCCCTGAGTCGTAAGATGGCTGCCACTACGTTCTGGTTGAGGTGGCCTCCCAATTATATGGATTTAGCCTTACAATTGTGCTGCAGTGCTTTTCTCTCTGTGCATTTGATTGGATTTATCCCCCATCATTTGTTTATGTAATTATTCAAGAGCATTGGTTAAGCTGCCCATTTTAGTGTCCATCTTTGCTTGGTTTTCAGCTAATTGATTGACCACATTGTTGAAGCCAAATGAAATGCACTGCTGCATGTTTGGTCGTTTTTTGTTAACTATTTTCATCTGCTTATGTTGCAGAAGCTGAACTTGTAGCAGGGAACCCTTAAGGCCACCAAACAACTGGGTATGTGCAGCTGTAACTTCCAACAACAATGCTTGGTTCCCATGAGATGCCTCACGTGCCGACTGGTAACACGCACTGGCACACATTACTGTTGTGGCCTCACAACTGGCTGCAGGATTGGACTGTGAGGCTGTTCCAGAGCCTCATCATCCAATGATAGTGCCTATGGGGAATATGAAACATTGCTACAGTGGCCATGAGCTGTGGTTGGCTGATTGTCTATTTCAATGAGATCTTCCACCACCATGTGTAAGTCATCCTGTCCCTCCACATTTGTGCCATCATGGTCTTCCTCAGGTTGATCTGTTTAAAGAATGGACTTCCAATTAATTTGAACAAATATTAAACTACAAAGGCCATAATTTAAGAAAAGTGGTGCTGCATCCAATGCAGCACCATTTTTCTTGCGCCCTCCTACCGCCACCATTTGTGCGCCGTATTTAATATACGGCACATAATGGCACAGTGTAGGGGCAATAGCATCAACATTTTTGACGCAATTGATGTGCTGTGCAGGATTAGTGCCAAAATGTTGGCGCTAATCCTGCAGAGTACATAAGGGCCCATTGAAAACAATGATATGCCCCTTTTTAAAGCCTGCTCTGTGCAGGCATTAAAAATAGCTGCTAAAAATGGTGCAGTGAAATCTTCTAGATTCCACTGCACCATTTTTGTGGTCCCCCTAATGGGGGAACTCCCCCCTTGCATATATTATGCATGACGCAGGCATAATGTGGGGCAAGGAGTTACAAAGTGGTGCAATGCATGCATTGTGCCACTTTGTAAATATGGCACGGTTGATTTGGCCTCATTGGGCCACATTAATGTCTTAAAAAAACAACGCTAATGTGGCATAAAGAGGCGTAAGTCCCTCTTAAATCTAGGCCAAAATGTTTTGGACTTACTTCAAGATGTTGCAGGTGCTGATGTACCAACACTCACAAATCCCACAACTGCCTCTGGCTCCAAGGTAGACTACACCATAGTCTCCAGTGTAGTGGGCGGGGGACAGTAGAAGGGCCACCTCCTGTTGTCTGGGACTCACTCAGCCATGTAGCAACCTTTTCCTTTCTGCTGCCCCCAGATTTCTTCAATGGAGTGCTGGGTGACATCTACAGCATTGATTTTCTGCTGAATCTCCTAACAAATTTTCTTTTTTTGTGCCTCTGGGAAAGTTATGGGTGACCTTCCAAACAGGAGCTCATGATTGTTGCAGCCCTCTTCTGTCAGGATCTTAAGTTCCTTTTCTAAAAACTTGAATGTACTTCTTCTGCCCCCTTACTCCTTATCTGCTTCTTGGCTGGCCATTGTTGGGGTAGGAATATGTGGCTTGCTCGTCCATATCGCAATTTGCCCTATAAGCTGTGCATTACGTCCTCTCTGGCTGCTTGCAGGCTTGAAATGAGAAGCACTTCCTGGTTTTAAGGGTCATTATCCAGAACCAGGAAGTGCTTTTCTCTATGTGCGTTCATAATTTCTGACAAGGTTTGCAATTTTGGTATTCACAAAATGCGATTGCCAAAAGAAAAAAGAGACTAAGGGCATCATTTATACTTTTTTAGCGCCATCGTTTTCTGACGCAAAAATGGCGCAAACTTACAAAATTCAATTATATTTTGTACCTTTGAGCAGCTTTCAAGTAAAAAAATGGCACAAGTGCATCACTAAAAAAGTATAAATCAGGCCCTAAATGTGATTGCCAAAATAAAAAAGAGACTACTTTGCACGCTGCAAATTGTGCCCCAAAAACAAGTACTTTCTGATTTGTGGTTTCCTAATTGTGATTTACAAAAAGTCATAATTTCGAAATCGCAAATCAGGACTTTTGTTCATCTAGCTCTTGATGCATAACAGAAAAGGCCTGTCCTGGATATGAGGAGCATACTACATCCAACATAGTACAAAAGCAATGTAAACCTTACATATGATTCATGAAGCCACTCAAGGCTCACTGTGCATGACCCTGAGTGGCTCCATAAATCTGGAGTAAGACAACCCAGTGCAAATTGCATCATTGCTTTACTCGCCAATGGAAGGTGTCCCATGCGCATTGTGCGGGTGTCCCCACACAACTCCCATGGTTTTTGATACATTCCCAGTTTCATCAGACCTGGTAGACCTGAGAATGGGCCAAAAAGATACGCCAGATGAGGTGTAACGAGAAGAAATATGTTTATTTTGCCTTGTTACTTCCTCTTTCATTGTGTGCTGCATTGTGCAGCACCCATAGAAAGAGGAATATGCCTCTCAGGATTGTTTTTGAGCAGGAAGGTGTTCCTTTCTGCACAAAAGCAATCCTGCATGCAATGCAGGCACTCTTGCACCAGGGAGTAAGGTTGCCTGCATTGGCGCTAGGCAACCCACTGTGTGCCAGCATAGGGGAAAATGCAGGAATGCGCCATATTCGCTTAAATAAGGTGCATTCCTGCCCTTTCTCTGTCATGCAATGCTGCTCTGCATGACATTCTGGTAAATAAGCCCTTAGGTTCACAGCAGTTAAAGGCTTGCCCTGCAAACCTAGCTGTATAACAAGAAAAGGTCTGTCCAAGTTTTATACTCTTGATAAGAAAAGGACTGTCTCTTGATTTGTGTGGTCGCCCCTTTAACAAAATCGAAAGCCTTCCTTCCTTCCACAGCCAATGTGAACACATCATAAAGAAAAGATCATTCTGAACAGAAGGGGTGTTTTTATTACACCCTATTCTCACTTGAATTGTTAAATGTGTATTTTGCTATTTTACAAGCATCTAGAAATGTTGTAAAAGTCACTCTTCCTGCCCCTGGCCTGTCAAATGAAAGTCCCTGATTTATAAACGAATCATAACAATTTGTATACAATAAAATGAGCATATTTTACAAGATGCTTGCCAGGAACATTAAGCAATTTAACAGGTATACTGCAGCCACGTGTGAAAATGCTCAGGATTTGTGGAGCGGAAGGGATGTGTATGAGAGTCTTGATTTAGCTGGAATACTTTCGAGGTGACTGAGGTCAGGAGCTGTCAGTTTCACAGTGTGACCTTATTTTTTCTTAGGAGAAACTGGGACTGCACACAGGGGCCGGGTCGAATGTTCTCCTTCCCCCAGTTTTACAAAACAATAGGACTGGCCAGTGGTGGCTACAAAGATCTTAAAATGACTTGAGCGTAGGAGAACACAGCTACCTTTATACAATGAACTCCACAAAAGAATATACAAACAAATAGGCATTATCCCTCCTTGAGGTGGAATTAGTAAACTGAACAGGCAAATGCTCTTCACCTTCATGGACCCACACCTGTGCAGACCAGGGGATCATAGTTTCTGGGATGCAAATGAGCTGGTACAGGTTGGAGCCCACTGGGAACCCTCATTTGCCCATGTGAACTTTCCTTCTGTACCATTCCTCATGAGTCTTCTCTGCCCATCGCCTCCACTCTTGTGCCCAGATTTACAACACACTGGCGCACCGCGGTGCTGCGCCAAAAATAGCAGCCCCACACTGCACCAGTTTGGAAACGCAGGGATGCGTCGTATTTACAGAAACACGGTGCACCCCTGTGTTTCTGCCGGCGCTGACTCAAGCTACCTGCGCCAATGGAGGCATCCTTGCACCATTGTGCAAGGGTGTCTGCGTTGAAGGCAATGATTGTTTTTGTGCAGGAAGGTGTCCCTTCCTGGACATAAGCAATCTGCCAGGGCGATTTGACACTTCTATGTGTGTTGCAAAATGCCAAATGTTACAGGGGAACAACAGAGCGGGGTGCAAGCCACAGAGGAGGCTAGCAAAGAGGCGAGCTTCACAGCAAGCAATGAGCCAGCCCCCTAGGGTACCCGAGGAAGGGGAAGGAAAACCTGCCAGCCAATAGATAAGACTGTCCCTGGGCAACCCTCCTATCGTAGCCAGGGAGACTGGCCAGGTCAGCCTCATCCCATTGTCACTAAAAGAAAGGATCTGGTGTAAAGAATATATAGATATATTCACACTCTTAGAGGTACGCCAGGCAGGGTTAGACCTAACTGAAAGAAGAAAAGAGAGACAGGTGGAAACCAAGGAGAGAAACATAGAGAATTGGCTGCAGGCCTTCAGGACGCTGGCATGCGTCTTGGTGGAAAAATTTCCCCAGAGCATGGCGGCTCTGTTTCTGCACAAGCAAAAGTTGTACGAGGCACAGCAAAATTACCAAAGAGATGCCTGGTTTCGCTATGACGAGGGCTTTAGAGAGAAAATGCAAACATGACCAGTTATAGTCTGGGATGATCGGGATGAGGAAGGCTTCACAACCTATATGGTAGCAGCGAGGGGGTCAGCGGAAGGGAAACACCATTTCAGACAGCTGGACCAGAAGGGAGGCAGGACGGGATCCTCCACGGCACCAAAGCAAAAACCTTACTCGGGGTGGGGGAAAGCCAGGGAAGGGCTGCAACACGGCCTGCTGGAAATATGATAAGGATGAATGCTAGTGGGGGCAGCCCTGTAAAATGTTAGGCATGCCTGCAGCAACAGCGGGGAAAACACCACGGTATTGGATGCAAAAGGGCTAAAGGAGCAGGGGACAGAAAAGGCAACCAGAACAAGAAGTAGAGATCCAGTAGAGGTGACAAGATGGAGGAAGCAGAGTGAAGTCACATCTCTGCCTACACCCATAAAACCGCAGCTTAACTACGGTTATTGAACATCTACCCTAAAGATACTGAGAGGCAATAACTAGCACAAGGGTTCATAGAAGGTTCCACAATCCCATACCAAGGCCCTAAGATTCAGCGCTTTTGTCGGAACCTGAAATCAGTTTTGCCTAGCCCTGTCTAGGCAGAAGGTGGATAAGGAAGTTCATTTGGGTAGGATTGTGGGCCTTTTTTTAGAGCCGTCTCTCAAAGACTAGGTGGTATCATCCTTAGGAGTGGTGCCCAAGAAGAAAGCGGGACAGCTTAGGCTGATCCATCATTTATCCCACCCACCAGGTGAGTCTGTCAACGACTGGCTAGACCAAGACAGCTGCTCGGTGTCTTTTGCCACCCTAGGTGATGCAATGGACCTGATTAGAGCAATAGAGAGAGGGGAAGAATTAGCAAGCTAGCATTGAATCTGCCTTCTGCCTCTTGCCAATGCACCCGGGCAGCTATCATTTGCTAGGTTTCAGTTTAGACAACAGTTACTACTATGACAAGTGCCTACCTATGGGATGTTCGATTTCCAGAACTTATTATCAGACCTTTCGCAGTTTCCTAGAGTGGGCACTAGTTGCCCAACACCTGACAGAGGGATGGATTCAGTAACTCAACGACTCCTGTTCATCAGGAAACCAGGTTCCTTTGAATGTGCAGATATGCTGGGCCAATTTCTGGCACTGGCTGGGGAACCTGTGGTTCCATTGTCGTATGACAAAACAGGGGGCCCAACCATATGGTTTTCCTTAGTTTGAGTTAGACACTGAGGAGGGCTTGTGCAGGCTGCCAATGACTATAGTGGAAGAGCGTAAACAGCTAATTGATCCACTGCTTTTGGAAAAAAGCCACCCTGGGTGAGATGGGGCAGCTGCTAGGCAGACTCAACTCCGCCAACCACATGATCCCAGCATGGAGGCCATTTGCTAGGCCCCTGGCATGGTTGACTAAAGGGCTGACAAAGAGAAAGCACAGGGTCAGTCGTACACAGAGGTGAAGGATGATCTCAACCAATGATCAACCTTCTTGGCCGGGTTTAACAGGACCCTGATTTGGCGTGAAACCTAAGTGTCTCAGGCAACTAGAGCTCTTTACCGATGCGGCTGGGGATCAAGGCTTCGGGGCCATTCTGGGCTCTGCATGGGCAGTAGCCCATTGGTGAGTGCAGTGGCATGAGAAAGGGATCACCAAGCAAATTACACTTCTGGAGCTCTTTCCTATCATAGTAGCATTCTCCATATGGGAAAAGCGCCTCACCAACAGGCAAATAACTCTTTGGAGGGACAACCATGCGGTGGTCCAAGCCTCAAATATTGGGACTGTGCGTTGCCTGATTCTGGTGTGTGCACTAAGGCACCTGGCCAGCTGCTAGCTCAGAGTCAATATAGTGATCAGGGTCAGGCACATTCCCAGCTTGAGAACGGAGTGGCTGATGCAGTGTCTCGTTTTCAGTGGCAGAGATTTAGAGAGCTTGCTCCTCATGCGGATCCTGTCATGACACCAGTACCACAGGAACTCTGGAACCTGGTAGACCCCACCTGACCGTACTGGTGGAAAAAGCCCTGGCCCCCTAAGACAGTGACAATATATCATAAGTGCTGGGAGACGTTTTCAGGAAATAACCGGTGCACAAGGGTATGGCGAGTTGACAAGTGGAGATGTGGAAACAGGCATACACTGGGCCTTCACAAGGGAAAGAAGTAGACCATGGGCACAAACTCACATTAGCACACCGTCCAACTAGGTGAGGTTGGCAGGTGGCAAGGAACCCAGGCTACCTTCTATTGTTGGGCGGCTATGAAGTGATGGGGGCGTTTACAACCTAAGCAGAAAGATTAGAGGTGGCCCACAGAACTCAGCATTTTACAGAAGCTGCTTGCGGGACTTCACAACATTTGCAGGTAAGAACACAAGCTGCTACGTTTTAAGGCAGCTTTTTCTCTGGCCTTTTTCAGGACCTATGCGGTCAGTGAGCTAGTAGCCCCCTCCAGATTCAATCCAGGGTTATCGTGCATGAGGGGCGATGACCTAGACATGGGAGAAGGTTACCTGACAATCCACTTACGTAGGTCAAAGACAGATCAGGAGACCAAAGGCAAGCACCCACGTTTGAACTGCCTGGGGGACAGCAAACGCTGCCCGGTGTGCTGCGTGAGTAGTTCCCTGCAGTGCAGCATGCAGACAGGCCAGCCTTTTTCCGGCACGAGGATGGCTCGTACCTCAGCCACTTCCAATTTAGCGCAGTCTTCAAAATGGCCATTGGTGCAACAAGCCTTCTACTGAGAGGATTCACGTCACAGTAATTTAGCAACTGTGCAAAGGGGGATGTGCAAAGAGGCGCACACTGATGATGAAATATGCAAAACAGCTTCAATCTTCTCCACTCAGCACATCACACAGGCCTCCGAGGACAGGACCCTGATGGAGTGATGAACGGAGAGCTACTGAGAACCATTGCATCAGTCCTGCCTGGCTGCCCCTGACTCTTGGCTGCAGTTCCTGATTCCCCGTGAGGGCAGGCACTGCTGCAAGTCAAGTCAAGAACTGACTGAGCGACAAGATCAACCTGTCTGTGCATAGCAGACATACCTGGCAGGCCAGGACCTGCAGTGCCTGCCAGCCCCACTGCACCTGCTGCTGCTCACAACGCATCCACCAGGGCAGCATCTTATCTCTAGTGTGATGTGTCTGTGTTGTGGTGGCTGGTGGGATGAGATTTAACTTTTGATTTAATTATACATTTCATATAATGCCATGTTTTATTCGGTGGAACTTTTAATGTGATGTTAAATGTTGTTTTTTAAGTATATTTTGTACTGTAAATGTTTTTACGTTATGTAACACATATGCTGTATTTCATCATATCTATTTTTTAATATGCGCTGCATGTCACACAAAGTATAGTTTACATTGAGTATGTTGTATGATATACGTTGCATATTAAACATGTTCGTAAGGTTTTCTTTGTTATTTATGCTTGTTGCATAATACTTTTTAAATGAAGTTACATTTATATGCTTTTATGCAATACCATATTATATACATTGTCAAACTATGTTATTTATCAGATTATATGCCATATATATTATTTCATGGTGCAATACTGTTTTATGTTAAGTTTTGGTTATCATTTTTTGCTATATCTTCTTACGCTACGCTATTTTATCGGCATGTCAAGCAGTTGTGTTACATTATTAGTATCTTATAGTGTGTTATCTTTGTGCATAACTCGTGCATTACAAGAGTCACCGCATGGACCCAAATATTGTGCCAATAATTCTGATACCACACTTCCACCTCTGCCCCTGAGACCACGTCTTTCTCGCCTTACAAGCACTGGACTGGTTCCCACTCAAAGGTGCAGGTCCCGTCTTCCTGGAACACAAACTCCTATCCTACTAACATGAAGGCCTCTCAGATCTCAGCACAACGATGCTTACTCATTTCAAAAACTGTAAACTTTGCACTTGTATAGCACACAACTCACCCGTTAGGGTCTCAAGGCGCTGTACGCATATCGTTGTGGAACCCTTCCTGGCTTTTCCCTGTGAGGCACCCACTCCTGGACAGCCCCAGGGTGAAGCCAAGCATCCAAGTACTGTGAGGGCCGTTGTGGAGATTAAGCAAGCTATTGCCCAGAGTTACAGAGTGGGACCCATTAATTAGATTAGGCACCGAGGTGAGAATTATCTGGTCCAAGGGAATTGAACCCTGGTCCCAGATCTCCACATCAGGGTCTGTCGCTCCAACCATTGTGCCACACTTCTCCACTCCATTTCACACTTATAAGCTTTGATACATCCTACCAATGCGAGTGAGGAAACTGATGGACCACTATTCCTTCCAGAACAAAAGGAAAGGCTAGGTGCTCCGACTGCCAGTTTCAATCCACCACACAATCCCTATCCTTCAATTTGTATTTGATGATTCTTTCATATTCGTGTCCCACGATATCTGAATCCACACTATGAATGAATGACATGTGACGGCCATCCATTTTATTCAACCCTCAGAACCTCAGTCTCCTCAAGAATGGATTATTGCAAATTCACCTAGCCAAATCTACAACAATCATAAATAAAAAAATCTTAAAGAATTCTGAATTACGCACCAAAAGTATTCCTCAATCTAAAAAAACATGCATATGTCACCCATGCACTGAATAACCCTTCACTGGCTACCAGCACTGAAAAGGAGCCAGTTCAGGGCACTATGCAGTATGCACTAGGCTTGCCACACAGTAGGTTCCCTAAACCAGTGATACTCAAAATACAGCCCAGGGGACGCATGCGGACCTCCTGAGCCTCACATGTGGCCCCGGCAGAACGACTGCACTGGGTTGCTTGATCGAGCAGTATCATTCAGAAATATGTTAAATAAATGGCAAGTGTTTGTCTAAACTAGCTGAAGTAGAAGAGAAGAAGCAAATAAGATATTCTGCATTACTTAACTTTAGGAACACAATATTTGTTTTTAGACTTTTTGCAACAAACGAGGAAAAAAAAAGATAAAGGTCCCGATTATGACCTTGGCAGATGTCAATGCCGTATTACAAGTTCCATTATATCCTATGGAACTTGTAAAATGGCGGGTGGTATACCCGTAACGTTTGTGATGGATTATCCCATCTGCCAAGGTCGTAATGAGACCCAAAGTCTATTCAGAATTCAAAAAAGTGTATTTCATTAACATGCAGATGCTTTTCACCTTAGTGTATCAGATTATATCAGTGCATTGAGAAGTATTTTAAAAACTGATAGTTAAAAAAAAATAACATAGAATCATTCATGCCTCCTCTCACCCTGACAGCCATGCCAATAGTGAAGTAAGAGGCAAGTCACTTGTCACGTAAGACCTTCTGGGTGGTCTGAATTGTTATTATACATGGACAAAATGATAGCTTATCGAATCACACACAAGAGAAGGTTTCGTACAGTGCATACACTAAACATGTGCATTTCAACATGCTCCTATATGTCATAATGAACAAAAGAAGGCAAAGTGAAATTAGGCAATTGTCTCAATCACACAATTTGGTCAAACGGGGAAGCCAGGATTGAGCCTAGGTTTTCTCATTTTACATTGTGCAATTCTATTTCATTCCAATTCAATAATCAAGTTATTTCATTTTTACACTTGAATCTCCCAAACTAGCAATGGTGCCCACCTTAACCCCTCTCCTCACAAAGCCCCACCCTGACCATGCTGGCATCAGTGCGGCCCTTGGGCACATCACAGACCACACTTTGAGGACCCTGGAAAAATGTTTGTGACTACCCATGCCATAAACCATCAAACTGTAGCCCTACATTATAAAACTAAAATGAATTTGAGCTTCGGGAATACCGCCCCCATCTAATGAAGCAAACACAGATGAATGAACAACATAAATGAAGATACATCAAAGCCCTCAGCCCTAACCGGGCTAAAGACCTAGACGTATCCTTATGGCCTTAATGGAACTTCTGTACTACCTACTGTCCAGGAATGACCTAATGACCGACAAATTAAAGAAAAAAACTTAGCAGACTAGTGACTGATTGTAACAACCTTCATCAGGTCCAGACCACCACCATCACCAACAGACTTATTGCAAGACCTGATATCTCTGAAATTGCTTCCAGGAAGACTGTCTGAACTATCTCTTTCACTTGGAGTTATTGGAATAAACTGAGTGCTACGTGAAATCTACCACCTAATACTTTGGAGTGGCTGCAAAATGACACATTTGAAAGCTACACAAAACAAAACTTCATAAAAATGTAATTTGTTTACATCAAATCTGGCAACGCTTCCTGTCATGAAAGTGTAGACTGCTTCATGCCCGGCAGCCTATGAAGCAAGTTCAGGTTTTAACTTAATTTGAACAAGGACAGCAGATCAGTACAGACTATGGAACAAAAAAAAACACCTTTCGCAGTTCATCAGGTAACACCAGAATACCCCTTTAATGAGACTTACCAAGGTAGTGTGTTGACTAACAAGAACATCCAAGCCAGTCACCAAACACATCCTGAGACTGAAAATACACCCAGTGAAAATGTCCACTTTCAGAGGTCATCTGGTTCAAGTAAGGTGAGGCCTCTACAAACATATTACAAAGGTAAGTTAGACTTATTACTAATTTACACATGTAATTTACTCTTACACTTTTGAGCAACTTCTCTATTTTTGGCTATTTAGAAAATCCAAGTGTAAAGTTATTCAAAAGTGTAGACTTACATATTTTTTTCTCTATGACCAATCAACTGATGGGGTGTATTGAATCCAAGAGAAACCCGTTTTGACTGCAGTAGATGTCATGGGTCCTATTCTTAGTGAGTTTCAGAGCCTGAAGGAGAGGGAAAATGCTGGAATGCTGGAACTGTGTCTCCTCTTGAACGGCCTACCACTATCAAGACAGCTGCCAATCTGCATAGCAACCTGCTCTAGTTAGCTGCCTGCCACGGGTGCAGAGGCCTTGAGTGCCTCGCGAGCAGTGGCTGACAGGGATCTTGGACCCTCCTGCGGCTCTTCGTGGGAGAAAACTTGTGAGCGGTGGAGCAGCACTGGTCTCATGCACAGCTGCTTGGCCTCGGCCGGGCCACTGGCTCTTCTACTGAGGCCGGCTCGGCCCTCCCACTTGCCTGGTGGTGACCCAGCAGTGGCGCTGGGTTTTTGCTCCCACAGCTCGCTGGGTTGTTGAGGGTCAATTGGAAGATGAGCAGTGCATAGTGTGCAAATAGGACTTTGGGCCCAAGAGACGAGCATTGACCTGTCCAACTCCTTGGGCCCTGGGGACTACGTGGCCGCTGGATTTAGGCTCAGAGATCGACTACCTGAATACCTGGAATTGCTAGGAGTTTCTTCTCATTTGACAGTAGCTCCTGATAACGCGTCCAGCCCTTATAAATTACCTGTACCTGGACACGTTGGAGGTCGGTGAACCTTTTAGCCGAGTTGGGCTCTCCTCATCCTAGAATAGTCGGATCACTTGAATCAATAATCAATAACTATTGTAATCGGTACCCAATACTCAATTAATAGATCAAAATAATACATCAAGAATCAATAACAGTTGGTATTTCGACACACCACGACCTTTCAGTCATGAATAACCACACCAGTTTATTAAAAGTTAGTGAATTTATTTCCCTATATTAACAAAGCTAGCACAATGTATATAAGTCTCAAAACCAAATGATATATGTATACGAACATTACTACCTGTCCATAGCGGCGGAAGAAACGTAATCTACGCAAAATCTGAATTATAATGCATTCAGTTATAGCAATACAAATCATTAATATAAGCAACTGAATTTGACTAATTTCATACATCGGTCAGCATAACAAGATTTCAATTTAGCATGGTGCATCAGATGAATACCTCGACTAGCCTCTAATTAGCATTGGCATGTGGGGCTTCATGCAAAACGAATTTAGTCAACACAAATTTGGAAAACTTCTAGCTTGGGCCCTATCAAAATAGCAGTTGGTACCTAAAGGAAAAACACAATGCATAATACAATTATCCTTTCATAATTACCAAATACAATCAGCATTCAAGAAAGTCTTCGTCCTTCAGGTACCGGTTCGATCAGCATGGGGCAGAATTTAAAGGGGCAAAGTTAAGGGCAAGTTTCCTTGCAGCAGCAAGGAGAAAGGGGCAAAGTTACTGCATGGGCAAGACGGGGGCAAATTAAAGTTAAAGTCTCTAGGGTGAGAATTCTTAAAGTCTCTTTCTCTAGAATAGAGAAAAGGGCATCAAGATGTCGTCCAAGATGGCGTCTGGCATTTGGCTTCAAAGATGGCATCAAGGAAAATGGCTGACTTCTCTTTGTCCGGTGGGTTTAAGTAAGGAACATTCCATATTCAGCAGGGTCTTCCATTGGAGGGTTCATATGGTGGCTTCAATTTGACCAATGAATAGTGTCTTTCTCCTAGTACTCATTTATGCATACATTGTCCTTGGAGCCTTGGAACACAAGTTGCAGCAAGGTTTGCCAATTATTTCGATATCAGTACTCTTATTGTCCGCACCTGAAGACTGACCTTGGATCAGAGGGGATGAAACCGGCCTAGCACGAAACCTTGGAGATAAGTGTATTAGTCATCTCTACTGGAAAAATACAACCTTAAAGTAAAATATATGTTTTATTAGTTCAAGAAAAGGCCACGCAGTTAGAATTTGAGACCAGGCAACTAGGCCAAAGCCTCTACTAAATCTAAGCTAAGCATAAAACAGTTTCAACAAGACAATTAATAATGCACACATTTGCAATTATGACGGATTACTACAATTTTCAATTCTTCATGATTAATTAAGCCCATTTATAATATTGGCGAACTACTCCGAGGGCACAATTTCCCTCGTACATTATTTTCTTTACTTAAAATAACACTACATTGTACGATTTTGGTTACATGATATATGAATATATGTTGGTCCTTCTTTTTCTGCGTCATCACTCCCGACCTATGCTACACTTGCAGCATATGAAATCACACAACAGAGGCGAAGAGAAATGTCATCTGGTCAAGACATCATCTCTTTTCCTCCATACATATCTGCCTGATAGAGCTGTGACACTGATTAATCAACTGGTGAAGTTCAACCTTGTTTTTCTGTGACTTAACAGATAGTGGAACTAGAGGGATTGAAACAGCTAACCTCATATCCCTTGGAGGTGACTAGATACTCTGCTACTTCTGAGCTTCCCTGCTATGCTGAGCATTCCTTTCTCCTGTTCACTCTCTTTAGCCAACCATGACATCCACTAAAACGAACACACAGAAGACATCTAATATAAGGGATGGATTAATGGCACAGGTACAAGCTCAACCTGCCTTATCCCACCCTAATAGGGAATCTGACTTACCTGCAGTAGAACCGTAGTCCCTGTTACCAAAACTGACTTTAACAATTTCATGTCAGAATTCCGCAAGGAAATATCATCACTCTGTCATGACATCAATAAATCTATAGCTGATTTGGATCAACATCTCCAACAATTACAGGGCCACCTAGACCAGAGGTGTAACAAAACTTGAGGGGGGCCCTCCACAAAGTACTTGGAGGGGGCCCCCTCCAGACTTAATCGGGAGCTTTCAGGCCTGGGTAAAGTGTTCATGGGCCCTCTGGAGCTCGCCCCCGCATCACAGGGGCTGCGGGGGCCTTTGTTACACCACTGACCTAGACTACCTTGAAGGAGCGGCAGTGTAGCGAGATCAGGAACAGGGCACGCTCTTCAAGACGTGGGGTGGCAGCCCTCGAGCGCACTCAACAAACACTCATCTGGCAGATAGAAGATGGTACAAATCACAGCCAACACAACAATCTGCGCATCAGAGGAACCAGCTCATTCATCTCGAGCTCCTTACATATGCACCCTCCTTTTGACTCTTGAAGACCTTGAAATTTGATTAGACCTCATACACAAAGTATATACAGACTTTCAACAGAAACGTAATCTCACTCCAGATGTCCTGACCAGGATTGAGTTTTATAAGTTGAAGGAAGAGGTTTTTCAGGCTTCTTGTAAACAGCTCCATTGACTACTAGGGTGATAACATTTAGATTTATCAAGACATCTTGGCATATACTCTAATGATGGAGAAGGAATTTAAAAGGGTGACGGACTTCCTACGTGAACGCAATACTCCCTACCAATGGGGGTTCCATTGCATCTGTTCAGGGTAGGCCCTATATCCTGGGCAAATGCACCAGAGGCGGCAGAGACTACAGAATTGCTTAAAAGGTGGAAAACCCGCCAAACCCCAAAGCGCAACGAGAAACACGTAAACTGCTTAGCCAGGAGAACGCTGCCCAATCCGAAGATATGACAGATGTGCAGTGACCCCACGGTATGCTGGTGAGACTTACTGAGACTTACCACCCCTCAATTCTGTGTTCTATGAGTCCTGGTCTGAGGATTCATACATGAGATACCCGTCACTACCTGGCTTTCTACCAGACTCTTGTTGTCTTGTTCTTTCCTAGGTTACTGTTTTTACTTAACATGTTTCTAATTGATGTCTTGAACTGTAAACCGAGGATTTATCCCCGGCTGAATGTACATGCCTTTCATGCGTTCTTCAGGTTCTTAGATCATGACTCTCCTCCTCACCGATTATTGGGGGTGTTAGGGTGTCTCTACTGCTTCCAAGGACGCTTTGCTTCAGAATACTTTATGCATTCCCTCAATGTAATGTCTGCCTCTAAGTTCTTAACTCCAAATGTGCAAGGCCCGAATTCCCCTAGGAAAAGACATTCAATAATTACTCAATACCAAAGAGATGGCCTTCCTCCAGGATATGCACCTCTTAACAAGGGACACCGTCCACCTTTATTCTAACACTTGTCCCCTACAATGCCACTGTAGAGGGCTTCGATTCCAGGAAGACTGACCATTAGGGACGATGAGGGTTGAAAACGCGCCGTTAAGTGGTGGTTGGAGGGACAGGCAGACACTCTAACCAATGTATATGGGCTACCAGACCATGAAGCATGACTCTGTGCTGCACTCTTTGCACATTTAGGGGCATTTTATACTCTGTTTGCGTTGAATGTGCATCAGAAATTTTGACACACATTCGGCGCAAACCGTGCACCATATTTAAACTTTGACACCCGAGCCTGCGGACGTCAAAATTCCTCTGTGTGTGTCATTTTTTGGATGCGGGAAACTGCCTTGCGTTAATGACATGCAAGGTAGGCGTTCCCACCCAAAAAATGACTTTAAGGCCTGTGCGCCTTATTTATACTCCAGCGTCATTTTGACGCACAGGTGGGGGCAGGCCTTAAAAAACAGTGCACACCCTGATGTGCACCATTTTTTAACGCCTGGGTCAGGGCAGGCGTTAAGGGACCTGTGGGCTCGCTTCCATGGTCTCTGACCATAGAAGGAGTCCAGAGGTGCCCTTCCCTGCCCCCAGGGACACCCCCTGCCACCCTCGCCCACACCTGGAGGACACCCATGGATGGGGGGACCCATCCCAGGTAAGTACAGGTAAGTTGAGGTAAGTATTTTTATTTTTTTTAAAGTGGCATGGGGGGCCTAATTTGGCCCCCCCTATTATGCCCCTGTGCCCAATGACCATGCCCCTGGCACAGAAGTCTCCTGGGCATGGCCATTGGGCAAGGGGGCATGACTCCTGTTTTTGCTAAGACAGGAGTCATTTCAATGGGGGTTGTGCGTCAAACAATTGCGCAAGTCCGGTTTGAGGCATGATTTTTGCCTCAAACCTGACTTGCACCATTTTTTGACGCACAACCCCCATTTTCCCCTATGCCGGCGCTGCCTGGTTTGAGTCATTTTTTTTTACTCAGACCAGTCCGCAGCGCCGGATAACGTCATTCCTGAAATAAGGCGCCCGCATGGCACGTAGGTATGGTGTTAGCCGGCGGTAAAATTATAAATATGGCCTTAGTGAACAAAATGTCTGAGCAGTTGCTGTTAGGGGTGATTTTAATGTAGTCTTCAACCAATACTTAGAACACTCACATGCCTGGTGACACATATGGGGCCCCATGCGCTGCTCAGGAAGGGATCCGAGATCTCCATCTGGTTGACATTTGGAGGGTACATGATCCGCTTGAACATGACTATACATTAATTTCTAATGTACATCAAACCTCCTCCAGCCTGGATATGTGTTTAACCCAACAATCGGACCTCCAAGCTTTTACCGACAGCTTAAACTATCTACTTGGTAGCAATCAATTATTGTCCCCATATTTAAAAAATGGGGGCCAACGAGATGTGAGTTGTTACTGCCCAATCACACTCCTGGGGGGTTGGACATCGGAGTTAATATTAATAAAACTTTTGTTATATCTTGTAGTCGTAAATGTGCAATTAAATCAAATTTGTTTTTGTACTCTAAATTCATCCAATCTACAAATAATTTCAGTTATCTTGGTTTTGTTCTTGACAACTCTCAATCTTGGCACCAGAAGTTGGAGACTACAAACAGTACGTTTGTGCAGAGCACCAACGCCCCCTTCCAATTTGTCGCTAAAGTAGGAAGGAAATATGTACATCATATGTTAGCGATCTATCAGGCGGAATACCTAAGCGTGGCTACCTACGGGCTGGGGTCTTGGGCCTCAAGAAAGCAATTGAACCACTGTTAGGTTAAAACAGGTTCACCCGTTGCTCGCTTTCCATCCCCCAATAAACTACCACTTTTATTTGTCTGAATGAGTTGGGGCTAAGCCCCTAGGTGGACCAAATATGGACCCGCCCCCTTATGCTATGGCGACGAGTCTGGACCAGTGAGGCACTGGCAATAAATAGAGTGGTCATTGAAGATTGTTTGTCATCAGTCCTTGAAATCCCTTGTTTGAGGGAAATCAGAGATATGGCTGTGGCTCTGTCTAGCCCAGAGCTGTTTGACAATCCGTCACCCCTCTTCTCCATTGACAAAGGGATACTGAGGGACATGTATTACGCAAAGTATGGGGCAGCGAGGTGGGAACAAGTTAGATCCATGCCCTTGGTCTTATTGTATATCTCACTGGCCGCGTTTCATGGGCCACAGCCATCTTTGCTACTTAATGCTCAGCACTACCAGAAGCTCCTCCCTTTGAGGTTCAGGCTAAATCTATTCCATCGGCTAATGGCATTACCTTATTACAATAACTGGGAGCGTAACCTCAATCCCTGTGATTCGATCACTTAACAGAGCACTTTCCATGGATGTTTTTTTTTGGGTAGTTTTTACAGTAAACCAAGATCATATATTATTAAAGTTCTATTGAACAAACTCTCCCTAAGACACTGTAGCCAGGCACATTATGTCCTTCAATGTCTAGCCACTGACAAAATTATAGCTACTGTGTATACCTCTCTCAGATCAGTAAACAGAGATTAAGAGGAAGCAGGGTTCTATAAGGGAAGACACCTCTGGGTCTCTCATCTATCAATGACTCTCGTTGCCAGTGCTTAATTTGTGCTTGTTTTTTCCGGTGCTGAGCACCGGCACTTATTTTTGAGGGCCGGCGCTTATTCTTCTGCCTGAAGCATTTGCTGCGAGCAAAAGACACACATGGGAAAGGCGGAGGAAGGGAAACACGAAAAAGCGTCACAATGGGAGAAAGAAGACATCTGCAGGAGTGAGCTGGAGGGGCAGGGAGTGAGTGTAAATGGATTGAAGAGGCCCTAGATGGCTTCAGGATTACGCTGCCTCAGTATTCCGTCCTCCCACATGTGATTGCAGCAGCCACGTGTTTAAGAGGAAGGCTTTGAGCACCGGCACGTTTTTATTTACAAATTAAGCACTGCTCGTTGCCCTCCCAAGCCCTCCTCATTTCATAGGGCTGTGGCCCTCTGGCTTTGGGTCCCAGAGTTGTGGTTGTCTCCTAGAGCCTGCCAAGAGGGTTGTTACTTTGGTTCAGGCTTGCTCTCATCTCTGCCTGAGTTTGCATCTGCTTGGAGCTGGCAGACTGGCGCTTCCCTTAGGACACATCAGACATTCGAAGCGATGACCGTCTCGGGAGGAGTGCAGAGCGGGCCCTCAGTTGAGGTTTCTGTTCTCCTTTCTTCCCTCCAGTATGGGTTCTGATTATGTACTGTCTTTATTTGGATGCCATGCATCGGGGATTGCCAAGGCAGTATATTCCTCCTGCATGAACTGTTTTATCATGTACCATTATAAATATATTTTGGATATTCATTTTATTTTAATGTATTTCTTTGTTATTCTTTCATTATACTTTTATGGTCTGTTTATTTAGATCGAATAAAGTTTATTCTTATTATGATTCTGATCTCCAATATGCTAGTGCCAGGGGTTTGCCGCGGGTGGATGTTGTGCCAAGAAATTCCTCAGGTGTGCCAGCATTTTTCCATGGATGCTCCTATGTCATGGATTACCCCTAGGATTACCCCTAGTAAGCCAATACCAGCATTTCACCATGGGTGCCCATTATACTGAGAATTACAGTGTTTTAGGTATCTGTCTACAGAAAACACTGTAGTCTGCACAATTTTTAATCTCTTGCTGATTGACACCTCAAGAGTGCATTATTGGGTGCCGCCAAAGAGGTCCTCTAAGCCTCTCTGTTAGTAATCTACAGCAACGTTCAGCTTTCTCCCATTTGAAGAAAGTCCTTCGAAGCACTCTTTAGTGAGCTATGCAGCCTTTACAGTTCAACCTGTGTTCACTTGTAGTTTCAATATGCATCAGTTAATCAATATCTCCAAGAAATTCTATCCACATATGAGCATAATACATGTAAATGAACATATTCTACTTCCAAAAAACACCATTTAGTTAATTATCCAAATTGCTGGCAATCTTCGCTGTCATACAAATATATCTATATCATACAATCGGCCCTGCCAATATTTTGTCATAGATGTCTGTCATGTCTGTCATGCTAAGAATTATTCCCTCCGGTATGCCAGTGCCAGTATTTTGCCATAGATGTCTGTCATGCTAAGAATTATTCCCTCCCTTATACCAGTGCCAGTATTTTGCCATAGATGTCTGTCATGCTAAGAATCCCTCAGATATGCCTTTGCCAGTATTTTGCCATAGATGTCTGTCATGTCTGTCATGCTAAGAATTATTCCCTCCGGTATGCCAGTGCCAGTATTTTGCCATAGATGTCTGTCATGCTAAGAATGATTCCCTCCCTTATACCAGTGCCAGTAATTTGCCATATATGTCTGTCATGCTAAGAATCCCTCAGACATGCCTTTGCCAGTATTTTGCCATAGATGTCTGTCATGTCTGTCATGCTAAGAATTATTCCCTCCAGTATGCCAGTGGTAGTATCTTGCATTAGGAGCTTCTATAAAACAAGAGTTGCCTTCAGTACGCCAGAGCCAACGACAGACTTTCAAGCATAATATCACATTCTCATTTAAGCTCAACATTCACTCACTCATTCTCCCTCTCGCTTATTCTTTTGCATTCACTTACACTCATTCATTATCATTCACTGTTTTGAACTCACTCTTGCTTTCATTTAATCATGCTCACTCATTCGCACTCACTCATTCTTACTCACACTTACTCTCACTCCCTCATTCAGTCACTACTTATCACTCACTATATATTCACTCATTCTGATTCATTCAAACTCACTTGCACTTACATTTACTCTTACCCTCACTCACTCACATTTCTCACTGATACTTGATCTCGCCTTTACTAACTTTTTTCTCAATCATTCTGACTCACTGATTCTCACTCAGTTACCATCAATTATTACACTCATTAACTGTCGCTCTCACTCATTCTCACCCGCACTGATTCTCACTCACACTCTCTAATACTCCTTCACACTCATTCATTTTCACTTGCATTTTCTCCTACTCAGGCTCACTGACACTGACTCCGACTCACTGAAACTGAAGCCCTCCCACTACCTGTCACCTGTTGACTCGCACTCACTTTCACTTGGCACACGATTACACACACAGACGCACCCTCACACGCCTAAGTTCGCTTCTACATAAACACTCTCACCCTCACGCATGCGCACAACATACATCTTTTTTACTTCCCTCAGCTGCCTGAGAAGGTCCCACTGCAGCTAACTGTGCTCTACTTCTTATTACAGTAATACAGAATAATATAGTATTACTAAGGATTACCATAATAAAAAAAAACATTGGCAGAAAATAAGGAGCGTGGACCGCTCCAAACGCCCATAAGTGTCAGGTGATCTGTGTTCTTGGGACTGATTTTGGCACCTCAGGGTTGCAAAACATAGTGCCAGAGGTGGCAAGGGGAGAGCCAGGGGTCGCAGCTGCGACCCGTGACGATCCCCAAATGACAGCCACGCATGAGATCATTTTCCACCCTTCAGGCTAAGACACGTTTCCAAATACATAAAAGACGCTTCCAACAGGGACCGTAACGAGGCCATCTCAGTGGAACCCAGAAGGAGGCCAGTGTAGCTTGGTTTTGGAAAGCCTCTGTGCATTCACGCCTTTGCAACCGAAACGTTAACATAAAAACAAAGAAAATGGAATAAAAAACTGGCGCTAGGTAATAGGAGGGATGCTTAATGCTTGATAACGAAAACCAACTGCAAGCACTCCAGCGTATTCAGTCCAAATGAGTTATTTGGGACACAGGCAGCGACTGCTCTCAGGTGATGATGGCGGGGACACCGCCACAGGGAGTGCGTGGGGCATAGAATATTGTTGCAACAGCAGAAGAACATTGGGCATATTTTCTTTGTTTTTTTGCCCACGGACACTGGGCTTTACTGTGTCAAGCGGTGGCAGCAGACGAGTGTACATAAAATGCCAGGATTTGTGTTGCTCCCTCAAGAATCCCAGCATCTGTGCGTGGTTTCACTTGCAGGACAACTGGACTTTACTCCGACAACACGTTACCATGACAGCAAATTAAAACAAATGACCAGACAAGAGTGATTAGGACGGACTCTTTTTTACAAGCTAAGTCACTCAAAAAGCACCCACTTGAACAAAATGACCATAAATCAGAAATCGAAAAGTTGTTGCAACAGTAGATAAATATAGCTGAGAATACACACTGGCTCGTGACCAGTTGAATGTTATGATGCATCTGCAGTTTAACAAAAGTACTAATTAATACCTCATCGCCGAAACGTAATTGGGAAAAGAAACGGGGCGATGTAACCTTCCACGAAATGCCATGGCCTTGATGGAGAGTTGATCCAAGCAATGGCAAACCTGAAAAAACACATAAAAGTAAATAGTTTAAAGGGGCTGACCCAGGTACGCCACTCTGTGTACATCCTCTTTTTGACAAATTGAAACTGCTACTGAAACATCTGTAGATAGGCCAGCAAGCAAGGTGCCTTACGAATGAAAGTCCTATTTCTATGTCTGCGGCAAACAAATGCTTTACAGAAACATGGATTTTTACAGAAGCAAACAAGAACCAGCCCAATAAGCTTTTTGACAGAGAAGTAGATGGAAAACCTGTGACACCTGTAGGGTCCATAGAAGCACGTTCCACCAAGTTAGGTCTTGGAAAAGGTGACTGTGAGGAGTGCAGGAGAATGTCTCAGCTGAGAGGGGCGCTGTGAAGCCCCTTACTTTATCAGCTATAGCAAGGATGGTGCTCTTCGTGGTCCTCTTCTGTCTGCAACTGGGCAGACAAAAGCTCATAATTATCTAAGAATGATGGTTTAATAGAAGCGAGGGAGTAGGATGGAAGGCTAGAAGGAAAGGTGAAAGTGAGGAGGGGGGTAGAAAGGTAAGAAGAGTGATAGGATGAATCGATAAATGGGTGGATGAGTGAGTGGGAGTACTGGTGAAAGGAAGGCCGAGTAAAGGAAAAACTTACAGGGTGGTTGGATGGGTGGATAGCTTTACTGATGAATGGGTAAGTTAAAGGATGGATGTATGGATGGACGAGATGCATGGACAGATGATGGATGTGTGAACAGATGGATGGATAGATGGAATGGCCAGGGGATGGATGGAATGGTGAAAGATTGAACGATGGATGAAAGAATGATGGATGACAATGTAAAGGTGAATGGAACGGTGAATGGGGGATGTTTGTGTGGAAGAAATAAGGGAGGTCTTCTTGGGACTATAAGGCTTTCATGCTTCACTTGTTTTGTGCCATAAAAGCTTTAGTTCAAAGTGGGGGTGTTTTAATTTTCTGCCAAGTCCCTTCCAGCTGTGCACAGGAGAGCCTGTGGCCTCCAGGAGAATGTGTGCCTGGCAATCCCATATTTCGTGGTCTGCTGCTGGAATGAAGGCGAACTTCAAGTGCCAGCTGACCTCAAGCACTCCCTCCTCTGCAGTGATCCAAAAAGCCAAGTGAATGTGTGGTAATCCTCCTGGCAATTTCCAAGTAAAGGATGTCCCGCCTTTCAAGGATGTGATGTTCTGCAGTTGAAGAAAGGAGAATTGGAGAACTACTCGTTAGGACGAGTTGAACTTAGGCCCACATTTATACTTTTTTTGCGCTGCATTTGCGTCATTTTTTGACGCAAAACGGTGCAAATTTACAAAATACAATTATGGCCCATATTTATACTTTTTTAGCACCGCATGTGTGTTGTTTTTTGGCACAAAATCGGCGCAAACTTACAAAACTCGATTATATTTTGTAAGTTTGCGCCGCTTTTGCGTAAAAAAATGATGAAAATGCGGTGCAGAAAATGTATAAATATGGGCCTTAATCTGAAAACTTTACAGGCAGTGCTAAGATTTGCATTTTTTCCCCAACTGCGCTTGTGAAGTTTTCCCTTCACCCATCAGGACATATCACGGCCCCATTACTCAGCATTGACCATCAGTGTTTTTACAAAAAAAAGAAAAAATAGGACAATCGCCAAATACTTGCATTTTTCCCCTCAGCTGTAAATAAGAAGAAATCAGTTTAAAGTGTGCTCTATAGCTCGTTTAGTGACGCCTGGCGGATACAGTACAGAAAGACAGAAGAGCCATGTTAAAAATCGATTTACAGTCGATTTTGTATAAAGTTCATTAGAAGTTTCATGTCTGGTCCTTCGTGAACCAATGGCCGTTTCTGAGAAAGAGAGACTTAGGTGAGCACATTGTCTGATGAGTATCCGCAGTACCAGTGGATGCCAGCGGACTGACGGTGAGGACGACTGGGACAAGAGGCCTCAGTCAGGGACCTGTAAATCACGAATGTGAATCCAGGAAAGTCCAGCTGTGATCACCAGTCCTTCCAAGGATGGGAGATTACGTAACATTAACATGAGAAATAGAAAAATCTTGAATTTACGGGGATTGTACCAGCAGCATCGATATGAATCAGGAAATGATCTGTAAAATGTTATTAATATTACTGCCTGAGTGCACTATCAGAACAGGACGTCCAGCATCAGGACCACTTCCGGCCCAGCATCAGGACCACTTGTGCACCAACGCATGATGCAACATGAACACTGACTTGTAGCTGTCATGTACGTGCCTCCTTTATGGATGAATGTACGATGAATGCACGATCGTATATCTGGGACTAGTGGGTGTGCAGCGCATGCTTGCATGCCCGCTATAGGTTTGTATGTTCGACGATCAGACTGCATGCTACACCTAACCTCATTTACTGCGCTGTGTGGGTCATGCAGTAATTCAGTGCAAACCTCTTTCCAACATCTTTTCCAGGGCTGCAGCTATCATTAGTGTATCAGGTGCAGTGGCACCATGTCTAGCCCACAGCATCCTCCATTGAAATTGGCTGTTGCTACCCTTCTGGGGTTAGGTGAGCGTTTTCTTTGCTTGCATCAAAGTCCATGGCACTCCTGCAAAGCCTCTGACATTTTGACCTCCTGCTATTTGGACAATGATCCTATGCCCCTAAATAGAACTTTTAACATCCTGTGGAAATCCACATTTCTCTATTTGGTGTATACTTAGGCCCTCATCGCGTGCTGCCCAGGGCAGTATCTGTTACATTTATGTTGATTTAAGATTAGAGTGTTTAAGCATCAGGTAGAATGTTGTTTCCACTCTTGTGAAAAGATTTTGGTGTCTGTAGCTCCACTGTTGAGGTTTTGAGGTCTACGCCTTAGGAGCTGCTCTGGTATGCATTGGTTACTTACCGGTAATCTTCATTACTCCGAGTCCAGGTCTTCCCCGATACAGTCCTATGGTTCCCACCCTGCCCACCCTGGGGTGATTGATTATATGCTTCTTCTCTTTTTGTTGGGGCTTGGCACTGACAGGATGTGTGGAGTTACTACTTCCCCTTTGCAGTGGCACCTGGGTAATGGGCCATATTGGCAGAAGTATTTGGAGTTAGCTGGGGAACTATGTCTGCAAGGAAGAGATGTTAGCTCGTATGTAAGGACTGGATCGGGGAAGAGGGATGAGGAGGTAATAAATATTGTCTTATACGCTATGTTTCTGTGTGGATGCATTTACTGAGTAACACGGTCATTTTAGTATCCCCAGGCAACACTGCTCTGCTCAATTACGAGTGTTTTGGTGTTTCTAGAACCACAATTTCTAGGTTCAGAAAAGTTTGACCTAGTATTACCGGGTGCAGATCCACACCCAATAAAAACCATAGCTGGGTAGGGCAAGGGCTGTAGGTAGGTGCACCTCCCAGTCAGCACCCGCAGCCCGAGTGCCACAGAGGGCGCAGACAGCACCCCCTCACCCACAGCCTGAGATGCCACAGACTGCCTCAAAGCCCCCTTTCCCTCCACCGGCCAGTATGGGTTGGTAAGAAAATAAGCTTGAATTCACAGGTGCGCATGTTATTCCCCATTCTGGGTGGAGTAACTTTCATTATCTTTAATTTGGTGTGGGCCAAAATGGAAGATTGTGCCCCCCACCCCCAATATCCTCACACTAAAAATAACGGGAAACTAATGAGTCAAAATTCTGCTTGGGTGTCCTTCAGATCAGTCACCCCATAAATCAGCACGTGCACTACCCTTAAGCATCAAATGCAGAGCCTCTGAAATCATGTGGCGGGGGGGGACTGAATTATGCATCAGAATTGACTAAATTATGCAGTCACAAAATGTATATTTTGTAGTGTAAGTAGCACGTTTTGTGATAATATTACCTCATTATTTTATCATTTTTACACAGGGAGGCACTGTACACAACATTAGTAGAAGTTTAATACCCAAATATAGCAATATAGCAATAAACAACTGAAACAGAAACACGCCAAGTCAGCCTTTGATACAGGTGTTCCCCTGCGTGGGAACACGTCGCTAGCAGTGCTTAATTTGTAAAAACACAAGTGCCAGGGCCCTCGTTAGGAGGTCTGCGCCACTCATTGCCCCTGCCAGGCCTGCCTGTGACGGTCCTAACACACCTATTAAACATCACAGCCTACAAGAGCAACAATTCGGACTATTCTAGGCCCCTAAAGCTACAGGAATGGCTTGAGCGGCAGGTATTAGTCATTTTTAACAAATATTGAATTAATAAACAACTGTTGTTTAGGCCTGGGCAGAGTTTACGGAGTTCTGCTATGCAGAACTCTGTGAAGTGCTGAAAAAATTCTGCTGGGCTACGCACAGTTAGGCGAGCGGTGTAGTTTGGATAAGGCGCGATGTGCGCACTGATTTTCAGCAAGGGAACGGCATCAAGCAGAGCACCAAAGGGCGCTAACTTCTTTTTGCAGCTTGAGTAGATTTTCTACTTGAGCAACAGTTTCCTCAACGTGAGCAGCAGCTTTCTCACTGTGAGCTATTGCAGCATACCGCTCGCGTTCAGAAATTTCGCTTGCGCTCGCCAACTGAGCGATTTCTCTCGTTTGCGCTCACCAACTTAGGCAAGCACGAGCGAGAGAAAAAACTCCATTCTGCATCACTTCGCTGAGTTTTTCGGAACTCTGCACTCCGCACGGAGTGGGAAAAACGCAGCGAACTCCGCCAGCGAAGTGGAATTCTTTGTCCACCCCTACTCTTGTTGTGCTCATCACTAAATTACACAAACAGTTCCACTATGTGGCAGACTGTCATAAGTACCAGTGCCAAGCACCAGAAACCCAAACGCAAATTAAGTACTGGTCGCCACCTTTCCAGTAACTTTTGTTCAATTTGAGCTGGAAAAACACTTTTTTTGTTAAAATCTGCACATTATGCAGCAGAGGATGAACTATACGATAAATACAGCAACTCTCTATATATATATATTCAGATATGCAACGCCTGCAGAAAGAATCAGGTACTTGTAGTTGCTCCGAGCAAAGGGTAGAAAGTGTCCCAAGTCCCAAAAAAAGAGAGACCGTGTGACAGAAGATGTGAAAACACCGTGGACGCCGAATAATAAACAGCGCCGACTCTTAAACACGACAAAAAATGCATGCAATGATTAAGTTGTGAAGGTGAGAACTAGAGAATGAAGCCAGACAAAAGCGAGACATGCATTTCTTTTTTCTTTTTTCCGGCTAGTGTTGCTTTAAGAGGCAGAGAGATGTGGATGGATGTTTACTGCGGATCCTGAAAGAGTTAAGTTGACCTCTCAAGTAGGTCCCAGCCTCATCACTTTGAAAAGTACCCTGATGAGACTTGAAGTCACTTGAGCGAGGGTTAAGGAATTAAAAATAACTGGCTATGGTAGATCAGCAGTCAGTTATCCATGTCCCAGGAGGGTAAACACGACATTCCAAGTGAACAAAGGAAGCAGCCGCCTCCTCAGCCCACAGCAGACTTGTGAGGCCACTGTGGGTGCACGAGTGAGAGCCCAACCTGCGACTGAGACAGATCTTCTATCTACCTGGAGCACCCGAGAATGCTGTGCTGTGCCACAAACCGAGGCCCAGATTTAAGAGCCACTGACGCCTCCTTGCACCACATTAGAGTCATTTTTTTACACTAATGTGGCCCAAAGAGGGCAAAATCGCCGTGCCATATTTACAAAGTGGCCGAAATGCATGCATTGCACCACTTTGTAATCCCTTGCACCACATTATGGCTGCGCCTGGCATACTGTATGCAAAGGGGGTGTTCCCCCATTGGGGAGGTGGGGGGGTCAAAAAATGTTGCAAAAAAATCTAAAGGATTCCACTGCATCATTTTTTGGAGCTACTTTTAACGTCTGCACAGAGCAGGCGTTAAAAGGAGGCACACCATTGCTTTGAATGGGCCCCTATATACTGTGCAGGATTAGCGCCAACATTTTGGCACTAATCATACACAGTACATCAATAGCGTAAAAAATTTAAACGCTATTGCCCCTAGCCTTATTTTAAATACTGGCAACACATGGTGGCGGTAGGGGGCTCTTAGGGCACAAGAAAAGTGCCGCTGCATTGGACGCAGTGCCACTTTTCTCAAATGAGTCCCCTAATATTTTCAGGGGCGTAGCTTCAGGGGGTTGTTTAGTCACACCCCGTGTATTTTTGGCTATATATAGTTGAGTACAGGAGCTTTCAGTCGGGTATGATGAGGTGTCAGATTTCACCAAGAATGTTGACATGCACACAGACAAAAACGCACACATTTTAATTTGAAAGTCTTAAGATTCCTCTTCCCTTCCACTGCCCCCTAAGCCCCCTCATGCACCCTGCTTGTCATTTCATGTATTTTAACATTATATGCATGCGTGATTCCGGATACACCTGAAGCCCCCCCCCATTCTTACTGACCAAGCTACACCCCTGAATATTTAAGGAACATTATCTACACACATAGGGCCTGATTACGACTTCAGCGGAGGGGATTACCCTGTCCCAAATGTGATGGATATCCCACCCGCTGTACTACGAGTTCCATAGGATATAACGGACTCGTAATATGGCTGACGGGATACTCCGCTGAAGTCGTAATAAGGCCCACAGACTTTCTTTATATTCATGAATATCAATGATGCTGTTCGAAGGGAAATTACAGTCAGGCATAAGGGCTCATCATCTATTATAATTGTTTGTGGATTTGCATGACTTTGTAAAAGAAAATAAGTAACAAAAGGCAGTGTTGTTACCTTGCATCCAGGAGATGTTACATGAATGGAGTTTGGGCATTTCTCTGCATCCACTCATGAATTTTGATGTAAACCAACATTTACTAAGTACCATTGGGGGTTTCACTGCTTGTGTATTTTAAGTGGGGGTTTCTGGGAACAGCTGTATCACCAGGGATTTGGAGCACCGAGGGTATCATGGAAGCGGAAGGGGTTTTCATGTCTGAGCAGTTTTACTACCCTGTAGTATCAGGTTTAAATGTGCACTGATCAGTTACTGGATACAGTTATGTCACCCCCATGATGAACACATATGCTCATCACCTATGTGTAACCTTACACTATAGCTAGCAAGCTTGCCAAGTAAAAGTATTTTAACAAAGAGCAGACTGTGTGCTCAGTTGTAATAAAAACAGCCCCTTCACAGTAATAAAACTGTTGTTTTTAAAGAAGATTAATGGAGTAAAATATGACAGTTCTCATTGAGGCACGGTAACATCTGTCGCACCACAGCCGTAGAGCCTCCTGTGGTGAAAACCCAACTTGATTGCAAAAGTCAGTTCATATTTCCCATTGTCTACAGGAGCGCCTACTGGCTTCAATAACATCAGTCCAAAGCAGAGAAGGTTGCTGCATTACACCTTGTACAAGCCTGTGGTACTGCAGGCTTGTGCTGCTCACTCTCAGGACACCTAGTACCAGCCTGTGGTACTGCAGGCTTGGCTGCTCTCTCTCAGGACACCTAGTACCAGCCTGTGGTACTGCAGCCTTGTGCTGCTCACTCTCTGGACACCTAGTACCAGCCTGTGGTACTGCAGGCTTGGCTGCTTACTCTCAGGACACCTAGTACCAGCCTGTGGTACTGCAGGCTTGTGTTGCTCACTCTCAGGACACCTAGTACCAGCCTGTGGTACTGCAGGCTTGGCTGCCTTCTCTCAGGACACCTAGTACCAGCCTGTGGTACTGCAGGCTTGTGCTGCTCACTCTCAGGACACCTAGTACCAGCCTGTGGTACTGCAGCCTTGTGCTGCTCACTCTCAGGACACCTAGTACCAGCCTGTGGTACTGCAGGCTTGTGCTTCTCACTCTCAGGCCCCCTAGTAGCAGCCTGTGGTACTGCAGGCTTGTGCTTCTCACTCTCAGGCCCCCTAGTAACAGGCTGTGGTACAACAGGCTTGGCTGCTCACTCTCAGGACACCTAGTAGCAGGCTGTGGTACTACATGCTTGAGCTTCTCACTCCCAGGACACCTAGTACCAGCCTGTGGTACTGAAGGCTTGTGCTGCTCATTCTCAGGACACCTAGTACCAGCCTGTGGTACTGCAGCCTTGTGCTGCTCATTCTCAGGACACCTAGCAGCAGGCTGTGGTACTGCAGCCTTCTGCTGCTCGTTCTCTGGACACCACATAGCAGGTTGTGGTACTACAGGACTGTGCTGTTTGTTCTCTGGACACATAGTAGCAGGCTGTGGGTCTGCAAGGTTGTGCTGCTCACCCTCAGGACACCAAGTACCAGGCTATGGTACTTCCGGATTGTGCTGCGCTCTCTCGGGACACCTAGTAGCAGACGGTAGTACAGCAGGATTGTGCTGATCACTCTTGGGACACATAGTATAAGGCTGTGGCACTGCTGGCTTGTGCTGCTCATTCTCTGGACATGCAGTAGCAGGATGTGGTACTGGAGACTTGTGCTGCTCACCTTCGGGACACCTAATAGCAGGCTGTGGTGCTGCCAACTTGTGCTGCTCATTCTCTTGACGCCTAGTAGCAGGCACTGAGACCGCAGGCTTTTGCTGCCACTCTCAGGACACCTAATAACAGACTCTGGTACTGCAAGGTTGTGCGGCTCACTCTCAGGACACCTAGTGTCAGGCTGTGGTACTGCTGGCTTGTGCTGCGCTCTCTCGGGACACCTTGTAGCAGACGGTAGTACAGCAGGATTGTGCTGATCACTCTTGGGACACATAGGGGCATATTTATACTCTGTTTGCGCCGGATTTGCGCCATTTTTTTTGGCACAAATCTGGCGTAAACTTAACTCCATATTTATACTTTGGCGCTAGACCCGTCTAGCGCCAAAAATATGGAGTTAGAGTCATTTTTTGCATGCAGGAAACTACCTTGCGCTAATGAGATGCAAGGTAGGCGTTCCCGTCCAAAAAATGACTCAAACACCGTGCACCATATTTATCCATCTGGGTGAAAACGGGAGGAGGAGGGCCTTAAAAATTGACTCTAAACCCGTTTAGAGTCATTTTTTAACACCTGGGTCAGGGCAGGCGTTAAGGGACCTGTGGGCTCACTTCCATGGTCAGAGGCCATGGATGCAGGCCACAGGTGCCCTCCCCTGCCCCCAGGGACACCCCCTGCCACCGTCGCCCACCCCTGGAGGACACCCAAGGATGGAGGGACCCAGTGACAGCAAGTAGAGGTAAGTGGAGGTGCATAGGAATGGCGTTAGCCGGCGGGAAATTTTTTTACGCAAACCTGCGCCCACGCTGGTTTGCATCAAAAAGTATAAATATGGCCCATAGTATCAGGCTGTGGCACTGCCGGCTTGTGCTGCTCATTCTCTGGACATCCAGTAGCAGGATGTGGTACTGGAGACTTGTGCTGCTCACCTTCGGGACACCTAATAGCAGGCTGTGGTGCTGCCGACTTGTGCTGCTCATTCTCTTGATGCCTATTAGCAGGCTCTGAGACCGCAGGCTTGTGCTGCTCACTCTCAGGACACCTAATAACAGCCACTGGTACTGCAAGTTTGTGAGGCTCACTCTCAGGACACCTAGTAGCAGGCTGTGGTACTGCCGGCTTGTGCTGCTCATTCTCTGGACATCCAGTAGAGGATTTAGGACCTTATTTATACTTTTTGGTGCAAAACTGCACTAAGGCAGTTTTGCCCCAAAAAGTTTTGCACCGGCTTGCACCATTTTTTAGCACCAGCTGGGCACCATATTTATGGAATGGTGCAAGCCGGTGCAAAGGGTAGGCTAGGTTAAAAAAAAAAATACGTTAGGCAGTTTTGAGTCAAAATAAATGATTCTGACCAGATTAGCATCATTTTTTGACACTAAGGGGCGTATTTATACTCTGTTTGCAATGAATTAGCGTCATTTTTTTTTAACTCTAATTCAGTGCAAAACTAACTCCATATTTATACTTTGGTGCTAGACCCGTCTAGCACCAAATTTATGGAGTTAAAGTCATTTTTTGGAAGTGGAAACCTACCTTGCCTTAATGAGATGCAAGGTAGGCGTTCCCGTGCAAAAAAATGACTCTATGGCCTTAACACCATATTTATAATCCCATGTAAAAATGGTGCAAGGGAGGGAGGAAGGGTCAAAAAATGGGGCAAAGCTTGCTTTGCCCCATTTTTTAAGACCTGGGTCAGGGCAGGTCTTAGGGGACCTGTGGCCCTATTTCCATGGTGGAACACCATGGGATAAGACCAGAGGTGCCCTCCCTAGGCCCTAGGGGCACCCCCACCCACACTAGAGGGACTGCGAGGATGGGGGACCCCATCCCAGGTAAGTACAGGTAAGTGCATTTTATATTTGAAAGTGCCATAGGGGGCCCTGAAATGGGCCCCCATATATGGCACCGGGTGCAATGGCAATGCCCAGGGGACCCCTGTCCTTTGTGCGGGCCACTGGGGTGGTGGGCATGACTCCTGCCTTTCCTAAGGCAGGAGTCATGTGGCATGGTAGGTTTAGCACCATAAAATGACGCTAATCTGGTTAGAGTCATTTATTTTTACTCTAACCTGCCTAAAGCCATTTTTTGGTGCTAAACCCTCTTCTTCTATACTGCCAGCCCCACCCGACTAAAGTAATTTTTTAAAACTCTAGCCTACCCTTTGCACCGGCTTGCACCATTCCATAAATATGGTGCCCGGCTGGTGCACAGAAATGGTGCAAGCCGGTGCTCAACTTTTTGGTGCAAAACTGAGTTAGTGCAGTTTTGCAGCAAAAAGTATAAATAAGGGCCAATATTTTGTAAGTTTGCGCCACTTTTGTGTCATAAAATGACGTTAATGCGGTGCAAAAAAAGTTTAAATCAGGGCCTTGGTGCTAGATGGGTCTAGCACCAAAGTATAAATATGGAGTTAGTTTTGCACCGAATTAGAGTAAAAAAAATGACACTAATTCGGTGCAAACAGAGTATAAATACGCCGCAGAGTATAAATATGCCCCTAAATATGGTGTTAAGGCCATAGAGTCATTTTTTGCACGGGAACGCCTACCTTGCATCTCATTAAGGCAAAGTAGGACTCCACTTTCAAAAAAGGCCTTTAACTCCATAAATTTGGTGCTAGAGGGGTCTAGCACCAAAGTATAAATATGGAGTTAGTTTTGCACCGAATTAGAGTTAAAAAAAATGACACTAATTTGGTGCAAACAGAGTATAAATATGCCCCTTAGTACTGAAGACTTGTGCTGCTCACTTTCGGGACACCTAGTAGCAGGCTCACGTGCTGCTTGCTTGTGCTGCTCATTCTCTTGACGCCTAGTAGTAGGCTGTGATACTGAAGGCTTGTGCTGCTCACTCTTGGGACACCTAATAACAGCCTTTGGTACTGCAAGCTTGTGAGGCTCACTCTCAGGATACCTAGTTGCAGGCTGTGGTACTGCAAGCTTATGGTACTCACTCGCAGGACACCTAGTAGCAGGCTGCAGTACTGCAGGCTTGTGCTGCTCACTTTCAGGACATCTAGTAGCAGGCTGTGATACTGCAGGTTTGTGCTGCATATTCTTGGGACACCTAGTAGCAGACTGTGTTACTGCAGGCTTGTGCCACTCACTCTCAGAGCACCTAGTAGCAGGCTGTGCTGCTGCCGGCTTGTGCTGCTCATTCTCTGTACACCTAGGGGGGTGTATTTATGGGCCCCTAGTGCCACAGGAGCGTCACTTTTCGTGGCGCTCCTGTGGTGCTAAGCACTGCGCCGTATTTACAAAGTGACGTTAAGCCACTTTTTGTGGCTTAACGCCACCTTGTAAATACTACCCTTTCCCGCGCAGCACTGTGCATGGAAGGACTGGCTCAGATTTATGAAATTTCGTAAACCTGAAGCAGCGCTAAAATCTAACGCCACCCCCAGGGGTGGCATTAGCAGGGTGCTACGAGGAGGAATACTTTTATTTCTCCTTGTTTTTTGCTTTTTCTATGTGTGCTGCATTCTGCAGCACGCATAGAAAGAGCAAAATGCCAGAAATTATTGTTTATGTCTGGGAAGGTGTCCCTTCCTGCACATAAACAATCATTTGAAAATGACGCTTTGGCACTTCTGTGTGTGCTGCATTGTGCAGCACACACAGAAGTGCCAAAGCGCCACTAGTGATTGTTTATGTGTAGGAAGGGACACCTTCCCGCACATAAACAATCACACCCCTCAATGCAGACATGCTTGCACGATGGTGCAAGGATGCCTGCATTGGCGCTGGCTGCTAAATTTAGCGCCAGCGCAGGGGACAACATAGGGGTGCGCCGTATTCACTTAAATACGGTCCATCCCTGCGTTTCTAAAGTGATGCAGCGCAATGCTGCCAATTTTTTCGCAGCACCGCGGTTCGCCACTTTTCCAAAAATCTGGCCACTAGTATCAGGCTGTGGTACTGCAAGCTTGTGCTGCTCGTTCTCTGGACACCTAGTAGTAGGCTGTGTTACTGAAGGCTTGTGTTTCTCACTCTCCAAAACCTAATGTAGCTAAAGCCAATGGGACGAGCTTTAATTTTCTAACGCATGGGAATAGCATTTGGGAATTCCTGTGGATGTATGCATTAGCATATAGAATGCCTCTTAACGATGGTAATGTTTTTAAAAAATAAATACCAAGACTGGATGGGATTTGCTAATGCTTCTTTTATCATTGGTAGGCTCACCTGACTGAATCTGGCAGGTTCCCTCAATGCTTATACTAGCCACAGCTTTTCTCCATGCTCCAAGACTCTGCCTTGTGCTCTACTTCTCTGTTCCGCATTCTCCACCCGGACTCAGTATTTTCAGACTTGTTATACAAATAGCTGCTTTCAGGGTCATTCCTCCATGTCCCACTGATCTCCCACCCACCAACACTGGACTCCGCTCACAAAAGAGGTTAACTGTGGCCGAAACTTGCTTGGTGTGGTTAGTCCAAAATTTTTGAGGACATTTCTCAAGTTTTAAGAATTCAAAAAGAATTCCACAAGTATTCCTGGGAATTTGTGTTTCACTTGGAGAAGTAATATGAAAATACTTGTGCGCTTAAAAATATTTTTCCATTTTTTTCCATGAAGAGACTTTTTAATAATGACCTCTGCAGGTGTTTATGTGCCCAGCATATGAGTTACAGTGACTATGATTTTAACTTTGGATCAAAGAATATTTTTGGTTTCACAGTTTCCATAGCTGCCAATATTGAGCTACTTAGGAATAAAGCAAATATTTATAAAAATATTATGCAATGTGCAAGAACCTGAGGGGCTTATTTAAGAAAATTAGTGCTGCACACAGTGCAGCGCCACTTTTCTTGTGCCCCTTAGCACCCCCTTAACGCCACCGTGCCATATTTAAAATAAGGTGCACAATGGTGGTAGTTAGGGGACTAGCGTCATGGGTTTTGACGCTCTTCTGGCGCTTTGCAGGATTAGCTTAAAAATACTGACATTTATCCTGCAAAGTACCCAGATGTGCAATGATGTGCTTTCTTTTAACTCCTCCTCTGAGCAGGTGTTAAATGTGCTGAAAAAATTGACGCAAAAAAATCTCTTAGATTTCTTTGCGCCATTTTTTTGCCCCCGCCTTAACCGACGAACACCCCTTTGCATACATCATGCCTGGCATAGGCATAATGTAGCGCAAAGGGTTACAAAGTGGTGCAATGCATGCATTTTGCTACTTTGTAAATATGGCGTCTTGACAAATGCACTAACAATACCAGAAGTGGCCAGGCTCCAATAAAAAGCCTTCAGAGTGGGAGTGGAGTGTGATGGATGTCACATAATTTGGGCCTGATTTACAGAAAGTTTTGATAGTGGCAAACCATCAGATTCAGTAAATCTGAGAGTTTGCGACCTCTAAAATACTTTGAGTCAGATTTACAAGAAAGTGGCTGAGTGCAGCGCTGCGCTGAAATTGGCAGCACTGCGTCACTTCAGAACCAAAGGGATGTGCCGTATTTAAGAAAATACATTGCACCTGTGTTTCTCTTAGCGCTGGTGCCAAATTAAGTTGCCTAGCGCCAACGCAGGCTCCCTTGCACCATAGTGCAAGGGTGTCTGCGTTGCAGGGAATGATTGTTTATGTGCAGGAAGGGGTCCCTTCCTGCACAGAAACAATCAATAATGGTGATTTGTTACATCTATGTGTGCTGCAGAATGCAGAACACATAGAAGTACCAAATCATCATTGTTTTAATGATTGTTTACGTAGAGGAGGGGACCTTCCTTCACATAAATAATCATTCATGGTGTTTTGCTGTTTCTGTGTGTGCTGCAGAATGCAGCACACATAGAAAAAGCTAAAACGGGGAGAAATAAAAGTGTTTCTCTTCGTTGCGCCATGCTAACACCACCCCTAGGGTGGAGTTAGTTTTTGGTGCTGCCTCAGGATTAAGAATACTCATAAATCTGGGGCAACGTCAAAATGCAATGGGTATTGCATGGGTATGCCCGCAGTAACTCCCATTGGACGCCTATCTGCCGCAGAAAACTGCGTTGGGGGTCTATATTTAGAAGGCTGTGTTATGCCACAAAAAGTGGCTTAACTGCACACGGTAAATATGGCACAGGGCATTGCGCCACCGGAGCGTTGATGAAAGTGAGGCTCAGGTGGCAAAGGGGCTTGTAAATAAGCCCCTTTTTGTAATTTACTAAATCCAGTTAATGATTCAGAAAAGGTTTTCAGAATCATTAAATGGGTTAAGTAAACATTAAGGAATTTCTATTAGGTGGGGTTGTGTTAAGAGCATCCCTTTCAAATATTAATCCCTTAAGAGCTCATTTAATATGCCCAAAATACAGAAGCAAAATATTAATATATCACCACCACTTCACAATTGATGGTAAGAAGTTGGCAATCGGGGCTCCTTCCCTTTTGGGAATGTTGACAAATGCATTTATTAGGGCCAGATAGTGGTCCATGGGTCCACTGCTTTCTCCTAAAAAACAACTTTGTTTAACTTTTTATTTTTATGAAATGCGCCCTGTTCTCCTTCCAAGAAAATGGTCTGTATTTAAAAAGAAGATTGCTTTATTAAAAAGCAACTACAGACACGGTGATCTGCTAACCCCTGCAGGCCGCCATCCCTGTGACGCTAGCCAATCGTAGTGGGTCGCAATTTGTGACCTGCTCATGCATATTAATGAGTTAGGTCGAAACAGAGACCAACTGCGATTCGAAATTTTGTGTATCGACCTATTAGTACATGGAGCACTTTTTTACGTATGAAATATTTGTAAATCAGGCCCTCGTTCTCTTCTGTCAGTCTGGAAATTGTTCATGGGCCACTGATGAAAAAAATCATCATTCAGTCAGTGAGCCTCTGAGAAACATTTTACTAAACTCCTCCAAAATGACAAAATTCCAAGAAAGAGCCCTTGGAATGTGCAACACTGACAGCTCCCGCAGGAAGATGGATGGGATATTTGTCTGGGTGAGATGTTTACATTTCAAAGAATGCATTTTTCTGTTTTTTTCAGTCAAGGTGTATGTCTTCACAATGTGTATTTACTTTGGTTCAGCCCCTGGGGCGATTTCCTTTAGGCTGCACGATGAAGGAGGGAACTGCAGAGGGGAAGAGGAGTGAAGAACATGATCAGTCAGTGGGGGGCTATCTTATGAAGCTAGTTATTGACAATTTCTTTCACCTGAACCATTACAATGTTTGCCCCTTGCTACTGCTCTGGTGTTAGTCTAGCACAATGTATCTTTGTGAAATTGAAATGTTAAATGCCTGAACTGTATCGGCAGAACGGATCACGGACAGATGAAAGGGTTTTATAAATCCTCTTTCCAGGAAAGTTAAAGTGATAAGTGCAAAAGAGTGCCATTTTCTTGCACTTTTCTCAGATGTGCCCAATTTACTCAAATCTTAGGAAATGTGCATTAAGTGGATAGTATTCCCACATGACAGGTTTAATGTATCTTCAGCTGACAAGAACTACTGCACATGCAAAGTGTATGCATTACAGTGCTATCAGAGGTAAGGCAGTCCTTAATTCTCTGAGAATCCCTTTTATTGCACATCCAGGGCCTGATTCTCAATGAAAGCGGTTGTGTATACTGACACGCCTACGACCTCGCACTGGTGCATGATAGACGTGACAGCCTCAGGGTGGTCTTCCCCAGCATTTTGCCAGCCTCCCTCCAACTCTCTGGTCTCGTTTTTGCTGGTTTTAGGACTCTGCCACTTTATCACTGATGACCAGTGCTAAAGTGCGTGTGTTCTCTCCCCTTAACATGGTAACATTGCTTCTACCAAATTGCCATATTTAATTTGTCTATAAATCTCTACTAAATTGCACTTTATGTGCCAAGGATCTGCAAATTATATGCTACTAGTGGGCCTGCAGCACTGATTGTGCCACCCACACATGAAGCTTCATAACCATTTCACAGGCCTGCCATTGCAAGGCCTGTGTGTACAGTTTTACTGCCACCTCAACTTGACATTTAAAGCCCTCTGCGAAGCCTTAAACTCCCCCTTTATTACATATATGTCACTCCTAATGTAGGCCCTATGTGACCCACAGGGCAGGGTGCAGTGTATTTTGAAAGGCAGGACATGTACTTTTAAGTTTTACATGTCCTGGTAGTGAAAAACTCCCAAAGTCATTTTTCACAAGAGGGAAGCCTGCTCCTCTCATAGGCCAGCATTGGGAATTTCTTAATATACTTTTAGGGTATAATTCCTGAAAGGAGTAGCTACATCATGTTTCATATCATTAGAATGATAATGATAAATCCTTTTTACTGGTAACGTTGGATTTAACATTACTATTTTAGAAATGTCGCTTTTAGAAAGTAGGCATTTCTCTGCTCTTACTGCTCTATGTGCCTTACCACCTGTCTCCAATCCACATCTGATATGTGTTGGGTGACAGCTCCCCTTGTGCAATCCAGCCATAAACACAGGACACTCAACTGCATCTGCATTCATCTGCATACTGGTAGGTCTTCCTGGGCAGGAGGGTCTATCACTTACACTTCAAAGGGTAGCGGTCTGACCCCATACAACAGATGTATTACCACCCACAGATGTCCTGGCAGGCAGGACTGGGCTGAAAGTGGAACTGGTGCACTTCAGAACCACTCTTTAATGTCTCCCCCACTTCAAAGGCACATATGGGTTTAAGTGCTGGGTCTCTGACCCCATCAAATTAGACACTACGAAACCTGGAACTGAACCTCTGTCAGAAGAACTGCTATGCTACACAAAGGGCTCAACTGGACTGCTTTTCTGCAAGGACTGCTTTTCTGCTTGTTGCCCTGCTACCTGCTGCTCTCTGACCCTGTTGGAAGGAAGGACTCTGCCTTCCCACCAGAGTGATCTCAAAGGGCTTGCTAGCTTGCCCCCTGTTCTTCTCTAGTCTCAGGTACAATAAAGACTGCCCACAACTCTCCTGGTGATGCAGGATTCTGCCCTCTGTGACTCTCACCCTTTCCTGAGGTGCCCCCTCCAAGCTCTGGGCCTCAGAAGCGAGTTCAGCAGCTGAATTCTGCCAAAATTGACACATCGCCCCAAATGCAGTAGAAAAATTGACGCATCGCCATGAGTGCAGCAGTGAAATCGAGTGTCAGAAACATCGATGCATTGCATCACCGATCACAACTCGGTGGCTGCCAGACTACGACGCATTGCATTTAACTCAACTGCACTCAACTGCATGGAAAATATTGACTCTTCATGCCCTCAGCTTCACCGCATCAGTGGGCCATGCATGGGTTTTATCATTCTGGTCTTGTTTTACTCAGATAAATATTCCCTATTTTCCTACCCGGGTGTGGAGTCTTTTTGTGGTGTTTTCACTGTGTTACTGTATGAGTTATTGCACAAATACTTTACACATTGCCTTCAGGGTTAAACCTGCCTGCTCTATGCCAAGCTTTCAGAGGGTGAGCACAGGATAATTTAGGTCGATTTACACTGCATAGGATTGTGGTCCCTACTTGTACATGGTGCATAACTCTGCCAACTAGAGACCTAGGGGCATATTTAAGAGCCCCTAGCGCCATTCCAACAACACATTAGCATCTTTTTTTATGCTGATGTGGCATTACAAGGCCAAAAATGTTCCATTGGTCACAATGAGCCGCAGGGTGCTTTGCAGGATTAGCGTCAACAATTTTTACGTTAATCCTGCAAAGCGCAGGACTAGCATCAAAAATTTCTACCTTAGTCCCCTATCTACCGTCATGGTGTGCCGAATTTTAAATACAGTATACCCATGGTGGTGTTAGGGGGGCGCAAGAAATGTGGCACTGCACTGTTTTCTTAATATGCCCCCTAATATCTAATAGTGAGAATTTACACCTTTCAGGATGTCAAAAAAAGCTTCAAAATTAAGTAAGGAAACCTGCCACAGTCTTGGGTTTTTAGGAGTACTTGCAGGAAAGTTTTAAGAAAAATTAAACATGTGGAAGTGGCATCGCTTTAGTGTAATGGGGCACTTTGTCTTTATTTATTTCTTCCAACTAGAAAAATGTTGCCCCCAATAAAAATCGAGTTCCTTTATACGAAACCTCCACCATTATTTATGGTGTTCAATTCCCCTTCCTGTTTGGTGAAGGATTCATCCTGTCATTGTCACTAGTAAATTTCCATCCTTTTCTTGGTAGCTAAGTTGTCTGAGAGGAGGTGTGAATACCAACAAATGTGCACACTTGTGAATGTTCACAAACTCTCAAGGCATTATTTCCAGTTTAGTGGCTTTACACGTGTAAAAAAGTGTATTAGTGCATGTAAGCTAAAATTTAGGAGTAGAAATAGCTCTGTGAATCAGGCCCTTAGAGCGCAGAACTTTCTATAGCCTCTTGATGTCGGTGTTATTGCAATCTCAAAGTGCACAGATGAAGAGTCCTCACATGTGAACTGTGGGACTTTGGGCAACTGAGGTCCTGGACACTGGACTCCACTTCCTGTAGTTAAGACTGGACAGAAATGGGCGGGCGGGTCCAGACAACTTTATGACATGCAAGGACGACCAGTCAGAGACAAGCGCTAGTCATGACTAGTAAAATGTACCTGTAAAATGTCATGGAGAATCAGGAGTGATAAATAAATCAATCAACATGTAAAGCGCAACTTGTCACCTGTGAAGGTGTCCAGGTGCTGATCCATAGGGACATTGTTCTCTGAGTGACGACTCGACACCCAGTCAGTGAATAGGGCAATATAATTAAGTATTTATTTTGAGTAATTACTACTATCAGTACCAGTATAGTAGACCTAACAGATCAGTGATCGGATATGACTGTTGTCTCAGAAGGGGTATGTTACTCCGTCTTCTTAAAGTAGGTAATAATACTGGACTGTACTCTACCGTTGTGTGCCATAGAAAGATAACCCTGATAGGTGATTGTGAGATCATTTAGTAAATGTCACATGCAAAACTCTAATTCATGGAGCTCCTGTCCCACCAGTATGGCCCCCAGGCAGGACAAGTGAGATAGCGCTTGAGTCTGGTTGGAATTGAGGTGGAGACAGGGACACACAATTGTCCTTCTCCTCTTTTACTGCAGTCACAGCCCTTGTACCCTCGGGATGTGATGATTGACAGGTAGACTGAGGGGTGCATCTGAGCATTGAGTGAGCTATGAAGTACTCAAGTGATTTGTGGCCATGGACAGATCGTGGAGAGTAAATGGGTGCCAACAGGTGCAATGTTTCACCGGAGAGGTCACCTGCAAGATGAAGGGCGAGTTTCTGCTGAGATAGTTGGATCCCATCACTCCCTCCCTGGCGCCAGGGCCTCTACACTGGAACTGATTCTGTGGTGCTGCTCTTGGGCAGGTTGAAGAAACCTTCCTGAGGCCCCTTCCTTAGCACTTAATGGTTCTCACCGGGGTTGACTTCCTCACTTTCCCACTTACAGCAGCTCTCTGGTCCACCGTTTCTGACCCATCTTAATTGCATCTTCCGGAATGGTGGCCGAAGTAAAGAAATGTGACTAATTCTTGTCTGAGGATGACATCAAGGTGTAAAGGACTAAGGAATAATGAAGAGGATCCCATATACTGACAGATCTGGCAAAGAGAGAGCAGCTCCTGTGTCAATCAATTAATGCAATCCAAGATGATTTAATGCTGAAGATTATCAGTCGTTCATATTGCTATTGGCAAGTGGAACCGATGACATCTGCATCATATGTTGTGATGAGTTGGAGAGTGAGGGGCAAACAACAATCGGCATGCTGAGCAGCCTGGCATAGTTTAACACTTATGCGAACAAACGTAGTGACCACATCTTAAAGTTCTGGGGGTGTCCGCAATGGTAAAACAGAGTCTTCTAGATAATCAGTGGAACAAATATTGAAAGCACTGTTAATATGCTCAGAAGGTGACACTAGTTGGAAGGTGCACAAGGTAAAAGGCTTTCTAACAGAGTGATAGTTGGAGATCCTGCCATGACTTAGAAATTGGTGGTTGGGATGGACTTAACAGAGAGTTGTCAATTCGTTTTCAAAGTGAACTCAATAGTGCATGGCAATTACCCACTTCTTTTCCCAGATGCGACAGATACATTGATTCAAAAACAAAAAATAATGAGCATATAGCAGACCTACATGCACAGGGGTCTAAAAGTTTCAATGTTGTTCCCTGTGCAACTGAAACTGGGTTATAAAGGCAAGTTAATTGCTTACAAAGTGGTGATGCTATGACATTTTGGCAGAGTTTGGTTGAGGGTGAAGTGTGAATAATGTCTGGAACAAGAAATACCCTTGTCTGCCGGGGGGCTTCCTTGAGAGGGCAGGGAAGCATAGCATATCAGCCCCTGGAAGTCGGGATCATGCCATCCCTAAAGCTGGCGAGGCGGGTGTAGTATGTGTTTGCACTTCCAATGTTTGTTTATTCCATACTGCTGTTGTCTCTGTTGCTCCCCTTTCCCTCCTTCAGGGTTACTTCGAGCCACTGTGTACTTATTGCTGGAACTTATCCTGCTGATTTGAACCACATTATATATGTGGATGTTATGTGGATTATATACATATAAGCAGTTGGCTGAGTTCATCAAAGGCCTTACGCATTAGCCTTCATATGGTGATATATGTTCTTCCTGCTTTGTATTACTGATGTAATAAAAACTATTAAATCCCTGAAATATATGGTTCCTCTAAGTTACTCTATGGTTTAGTGGTTGGCACCTGTCACCAAAGTCTCCCTGTCTGACTTTTTCTCTTAGCAACTCTCCTATGCTGATTTAGTTTTGAAATATGTAGAGATCCCAAATGTGCTAAAGCCTTCAACCACCATATTCATGCAACTTACAAGTTATCCTTATAGCAGTTAAGAGACATGATATCAGTGCTTAATTTGTGCTTGTTGTTTCCAGTGCTGAGCACCAGCATTTATTTTTGAGGGCCGGGTGTTATTCTTCTGACTCAAGCATTTGCTCCGAGCAAAAGACACATATGGGAAAGACGGATGAAGGAAAAAACTAAAAAGCGTCACAAAGGGAGAAAGTAGAAAGCTTCAAGAGTGGGCTGGGAGTGGCTTTATATGGATTAAAGAGGCCCGAGATGGCTCCAGGATTAATTAAGCACTGCATGATATATATTCTACAAGAGCTCATATCCAGGACACTCTAATGATGTATACATATTTGTCTGGAGCCACACAGACCCAGATTTAGAAAGCCCTTGCCTTGCCATTGCTTCACGCAAGGTGGCGCAAGGTAACGTGAGGGCACCAGTGAGATTTACTAACCCATGCAAAGCTACCTTGTGTGGCTCTGTGTGACTGAAGAAATGAAGAGTAATGCAAGGCAGCTCAAATTGCTGCCTTGCATTACTCTGCATTGGGAATGCAATCCAAGTGTGTATCCTGGGTGTTCAAATGCACCCATCCATGGATTTTGGTGCATTACCTGATTTACTAAGAATAATAGACCTGGGAATGCATCAAAATAGTATGCCTTCCCAAAAGAGAACAACGAGAAAAATATATATCTCTTTCCCCTCCTTATTTCCTCTTTTTACGTATGCTGCATTCTGCAGCCCACGTTGAAAGAGTAAAATTGCGCTGAGGATTGTTTTGTGCAGGAAGTGATCCCTTTAGCACTATCAGGTCTGTACCGAAAGCACGTTTGCACCATTGCGCAACGGTGTCTGCATTGGTGCAAGGCTTCACTCAGTGCCCCATCCCACAGTGAGAGAGTAGGAATGAGTCATATCCTAGTAGATAGGGCACGTTCCTGCTCTCTCCCTGTCAAGCAGTGCAGCGCGAGAAGGTGTCTTGTTGCGTTGTAATCCCAAACTTATTAGTAAATCTGGGCCTTGCCATATTTCAAATTATTATCCATGAATTTGCACCACACTGTTTTTTTTTAATGAATGTATGAAGAAAAACATGAAACACGATTCACTCTAGAATAACAAAGTTGTATCATGCACTACAAATAAACAAAACGAAATGACATACCTTTAGCCACTGTTGAGGGCAACTTGTTTTGTGTTTTCCTCAAGTTAGTTTAGTCGTTTTTGTACAGTGTCCAGTAAACAAATACACTTGCATTCTGTCAGATTTAGGGCCTTTTTCAAATCTCCTCCTCTGACAATTCATATCACCTTCTCTACAACCAGAATGGTCAGCCTGGGTGAAATGTTCATCCACAGGTGAGCCCTGTGTCTTGCATCGTCTTCTACTACAATGCTGCAAAATCCTTGCTTTAGACTTTCTACCTTGTCTGGCCAACATATACTAGATTGCATGGACATTTGATAATGTAAATACCATCCGTGCTGTTACAATTTGTGTGATTCCAAAGAGTTTGTTTAATCCCTTTACTTCCAGATTCCTTGGCCTCAATCGTTAAGTTGCACGCCTCACATTTGCCACACTTCAAGTGTGTCACAATCAGTGGCAAATCCCATTGCGTTAAAAATCAGGTCTCTTCAATAAGGTACTTACAACGTGGTCCCTAACTAGTTTGCCTTACTTGAAGACAAACAAGTTTTGTCTTTGATATCAGTTTGAAATGGTTTGTTGTAGAAAAGTTGATAGGATGACTGAGGTGGAGGTTTGAAAATGGTCCTATACCTGAGAGAATGCAAGTGGATCCTATTATTGGACACTTGTTCAAAAAGGACTAAATGAATTTGAGAAGTAACAAAACAGGTTGCCATCTTCGACAGTGGCTAAAAGTATGTAATTTTGTTTATGTGAAATGCATTATTTGAAATGTATTGATACGTTTTTGTCTCTAACACAAGACGAAAGTATGTCCCATCAGATTTATTTGTAGTCCTCAATTAATTTTAAGTTTTACGTCAGCTTATTGATTTGAGAGAGACACATGCAACACGCAGGAATACATTGTAGCAGTGTCCTTGCACTTGACGCATAGACCACACTCACACAAGGCAGCCATCTTGGGAGGATGTCTTTTGACTTTCCCAGAGGGTGCACACATATGTCAAGGTACAGCTTCTTCTTTATCTTTCACAAGAAAGATGCCACGTTTTCCATATAGGTTCTCATCCAGTTAAGGCTGCTGTTTGGAACAAGGTATGAGTTATTCACCTTTCCCTGACCACACCGCTATTCAAGGCAATTTGTCTTTTCTTTTAACCATACTTTTTTGTCCCAGTGACATGATCCGGTAGGTGATGTAGTCATTTATCACACCATCCCTGTTGGACTTGGTCTGGTTAGTCTTCGCAATATTCCTATAGCCCCTGGGCAACCATGGGTACAGTTTTCAGGTGAATGATGGGCTATTTTCATGCTTTAGTTCACAGGGTTTTTCAGAAGATGTTCACACTGTTGTTTGAAGGGAAGTAATATACACATGGGTGAGTTTTTACAAGATACCATTGTTAATTATTCTACACTGGCGAGATTCATTGTAAATCATTGTTTTTACAATATAAGGATTTTTTTTCCTAGTGATACAAGTCCACTTATATTCTCGCAATGCTTCCAGGTGAGTCTTATTTTGACTACAATCATTGATTCATCCTAGAGGAATATTTGCTACGTGGGTCTTAAATGATATATTTTAATATACAGGTGTGCCATGATTAATTGTGCTGAAGACTCACTATGATGTACTCAAAGCACATACTTCGGAAGAGACAAAGGCCCTCATTCTAAGTCTGGCGGGCGGCGGAGGCCGCCCGCCAGACTTCCCCCCTCCAAAATACCGCTCCGCGGTCCAGAGACCGCGGAGGGTATTCCAAGTTTTCACCGCGGTCGGAATGCCCAAGGGAGCACCGCCGGCCTGTCGGCGGTGCTCCCGCCCCCGTTGACCCTGGCGGTTCTGTACCGCCAGGGTCATAATGAGGCCCAAACTCTTTTTCAGCCTGTACCATTATATTCCAGGTCATGGGCAATTGAAAAACGGATGCACTCATCCCATCTATGGTGAACTACAGATTTGTACAACATTAGACAGGCATGTTTGAAAACAAGAAGATGTATGTGCAAATGTTACATTATTTTTCTTTTGATGCACTGCAGGATCACTATTTTCACTGATCACCTATTGGTTTAAGTCAATAGGTTGTTTTTCTCATATATTTGTTTGAAATCCATTCTGTTCTCATTAAATTTGTTTAAAATGTAATATTTATTCTGTTCAAAGAACCATGTTTTCCTTATCCCAAAGGAGAACATTGAGTTTTGTAGTTGAATTTAGTACAAACTGAATAATTAATTATTTACCTATATGACAGAACTAATTTTGTTTGTATTGCACAAGATACCCAGGTTCTGGGAAACACAGGGTTACCCCATGGTTATGTAATGTTGCTTAGAGCTTTTTGGCACAGATTTAAGGTTGCACTATGGCCCAGCCATATGTTTTTAAGTGTGAAAGCATCAAACAGCTAAAGGCCGTGTGCAGTGGCAATTGGTTGGGCACCCGCGGAGGGGGGCGGGGGAAGGATTGGTCGCCTATAGTGGTTTAGTGAAGGGCAATGCCAGGCACTTCAACCAATTACTGCCGCACACAGCTGAAGGCCATGAGTAGCGAGGGATTGGGGGGATGTGGTGGTTCCGGGAATAGGTTAGGTCCAATCCCTCACTGCAGCCTAAGGCAGTGGGAAGCAGAAGCATTGACTGCAGATTGCCCAAGGGGGTTGGGAGTATGTTCAAGTTTGAATATGATAAAAAAGCAGTAGTTCACGGCAACAAACAAAGGATAAAGCGACATAGTTAGCTCTGGTAAGAAGATCTTAGCTTTTGTGAAAAAATAAAGAAAATAATTGAAAAAAAGAATGGTTAAAGTTAAGAGCTTTTTTCATTTTGCCAATAACTTTGCTGCCTTTTGAGGAATCTACACAAAAGTTTTCAAAAACAGAAGTTCGTCCACCTCAGCTCCTTCCTGGAAAGTTTCGGCTTGATCTGTCAAGCTGAGACCAATAAAGAATAAGGGGGTGCACACAATATTGATTTAATCACTTATTTCCATAGGAAAACGTCTGTTGCAGGTGCAGAAAAAATGACTTAGTAAAATAGCAGCACGTTTTGTTTTTGGAACATTTCATGCAGATTAGCAAAACGTTTGGCACCCCAGTTAGCAGGACAAAACATTCTCTTCGTATGGAAGCTCTGACCTAATTAGAACTATGCAGTGGTATATACCATACATAACAGGTAACTGGGAAATATGAGTCTCTATTGCTAAAAAGAGTTCGGATGACATTTGCAAACCATAAGGTGAAAGGTTGAGTGGGAAACAAAAGTGACTTGAACACCAAGATGCCAATATAGGATCATATTACATATGATACTCATAATTTCTTTTTTATATTGCATGGTGGATTCATGGATTTTTGTACTGTTTGGAAAGAATTGGAGCAATTGATCATCATCTGATAAATACAAATTGCCTGAGATTTCAGATATGTCAGTCAATGCTTTGAGGAATGTGTGCTTTTGTTGGGGATGTTGTGCTAATATTTAAAATGTGTTTTATGTAACAGCGTGTATTATTATATGTCCGATTTTAAATGCAAAGTGCAATATAAAGAAGCTAAAAATATGAATTCTAAAATGTGCTTTTCTTGTGTAGTATAGTAAGACTATAGAGTAAGTTTAATAAGACATACATAAAGACAGAAAACAAAGTGCAATATGGGACAGTGTAACTTTTAGCTGAAAGCGTTCTGAATTTACAATGGTTTTTTTCAGACACTTGGGAGCATTCATTAGAAGATGTTTGCATTAAGGGTCAGTTTGTCCGGTGTACGTGAATGTTCTCTATAAATACTCTACCATTTTTATTACCAACATTGAAAGGAAGGATATTGCTGTTAATTATTCATTTACAATTTTTGATTATTTAGGGTTGATAACTGTCCTACAAATGAATTCGACAGTAACCATACCTCATGGATGTACACACATTCCTAACAAAAACCTACCTGCAAAACATGCATTGTCAATGCACACCAGATGTTTTGACTCCTGATGTAGAGCCTGCAATGTTGTGACTCCTGATGCCCTGTCATATCACATCATGACCTACAACTCTTCTCCGATGAAGCACAGGGGCCTTAGGTCTTTTTGGTTCTGAACAGGCAGTCAATGAAGTGGCTTGGGGTCATATTTACACTTTTTGCTGCAAACCAGCACCAGCGCTGGTTTGCGTAAAAAATGTACTGCCGGCTAACGCCATTCCTACGCGCCATGCGGGCGCCATATTTAAGGACTGACGTTAGCTGGCGCTGCGGGCTGGTCAGAGTAAAAACAAATTACTCAAACCAGGCAGTGCAGGCGTAGGGGAAAATGGGGGTTGTGCGTCAAAAAATGGTGCAAGTCAGGTTTGAGGCAAAAATCATGGCTCAAACCGGACTTGCGCCATTTTTTGGCGCACAACCCCCATTGAAATGACTCCTGTCTTAGCAAAGACAGGAGTCATGCCCCCTTGCCCAATGGCCATGCCCAGGGGACTTCTGCCACTTAAAAAAAAAAAGTAATACTTACCTCAACTTACCTGTACTTACCTGGGATGGGTCCCCCCATCCATGGGTGTCCTCCAGGGGTGGGCGAGGGTGGCAGGGGGTGTCCCTGGGGGCGGAGAAGGGCACCTCTGGACTGCTTCCACAGGTCCCTTAACGCCTGCCCTCACCCAGGCGTTAAAAAACGGCACACATCAGGCTGGGCGCCGTTTTTTAAGGCCCGCCTCCTCCTGTGCGTTAAAATTAAGCAGGAGTATAAATAAGGCGCACAGACCTTAAAGTCATTTTTTGGGCGGGAACGCCTGGCAAGGCAGTTTCCCGCATCCAAAAAATTACGCACACGGAGGTTTTTTGACGTCCGCGGGGTCGGGCGTCAAAGTATAAATAAGGGGCAAGGTTTGCGCTGAATGTGCGTCAAAATGTTTGACGCACATTCGGCGCAAACAGAGTATAAATACGCCCCTTGGTCTCTTGAAGATTAGTCTGACCACTTTTACTTTTTATCACATTTAAAAGGTATCTGGCAAGTTAGGGTATGGAAATTGTGTTTCTTAGTTCAAGCATTATAGAATAACTGCTCTGACGTGGGAGTTTGATGAGTGGCTGAATTGTGGTCCAGATGTACTAACAAGGGATTCACAAGAAGAGGACACAAATTGGGCATCAAATTATTGCGAATCCTATAAGATTTTGTAAAGCAACATATCTGCTGTTCGGTCGGTTCCCAAAATCACGATTGAAGTGGGGTCGCTAGACAACTGACCTCATTACTATTTATGATGTACGTCACAATTTGCCACTTATTCAGTTGGATTCCATCACAGGGTTGCCTGCCCGAGTTAACGCACCACCATGCCTGTGATTGCATTTAACTAAAGTAATTTCTTTATTAAGTGAAGCACATTTTCCTTAAAGGAAATGGGTCTGCATTTAGGAAAGAAACAACTTTTTTGAAGAAAGTATGTTTATGAGTTGGCCCCTCCGAGACAAACCTCTTTTTACATTCACCCATGTTGCACCCCTTCCCTTTTGAGAATGTGCTACTACTTCCTCTGAGGGATAGTCTGCAACCCGAATTGTGGTCGCAAACTATTAATACATAGCCTTCTAAATCGCAATTTGCGAAAGACTCCCAAAACACACCCTTTCCAAATTGCGATTCGTTATGCATTTCTAAGCCCATTTTGCAATCCAGTAAGCACTTACCTAAGCGTTAAATGAGTTTAGTAAATACTACCAAGCCGTTTATCAGTCAGTAACCCTTTGATTTATTGAATCGCAGGGTTTGCAACCTCTAAATGGCTCTGTACATCTAACTTTATAGTCAACTATGGTGTTCAGTAGCCTCAGATGTACGTTCACGCTGTTGGTTACTGCTATAACACCTGGCTGTCCATAAGTATATGATGTATCTGCGAAGCTATTGCTAATACAACATGTGCAGTTGAACCAGAGCACACAGGTGTGAGAAGCCCACGCACCTAATTATGGCCATTCGAGCAGGAACCCCCATTTCCTTTGCTTGCATTTGGGCCCATGGAACCCTTGCTTTGAAACCCATCCTAAGAGTTTCTATTGTTTTCTTTGCTGTTCAATGATCCATGTGCTTCGCAATTGGAAATAACCCAGCACACATTCATATAGGTGATACCTGGATGGATCCGGACAGGGTCTACATACTAGGATCTGAGCACAACTTTAGCTGCAATAGGAATATGAAGTTGGGTAGAAAGATCACTTGCACTTATCTGGAAATTTACAAGGAAACTGGTAATGAGGCTCAGTGTTGTTTGGCTTTGCAGTTGTAGTGCATGGACGATCTTTGCAAAAGGTACACCTTTAGAGAACTCCTCTGCCCACATTTTCCATTGGTTTGGAATAGAGAGAAAATTATTTTGCAATGCAGCAAAAATGATCTGTAAATGTGCAGGAAGGTTTGCACTTGGAAAGCTGAAGGTAATCTGGGATACAGTGCACAGTTACACAACTTCGCTGTTGTGGGCGTGTTTCAGGATCATGGTACACCCTTCCTGAAGCAACACACTGAATAGGGTGCTATGGAACTAGGGTTTGATAAAGTAAGCTATGCATGGTAAACAGTGGAGCTTGACAAGCCTGGTTCTTCAATATGTCTAAAAATATTGGGGCTTATATACAATATTTTGGTGCAGGGTAGCACTACAAGCCTTCTTGCTGTGCTGCTCTGCTTCAAAATAAAAGGGCAGGAATACACTGTATCTATGAGCTATGGGGCATTCCTGTCCTCTTCCACTGCCCTGGTGCAAGGGTGTCTGCGTTGTAGGAATGACTGCTTTTGTGCAGGAAGGAACGCCTTCCTGCACAAAAACAATCAATGGTGGCATCTTCCTTCTTCTATGTGTGCAGAATCCAGCACACACAGAAAAAGGAAAAAACAAGGAGAAATAAAGTTATTTCTCCTCGTTACGCCTCCCATGGGGAGGCGTGGACTTTTGACGCATTCCCAAGTTTACAAATCCTTGTAAACCTGGGAATGCGTCAAAATCCATGGGTGCTGTGTGGGAACACCCACTGCAATGCCCATGGAATGCCTCTTTGACACAGAATAAGGAAACACAGCAACTTGTGTTGCATTGTCTTACTCCATATCTACCAGGCCATGAAAAGCCACACACCGGCATCGCAGTTGAGTCACAAAAAGTGATGCACTGGCGGCAGAAGCCACTTGTAAATATGCCCCATTGTTCTAATAGAATAGGGGACTTTTTAGGTTACTGTTTGTCAGACCAGTTCTCTGTGCTCTTAGTTAAATCAAAGGCAACTAAGCAACCTCTGTTTCAAATATTGCCTTTGCACCTGGAACCCTAGAAGCCAGACACTAAGGCAAGCTCATTTCATTGGCAAGTACCAGCTTTTTAGGTTTTGACTTTCAGTGGAAGTGATGTTGAAAACTCTTCATGCTCTCTACTCGTCCTGTGGTTCATTTACTATCAAGCCCATGGTCAAACTGGGCAGCATTGAAGCAGATTTCTGGATAGTTGGAATTAAGGTTTGGTATGAACGTACGGCAGGTTTGTATAGGCAAGGTGCTCTTCGTCCTTCTCTCCAGTTTGTAGCAGCAGCAAAGTTTTTTTCTGTGGTCCTGGAGCATGTTTGATACTCCTTCAAGGCAGAGGACAAAATTTGCTGTTGACTCTGGTATCAACCTTTCTGTGCCTCTGGGCACAGAATGTAATCAAGTCAAAAAGTGAATATTGAATAAGCCAAAGAGGTTCTCTTACACACAGAAAGAGTGGCACCTGGTCTCACACCACCTCACCACTCAGTTTTAAAGTTGTCCCAAACTACAGGAGGAAACCAATCATTCAAAAGTGCTGGCCTGGTTTCATGACATCAGGTTCCCAAGGTGACCTGTCATGGTGATTTGCACTGGATTGAGAGAAACACTGTTCACACATAAGCTGATGCTGGGTCCTGGTTTGAGTTCAGAACAAGACACAGTGAGGCATATTTATGAGCCCCTCGCACCACCGGAGCGTCACTTCTTGTGATGCTCCAGCAGCGCATACTGCAAAATCACATCCATGGGGCCGCGCAAAGCCACTTTGCGTGGTTTTGAATGGCCTCATAGATATAGAGTAAGGAAAGGCAGCGCAAATTGCCTTACTTTGGGCTCAGGAGGTGTTTCATGGGCGTTGCAGTGAGTGTTTCCACGCAACATCCACATATTTTGACGCTTCCCCAGTTTTACAAAACCATGTAAACCTGGCGATGCACCAAAACCTTACACACTGGAGGTGAGGAGTACCAGGGAGAAATGTTTTTATTTCTCCCTGTTTTTTCCTCTTTTCACATGTGCTGCATTCTGCAGCTCACATAGAAAGAGGAAACTGCCTCTCAGGATTGTTTCTGAGCAGGAAGGTGCCCCTTTCTGCACAAAACACAGGCACTCTTCCACCATGGTGCAAGGGTGACTGCATTGGCACTAGGCTGCTGAAATAGCACCAGTGTAGGGTAAAAGGACAGGAAAGCACCGAATTGCATAAATACTTCGCATTCCTGCGCTTTCACTTTGGCGTAGGGCAGCAAGGGGACGCTGCGCTGCCCTACTACAAATCCCCGTAATTGAGGGCCTGTATGTGTGGGATGGGCAGGGGGTCCCTCTCTATGAGTAGGTGTGCAGCCTTGCCCATGCCCTTTCCCACAAGTCTTAGCTCGGGCGCTCCTTCCTTTAGGGCACATACTGGAGCAGAGGGCTGGCATGGTTAGGGAAAGTAAACTAAGAGTCCTGCTTTCCCCACTCATGTTTCTCTAATTTCAAGCTAAACAAGAATATTTGGTTTTACAATGGTATCTGGGGATTGGGAGGGAGAGCAACACTGGGGGGCAGGCAAAGGAAAGGGAGACAGAATGTCAGACTACCACGAAACCTTGTTGGGCACCTTAGGTGTTCAATACACACAGGGGGCCCAATTCACTGCGCTGGTTGTACGCCACATACACACGGACACTGGGTTCATTTGAACTTCTGAGTACTTCGAAAAGAGGTTGGATGAGTGGAGCAGGATTGTCACCCACTCAGTGCTGTTTGCTCATAAACAGGGCACAGGGAGTTAGGTCCGCCAATAAATGCATATAAGACGGAAGGATTGCTATTTTGGACTATTAAAGAAAACTGGTTTCAGTTAAGGAATTGGAGCGCCCCGATGAAGTCTCAAGACGAAACACATATTGGCTTATTGGCTAACCTGCGACTGGAAGGTTAACTGGCGGAATTGGGACATCTGAAAGTCTTAAGTGAAGCAAATCGAATAAAGAAGAAATGGGACCCCATTGATCTTTAAATTATTGGTTTTGGAATCAATCAATCTATCTATTCATCCATTTAACTGTCTATCACTAGGTTCTTGGGTCATCCCACTTGTTGGCTCCAGAAAAGGAAATATTAAACCTATTTTATATCTTACTCTGATATCAAGCGTTCATACGTGGAGAAGAGTCGCTTTACTTAAGTGCAGGTTGCCTTGACCAAAAATGTTTATCCTCTTCTGCATATGTGTCTATCTGTCTTTTCATATGTCTGGCCATCTGGCTGGTTTACCATCTTGCATTCTTTATTTAGTGGGTGAAGATCTGTTGTACTGATCTAAGGACATGGGAAAGGTAAAGGAAAATCCACGAGGCTAATTCTGTTCATTTTGTTTTATTCAAATGGATAGAATATATTCCACTGTTGAATTCTTCTCCAGATTCAACTTTTCCTCCAGCAATTGGAGGTTTCCATTCGTAATAAAAGCCCAACCTCCTGGTAAAACTTACCCCAAGGTGCCTGGCCCAGGAGGGACACGAAACAGTTGATAAAAAACACAAAAAGTCTGATTAGTGCAGCTTGTTAGACTGTGTTCGACCAGACCACTCTGCACCTGTGTGTGGGGGGCGTCTCTCCTCCGTATCAGTAACGCAGAGCTTGTAAAAAAGGGCTGTTTAATTAGAAAACGGAAGAGGTGGGTCCTGCAGCCAGACAGACGGGAGAACACGTGGAGCCCAGGGGGTCCCTTCCCCCGTCAGGGGAGAGCACTGTTGCGGCCCGGACGACACCATCTGTTCCCCCCGCCTGGTAAAGCCCTTCAGCGCCTCCCAGCCCAGTGCAGTCTCAGGAACAGCAGCACAGCGCGTCTGGACACACACCTGCTCTCTGCAAGAGAAACTCCATTAAAGCAGCAACATTCCGGCCCGGCTGATGGTCATTTAAACCAAAGGGGGCAATAATAACCAAACGCGAGGAAGGAAATTTATCAGGGGATGCGTTTTCCGGCTCCAAGCTAAAACGAGATTTTTCTTGAATATATGCCGCTTGGGGAAACAGGACTGTTGTTCTTCTTATAAAACAAAAAGAAAACAGAAAGGCTACAGGGCTTTTTTTTAATCCTTCCTTAATTGATGCCCGGAACTCTTGATTCTTTAATACCTTCAGCATTTTTACTTTTTTATAGTTTTTTTTTTAAAGTTTTCATCTAGAGTCCCTTGAAAAGCTACCAAAATGAACACCTCCGCAAAAACGAGAAACCGGGTTACTTTTGGAGTAAAGAATCCTTTCCCATATTGCTAGCGCGCCTGGTCCTTAGTAAATAAACTTAAAAGGGGACGCGTATGGGTCGATGAACCTTTTGAATTGCATGGAGCATCCCAGTCATGCAGTGACCACTGAGTCAATAATTATCATCAATAATCAAGAAACATTCTATGATAGAACAGCTCAAACCCATCTACTCATGAATAACCACAACTCAGTAAAGAGTTAAACAGTTTTTATTTCCCTATTGATTACAATTCTAAATCAACTGTTAGTTCAATACTTATTCAATCAACTCGATTATTAATTCGTTAATGAAAAACATCATAACATAACTTGAAGGAAACTATATGCATAAATGCATCTACATAAGCCAAGAATACCAGCATTAATAGCAGAGTTCAGCAAATAGCTCGTCAGTCAATTGTCACTTGTCAACATCACTCTTAACAGCCTACCTAACCAAGATTAGCATCAGCATGTGGGCCTTCATGCAAAATAATTTAGAGAAAAACATTAATTTGGAAAAATCTATCTAAGTTAGAATTCTAAAATCAGCGCAGTTGGTACCTAGAAGAAAAGGCACAATTTGTCAGTCACATTTTCATAGCTATCTATCCAGGATGGATCAGCAATAAGTCAGTCTTCGTCTTCAGGTCATCAAATAGTCAGCCACTCATCAGGCTCACAAAGTATGAGCCCAACAACAAAACCTCAGACAGCGTCTCCTGACGTCATCAATTCTTCCCTCGCATCTCCCCTCATCTGCCTAAAGTCTCCCGCATCTGAAGTTTTAGCCCCTAGTCACGAATTTTTATTAGGGTCTCCCAGTCCATCCCCCTAATTCCTAATTGGTCAGTAAGTCAGCAGATATGACTTTAACCTATAGTATTTGTTTACCAAATCTACTAATTTCAATATCAGTCCGTTCACAACATGTGGATTGGTCCGCTATACGATGTCCTCATCATCCGGCTCTTCAGGTATCGAAATTGTTGCATGTTCCTCTTCAGTCAGTGCCTTCATTGTTCAAGTTTTGGGAAAGTACATTTAGCCTACTCTACACATAATTGTATCAAATTGTCTTCATTATCTCCTGTCCGCCGGAACACTGCAGAAAATTCTAGCTAAGCAACTTTAACATCGGGTGAGTCAAGGACGATTCATGCATCCAGTTTCTTGCAAGTGTGATTATTATTTCTGCTATCTGTGCGAGGCCTAGAAAGACTAGGCCTTAAATTCGGCTAACTTAACACTACAAATTGAAGTAAAACATAGGTTATACATTTCATTATGACATATTACTACATTTTTCTCATATATTTTCATTATTTCATACAGTTTCAGTTATATTAGTACACATGACGATCATCCCCCAAGGGCAAATTTTCAAACGTGCACATTATTTTCTCTACGATTAATTTCTCTACACATTTTTCATTATTAAGCACATAAACATCATTAATAATTTTCTTAATTAGCATATCTGCTTCAACAATATCACACCAGATAGTGTATAGATTATGTATGGATATTTCAAAGCGATTACAGGTGTAAATGCAGCCACCTGGGAGAACACTCAAAGGATTCTTTGGACTGACACTGCTGAAATAGAATTTAAGGATAAAGTTGTATTCTGTTAACGGACTGGAACATGTGACTGAAACTTTTCTACTGAAACTTAACAGCAAAGACAAACAATACATGAGAAAAGTATCCAGCATGGATTCCCTCTGTTTCTAACATAACAGTAAGAGCATACTACAAAGCCTTGATGAAATTTAAATTAAAGCTACGTAATTTGTGCAATTTTTTATGCTTGTTAAGAAAAAATTCCCAAATTATACCATTATGACACTTTGCATAAGTACTCACAATTTGCGATGAATATCTACAGCGAACGCATGGGAAAAACATCACGACGAGCTGAGCGGCTGTTGTTCACAGTGCTTTTGCTTAAATGCGTCCGTGTGCCAAAAATTGATGCAAGGATGCATTACATGCATATTTTCATGTTATTTTGCTGTAACTTTGCGCAATTACACAAAAACAAGTTACGTGAATTTTGCTCATCCCTACATACTATGCTTTCAGGCTTCATATACCTCACAATGAGCACTATGACAGCATCACCAGCACCTATAAATACTGCAGCCACAGTTCACGCTTCTTCCTTTTCACTGCTTCTTCACTGCACTTTCCCTGTTGTGGTTCTGATATTGGTAATGTGACTGCAGACTACATGCTTGAGAAGCATTAGTGGCCTTTCAGCATTGAGACATGTACTTTTTGTTCCCTTTCAGCCAGGGTAGATGCGTAGTGTTAAGAAACTGCGCGATGCTCAGTTCATGTTCCAGGCACTTTAAAACTTCAAGCTTGTCAGAAATAGCCACCACAATAGAGCCACAACAGAGTCTGCTTCTGCTCCTCCGGCTGCCTTCTTTCAACTCCCCTTGTTGCCTGGTTGCAGACATTCTCTGTGATGTACCCAAGAATCCATTGGGTACATCACAGTTAAAGTCACACCACAACACGTAGCTGTTTTAGCAGATGATGCCGCTCTACTTTGTTGCACTCACCTCTGCGAGAGTTTTTTCTCACTTGAAGCTGTACACTAGCGGGTTAATGGCATTTCTAAGGGTCTACATATATTTCATAGAGTGTATCAAGTTCTTTCTTTGGGTTGTTAAATGGTTAGGCATTTGTTAAAAAAAAAAACTAATTCCTAGGAAGGTGTTTATTTCAGTTAAAATCTGGATTATGTTTGAGGCTCAAAGGCATAAAACCACTGAAGTTCCTGAATTATATTTAAGAATCAATCAATCAATCAGGGATCTGTAAAGCGCGGCTACTCACCCGTGAGTGTCTCAAGGCGCTGGCACACATTGTAACTCACAATCAACTGCCATGAAAAAGAGACCCAACTCGAGAACAACATTGGGAACGCCCATGAGGGTTGGCATGTGTTTTGTGCATTCATACAGTGGCGGCTGACACTCAACGGGGATGCCGGGGCTGGGGAGGGAGGGCAGGGAGGAGGATTGAAAAAAAAAAGAAAAAAAGCTCACCTGTGGTGTAGACACGTTCATCTACCCTCCATCCTCGTCCTGTTCCGTGGCTCCCATCCAAACACGCTGCTGCTGTCACCAGCAACAGCAGCGTTGTGTTTGGTCTGAGTGGCCTGCTTCGCCGCTCAGACTGGGAGTGGGAGCCTGAACATGTTCTCTACTCAGCTGTGCAATACAGCCGGGTAGAGAACATGCAAAGTGTGCATGTCTGTTTGGACGGCCCAACATGGCCGGCCAAACAGACATGCACACTTTATAGTGCACATAACCCCCCTCCGGCCCCCTCCAGCCAGCCCTGCCACTTCTCCCAGGAAAAATAAAATTATAATAATGTAGCGTTATTATCAATAAAATGATAATAACGTAGCGTTATTATCATTTTATTTTTCCTTTCCCCCACAATCCAGTGGGGCGATGCTCCTCCACCTTAGCATTTATAAACATATCTGGCGAATTTCTGTGGCTTTACACATTTGAGCATCAAACATAAATCTTTTTTCAGTGAATATATACACTCTAACTTTGATCAAATGCATTGCACTTTGCACTTTAAACAGCTGTGATGGTGTGCTGGTGAGTTTTTCTAATATGAGAGGAGAGGAGTCTATATACATTTATTTATATATATATATACATATAACATACTGGCAGTAGGTAGAGATAGGACTTACTTTCCATAAGAAAAGCGTTTTTTGTTTTGCCAATAACTTTGGTGCCGTTTGATGAATCTTCGTGAAATTTTCAAAACTAGTTTGCCACTCAATTCAGGTTCTGTCTGACAAGTTAAAAGGTGATTCGTCTAGCAGGGGCCAAGAAAATGAGGTGGTCCCAATACGCATTTTCCCCATGCAATTTTCCATAGGGATTTTGAACACGGCTACAGCCCAAACCGCTGGATGGAATTACACCATCTTTGGCAGAAAAGTAGCTCTTAGTACAGAAAGATCCCTTTTTTTTGTAACTTGGCATATCTGCATTCAGTATTTTTAGAGTTATTAAAGGAAACCAAATTTGTATATCTAGGGATGTGGAGTATCTGCGGATTCCTGGGATCTCATACTGTGATCTGATTGGCTGCCAGCACTTCAAACAAGAAATGCTTGCAGCCATTTTGGGACTAGGACTCAGCCAAGTCCCAAAAACAACATAAAAAAAGAAAAGGGGGCAGGGTCGGAATATTCTGACTCCTTAGCCTTGGTGCTTGGTGCTCAGTACCCCGCCAGGGCAAAAAATACTTATTTTTAAATTTTTGCAGAAAATTGCTGTCAATCTGCAAATTCAGTGAACATTAAAAAAAAAAAAAAAGCAAAGTCTCCAGCCTTTGTTTATATTATAGCCGCTGGGTGGGCTAGGTCCTGGGGAGCATGCAGCACTTATATGAAATAAAGGGAGGGGTGCACGTGCACCCCCCATCCCCCTCAAGGCTCTTTGGAGGCCCGGGGACCACCACCTCCCCAGAGCCTTTGGAAAATATTGGAGGGTGGCCGCATCGACCTCCCCCTCCATTGAGCTCTAGTGAGCCCCGGGGGCCACCACATCTCTGGGGCTATATTTTTTAAATGGAGGGGGGGGCACATGGACCCCCCTCCTGGTGCCATTTAAAGCATTGGGGACCACCACCTCCTTGGGCTAAATAAAAAACTTTAAAGTGGGGCCACGCGGACCTAGGCACCAGCACCACCTTCCAGGGTTCTGTACCATAAATAAAACTGGGAGAGGGGCTACGCAGCAGTGAAACAGATGAAAGGTTTGCTCCCACATGCAGGGACCACAGGGACATTCAGGCTTCCTCCGCAGTCCCCATCATTGCACACTGTGCCCTGGGTAGGGCCAGGGCACCCAGTTACAAGTGGCTGGGCCCCAGGGTATGGGGATCCCGGGCTAAAATTGGGTTGGGGAGAGGGCCGCATGACCCCCTGCCCATTTTAATAATGGCCGGACCCGGGAGATGGGTCCCTGGGCCACATGGCCCCCACCCCTAAAAATAATTGGCCAGGGCCAAAATCGGCCCCTAAAGGGGGCCCCCCTTTTAGCAATTGGCTGGACCCTGGGGAATGGGGTCTCTGGGGCCAAAATTGGCCCAGGAAAGGGGGCCATATGGCCTCACCCATCTAATAATTAGCCAGGCCCCAGGGATGGGAAACCTGGGGCCAAAATCGGTCCAAGGAAGGGGGCCATGTGGCCCCCCCCCTTTTTCATTCATAGGCTGGGCCCTGGGAATGGGTAGGGAGGCTAGGCCCTGCGTTCAGCAGGGTTTGGGGCTAATGGAGGGTTGACTGCAGGGCCTGGCTGCAGGCCAGATCCTGCAGCCAACCCCCACCGTGCAGGGCCAAAGGCGCGGGCTAGGTGCTTATAGAGACCCTGCCATGCACGGGTGAAGGCCATGGGTGGCACAGGGTTGGGTGCTTCTAGGGGTTTGCGGCCATGCCTTCTGGCCAAACCCTGCCCTGCGCGGTGGTGGTTGGATTAATGTAAAGTAATTCAATATTATTTAACATTAAACAAACCATAGAAATTCACGGAAAAAATAAAGGTATAAGGTAACTATAACTCGCGCCCTCGCCATGCATTGCTAAATACCTCATATATTACATCACTCATGACATCTTTTATAACATCATTGATAATATCAATGTAGCATTTGCAGTAAAATTATTGATGAGATAACTGTGCATGGTGTGGGCACGAGTTATAGTTTCCTTAAGGCACTAGAGTCGTTATCCCTTAGGCACCTCTTCTCTAAAATTGGGGGGACAGCATGCCTTTCTGCCGTTCCCTTAAATAGCTTTTTTCATTTCATTTATACAACACCTCTAATCTAAAAGAGTAATGGCATCCATTTCATTTCTGACATTTCAACAGCCAGCCAATCAGAGCTCTCTCTCTCTCTCTCTCTCTCTCTCTCTATCTCTCTCTCTCTCTCTCTCTCTCTCTTTCGACACTCATAGGAGCCTCTCACTCCCGTAAGAGTGTGAAGGCTATTAAGAAAAACTGACCTCTCGACCAATCACAGGGCTCCAATTTTACATTTGTGCTCTCATAGGATTCCTGCAAGAAGTTTGCAAGCCCAACCGTCCAACTATACAATTATTCTTTACCTTCATTTCTCACAAACTACTGAATGGAATTACACCAAATCACAAAAAGCACCAAGATCTAGCATTCTGCTGAATTTAGTGTAATTCCGTTCAGCAGTTTTTGCTGTAGTCATGTCTAAAGAAGTCAATGGAAAATGCATTGGGATTTTACATTTTGGGACCCCCCCTTTTTCTCAGTCCCCGCTCGACAGATTCCCCGAAAACTTTCCATGAAGTCGCTGAAGTGGATCAATTTATTTTTGAAGGTTTTATGAAGATTCATCAGACAGGGCCAAAGGTATTAGCAAACCAATATATTTATAGATGTTTTCACTGAAAACAAGGTTACAGAGACATTATAGATAGGAAATAGAATTAAAAAAACCTTAGAAATTCACTAAAAATCAAAAGGACACAGGAACGTTATAGTTTGGCTCAGATTTTAAACAAAACCATACAAATTCAGCAGCTATACTTACAGTTATCTCAAGTAACTATAACTCTGCTCCGCCATGCACAGTTTTCTCATCAATAATTGTAGTGTAAATGTGTGTGGGTAAAATCTGAACCTAACTATAACTTCTCTATAACCTTTGTTTTTTTCAGTGAATTTCTATGTTTTTTTAATGCTATGTCCTAACTATTAAGTCCCTGTAAGCTCTGTTTTTTTCAGTGAATTACTAGGGTTTTTGTTGGTAAAATATTATTTAATAACCATACATTATTCCAACCGCTGCCGTATTCAGCCAACCTTGCGCTGCGCATGGCCTTTGGATATGTGCAGCGGGGGTTGGCCACAGGGCCTAACCTGTGGCAAGGCCCTGTGGCCAACCTCCAAAGACAGTCAACCCACCGGCCCCCTCCTTGCTTTTGGCCCTGGGACCCCATCCCTCAGGGCCCTGTGCACTTTTTAGGGGTAAGGAGGCATAGGGTGCCCCTCCTCAGACCGATTTTGGCCCCGGGTACCAGTTCCTCCAGGGCTTGGCACTACATTTAATGGGAAGGGGGGCACACATCATCCCTTCCCGGGACGATTTTGGCCCTGGGGACGCCATCCCTGGCACATTTGGTTTGGTAGCAGGGCACATGTCCCCCTCCTGGGGCTAAGTTTGGCCCCAGGCACCCCATCCCCCCAGGAAAGATGCATCCTTTTTAGGGAAGGAGTATGTACCCTCCCCTCCTTCCCTGGCCAATTTCAGCACGAGGACCCCCATCCCCCGAGACCCAGCAATATTGTAAAGGGGGAGCAAGCATACAGCCTCCCTTCCAGGGCTGATATTAGCCCCAGGGACCCCATTCCCTGGGGCCTTGCCAATTACTAAAGGGTGTAGGGAGCCACGCAGCCACCCTTCCTGGGGTGATTTTGGCTCCTGGGACCCTATCCACGGGGGCCTGGCCAACCAGTATAGGGGGGGGGAGTCCATGCAGCTCCCATCCCTGGGATAATTTTGGCTCCAGGGTTTCACCATGTCCTCGTTAGGGGCCATGGAGGGGAGCCCCTTGGCCCGCAGGCTCCCCACATTCCAGTGGGAGCCGGAATTTCTTCCGTACACAAGAAGCAGCTAAGGAGTCTGCTCCCTGCAGGCGTGAGCAATATTCAGATCTGATATCCACTCCCAGCTGCCAAGAGCCTTTTTAAAGCTCCCACCAATTGGTATCGGACTTCGTGTTTGCTGTCGCTTGGCAGGAACTTTGAAATTGCTCCTGACATGCAAGAGCAAACACAGGTGTCTCGGCCAGTGCCAGTGGGGACAGAGAAACTGGTATGTCTGATGATGGGCACCCTGGGACATAGCAAGAGCCGGCCCTTGGGGAGGTGGGCATGGCCCATCTCCCTTTTAGTAATACAGCCAGGCCACGGGGGGTTTAGTCACCAGAGCCAAAATCAGCCCAGGGTCCTCCCTCTTTTTAACTTTAACTTTAAGCAACAGTTGATAACAAAGGGTGTCACCCACTGTTGCTACATCATACAGGCCTTCCAGACTGGGCTGACAGCACAGCGCTGCTTGTCTGCTTTGACTAAAATCTGAAAGCATAGCTTCAGAAGGGGGAAGGAAGGCCAGGAAGTTGGTGCGGACTGCTTAAGGCTGGCAGGCAAAGTAGTTTTTTATTTGAGACATGGAGGAAATACCATGTAATGTACGCCATTACTTTTCTGCTCCTGGAAGCCGGGGCAGATGAGTTTGTTGGCAATACATAACATAAATTTATAGATAGGTAAAAATAAACAAAAAGCAAATTACAAGGTTGTTTTTCACCTCAGGGTTCTGAATGACTCACAGACAAACTTGAGCTACTCAAGATAATATGATTGCTAACTTTTATGGTATGCTGTGATATTGTATGGTATGGTTTGTCATTGTATAGAATTCTATGGTATGGTGTAGTATGAGTTGTCTGGTATGGTATGGTACAGTATGGTATGGCCTTTCATTGTATGGTATGGTAAGGTATGGCCTGTCATTTTATAATATTGTATTGTATGGCATGTCATTGCTATGATATGCTATAGTAGGCTCTGGTATGGTATGGCATTTCATAGTGTGAGGTATGGCGTGGTATGGTATGTTATGGTATAAGCTGTTATTGTATTATATGGCCTGTACTTTTATAGTGTGTATGGTATCCTATGGGGTGTCATGGTATGGCATGGTATGGTATGTTTGTCATGTGTATTATGGTATGCAATTGGCTGACTTGGATGGTATGGTGTGGTATGGTATGACCTGTCATGGTTTGGGATGGTATGGTATTGTATTGTATGGCCTGTCATTTTATAGCATGGTATAGCACATCATTGTATGGTGTGGTGTGGTACGGTATGGTGTGGTATTTTATGGTATGGTACGTCTTGTCATTGTATATTATGTTATTGTATTGTATGATATGGTATGTTATTTTATAGCATGGTGTAGCACATCATTGTATGGTGTGGTGGGGTGTGGTACGGTATGGTGTGGTACAGATTGTCATTGTATATTGTGGTATGGTATTGTATGGTATGGCCTGTCATTTTATAGCATGGTATAGCACATCATTGTATTGTGTGGTATGGTACGGTATGGTGTGGTGCAGCTTGTCATTGTATGGTATGGTATGGTATTGTATGGTATGGCCTGTCATTTATAGCATGGTATAGCACATCATTGTATGGTGTGGTGTGGTATGGTATGGTGTGGTATGGTATGGTATGGTATGGTATGGTGTGGTACAGCGTGTCATTGTATGGTATGGAATGGTATGGTATTTTATGGTATGGTAGGTCATGTCATTTTATATTATGGTATGGTATTGCATGGTATGGCCTGTCATTTTAGAGCATGGTATAGCACATCATTGTATGGTGTGGTGTGGTATGGTATGGTGTGGTATGGTACGGTATGGGGTGGTACAGCTTGTCATTGTATGGTATGGTATGGTATTGCATGGTATGGCCTGACATTTTATAGCATGGTATAGCACATCATTGTATGATGTGGTGTGGTATGGTAGGGTGTGGTATGGTATGGTGTGGTACAGCTTGTCATTGTATGGTATGGAATGGTATGGTATTTTATGGTATGGTACGTCTTGTCATTGTATATTATGGTATGGTATTGCATGGCCTGTTATTTTATAGCATGGTGTAGCACGTCATTGTATGGTGTGGTGTGGTGTGGTATGGTATGGTTTGGTATGGTCCTTCAGTATAATGAGATGATGCCAGTGGGCTCTGCAGTTTAACCACTGCAACAAAGAAGGCTCTGCCCACACAGCTGACAATTCAGTGATGTGGACCCGTCAGCAGGCGCACACACATGCACATGGTGTTCTAGTACAAATATATGTCTATAATTTACAATGGTATTCACAAATCTAATGTGGACATGTAAAGAATAACACATTGTGAGAAGCTGTCAGTGTATTTAATTGTTGTTCTGAATGAAGATTCTCCTGCTGATGTCCTCCAAGTGAAATCAGTTCTCCAGGTTTGAATCATGTCCTTCTGGTAAAGAAGTTGAAGGTCTGAGAAGTCATTCACAAAATCCACCCCCTGTGGAATTGCGCTACCTTCCATTAGGTAGCTGCATCGTGCACTGGTCAACAGGTTGGAAATACATAAAACTACCGTCCTTCCTAAAAGTCTGCCTGGACCCACCATATTTGTCCTGTCAAAATCCTACAAATTAACAAGTTTTAACACGGCATTCAATCTAAGAGAATGGTAACCCGACTTTACAATGCAATTAATATTCTCGAAAGTAACTTTTCCCCAGAACTGACAACTGCATATCTCCTATGACTCTGGTGAGAATGTGTGGTAGGTTTTGATGTTGGCACTTGAAAAAAAACAGCCTGACATTTAGGGGTGGCTCCTTTGCAATGGCGAGGGAGCGTCGCCACCCTGGCTGAGCCAGCAGAAGAAAAATAAAACGATAATTCACTTTCATTTTATTTTTCTGCTTCTGGCTCAGCCAACAGCATGTGAAGGGAGTGGTGGGGCTGGGCCACGGGAGGGGGGTGAAGGGAGGGGGAGGAGGAGAGAGTGCACCTAAGTGCGCATGTGTTGTTGGCCGTCTGTCTCAGGCCGGCCAACAACACACGCGCACTTTGGTGTCTCCAGCCTGGCAATATTGAACAGCCAGGCTAGAGGAACTGCACAGGCCCCAGGGTTCTGTCTCAGCTGCAGCCCAAGCCGCTCAGACCAATCCTGATGATGCTGTAACACTAGCTTTAGCATGAAAGCAGTGCCAGGATTGCTGGGGAGCCTGTGCTGGTGTCCCAGTGAATGCTGGGACACCACATTGAGAAAAGAGGAGTGATGAGCGAGGCGGCAGGAGAAGGTGGCGTCCCTTAAGGTAAGTTTATTTTTATTTTTACCCCCCTCTCTACGCCCCCAGCCCCTTCCGTTGAGATTTGTGGCAGCTGCTGACATTTTGCTACTTTAGAGTTCTATGTGGTTGTACTGGACTCCAGCGCCTCTTAATTCAACATTCAGCTGGGCTGTGTCCTCATCCTCGCTGCTGGAGATGCAGCTCCCCATTTTTTTACCTTGGACACATCATGTGTGATTGTCGCGAACTTGACTCTCACTGGTCTATGGTATATTGGCCCTCACTAACATGAGCCGCACTGCATAGCCACATCATTTAGTGAGGCAAAAATGTGAGTTTTACACAAATGGAGTTCAATGTCTGCCCTAAAATACAAAACGTGGCTGTCTGAGTTAATGCACATGGCATCCTGTTAGAACCTGATCTATAGTTTCGGGACCAGTCAGTCATTTTTAACCAAATGTGGAGTCTTGTCATAGACACATAGGACAGTGATCAGATACCATGATTCAATAGAGTCTTGCTGGGGGAACTAGGCGAATCCTTGTTGTTCAATGCTGATCTTTGTTTTAGGCCATGCTGCTCCATGTAGTAGCTCAGGAGCTACTGGTAGCTCTCTACCTGTGAGTAGGTCTGTTGTGTGCAGCTCTGCCTATTGAATATGAATCCTTCGCTTAGTTGAATTAATATATGTATACCAAAACTGAAAAGGCTGTATTTGAGATGAAATATATGCATTTTCAGAACTCATAAGTTGACATTTGAAAACAAAATGGTTGAACTTCCTAAACATGTTAACTATTAATAGTATTATTAATCTAGTGCCAGTGGCATTCCAGCTATGACTGGTATGTATCACCCTGGCAAAGGCATTCCAAACTGACAAAGCCTTTTTTACATTACTATTGGCAGACCAGCCTGATGCACAGAGGCGATCCCTGCTGCTAATCTTCCGCATAGTGGCCACTAATGTAAACTTGGGCGATGCGGTCATCATTGCAATACTCATAATATTAGTAGCTCAGGATGACTTTCATTCAACATAAGTAGCTCTTATTTCAGAAAAGGTTGGAGACCCCTGTTTTAGGTTATTATTTGTTTTTCTTCTTCAGAGATCTCATTACTGCCCCTGCCCTGTTCAGATATGTTTTCACATACAAATTTGCCTCTGAATTCAAAATGCATTCTGCCTGGCCAATGATCTTCCCTTCTTACACCTCTTACTGCTGCCTATGACCCTTAGGCAGCCCCTCCCTGTATTTCTACCTGTCCTGCCTCCCTCCTTGCTCCTATCATTATCTCTTCGTTCCTCTCGCTGTGATGAATCACATAGTGAGGCCCCTGTGCCGCCATTCACAGTCCTTTCCCAAAGTGTAAAGGACCCACCCCCTTACTTTCCTGTTCCTTTTTTGTGCAAACTCCATTCGGGCAGGCGCGGTGCGCATGTTCCAGCGTTCATGCTGCCTCCGAGGTGCTGTGCTGGTGTATTTGGGAGAGTTATGCTGTTGGTGTTGCAGGCTCGTCAGTTTCCTCCTTTTGCACCCTTTTCTTCTGTGGGGTTGTTGGAAAGAGATTGTTAATGGAGGCACAGGGGCCTCACTATGTGATTCATCATGGCGAGAGAAGGACTCAGAGTCATGCTATTACCGGTAAGTAATCGTAGCGCTACTCACCTCTGGTTCCCTTTGGAGCTGAGCCCTCCTTAGTGGTCCTACAGAATGCCACAATTGCGGTATGCTTATTTTTCTATGTGAAAGCTCATTGTATGTGCTATATTTTGAAACCTCACAAAAAGAATTGTGAAATATCTCAATTTAATGTGTCTGCTTCCTTATTTCTGAAGGTAACTAAGATGTGCCACTGTGACTCCTCCTCATATTGTCAGCCCACCCTGTCTGCCACAGGTGATTCCTTGATCTCAAGGTCAGTGGGAGCCTGAGTTTGGGGGTAAGGTCTTCCGAGTGACTGCCCACATTCTGTAGTATTCTTTTAGCCTGGGCATCAGGCCTCATCCTTCCCTGGAGCTAATCCTGCCTGCACCCACATATTTCTTATGGAGAATTTGGATGTAGTCTTAAATGACCACAGGAGTAAAGTTCAGGTTTTTGAAGGGCTCCCTTGCTTGTCCAAAAACAGTGTGATAGGCGCACAAGAGATTAAACAAACAAACATGTTATGGAAGAAAATTATTTAGGAACTAGAGGGAACATCGACAAAGCAAACAGGTCATCTCACTGAGAGACCAACAAACTATGAAATGGTGTAGAAAGTGCTGGGAACATTGTTTTTCAGGGAAGCAGTGGATCTCTCCTCACTAACTGTTTTAGGGCCAGATTTAGAACATGACGGGCAGGTTACTCTGTCACAACGGTGACAGATGTCCCGTCCGCTGAAATATAACTAGAATTATATCCAATGGCATTTAGATTTCGGCAAATGGGACATCCATCACCATTGTGACGAAGTAACCTGTCCGTCAAGTTCTAAATCAGGCCCTTAATCAAGTAACTAGGCCATTTTGTCAGCCATGCTGGAAATACTTCACATTGTTCCGATACAAACTGCAATAATGGCCTACGCTAACAATTCTCTACACCGGCTGGTTGGAACTACTTTACACCAAAAATAGCGTCTGTGGTACCATCTGCCTAAAGACAGACATCCCCGGCTCCAGCAGAGTGTGATCCATACAAAACTCCCTTTTAACCCATTGGAGCATGCTGGGAAGGGACCAAAAGCCAACATGTAAGCCAACACCTAACCATAAATTAATATATATTACAGAAACCTGTCTATGGCCCACAGCATGTTTTTGTTAAGTGCTCAAACTTTTGAATACAGAAGCTCATATTCTTATGAAAACACTTTTCCGCTTATCCTTAAAATGCAATGTCTGCTGTATATTGATCACCTCTAAAGCTAAACATTGTATTCAGCAAGGACCACCTATCACGAAAACATGTTGGGCAGCTGTAAAGACACTCAAAGTCTAATCAAGTTAAGCCTTCCTCAGGGGCCTCAGCATAGCCAAGTTCACAAACAGAATAAGTGCCATCATTGTGAGAATAATACCTGAATTATGCTCTGCTCAGGGACCCAATATGCAGGCTTTTCAACAGCTCCATCACATGCCACCCTCTCAGAAACCAAATACGAAGGGAGAGCCTAAAGCCTGCATTTTATTTTCACTCTTTCTCTCTGGCATATTTCCAAGAGCCCCAATCATGCGTCTCTGTTCATAACCATCCAGGCGAGTTATATGGTTGGTACCCAAGGGGGTTATATTAACTTCTGTATCTCTGGCAGCAGCTCTTGAATGTAACTTGTCTGATTTATGGCTTGGCTCAGAAGAGCGCTCTCCATCCCATGCTTCATTCACCGCCTAGACAGAGTGAAAATGGACCTGGCTGTGCTCTGAAGTGGACAAGACAGCTCCATTAGGGGGCTTTCCAGACTGTGAAAGGAGGCGCTAGACTGCGGGTCCCACTCTGCACACTTCAGCCTGTGGCAATGACCACTTTAAAGTGAGGGGTGCATGGGGGATGCAAACCACCTGCACCATATCTCCGCCCTAGGCACATCCATGTTCATGGAGGCAACAAGCCACTCTTTCATCATCAATAGCACCGGTTAATGCTCGTCTGCTTCAGCAGTTGTTGAGGCCATGTCATTGATTTATCAAGGGAAATACATCACTCTCTTTATATGGGGTGCCCCGACACACCCGCCCTCCTACATGATCCCCAGGACCCTGCCTCCAGCACATTCATATCAATTTTCTGGTCCTCTTCTTCACTGCCTTTCCTTGTTGCTTGTGTTCGACACTCCCTTGGGTTTTACATTCTGTTTACCTGAACATTAAATAGTTTACATCTTTATTTACTGTCATAAGGTTCTAAATACTCCATCCTTGTCCCTATAAACCATTTACTTATCACCTCCCCTTGGCTCTAGCGCTGACTTGCACTGACACGTACTGACCTTGCCTCCTCTCTTCTCGTAGAGCTAACCTCATCATGATCACAGGTGACTCCTGTATCTGGATAAATGATGCTGGAAACTCAATGACATCTACATTTTTAAGCGACAAAACCAAAGTTCTAGAGATATCTAAACAGTAACAAACATCAGCAAAGCCAACAGGTCTCACTTTAAAGAGTTAATGCATGAAAACAGAGGCATGCACAAATGTGGTTTGCATGAACATTGGTCACAAAATACTGCTCGCAGTGTGCTTTTTTGCAAACCGACCTATGAACTAATATGTCTGCGCACCTATCCTTAAATGAAAACAGGATGCTTTTAGAAAATAATCAAAAGTTTAAGTAACATTTTCAAGAGTTGGCAGTGGTCCCGAGGTCCACAGCCTACTCCTAATAAATGTCTTTGCCAACATTCACAAAGGGGAAGAGGTCCCTTTGGGACCTCCTCCCGGTTGTTAATGCCTTTCTACTACCTTTCAATATTCGGTAAATCATGAATAGTTTGTGACCAGATTTCCATTGCAAAACATTAATAAATACCATTGTGAATTGGTATTTGAAAGGGATGCCCTAAACACGTCCCTTCCAAATACTGATTTAGGTTACATACATAAAAAAGGCCCTTTAGCATTGCAAACAGCCCAGTTCTGACATACGGACCTTTTACAATCTCAAAAAGCCTTCATGTATCTGGCCCATAGTCCTCTGAGGGAGCCCACTCTATGTATATATTGATAACAATAGCTCATGCAGACAGCTGCGTTTCCGAGCAATGCCTAAAACAGCAGTTCATAGCACTGGTTTACTCGAAAATGCTAGTCTTTTTCCTCTGAGTTCAGCAAGAACTCCCTTCACTCATCATGTGATCTGTTTATTTGTCAATGTAACTTTTTTTTCTCAGACACTCCCCACCAACGTGTGTTGACCCCTCCAGTGTGTAAAGCTATTCACCACCAGTGACGGAGGGACGTCGCACCCCTGGCTGCTCAGCCAGCAGGTTCAGGGAGGGGCAGGGCTGAACCACAGAGAGGGGGGAGGAGGGGAGAGTTCACTAAGTGCGCATGTGTGTTTGGCCGGCTGTCCGAGGCCGGCCAAACACACATGCGCACTTAGGTTTCTCCAACCCGGCTGTGTGCACAGCCGGGTTGGAGAAAGAGCACAAATCCCAGACTTGTGTCTGAGCGGCAGTGACTGCCGTTCAGACCAATCCTGATGCTGCTTACAATCTATGTTTAGCATGTAAGCAGTGCCAGGATTGCTGGGGAGCCTGTGCTGATCACAAGAGCAGCGAGGTGGCAGCAGACGACGGACAGGGCGGCGTGGCACAAGGTAAGTGTTTTCTTTTTTTTTTTTAAATGTTTACCCTATCGTCCCCCATCGTCGTCCCCCTGCCCTTCACTTGATATATGTGGCAGCTGCTGCTGTTCACCACATATCTAAACTCAACCCACTGGTCTTCTAAATAGCCTTTTCACTCCGTACTGCACAGGTAAAATTCATGCACAATGCTGGTATTCCCTTCTATACCACCAACAAAACACCAATTATCCAGAATAAGGGGACCGTACACAATCATCTTCTAAAATGTGGCATGAGGTACTGTTAGAGCAAATGGACGAAAGGAAAATGTACAGACATACAAGCAACATTACTCATATCCTGAGCTGCTTATCCTCAGCTACCAAAGAAGTCAAATGCTGTTTCATCTTCTCCAAATATAAAGCTTAGTCTATACTGATACAAAGATTATAGATACACTAGAATTTAGGGAAACTGGATCATACCCTTTCCTCTGCTCACTGGAAAAATGGAGAGGAGAAGCCCAGTCCTTCTAATAGAAAGGTCAAAGATATTGGTAGGTGCTTTTTGCAGTCTGCATGGACAAAAAAATGGAAGAACATGGAGTTTCCATTGCATTATTCTCTGTACATTTGCTCTGTGAAAATATTAAGCCAATTTCAGCAGAGTACGTGAGTAGTTATTTATCGGTAAGTAGGCAAGAGACATCAACCATCTGGGAATGAAGAGGTCAGACAAGAATGAATATGAAAATTCGCCACTTCATTGTATGCTTGTAATCCGTGGTGGACAGGACACGGTAACTATGGTGTCCAGTCTCATGAGGAGAATCTTGATGATGGCTGCCAATGTGTTTGTGAGCGACCCAATGGACAAAAAGATGGAATCAGTCCTCAAGAAGGTAACTGCAAATTATATACCTGCAGGGTCTATGGGACCTTACGACTTCTTAGTGAGTTTATGGAGTGAATGTTGGCACTGTTGGAAAAGATGCAGGGCCAAGTACAAACCTCTTCTGATTCTGGTTCCTCTGTGATAGGATGATGGCTACGGCACTATCAGTCAGTACCACCATTGCACCTTATAATATCCTCTAACTAGCATGTTTGCTGATAAGTTTGTTCATCAATTCCCACTCTAGGTTTTCAATGAGATATATGTCCTTTTGGAGTTTTTGTGGTTCTTCTGTCCATCATGCTTGATCTCTGCCTTGCACATACTTAAAGTGAGATGTTTTTGCAGTTATATTGGTTTGAAATATGCTTTGGTTTGCATCATAAATACCCAAGGGGATGACCAATCTAGCCGTAATGTCCTTATTACTGACTATCTCAGCCTTTTACGTTACACCCATTCTCCCTGGCCTTCGGTGGAAACACAAACCATATAGGTGGATGGACAGAAAATTCTGGACCCATTTGCGGCAATAAGATAGGTCTGTGGGTCTTCCATCTCAGGACCTTCATGCTGGGGTTCCTGCTTCAGAGATGAGGTCCCCTCAAACGTAATGACTGTGACTTGGAAGAGGAGGACTGAGTAACAAGGATTCACTGGTATGGGGATTATTGGTAAGTAATCAATACAGTGAATGGAAATAAACATTCTACTCAGCTAACTTTAGAAAGAAAAGATTAATTAATTGTTTCATGTACAGCTACCTAATTGCCCCAAGGTGCTTTCACCAGTGAACTAGTAGGGGCATCCATCTTGCAGAAAAGATGGGGAGTAAATTAGAGTGAGTTCCGGTAGCCACAGGGACTTCATTCCATAGCAGAGTCCTAGGACGGCACATTGTCTACCTTGTTTTGATTTGTAGCCTCAGGGATATTGTATAGACAGCATGTAAATGACCACACGGAGTACAAAGGGTTAAAGCAGGAGAATCACCCTAGCTGACAGATCCATGCCATCTATTTTCCTTTTTCAAATTACTTTCAGGTATATTAGATCAGGTAGTTCAACAGAAGCAAACAAGGTTTAATATAGCAGAATATACTGACTTGTTAAGTGAAAGCAAGGCCTGGATATATGCTCTGTTCAAGGGCTCTAGAGCAGTGGTTCCCAACTTGTGGTCCGGGGACCCCTGGGGGTCCGTAAAGCTTCCCTAGAGGGTCTGCAACTGCTTCAAAAGTTAAATAATATTAACAGATTAGGTCCCCAGATTTTAGTACTGATTCAGCGGGGGTTCTCAGATTCCAATAATGAGTCAGTGGGGGTTCCAGTAATGGTAAAGGGGGGTGTAAGGAAATGCCTCCTTGGCATGGTTACCCCCTGACTTTTTGGCTTTGCTGATGCTAAGTTTTGATTGAAAGTGTGCTGGGTCCCTGCTAACCAGGCCCCAGCACCAGTGTTCTTTCCTAAACTGTACCTTTGCTTCCACAATTGGCACAGCCCTGGCACTCAGATAAGTCCCTTGTAACTGGTGCCCCTGGTACAAAGGGCCCTGATGCCAGGGAAGGTCTCTAAGGGCTGCAGAATGTCTTATGCCACCCTGGGGACCCCTCACTCAGCACATGCACACTGCCTCACAGCTTGTGCGTGCTTGTGTGGAGAAAATGACTAAGTCGACATGGCACTCCCCTCAGAGTGCCATGGCAACCTCACACTGCCTGTGGCATAGGTAAGTCACCCCTCTAGCAGGACTTACAGCTCTAAGGCAGGGTGCACTATACCACAGGTGAGGGCATATGTGCATGAGCACTATGCCCCTACAGTGTCTAAGCCAAACCTTAGACATTGAAAGTGCATGGTAGCCATAAGACTATATGGTCTGGGAGTTCGTCAAACACGAACTCCACAGTTCCATAATTCCTACAGTGAAATCTGGGAAGTTTGGTATCAAACTTCTCAGCACAATAAATGCACACTGATGCCAGTGTGGAATTTATTGTAACATGCAGCCAGAGGGCATCTTAGAGATGCCCCCTGAATGCCAATCCGACTTCTAGTGTGCGACTGACCAGTTTCTGCCAGCCTGCCACACCAGACGAGTTGCTGGCCACATGGGGAGAGTGCCTTTGTCACTCTGTGGCCAGGAACAAATCCTGTCCTGGGTGGAGGTGCTTCACACCTCCCCCAGCAGGAACTGTCACATCTGGCGGTGAGCCTCAAAGGCTCACCCCCTTTGTTACAGCGCCACAGGGCATCCCAGCTAGTGGAGATGCTTGCCCCTCCGGCCACTGCCCCCACTTTTGGCGGGAAGGCTGGAGGAGGTAATTAGGAAAACAAGGAGGAGTCACCCACCAGTCATAACAGTCCCTAAGGTGCCCTGAGCTGAGGTGACCCCTGCCTTTAGAAATCCTCCATCATAGATTTGGAGGATTCCCCCAATAGGATTAGGGATGTGCCCCCTCCCCTCAGGGAGGAGGCACAAAGAGGGTGTATCCACCCTTCAGGCCAGTAGCCATTGGCTACTGCCCTCCCAGACCTAAACACACCCCTAAAATTAGTATTTTGGGGCACCCCAGAACCCAGGAAATCAGATCCCTGCAACCTGGAACAAGAAGAAAGACTGCTGACTTGAAAGGCCTGCAGAGACGACGGAAGACGTCAGGGACCGGCCTGTCTCCTGACTCGAAAAACTGCAAAGACTGCAACAGCGACGCATCCAACAGGGACCAGCGACCTCTGAAACCTCAGAGGACTGCCCTGAACCTAAGGACCAAGAAACTCCCGTGAGCAGCGGTTCTGCTCAACAACAAGCAACAACTTTGCAACTTTCTTGCAACTTCTAAAGACTTCACTCTTCCCGCCAGAAGCGTGAGACTTCACCCTCTGCACCCGACGCCCCTGGCTCAAGCTCGAGAGAACCAACCCCACAGGGAGGACTCCCAGGCGTCTGCGGCCCGTGAGTAGCCTGAGACCACCCCCCTGGGCCCCCACAGCGACGCATGCAGGGAGAATCCAGAGGCTCCCCCTGACCACGTCTGCCTGTAACAAGGGACCCAACGCCTGGACCAAGCACTGCACCCGCAGCCCCCAGGACCAGAAGGAACCGAACCTCAGTGCAGGAGTGGCCCCCAGGCGACCCTCTGCCTAGGCCAGGTGGTGGCTGGCCCGGGAAGCCCCCCTGTGCCCTGCCTGCACCGCTAGAGTGACCCCCGGGTCCCTCCATTGAAACCAATACAAAACCCGATGCCTGCTTTGCACACCGCACCCAGCCGCCCCTGTGCCGCAGAGGGCGTGTTTTGTGTGCCTACTTGTGTCCCCCCCAGTGCTCTACAAAACCCTCCTGGTCTGCCCCCCGAGGACGCGGGTGCTTACCTGCTGGCAGACTGGAACCGGAGCACCCCTGTTCTCCATAGGCATCTATGTGTTTTGGGCACCTCTTTGACCACTGCACCTGACCGGCCCTGAGCTGCTGGTGTGGTAACTTTGGGGTTGCCTTGAACCCCCAAGGGTGGGCTGCCTATGCCCAGGAACTGAGACTTGTAAGTGTCTTACTTCCCTCACAATCTAACCAATACTTACCTCCCCAAGGAACTGTTGATTTTTGCACTGTCTACTTTTAAAATAGCTTATTGCCATTTTAACAAAAACTGTATATGTTATTGCTCTAATTCAAAGTTCCTAACTTACTTGTGTGGAGTACCTTGCATTTTATGTATTTTACTTCAAATCTTGAACTTGTGGTTCTAAAAATAAATTAAGAAAAGATATTTTTCTATATAAAAACTATTGGCCTGGAGTTAAGTCTTTGAGTGTGTGTTCCTCATTTATTGCCTGTGTGTGTACAACAAATGCTTAACACTACCCTCTGATAAGCCTACTGCTCGACCACACTACCACAAAATAGTGCGTTAGAATTATCTACTTTTGCAACTATCTTACCTCTAAGGGGAACCCTTGGACTCTGTGCACACTATTGCTTACTTTGAGATAGTATATACAGAGCCAACTTCCTACAGGGGGGGTCCACAGAAGTCAAAAGGTTAGGAACCTCTGCTCTACAGAAATCAATTTTCGAAGGACTGGAATTCTTAGTCTTTACGTTTTCTTTAAAATCCACTGACAAGTTTCTTCACTAGGAGTGCACACTACTGGATACATTGTGATGGTGCTTCCAGTTATCTGGAAATTTACGCCATGACCGCTGGTAACTCGGATGATAACACTGCAAATGCCATTGATGCCTACCCTGTCTGAGAGAGGGGAGTACAACCGGTGGAGAGGGAAGAATTGACCCACAGGGGGAAAAAGCTTTAAATCACTTGCCTTTTCCTCAGTATGATGCATGTGCAATTAAAGGACAGAAACAGATGTGACTTGGGCTCATTGTTAAGTTATTATGTGTCTCATAAAGAAATGGCGGGGCGGTGACCCAGGCACGGGAAGTCCATGGCTGCAAAGGGAGATGGTCTTCATTAAAGTGCGCATTGTAAGAAGGAACAGGGAGTTCAGCTGCACCAGGGGACTCATCGCAGGAATGCAATAGGTTTTACTTGGCGGGAGCAGTAGGAGGGTCATAAATGGCTGTTGCTATCACATCATGCAGAAATGCTGTTAAATCAACGTCAACAGTAATGCGAGCTCCTATTCAATGCGCTAGGTAATATGGACGATGATCACACTGCACCCTTTGTGGTTCCAGCAGAAGCATTTCAAGTGAGTATTATGACAATCTTCACAGGAAAACAGCTACTTCAAAACACTAGAAAACATAAATGGATGCATGTACAATATGGCTGACCTCAACTGGGAGACTCCAAAAGTGTTCTAAAAATCAGAGCAAATCTTTACTGTTTTGGAAGCAGTTGTTCACAGTTTGGACACTGTAATGGCGGATGATCCCTTGGGGCCGCGCAGTACCAGAGGGTAGCTTTCTTAACTGACCCAGACCATTTGCTATTCAGCATTTCAATGTTTCTACTTCGGATCTCAATTTCCCTTAATGCCAGTGAGAGCGGACAGGACATTACATGTTTTTGACTCTGCCATTAAATCACAAGGAGTGAAAACACGTACATTGTCAATACCCAGAGGCATCTGAAACAGCAACAGCACACGTCCTTTGACCCCGCCCAATGACATTACAAGATGTGTTGTCACATGAACTGTAACCCTGATGTCATCACAGAAAGTAACATCATAGAAATAAAAAAACAAAAAGAGTGATAAAATATATATTTACCGCCACTAGGTAATATGTATCTATCTATATCTGTATATATCTATATATATCTAAATATGTTTGACCTAGTTTCCATAGGAAAAGCATTTTTTGTTTTGCTAATAACTTTTACACGGTTTGATGAATCTTCAGAATATTTTCAAAATGAGTTTGTCACTCACTTCAGCTACTGTAGGGAAAGTTTTGGAGTGATTCGTTAAGCAAGGCCTAGAAAAAGGGGGATCCCAAAAACAAGTTTTTACCTTACAATTCCCTGTAGGGATTTTAGACACAGCCATAGCCTGAACAACTGAACAGAATTACATCACATTTGTCAGAAAGCTAGATCTTGGTCCCAAATTTGTAATTTGGTGTAAATCTGTTCAACAGTTTGGAGTTACTAAACAAAAAAGATTTATGTATATCTAGGGACACTGATCCACTGCGGTGGATCTGTGGATCCACAAGCCAACGGCAATGCTGTGAATTCTGCCACCAGTTCAACCAGGAAGTGGTAGCAGCCATCTTGGGACTTGGAAACAATATGATAAAAAAGCATACAGGAATGAAAAAATGGGTAAAAGTCATGTACAGCCAGTAGCTACTGAATAGCTGAAAGATAAAGGTTGGCAGGCAGGCCTGTTTGTCACTTCCGGATGGGCCCATCATGGGGCTACATGAAGATTGTGGTAGCGCAGGCAGGGAGGGGCAAAGCACTCAAAAGATAAAAAGTGAATATAGATTGTGATTGAGGCAGAAGGGGGTATGGAAGTAGACTGCAATGTCTTCAAAGGGTCTGCAAGGGCAAAAAGAACAAAACACACAGAAAGATGAGGGGAGGGAGGAACCTGATGAAATGGAATACCAAGAGGGGTCTAGGTGAGGAGAATGCTTCTTAGAAAGGACAGAGATGAGCTGTAGGAGAACGGTGGCTCAGGAAAAGGGGGTGGGGGTTTGGACTCATGTGGGTTCAAGTGGGGGTTCTGTTGGGAATGTTACTGTAGTGATCTATGAAGATTTTAGGACTGACAGTAGATGTCTGTCAGAGGATGTGGTGGACGTATGTATTTCAATGCTAAATTAAACTAATTGCTCCTCTTGACTGGCTTACCACCATTTTGTGCAGTGGCAATCATTGTTACCTGTGATGTTCTTTAATGTGTACAATGAGTCTTGCCCATGCAGAACACGCCACAGCAGAGATGGTGTGATCTTGATTGTGAGTGAAGGAGGACAGAGTTAGTTATACCAGTCCCAGTGCGCTAGTTACGCTATGGTCAGGAAACCAGGCACTGCTACTTCTACCATTCTGAGATGTTGTTCAGCCTGCATGATGGAAGGAGCTATATCCCAGCAGCATGGGTCAAGCTGCAGTGTAACATGCCATTTTGCTGCAGTGGACACTTTGCACTAAAGTCACCATTAAATCAGCCAACTCAAATGCAACAGCTGACATGATAAAATTTTGCATGGACATGTGGCTTGCAGTACTGGCAAGATCTATTACAACTTTAACAACTGTGCCACTCACAATGTACTAGCATTGCAAGACTTACCAATATTGAGCATTATGCTGGTGTGATCTATTACTTTATTCTTTTTCAAAAGTACCTTATTAGATTGGTGAATGCCCGGAAAAAAAGCAGAATCTCAACCCACCAATCATGCATGGAAATGGTTCTGTAAGTGGATGAGGTAAGGCCTTGAAAGTAGTAGTTCCCAAGTGCCTCATATGCCACCTCTCATCTAAGGCAATGGAAAGAAGGGTATGAAGCATAGTTGAATGTCTTAAGTTCTGATGTGTTTCCTACAAAGAGGAACATTTCCTTAACGAAACACAGGGCTTCATTTACAAAGCCATAGTGGCACACTGCACCACCAGAATATCATTTTTTTTACTGTCCAGTGGCGCAGTGTGCCAGCCCATATTTACGCAGCCACGCAAAGCCACATTGAGTGGCTTTTCATGGCCTTGTAAATATGGACCCCATCACACATAAGACTGCATGAAAGGGGTGTTCCATGGGTTTTGCTTGGGGTGTTTCCAAGCAACACCCATAGAACCTGAAGGAATCTGACGGCTTCCCAGTTATGCTGCTGGCATAAGAATGATGGAACGGGCAGAAATATCTAGATTTCTCCCCACTTTTTCCTCTTTCTGTGCACAGAAAGAGGAAAACACCTCTTGTGAATGTTTTGTGCAGGACATTGTCCGTTTCTGCACAAAAAAAATCATCCCCACAATGCAGGCACCCTTGCACCATGATGCAAAGTGTCCTGTATTGGCGCTAGGCAACAATTTGTGCACCAGCACAGGGGGAGGGGACAGAAATGCAATGTATCTTGTAAATACAACAAATTTCTGCCCTTTCCCGGTCGCGCAGGGCCTTGTATGGCCTCATTTACAAGGTCTTTGCGCCACCATTGCCTCATGTTTTATTATGCAAGGGTAGAGCAAACAGTGCTTTACACTGGTCCACATTTACAAACTGACGCATTGGGCCCAATGCATCAGTTTGTAAAGCCTTGAGTCACATACCTGCGCCAGGTATAATGTATGCAAGGTTTGTGTGCCCTTGGGAAAAGCCACTTAGAACTGATGCAGTGAAATTTACAACTTCACAAAAGACCCAACAGGAGGGAATCTCCAAAAAGAAAAAAAAGATTTTTTCTTTGAAAACCCTCACCCACCAGGGTTACCACTTGGTGGCATGCTTTATCAATGGGTTCCTCCCATTCTGCTGCAGAAGAGGGCGTGCTAGGACCTGCGTGATGCACGGGCACATTTTATTTAGAGTATTTTGTCAATATGATGTAGGTGAAAGGGAAAATAGGAGTTGGTGGGGCCTTACAGTGGTTAAAAATGCCAGTCTCCTAGTAGTTTAAATACTTTAATGGATGCCCTAATTGCGGTATGATTAAAAACAGGAGGGTTGTGGAAGTAGGGTATATTGTGTACGTGCCTTCCTGGTCTACATGTTTCAAATCCTACCCCTAGGCTTCTCATCAGGACCAAGGATGACTCCCTGGCACCACTCCTTGCAGAGAGATTAAATATAAAAGCAGATTCTTTGAATGCTAAGGATAGAGAATGTTACACCTGTCTCCTGTATTGACTTCAGAGGAGACATAAGAGACACAATTAGCCTACCCCAGTACTATGCTGGGCCAAAATTAGTTTAATCTACTTGTAGGTGAGGTGCCATAGCGTGTGGAACAATTGTTGATTCTTTTTTTTTTCATATATGTTTATTAAGAGTAGCGTAGTCAAGAAATAGCCACTTACAGCAACAGATAAAAAGGCGTAGAAAATTCAAAGGCAAACAATAGCAAAAACAACATATAACCGTGCCACTATCATAAAGTAATAGACCTGCAGGAGATGCAGACCACAAGCAAATGACAAATAAATGACAGATAAATCGGGGGGGGGGGTCAACAACCCAATCACCAGAGTCTAATGTGTTATAGTGAGACAACGTAAGGACTTGACCCCCGAGAGGAGTCTAAACACTCCCGGGGAATCGTACCCATGGTGGACAAAGTGGCTCACAGCATACGCGAGCGCGAACGGGGCCATTGTGTGAGACCGGGTATCGGTCCATGTGGGGAGGACGCGCTTGTGGAACACGATCAAGTGATGGTTGCAGATAAGTTATCATGATTGTATACTGCGATGTCTATGAACAGTACAAGTACAGGACATTTTCTAATGTTGACATGGCCGAGTGGCTGTAAATGAATGGGACAGTTTGCTATAAGCTTTTATAATTGGAAGGAATTCAGCAAGCTAACACCTAGACACAAAACACCACATCTTGCAGGACATGAAGCACATCTGCAAAGTCACACACATTCAGTAATGGTGTTGTAGACAATAATGTGATCAGCAACTTATTAAGCCTTGAATACTATTCACAAAATGTTTGGTCATCATTTTCATTAATGAGATGTGCCTGTTGAATAGTTCATCTTACCCAGAATTTCATGTCAACGATTTGACATCTTTACAATAGCAAATGATAAGGCATCACAACCTGTAGACAAGCCTCCCTAGTTCTTAAAGTACGCTACATGTATTATTCAAATGAGCAATATGTCATAGACCATCAAAACAACTGATAGAATCATATTCCAAATTGAACCTTGCATTATACATTCTACAGTAATGTATAATGTCTCAGAAATGTCACTGAACTTCTGGAATTAAACACCTGCAATTTATACATCTCCAGTATATATACAAATAATAACTGGCACCACATGACAAATGTTTAACATCTAAACTGAAATCCACAGTTGAATAATCGATTGTTAGGAAAAGCGTACATTTTTTCGCACATATTTTGGCAACCAGCCTTAAGTTTAAGTCCCAACCTATTTGGAACGTACATATGCAACTCACACTAGTTGTGTTCAGTCTTCAGCTTGATTAAATGAAGTACTACTTGGGGGTGTGGCCTGGCCACTCAAGATAGTGGATCGCTCCGGGGCAGAGTGCAGTAGAATTTGAATTTATCCTGCAGATCTGTGGCTAACTATCTGCTGACAGCGGGGACCACTGCATGGGCCCCTGGCTGTGCCGACGGGGAGTGTGACGCTCCGATGAAAATGACTGTATGGCGCCTGCGGGCCCAAGGCCGCGCTCCCGTTTGCATTGCCTGCGAGGCCTGATCCGGCACTTCAGTTGTACAGGAACGAGTTGAGGGGAACCCAGTGACACCGGCAGAGAGAATCTAGCTTTCCTGCGTGTGATGGAGGGCACCTGGGAGGAGCTGGCGCCTGTGGGGACTCTGGAGCGGCTCAACGGTGCCTGTCAAGGAGGGGCAGGGCCCGGGCTTAGAGGCTGACAGGCCTGAAGTGACACTGGAGGCCTGGGGGTGGGGGCCTTGGATGTAGTCAGGGACCTGTGGCATGGGCCAGCCTGTCGTGACCCCAGCGGAGGTTGAACACCCCGCAGCTTCCTGCCGCCTGGCCTGGGAGCCCAAAATAGTGGGCCCAGCCATGGCCCTAACCACCCTGCCAGGATGGTGGCGGGAACAGCCCGAGCAGCCCACTTACTGCTCCTACCTGAGGGGGTCCTTAGAATGACAGCGGCATCAGTGAGGGCAAGTTTGGGCCTCCATCAGCTCCCTTGAACCAGGTGTCCCCAATTCTGGGGCTGTAACTCGTGTGAGCCAGCCAAGATCCGGCACCGGAGGGCCTATGACATTGATGCTACCAGCAGAAGGGGTCGCTCTGACACATGCAAAGAGGGTGCTGGGTGTGACGTCACCCCACTGGGCCCGATCTGACAGCACTGTCACAGCACAGGAATTTAAGACGGGTGAGATGAAGAATGCATCGCTGGGACCTGCTGTGGCCCCCCTGCCACCCAGCCATGCATGCAGACAGGGGAACTTGGGGACTAGAGTGTGCTTGGGGTGAATGAGGTAGACTGCACCGCTAGCACCCTGAACTCTAACCACTGCCACACAGCAGGGGGACCAGTTCCTGTGGGGCTGGGTGCCTCCACCAACCACCAGCTGCCCAAGCTGGGATCCATCATCTCCTCTGCCTTCCCCATCCTCTGCTGGAGCGGCCCAGGACTGAAAAGAGATTTGATTGCATATCGGGGCAGCTTCTGAGGGTGATGCCATAAGGCATTACCAGCTAATGGAGAGCAGCATCGCTGGGGGAATCCCTGCCATGCATCCGACAGCATCACCCAGAGATGAACCCCTGGTTGGGACAGAGTGGAGCCTCCTTGCACACTGCTTACCCCCACCTCTTGATGTTGACCAAATACCCAGTGACAGAGCATGGAACCAGGCTGGGATCGGCTGAGGAATATGAGTGCATCTGAATGCCCCACCTCCAATGCAAGCACAGCTGCAAAAAAACTCGGATCGCCAGCCATAAATAACAGTGCACTGTACCCCAGCAAAGTGATGCTACACCTCATCCCACAGCTTGCAAACCCAAACTCTGGCACTTGTGGCTAACCATCCTTCATCTTCCATCTCCCTAGCCCCGGCGGTGTACCCTGCATACTAGTGATTCGCTACTTGACCAGTAGAGACCTGTCACCACACTACAGGTCTCCTTGTCACGCCTTCGATGGGCCCTCAGAAACTGATATGGGAGCCCTCCAGGCCACCATCACCGTCTTCCACACCTATGAAGCAGGGTGTCAGGTCACATGCAAACTGCATGACCCCCAGAGTCCAGAGACAAGCTGGATGCCATACTGCAAGCGATAGATACCTCTAGATCGTCTGTGTAAACTAAGATCAAAGTGTTCTGCACAGAATTTGACCCACTCTCTGATGACCAATGGAAGTTGGCCTCTAGAGTGATGAAAACCATGGGAAATAAACCTGAGACCTCGCCGAAAGGGTAAAGCAAATTGAAGTCCAAGCAGAGGATGGAGACGGACAGGCACGGAAAAAACAATTTGGGTGGTGGAGCTTTCAGAGGGGTCTGAGGACTCCAGCACTCTGATGTACCTTTCTAGGGGGCGGGGTAAGATCCTTCACCCCAGCACAGTAACTGTCAATGTATTTCTCCTTTTAGAGAGCACACTGGGTCCCTGCTTGCTGTCTGGTGGCAGGTTCACTGCCTCGTCCTGTCATCACTATAAAGCCAGAGACGCCATCTTTCGAGCGGGCCAGCAGGCAATCCCACAAGTAAAAGAAAACTGTAAGGTCTCAGTGGTTTCTGGTTATGTATTTACGGTGCAACAACAGTGTTCTTTCCTTGGCATGAAGCTCCAGCTTCAGGACCTCCACCTTCAATACTCTCTGTTGTATCTAGAAAAGTTGAAGATCATCAAAGACCACCAAACCTATTTTTTTACGAAACCCTCCTCGTCCTTGGATTGGATCAAACACCGCACTGAGGGCAGTGCCCACTCTTTAGTGGATGCTGACGGTGTGCCACGGAACAAACCAAGTTGTTGGAACAACCAAGATGTGCCGCTGGGCATCTTGAGAGCCCTAGGATGCCCTCCCAATAGTAAGTATGGAGGGAGCAGCAGTCAGCCATAGCCACATCATTAGCTTTCTACCAATCCTCACCTCTGCCAGACTCACATACAGATTCCACCACCAGTGAGAATGACAAGGCTTCAGGCCTCTATCGCCTCTCAGAATCAGTGCCCTGCCCCAGCGCCACCCCACAAACGGCTGACGACTTGCTCTGCTACACTTCCCTCCTGCAGTGAACAGAAACTGTTGACTGAACATAGCAGGAATTGACTGGAGCTCAGCTCCTGCCAATGCGAGGGACTCTGCAGCCTCCACTGGTACTATCCCTGCTCTCCATAGCCTGGGACATTTGTTCAACGGTACTCTGTCACACAACTCACCAGCTGATTGCATTGAGCCAGGACAACCATGAATATGGATTCCATGCTGCCTGCCTGGTACCCCACTTCTTTCACCATTTTTTCCACATAGGTCACTCTGTGCAGCACAACCCCCCAACTTATTGAATGTTTACCTGACAATTGCTTCAGCGTGCAGCCAGTTGCTGCAGGCTTTTGACACTGTTCCAGTTTGCTTTTATGCTAGCACAGTTACTTTCCTTGCAGCACGAGCATCCCAGGATACATTCCCGACTACAAGGGACAAGAGGGGGAGGGAAATGGGCAGACTAGGCTGAGATGCACAGTCTGGGCTCGCACCAGTGCTTCCCCAAACATGACACTGCCTACAGACCAGGGTCCTAGTTTATAACTCAGTGGACCGATTACTCTGTCATAATGGTGATGGATATCCCGTCTGCCGAGATCTAAATCCAACTGGATTTAGGGCCGTGAGCACCTGTCTCAGGTTTCCCTCAAACAGGCTGTGCTGCAAATGGTATAATTGGATTCCTAATTAACAACCTGTTTCCCCCGCCCAGGTCAACAGAGCACCGCTGAGTCATAGCTCTTGAGGTGGCTCCTCATGGCAGAGGGGGAAAACATAAGACCTTTTTCAGTTCACTCAGAGGCCTGCTGCCTCCTCAAAATCTTGGAGGATTACATATATCACATGGGCACTGATGCTGACATTCTGAAGGTATAATAAACGTGCAACAATACTGCATGGGTTGTTCTGTCTAGCGGGATCCTCTATTGTTCCCCCTCCATCCAGAAGCCAAGTGGTCTTTGGTTATGGCAAAGAGTATGCTATCTGCATGCCTCTGAAATTGAGAGTTAAAATCATTGGGCCTTAGGCAGATGGGTTACTCCTTCTCAACGGTTATGGATATCCCATCCACCAAAATCTAAGTCTCTTTGAGTTTATGTAGGGGTATGAAAATTCCAACCAACATGTAATTAGGACTATAGAAAGGAAAAATGTATTGTATGCACCAAGATGTGACTGCTTCTTTAATGAAAATCAAAAACAATTTAACGTGAAAGAACTTCCTTCCTTCAGGAGCTAATACAAAGGCATTGAGACCTAACCAAAAGATATATGTGATCAATACAATTACTTAATTAAAGTCCTTATCTGTTGGAAGAGAGTTAAGGAACCAATAATACATCATGGTAAAGATTTAATGAAAAAAAACACACCTAGTCTTGTGTGTGGACATTGCTCTAGGGGGGAAGGCGATATGAGAAGTAAAGCAATTTCACCAATTCCCAGCAGGTTCAAATAGGGAAAGTGAAGGCATTAAAGCCCTCATTATGACCCTGGCAGTGCATGATAAAGTGGTGGTAATACCGCCAAAAGGCTGGAGGTAATTACCGTCAAATTATGACCATGGTGGAGAAAACTCCTATAGACAGCCAATATACCACACCAACCTCCAGGGCATTAACAACATTCACCACGGCGGTAGCCAACAACAGCCAGGCGGAAGACAAAGTACTGCCCACCATATTTTGACCCTTCAGTCCGCCACAATTTCCAGGGCGGTACAAACGCCATCAGAAGCCTGGCGGAAACACATCACAGAAGAACAAAGACTCACCATCGGATACACAGGAAAGAACAACGCCGCCATGGAACCGGAACTGCAAGTCTTCCCGATGCTCATCTACGTCATGCTCCACCTGGAACACCGACGATGATGGTGAGTACAGCCGCCTAGCACACAAGGGAGGGAGGGAGGAAAACAAGAGTGACACACATACCATACACACACACACACCATACAACAACCAGCTGAAGAGGAAAACCAATGGCACACGATACACGGCAGAATAATGCAAGGACAACATGAATGCAGTAATGAGAATGTATTGATATAAACAGCTAGCAAGTGAACCAATTGTATGAAAAAACAGGTAGGTACAGATATAGACAAAGGGCCAATGCCCAGTCAAATGTTCTAAAGGCCCACATGGCCACAGGGCACAGTTCAAGGCCCAACTTGAATCCTGACTTCATCCGGATAGAACTTTGTAGGGGCATCAGTTTGCAAGTGGGCAGGCACCTCAGGGGGATGGGTGTGTGGGGGGCACCTCAGCCAAAATATGGGAACAAGCCCACTGGTTCTGGAGGGGGCTCCATGCCCATTTCTCTGTCCTGGGGTGTGCACGGCCACAGTCTCTCAGGTGGGTGATTTTCCCACTGGGTCTTGAGGGGGCTCCATGCCAATATCTTTGTGCTGGGGATTGCAAGGCCACAGTGTTTCAGGTGGGTGACTTTCCCACTGCTTCTGGAGGGGGCTCCATTCCCATTTCTGTGTCCCAAGGAGTGCAAGGCCACAGTCTCTCGGGTGGGTGACTTTCCCACTGGTCCTGTAGGAGGCTCCATGCCCATTTCTCTGTCCTGGGGAGTGCAAGGTCACAATCTCTCAGGTGTTGAACATGCCCACTGGTCTTGGAGGGGGGCCCTTGTACAACAGTCCCTGGAGGGTGGCCTACATGGCTTCTCCTGGTGGTGATGGCTGCACTGTGTCATCTGGAGATGAGGGCTGCACAGTGTCAGCAGGTGAAGGTGCCTCATGGGAAGCCTCTGCTGGAGGTGAGGGATGCATTTCCTCAGCTGGCGGTGAGGGCCCTGTGACCACTGGTGATGGCGGTGGTGGTGTCACCCTGACAGTGTCCGCTGGAGTTGAGGGCTTCTTCACCTTCATGGCAGGAGGCTTTGGATCCTTACCCTTCCTGGCAGGGGTTGAGGGCTTCTTCCCCTTCATTGTAGGATGTGCGGGTTCCTTAGCCTTCCAGGCAGGAGCCAAGGGCTTCTTCCCCTTCTTGGGAGGAGGTGCAGGCTCCTTTTTCCTTCATAGCAGGAGGTGTGGGATCCTTAACCTTCCTGGTGGGTGGACTGGGATCCTTCACAGACTTGCCACCATGACTAGGTGGTGCCATAACTGTCCACGTGGACTGTTTGACTGAGGTGCTGGGACCCTGCTCTTATGGGCAGGACAGGGTGGAGGGGAAGATAAGAGGTCAAGTAGGGCAAGGAAAAGCTTCTTAGTGGTGGAGCAGGATGAGGGAGGAAGGATGGGAGTGGAGGTTGAGGGAGTGGTTGTAGGAGGTGTATGTCTGCTGGATTTGAGTGCAGGTGCATGGGCAGTGTGCTGATGTGAGGTGGATGACTGTTGGGTGTGTGAGTGCTTGCGTTTGTGTCCTTTGGGGGAGGGGCAGACAGGGTGGGAGAGGACACAGGGGACGCGTGCATGGATGTTGTGGAGGTGTCCCCAGCTGGACCTCCGCGGTCTTCCATGCCCTGCGTCTCAGGTCCTCACACCGTTTCCGACAGTGGGTGCTCCGCCTGCCATAGACCCCCAGAGTCCGCATGTCCTTGGCGATGGCACGCCATAATCCCTTCTTTTGATGGGCACTGACCTGCAGAGGTAACACAGACAGGAAGGCACCATTACACATGCAATCCAGCCTGCACACATATGGCCCACCAATCCCGTTTCCATCACCATTGGCACACACATCGCCCGGAGCACACCATGTACACCACCACAAGACATTCGCCCACCCAATGACACAATGCTTCCACACACATCTCCATGCATCCTTCCCCATGCAACGTGCCCAAGGTGTACTCACCTGTTGGTCTGGAGGCCCATACAGCACTCTGTGCTGGGGTAGGACCCCATCCACCAAACGCTCCAACGCCACTGAAGTGAAGGCAGGGGCCCTTTCCCCGGTCACACGGGCCATGGTAGGTTCCAGACACAGGTCACAGCAGCACACGCAGTGTAGGTGTTCTCCTGTTGAAGGTCAGGAAACAAGTGAGGAATCAGATAGAAAATGGCAGTCACGTCCGCGGCAGTGTACACCGTCACCGCCGGCGCAGATCCCCATTAGCCACTGTACTCCATAGAGCCCCAATTATCCAATCAGGAATTGCACGGTGGTACAAGACAGCCTTCCGCCACGACGTCCAATGTCAGGGCAGTTACCTCACTTCCACCTGTCCCTACATACAGGACAGGCGGTCACCATTTCATGGTGGCGGACAACGGTCACATCAACCTTAACTGTGTTGCAGCCTAGATTAGCACATACCTCACCATTCCCACTGTTCCATCACATAAATGCACTATGTACACTGAGGTTGGGGTTCCATTGTTCAAATTCTGACAGCCTACCCACTCTTATGTCCCTTAGATACCTACCGCTGCGGATAAATAGGAGGAGGAGGAGACATACCCCGTGTACCGATCCCTTGTGGACTTGGCTACACTGGAGGACAGGCACTTTATACTTACTAGACTGTACAGGGCCACAATCACAGAGCTGTGTGCCCAATTGGAGCCTGGCCTGATATCTGCTATCTGTCATCCGACTGAGATCCCCCCTCTTGTGCAAGTGCTATCAGTGCTCCATTTCCTCGCAACTGGTTCTTTCCAAGTGACAGTGGGCTTGGCAGCAGGAATGTCACAGCCAACGTTCTCAATTGTGCTGGAAAGAGTTTTGTCTGCCCTGGTGAAACACATTTGCAGCTACATAGCTTTCCCCCAGGTGGAAGATCTGGCCACTGTGAAGGCCGGATTCTATGCAATGGGACAGATACCCAATATTGTTGGGGCCATTGACGGGACACATATTGCGTTAGTCCCCCTCCGCCAGAATGAACAGGTGTTCAGTAATCAGAAGAGTTTCCACTCACTGAATGTGCAAATGGTGTGCCTGGCGGACCAGTACATCTCCCATGTCAATGCTAAGTATCCTGGGTGAGTGCATGATGCCTTTGTTCTGAGGAATAGCAGCATCCCAAATGTGATAGCCCAACTACAGAGACACAGGGTGTGGCTAATAGGTGAGCCATGTTCCACACACACTGTATGTTGCTGTATGCCTTCAGGTGTCATCCCCAAACCATTGTGTGAGGCTAAATGTTGTTCCTCAATACTTGCAGGTGACTCTGGCTACCCAAACCTACCGTGGCTGCTGACCCATCTGAGGAATGTTATAATGAGTCACATAGGCGAACCAGAAGGATCATCGAAAGGACCTTTGGGCTCCTGAAGGCCAGGCTCAGGTGCCTCCATCTGACAGGGGGATCCATGTGCTACTCACCTAGAAAGGTCTGCCAGATAGTAGTGGCATGCTGCATGTTGCACAACCTGGCCCTCAGACGGCATGTACACTTTCTGCAGGAGGAGGAGACTGGAGATGCCCCTGTGGCAGCAGTGGACCCTGAGGACAATGAGGATGAGGAGGCAGAGGATGAGGACAACTGAACATCAGTTGTACGTCAATACTTACAATGACACACAGGTGAGAGAGTGCAACTGACCATTCCTCTGACTATTGATGTTTTCTGTGTGGCTGTAGCATGATGGCATTAACTTCCATTGCATCTCAACTTACTGTCACCTATGGCTTGTCATTTTACAGATGTTGGCGAGATAAGAACTGTGTACTGATGTGATGAGGACAGACATCTACAAGTCATTATTTTTATGCTCTCACAGTGTTCAGATCATTTGCACTAGATGTGACTGTTTCCTTAAATGCACATTTTCAACACATTAAATGCTAGTAGTCAAGTTGTTTTCAAGGGTGTTTATTGTAGTGCTATGAAATTGAGGGAAAAGTGCAATGGAATGGGGTGATGATGGAAGAAAGTCCAGGGTATTGTTCCAGTCTGTTTGTAGCACAGGGGCAGTGTCCAAGGGGCCATAGGAAGGAGAGCAAAGGCAGTTCAAAGTGGACACGGTGACAGGTTGGGACACAAGGTGGACAATCAGGAGAGTCTCATTTCATGGCAGTGGTCTTGGCAAGTGTCTGATGGGCCAGGTTGTTGGTCCATATCCTGAAGTCCAGAGTTAATGTCATCACTGGGGGCATGTTCTGTTGGGGGACTGGATAGTCATATTACCATAGGTAATGTATTATGCTTCATGTCTGTGACATATTGTACATCCCTGGCTTCTCCTCTATTGTTGCTGTTACCATGCCACCTTGGTTTGTGTATGGTGATGTATTGTGTGATCATTAGATTCCCTATGGTGTGCATGCTTTGGTGATGGGTGTCCATGCAGGGCTGGGAGGGCTGTCCATGCATTGGTATAGCATGCAGGGCTTGGCATTGGGGTTAGTAATCTGCATTGGTGCAGTGTGTGGGGTGGAATGGAGTGATGGGAGTGAGGGGGTATGATGGCATGCAGGTATGGGGGGTGATAAGTGGTAAATGTTGACTTACCAGTGTCCAATCCTCCAGCTACTCCAGCGAGTCCCTCAGGATGCAGCAATGCCAGTACTTGCTTCTCCCATGCTGTGAGCTGTGGGGGAGGAGGTGGGGGTCACCCGCCAGTCCTCTGTATGGTGAGCTGGTGCCTTGCTGCCATGGAACGTACCTTCCCCCATAGGTCATTCCACCTCTTCCTGATGTCGTCCCTTGTTCTTGGGTGCTGTCCCACGGTGTTCATCCTGTCCATGATTCTCTGCCATAGCTCCACCTTCCTGGCAATGGATATCTGCTGTACCTGTGCTCCAAACAGCTGTGACTGTACCCTGACAATTTCCTCCACCATGACCCTCAACTCCTCATCTGTGAAACTGGGGCGCCTTTGTGAGGACTTTGGTGTTGCGTGGTGTGTGTTGGTGAGAGTGAGTTGAGTAATGTGGTGGGGTATGTGATGTGGGGTGCATGAGGGATCTATGGGTGTACGTGGTGTGTGTGTCTAGTTGTCTCTGTGCTGTTCGTGTCAATCTCTTGGCAGTAACTGTTGTTTTGAAAGGGTTGTGGCTAATGTGGGTGTGTGTTTTATAGTGCTGTGGGTGGGTGGGTGTGGTGGGTGTATGAGTATCAGGTGTGTGTTTTCTTCGTATTGGCCAATGTAGTGTTGTTTCGTATGTGGGTGTCTATTCTGAGCGTGGCGGTATGTACCGCCAATGGTTTACCACCATTGAATGTCCGCCGTGGTGATTTGTGGGTCATAATGTGGTGGGCGTTGTTTTGTTGGCATAACGGCATGGGTGTTGGTACTGCCTCTTTAGCACTGACCTTTGGGCTGGCGGATTTGTGTATGTGGCTGTATTCTGTCAGATTGGTGTGTCTGTGTCATAATATGGCAAATGGATATTCGCCACCGCGGCGGTATGGTGGCCGCCGTCACCGTGGCAGTAAGTGGGATTTACCGCCAATGTCATAACGAGGGCCTAAATCTTTAAACAAACAAAAGGTAAATATGTAAATCATCACCCGATCTATACTTTTTTATGTGGTACCCTCACAATTGGAACATGATATTCAGTTCAATGATAATTTAGAGTTGTACATGTCATGGTAAGACTTCAGCTCAGTCAGTCACTCCCACTCAAGTGGCAAAATGAGACATCCTTTCTTGTTTACAGTACCAACAGCTACTCTAGTACAAAGAGGAATTTAGGATTCCGGCCATGGTTGGGAGGTCCATATTGCTCATCACATTGTTGTATATTCATAACAAGAAATACCATTATTACAAAATAAGGAACATTAAAGTAACTTAAGTGTTCAGTTATTTTCAAAATTACAATGTGTGATTAATTAAAAAAGGACCTAAGATTAGGTAAAGATTTAGAAGTATGCCCTGAAGTAGAGATGAAGCTATACGGAGGTGTAACTATAGTGATTACAGGGGTAGGTGTGCAAACAGAGGTAGTGGTAAAGGTAGAGGTAACAGTGTGTGTTACAGTATATTTAGAGGTAAGTCTAAAGGGTGAGGAAGGTATATAAGTTGTGATAGAAATAGGTATATGGGTAGAAGTAGAGGCAGGTGTAGACGTACAGGCAGGTATAGAAGTAGGTGTAGAAGAAGGTGGAGAGGGTTGTAGGAGAACGAGAAGGAGATGGAAGAGAAAGAAGAATTACACCTTAATTGACTTGACCTTTCCACCCACAATAGGGCTTAATGACCCTGTACTGCTACACCAACCAGTTCGGAGCCAGTACAGGGCAGGCAGGGCATCTGTACATTTCAAAAGCCTGCCTCTGGAAGCATCTCCCACTTTCCAGAAACAGGTCACCAAATTATAAATACTGGACCCCAAAGCCCACCAAATCCGAACTCTACTGGAACCAAGGACACTCTGCCAGGAAGAAGGACTGCTGGATGCCAGGATGGGCTGCCACTCTGCACCTGCATTGCTGTGTTAGCTTACTGCTTGCAGTGTGCTGTGCTATAGGAGGAACTGCCACTTTGCTAATTGCTTTGCTGTGTTGGACTGCTGCCTGCTGCTTCTTGCCCGCAGTGAGAAGGATTAGACCTGTTCGCTACATCCTTGAACCCAAGATTCTCCAAGGGCATGTTGGCTTGCCCCTTGTTCTTCTGCAGTCTCAGGGACATCAAAGACTGCTCCCAACTCACCTGCTACATCACCTGGACCCTACCATCTGTGAGTCTACCTTGCCAAGTGGTTCCACCCCAGTCCTGGACCCTTGGAAATGGGCCTAAGATGCTCTGCCATCGGTGGTTTTCTTCGGAACCTCTGTGAAGCAATGCCTGGCGGACTGTGCACCAGGTTTTAAGGTACAGTGTTTAGCAGGCCCGGCCTGCACTCTGTCACGGTTGGCCTGAACTTGTGACTTTGACCCGTTTCAGCACAACCATATAACCCCAGTTGGTGCTTTGTGCTTCTATGTGCTATTTTCACCTAAATCTTTTTGTCATTTTGGTCTTGTTTTAATCAATATAATACCCTCTGTTTTCTAACCTGAGTTCTTTTTTTGTGGTGTTTTTCACTGTGTTACTGTGTTGCACAAAAACTTTACACATACCTTCTAAGTTAAGCCTGCCTGGTCTGTGCCAAGCTACCAGAGGGTGAGCACAGGTTAATTTAGGTTGTTTATCTGACTTACCCTGATTAGGACTGTGGTCCCTACTTGGACAGGGTACATACCTCTGCCAACTAGAGACCCAGGGCCTCATTCACGAGCACCACACTGCGCCACTGGAGCATCATTTATTTACGCCTCAGTGGCGCAGTGTGCCAGCCCATATTTGCAAGGCCATGCAAAGCCACCTTGTAAATATGGCCCCCTTTCACGTATAACTCTGCGTGACAGGGTCGTTCCATGGGTGTTGTTGTGGGTGTTCCCTCACAACACCCATAGAACAAAAGGAAGCTGATGCAGTCCCAGATTTTCAAATCTGGGAGTGCATCAGAGTCCTATGCGACCTCAGGGGTGGCATAAGAATGACGCAACGGGGAGAAATATCTTTATTTCTCCTCTTTCTATGTGTGCTGCAGAATACAGCAAACATAAAAAGTGGAAAACACCTCCGGTGATTGTTTTTGTGTAGGAAGGTGTCCCTTCCTGCACAAAAACAATCATCCCCACCACTCAGGCACTCTAGCATCATGGTGCAAGGGTGCCTGCAGTGGTGCTAGGCAGCAATTTGTGCGCCAGCCAGGGGAGAGGACAGAAAAGTGCATTTCCATGTGGATACAGTGCATTTTGCCCTTTTCCAGTGGCGCAGGGTGGCGCAGCAAGGCACTTGCTATGCCACCCTGCTCCACGGGCCTTGTAAATGAGGCCACCAATTTCTGACAGAAGTCATCAATGAGAAACCAGAAAGAGATGAAAGTGGCCAATGGGAAAAAATGGGAGTATTGACTTTACATTTGTCTACGGTGAGTAGGGGGATCTTTGGCTGTACTAAATTGGGAAATTGCTAATGAGCCCTCTGGATTGGGCTATCCTGCCACTGTTACATTGCACAAATTGTACTTGTGATGGACATCACGACTACCATGGGCATGTTCCTCAGAATCATTGAAAGATGGGTAATTATTGGATGGCACTTCACCAAGTGTATGTGTGGGTATATGTGTGTGTGTGACAGAGAAATATGAGCTGAAATACTGTGCAAGCAGGAGTGTAGTAATGACAAACAATTTGATGAGTACTAAGCAAAAAACACTTATCTAACGCCAGGGTGTGCACTTTGTGTAGAAAAGTTTTCCTTGTGAAAGGGCTGAATGCCACCATTTACAATGAAGTTAGTCAATGATTTAAGTGGGTTGGCCCCTTGCCCCATGATGTATGCTAAGATGAGCAGAAGGAAAACGTGAATGACACAACAGATCGGTGGCTGATGTGGGCTGACACAATGCCCTATGCTCTGTTGGGAGGAAAAATTTATGATCAGTGGTTGAACTGAGCTGATGTATTGCCACACAATGATTGCTAAGGTAGGTGGGAATTAAAATGACACAACAGATCAGTGCTGAAGTGGGCTAACACAAGCCTTATGCTGTGGAGTATGGTGGCCTGGGGAGTCAGCCCATCCACAAAAATAGGCCAAGCCATCACACAAGAGTCCCAGATCACCCCTCAGTAAGAAAAGGAAAACAACTAACTTTCAGGCCCTGAATGGGGGTGACCTATGTCTCCAGGGCCTAAACCCCCAAAAGAGATCCCTGGTGCCTATTGGGGATTCATACTCGGTGCCACAAATCCCAGAGGAGGAATCTTTTTTTGGTGATACTCCAACCATGTTCCTCAGGCTCTCTACTGCCCGTGCATTGGAGGGGGGAGAAAGCCCACCGGACACATAGGTGAAGCACACACTGCTGCTCCCTTGCCACTGCCTCGTAGGCCAATGTAGTCAGCGCACTGTGCAGTGTTCTGACTTCACTAATCATGGTGGAAGGGGGTGAGTTTGATGAGGAGGCGATTACCACCGTGCCCTCAAGACGTGGCTCTTCAGATGAGGTCCTCTCTCCCCCTTTCCAGCGCCTTGAGACCCTCACAGGTGAGTAGCCGCGCTTTACAAAAACTGATTGATTGACTGATTGAAGCACAAAAGGTTCTGCTTAACCCCCACTCCATGAAGAGATGTTCATGTTATCCAAACTATGGAGGTAGTGCTCATGATGTGAGCATCTTTACAACTGTACTAAAGTAGTTAAAGGCTAAAAAAAATAGGACATCCCCTTTCACATCTGTTTCCTCAAACGATCTATCTTCTCAGTTGCTTTATACTTTAATTTTCAAAGAGTAACATTTTGATGGAGAAAGTTAGTCCACCATAAAAATACATGAGAGTACATGTTTAATTAGACATGAGGTTACATGCATGTGGTTATCATAATGTCAGTACTCAGGTGGCAACTAGGGATCGCAAAACAGCACTCTTTGGACATTTAGCGATCTTTTTGTAATTTCCAATTTCCTTTTGTCAGTATTTCCATGAAAGTGTATTGGCTTCAAAATCAATGTAACTGTGAGTAAAATGGAAAGAAATGATAAAACACATTATTATATATATATATATATATATATATATATATATATATATATATATATATTGCCCATACACATGTCTCTCTGTGAGCAACGTATGTAAGAAAGAACATAATTTTGTAGATGGACCCCACTTTTTCCTGTTTGATTTTACAGGCTTTAGGATTATCTGCGCTATGACACTCCCAAACTGTGTCAAAGCAGGTGTGCATTTCCTCTAAGCATGTACGGTAAATTAGTTTCTCCTAATGGGCTTATTGAACTGTCCAGTAAGGCCATGGTAAGTTGGCTCTGGAATGGCATGACTGGCATGGAACTTAAATGTCTTTTATGGGCAGCAATGTGTATTCACACCATGCACATTTATGGCCAACATCTATGGTGCATTACACCTGTAGCTCATTGTGCTCTGGCTGGCTTCAATTTTGAAAACACTACACAGACATAATACATGTAAAGTGATTTGCCTTGTAGCAAACCAAGGTGCATATTTACACTTTTTGATGCAAAACTGCACTAACGCAGTTTTGCATCATAAACTTTAGCGCCATTGTACAGCGCCAGCTGGGCGCATATTTAAGGAACAGCACAAGCTGGCGCTAAGCTTGGGCTAGCGTAAAAAACAAAAGACGCTAGCCAGGTGGGGGTGGCGGTATGGGAAAAGGAGGTTGTGTGACAGAAAATGCCGCTAGACTCGTTAGCGTAAAAAGAAATGCTGCTAACCAGCCTTGCGTCATTTCCAGGCGCACAATCATCCAAAAACGTGACTCCTGTCTTAGAAAAGACAGGAGTCATGCCCACCACCCCAATGGCCAGCACAGGGGACTAGTGTCCCCTGGGCATGGCCATTGCACCCAGTGCCAAGCAGGGGGCCCCTTGGCAGGGCCCCCAATGGCACTTAGAAACATTTGTAAGAACTACCTACATATACTTACCCTACTTACCTGGGATGAGGTCCCGCATCCTGTCGTGTCCCTCTGGTGTGGATGGGGGTGTTCCTGGGGATTGGGGTGGGCACCTGTGGACCCATTCCATGGTGTTTGACCATGGAAATGGGTCCACAGGTCCCCTAATGCCTGGTCTGACCCAGGTATTAAATAATGGCACTAAGCAAGCTTAGCGCCATTATTTGGGTCCGCCTCCCACCTCTGCATCATTTTATCACCAGGGAGAAATATGGCGCTATGGGTATAGCATAATTTTGTGGATGGGAACGCCTACCTTGCATCTCATTGATGCAAGGTGGGTTCAAGCATCAAAAACATTATGTAAACTCCAATATTTTGACACTAGAATGGTCTAGCGTCAAAATATAAATATGGAGTTGCTTGCACCACATTTGCGTAAAAAATTACAAGTTATCAACATCTGACTGATTTACAATGCTTATTGTTGTGTGTTATTAAGATATATTGATCGGTGGAACATAATTTTGTTGCTTATACATCATTTTAGGTTTGGCTTTCTGAATGACACTTGCAGAATTCAAACACCTTTGCCGAAATAAGAATGAGGCACGTTGTTGTGTTAAATGGAGTGGATGGCTTTGCTATGGTTTAGGAGGATTTCCAGTACCATGCTTCAGAGATGGATGTTATACCTATTGCCAGGCTAAAATTCCAACTATTGTTATCCTTGAGCGCTGCTAAAAAGTAATCTATTCTTCAAAGAAGTCATTTGATTCATGAAGCAGAGTGACTGCAGATAACAAGGCTCAGCGAGTGTCTTACCTTTCACACACACCATTACAACAATTTATTTTACTGGAACCTTTGTGATTTTACTGAGGTATAACCACTGGCCCTACCAAGATTACAAGGAGAAATGTAAATAGTAAGAAATACAACTGTTTCTTATTATACATTTATATTGCCCTGAGAGAGGGAAATGAAAACAAGTAGAGAAAAAGAAATCAAAAATGTAAATAAATGTCAAATGTCGATCATAAAAAGGAATGTTTATTTTTTTATTCACTCTTGCATCCACATGCCCAGTGGCAGAGTGGTGCATGTAATCTGTAACACCTTCAGGCAGGCTTGGCTTCTGAGGCAAATAACTTGCATTCTCTTATTTTATTTTATACATTGCAAGTAAATCCAATAAGCTCAATATGTAAAATGCTGCTGGCCACAATTCCAGGACTAGCTGAAGGAATCACACGCGGCAAGGGACACCTAGCAGCTATGCAGGGTTGCCTGTACATCAGCTGTGCATGTCTGTATGCAATCTGCATACAACCGTGAGTACATGTGCACAACAGGCCATCTTAAACATGGGGCCATATCATAAGCATATTCTGTTCCTACTGCTAGGCAAAGAACAGACGTGTGACCTGTTTCTCATTAAATTGCACTATTTATAATGCATGTACTTAACTGGCAAACCTGCAGGTCCGATTCACAAAGGTACCTTAAGGTGGTATCCACCCAACCGCCTCTTAAGATCAGCTGGCCTACACCTGGCCGCGGTCCCCCGCTACAGGAAATCTAAATGGGGCGACCAGGCTTTCTCGGTTGCAGCTGCCAAGCTGTGGAATGCCCTTCTGCTCATTTCAGGATATTAGAAGCCTTCATACCTCTCCGGAAACAGCTCAAAACCTGGCTTTTTGCCCTACGCTGTGCTCTATACTCTGGCCTCTCTGCACTCTATTGTTTCGTCTGCTCCTTTCTCTTTGGCAGCGCTTCGATGCTACAGCCGGAATGCGCTTTATAAATAAATGCTCAGCCTAAATACAATGCACCAACTGTGGCAGTGAATTATGCTGAGTAGTAGAAATGTGTCCCGACTCCCGTATGGAGAGGGTGGGAACCCGTAAAATACAAAGGGCCATATTTATACTTTTTGACGCAAAACTGCGCTAACGCAGTTTTGCGTCAAAAAAATTAGCGCCGGCTAACGCCATTCTGAAGCGCCATGCGGGCGCCGTATTTAATCAATGACGTTAGCCGGCGTTAGCCGCCGGCGCTGCCTGGTGTGCGTGGAAAAAAACGACGTACACCAGGCAGCGCCGGCGTAGGGGGATATGGAGCTTGGGCGCCAAAAAATGGGGCAAGTCAGGCTGAGGCAAATTTTTCGCCTCAACCCGATTTGCGTCATTTTTTTTCACTCCCAACCCCCATTGAAATGACTCCTGTCTTAGCAAAGACAGGAGTCATGCCGCCTTGCCCAATGGCCATGCCCAGGGGACTTATGTCCCCTGGGCATGGTCATTGGGCATAGTGGCATGTAGGGGGGCACAAATCAGGCCCCCCTATGCCACCCAAAAAAAAAAAAAAAATACCTACCTGAACTTACCTTAAGTTTCCCGGGATGGGTCCCTCCATCCTTGGGTGTCCTCCTGGGGTGGGCAAGGGTGACAGGGGGTGTCCCTGGGGGCATGGGAGGGCACCTCTGGGCTCCTTCCGAGCCCACAGGTCCCTTAACGCCTGCCTTTTCCAGGCGCTAAAAAACGGCGCAAAAGCGGCCGTACGTCATTTTTTTTGACCCGCCCACTCCCGGGCGTGATTTTTGCCCGGGAGTGTAAATACGGCGCACATGCCTCGGAGTCAATTTTTTAGACGGGAACGCCTACCTTGCATATCATTAACGCAAAGTAGGTGTCCACGCTAAAAAATGACGCAAACTCCATGGACTTTGGCGCTAGACGCGTCTAACGCCAAAGTATAAATATGGAGTTAGTTTTGCGTTGGAATTGCGTAAAAAAAAACGACGCAATTCCGGCGCAAACGGAGTATAAATATGCCCCAAAATACAGCTGTTAAGTTACCACTAGTAACTGCACTGCTTATTTTAGGTGCAAATTTGCCGAATGTGGTTCTACATAGCGGAGGTAGACATCTCAGCCCACACCGCGAAGAACTACAGATTGAAAAGAATGGGGAAACAGGCATCATCTGAGCAAGATAAGACCCGCTTGGCAAATATTAATAATTGGTTCACATAAATATAGTCACCATAGTGGGCTTTGAATTAAAATGACATTCTAGCGCTTCAATAGAACTCTGTGATCTTCCTAGGCAGCTGTTATGAGAAAAGGGAGTAGTGAGTGCAATGTGGGCCATGATTGTAGTGAGGCTTGTCTGAGCATCTCCACATGAACCTCCCGGGCAAGTATCGACTGGCTAGGAGCCAATCAAAGCACAGCATTCTTGTTATGATTTGCAGTTCTTATTGTTCTGTATAAAGAAGATATTTTGATCTACTGAAAATAACTCTGTTGCTTATAATCAATTTAAATTTGGCTTTCTGAGTGACACTTGCAGAATTCGTATGCCAAACACTTTTGCAGAAATAAGAATGAGGTACCTATGTGTGTTATATGGAATTAATTGCTTTGCTTTTGGCTAAAAGGAATGCACGTATCGTGGACTTTTTCACTTTTGCCATGCTAGAATTCCAACTGATGGTATTCTTGAGCAGTGATAAAAAGAAAACTAATCTTCATAGAAATGATTTGAGCCCTGACGTTGATTGGCTGAAGATAAGAAGGTTCCATGGTTTGCTTATATTCCACACCTTCCCTTACAACAATCTATCGTACAGGACCTCTTGAAACGTTACCAAGATGTAAACTCTGGCTCTAAAAAGCCTGAGGGAAGATACGTAAATAGAAATAAGTAAAATTGTTTTTATGGTACATTTGTCAGCACTTTTTACATCAAAGGGCTGGATGGATCAGGGCTACGTGAGAATTTTCAAGACAAGAGTTCTAAACACAATTTACCCTGACAAATCCACATTGGCAATCCCACAGAATAAGATCCACAGTGTTCAAACACTGGAGAAGTTTTCAAAAACAAGGTATCAAGTTTTATTAAAACTTAATGACCAGGTTAGAAGGCAAAAGATATGGCTACTGAATATTCAACAAAAAATACTCAATGTAAAAATATACAAAATATCTTTTTTCATGGAACGTAAGCCCTAATCTAGTCAATGACTACCACCAAATACAGTTTAGCGTAAAGCAATTGCGAATTATGGAGCATTAGTTATGTGCACTGCTCAGTGAGGTAGTACAGACTGATAAACAGACCAACATACCAGTGTAAGACCTGTCTCATCCCCAAAATGGTGATCCTTTATGCTCTTCTGTACCAAGAAGCTGTGCAGTCACTGGGGAGTGACAGAGAAAGATGTGGAATGCAACCAATAGATAAATAGAACACGCATCAATAAATCAATCAATCGATCAGTGTTTATAAAGCGTGGCTACTCACCCGTGAGGGTCTCAAGGCGCTGGGGGATGGAGTAGAGGGACCTCATCTGAAGAGCCATGTCTTGAGGTTCTTCCTGAAGATGGTGAGCGACAGGCTTTGTCTGAGGTGCAGGGGGAAGTTGTTCCAGCACTTCGCTGCAGTGTAGGTAAAAGATTGTCCTCCGGCGGTGGTTTTGCAGAAGCGAGGGATGGTGGCCAAGGCCATCTGCGAGGAGCGGAGGGATCTGGCGGGGGTGTAGAAGGCGACGCAGTGGTTCAGGTAAGCAGGTCCTGCGTTGTGTATGGCATGGGACGTGTGGTAGTATCACATGGTAGTATGAACATTTGTCCTACATCTAATGAATGCACTATACTATGACTTACACAGACAACTGTACAACTTTCAGAATATAAACAGCACCACGTCCTTCAATTTGTGTACAGTTGTAAAACCCCTCCTGCCCAGGAGCACTTAACATTACATTTTCTATGTTACTGTGGAGCAAGACAAATGAACAAATTGCATTTATTTGATTATTTAGTCAGCGAAGGGTAAAATCGAGGTTTCTTGGTGCGCATACAGATGTGGGGGCGGGGGGGGATTGACGTCAGTTATTCTAGTCCACATTCATTAAAAATGTGCAATGAATATCAAGATTAGGCCTGGAGCCTCAGTCATGTCACTGCTAAACTGAAATACTTATATTAGATATCATAAGGGTGTTGCATTTGTGACCCTCTAGTATTAATTAGTGGGTAAAATGACTTATTATGGAATCCACACCCATACACTCATTTTGGTCAAAGTGTGGGAAAACAATAAAGCAGTTAACATTTTAGAGTAAACACTAACATATTAACAACTGTCCATCATAAAGAGGAATGTGTTTTTCTTTTTCTTCATCCTTGCATCCACATGCATAGCTGCTGAGTGGCCCATGCTGTGTGTAACACCTTCAGCCAACCTGACTTTTTATGCAACTAACTGGCAACCTCCTGTTTTATTTTAAACATGGTAGATGTAGTCTATAAGCTCACTATGCACAATAGTGCTAGACATACATCCAGGACTGGATGAAGGTGTCACACATGGCAAGTGACATCTAGCAGCATCCCAGAGGTGTCTGCATGTGGGCTGTGCATGTCTGTATGCAATCTGCATACAACCATGGATACCTGTGCAAAACAGCCCAGTTTACACATTGATCCATGTCATAAACAGATTTTGTTCCTGATCTTAGATAAAGAACAGAAGTGTGGACCTGTTTCTCATGAAATTGCACTGTTCAGAACCCATGTACTAACAGCAACACTGCAGGTCCGATTCACAAATATCCAGAAATGCCCACGCACATTGCTTTACGCCTATGCTGTGGTGTATATCTCTGCCAACCCTGAGCAGAGATGTGTGCCTAGTAGCAGGAGTGTGCCCCTGCTCCCTTACATGAGAGGGTGGGGACACATAAAAAACAAATCACCTCTGTAAATTCGCTACTAATAACAGCTTATTGTAGGGGCAAGTTTGCAAAGTGTAATTCTGCACAGGTGAGGTAGGCATCTCCACCTATGCCATGAAGAACTAGAAGTTGAAAAGTATAGGGAAACAGACGTCACTTGAGCAAAATAGGACCCTCCTGACAAATATTAATAATTTGAACACATAAACAGAGCTGCCCCTCTGTACTTTGCCTCTATTCCTTGTGCAGCAAGATGTTGTTGATGTCAGACATTAGATGCAGTTTGGGGAGTGTTTCTGGTGGTGGTTTTTGGGGATGCACTAAGTGTATGAAACCCTAAGGCCCATATTTATACTTTTTGACGCAAAGCTGCGCAGTTTTGCGTCAAAAAAATTTGCGCCGGCTAACGCCATTCTGAAGCACCATGCGGGCGCCGTATTTATTGAATGACGTTAGCCGGCGTTAGCCGCCGGCGCCGTCTGGTGTGCGTTAAAAAAAACAACGTACACCAGGCAGCGCCGGCGTAGGGGAAAATGGAGCTTTGAGTCAGGTTGAGGCAATTTTTTCGCCTCAACCCGATTTGCGCCATTTTTTTTCACTCCCAACCCCCATAGAAATGACTCCTGTCTTAGCAAAGACAGGAGTCATGCCCCCTTGCCCAATGGCCATGCCCAGGGGACTTCTGTCCCTTGGGCATGGTCATTGGGCATAGTGGCATGTAGGGGGGCACAAATCAGGCCCCCCTATGCCACAATTTTTTTAAAAAAAAAACACTTACCTGAACTTACCTTAATGTCCCTGGCATGGGTCCCTCCAGCCTTGGGTGTCCTCCTGGGTTGGGCAAGGGTGACAGGGGGTGTCCCTGGGGCCATGGGAGGGCACCTCTGGGCTCCTTCAGAGCCCACAGGTCCCTTAACGCCTGCCTTTTGCAGGCGCTAAAAAATGGCGCAAAAGCGGCCGTACGTCATTTTTTTTGACCCGCCCACTCCCGGGCGTGAATTTTGCCCGGGAGTATAAATCCGACGCACATGCCTCGGAGTCGATTTTTTAGACGTGAACGCCTACCTTGCATCTCATTAACGCAAAGTAGGTGTCCACGCTAAAAAATGACGCAAACTCCATGGACTTTGGCGCTAGACGCGTCTAACGCCAAAGTATAAATATGGAGTTAGTTTTGCATCGAAATTGCGTCAAAAAAAACTACGCAATTCCGGCGCAAACGGAGTATAAATATGCCCCTAGGTTTGGAGAAGGGAGTCTCTTTTTTGAAGTGGCCACCCCCTCCTAGTTTGTTGGAGCATCTACCTGACAACCATATGTGTCTGGTGTCTCATTGTGTGAATGGTGTTGAGTGCAGACAGCTATAAGTAGAGAGTCTCAGCGCCTGGAGGAAGATGGTTACGATGCAACAAATAGGTATCATCAGGCTGAAGTAGGCCCAACAGGGAGGTGTGGATATTTACAAATAGGGACAGAGGATTGATTAAAAGTCGCATCATGATTTGCAAGGATAAGTCAGGTCTCTAAAGACAGTACACATAATCAGGACATATTCAGGACTAGGGCTGGGCAGTCATGTAGGTGTCGCCAGGGATCGCACTTGGCTTGCCCCCTTGTGACCCCGGGCACTGCCTCTGCGACCTCAGAGGTGGCACAATTCAGTGGCTGGAACACAGGGGCAGCTCGTTCTAATGGACATCAGCGAGGCTCCAGGTTCCTGGTTTCCTGTCAAAGCTTTTGTTACACAAATAGAGAATAATATTTTCCACTGTTAATGTAATAAAAATGGAGCACAATTAGCTGGAATATGACACTATATGACAGCTAAGTTAATAAACAATGTTTTTAAATGTATGTTGTATGCATGCTTGCGGGTGACGGTGTGTTTTATGTGAGAGCGTTTGAATGTGTGTGTGTGTGTGTGTTAGCATGTGTGTTTGTCAAAGTAAAGGTTAAATGGCGTTTGGTGTCACTTCTGCTGCCCTTGCCCTTTTGGTTAATTGATGCCCATGCATTTGCTTAGGAGTTTTGGCAGATACTCTACTGTTATCCATGAGCAAGAAGGACATGATCACCACAGCAGTCAGGTGCTCTGAAGGTCAGGTGCTTTGAAGGTCAGGTGCTTGGGCCAAGGTTTGCAAGGATGCAGTAGAGGTAAGGTGAATAAACTATATAATTCAGAGTTTAGGGACTATATCTCTGCATCAGGCTCCCCTGACAACAGAAAGATGCTCAATAGAGAGACTTGAATCCACTGCTGTGCAACAATACATGTCTATGCTGATGTGTGGATTAATAGTCACCTCAATGGAGCTGTCCAGGCCAAGGAGCTCCCAATCCTCTGCATGACGATAACATCATAGAGCAAAAATTCATTTAATTTATTCAGGGACCGTGTCTGCTGCTTTACAAGCAGGCAGAGGGCTTAACGTTATTAGTAAGCACCACATGTGTGGAGCAGACCCATAAAAGGTGGGCCAGAAGTGCAGTCTGAAATCCTGGCCCGCTTGTGGTCCTCCTTGGGTGGTGGAACCGTGAACTACTGAACTTCCAACTACCGCTGAACTTTCATACTACGAACACGCTGAGCTCCATAGCTCCCTATTGGGTAATGTCAATTGACACCTTCAGTAACAGCCACAGCTGGCTGAGCAATGCGGTGCTAAGACGTTTTCCCCAGTGAGCAAAGGTCCCAATTAATTTATCTGACCATGTGATTCAGTTGTATGAATTCAGGTGGGAAGGGGTGATGTATGCTTGTTTTAAAGGGCTTGTGCTCCTCCACTGTTTGGCATGTAAATATCTACTTAGAAAATATTTAACACTTTTTAATTTGACACAGTTCAGTGGTTTGGCAGGATTTTAGGTGCTCATCCATCCACACAGGAATAGGATGCATATGTAGATCATTAAATGTAGATTTTATAAACTCCACTGTTTCCAGAGACAGATGTTTGCAAGGAGGTGACGAGATACAGAAAGCTTTGTGAAGACAGAGGGCGAGGTCAACCAGTGGACAGCCACTATGTGAGAGACCAGGCTATAGGGTTCCCATGGACAATGTGGAACATGGTGATTAGATGGGCTAGTCTGGTCCTTTAGAGAGGGGAAAGAGCACCAGAGCAAGCTAGTGGCAACTTATTTGTACCATACAGAAACGCAGTGTGGTTTGCACCGACTTACCAAACATTTGCTACACCATTGGTTACGCACTGTCAAATGGAGCATTTGTTATGGAGGTTTTGGAATCAGAGAAATGCAGAAAAGTACAGAAAATAGATGGAAAGATTGTGAGGTGGCAATCCATCAGTTCAGCAGTACACTGATGCCCACTTACAGCACTCTACTTGGGATAGTTTCATCACCTTCCCCCTGTTTTTACTTCTCCCACTGCATTAAGGCATTAGAGTGATGTATTTTGCAAACTCATCTGTAACTTCACACTTTCATCACTTTGCTGTCTCAGCAACCCATATTTGTTTATTTTGTTTTTGTATTTGGGTCACTGCAGTGGTTAATTAAATTACTACTTCAATGAAATATTATTTTAATATTTTCGTAAATATGAATGTTGACCTGTTTCACTCGTTTCAACTCATAAGTGGCGTTTAGCAGTGCTGATTAGAAAGCTGTTCAAAATGTCACACTGATTAACAGCCAAAGGGGCCTAGGGTACCCAGAAATTCCATATAAAAAGATAGAAAGGATAGAAAAAAGGGTAGGTCAGATTAAAGTATAGGACAGATTAAATCTATAGTAACCTCTTGCTGATGCAGAACAAGCGTCAATACCCTACGCAAGGAATGCATAACCAATCAAGGTATTCCAGTTTACATTTTTGTGCTGGGCGGTGACGGTCCCAAGGAGCTGCATGGCTGTGATGTGAGGGTCTGTGTCGAGGATGCTTTGCACAGTGGCAGTTCCCATGAGCGAAGGAAAGTCCTGCAGTGAGGATGCATCACACTGTGGTGGTTACAAGGAGCTGCAAGGTCCTGCATTGGCATGCATCGCACAGCAACAGTTCCAACGCGAGGCTGTGAGGTAATGCATGGTGTCGGCTCTGCTTGGACCACAGTTGAACTGTGAGGCCCACTTCCAAGGGTACAGGACTGGGTGGCATCACTTGGGGGCAAGAACCACAGCAGAGAGAGAGAGAGTTCAGCAGCTGTTTGTGATGGCTGTAGCCTTTTCTTTCCCGAAGGCTCTGACCAGGAGGCCAGTCAACTAGCATTGGAGTTACTTTGGTGGTCCTGGTTTCAAGATGCAGGTCCTTCAAAAGGTTTATTTTGCCAGGTCAAAATGACAATTTAAACTGCACATATAGGCCCTCATTATGAACACGGCGGGAAACACCGCCCGCCGGCAGTAAAAACGGCCAACAGAGGTGCAGTACGGACCGCCAAATAATGAACCAACAGAAACAAAGGCATCCTGAAAACCACCCACCGCCAGCAGAGGAATGCCGACAATGACGGCAGAGCCCACCCACAGGCCGACGGAAAGGCCCTATCTGCCCATCAAATAATGAAGCACTAGACTGCCATCAGTTCCGGGGCGGGAACCACCGCCACGCAAAGCCATGCGGAAACGAACCAAATATAAGGAAACACTCACCGGAGACTCACACAACACTCCGAAGCAGACATGGATAGAGAGCTGCAGATCATGTCAGCCCTTCTCCTTGCCATATACCTACACGACCGAGTCCGCAGACGAAGATGACGACGGTAAGTACCGCAACCTACGAAACAAGGCAAGAAAGGGCACAGTTACAGACCCACCCTCTCCACCCACCCTGCAACGCTCCCACAACCCTTCACAGCAGCACAAGCCATACACCCCACAGCAAGAGGGACCTACCCAACACAAGGCAAATCCAAGCTGTCCAAAGTACATACATGTGCCCCACACCCTCAAACAATGAAACGAGAGACCAGGGATCCAGAGTGTGCCGCCAAAAGCACAGACCACAAGTTAACTTTTAATTCTGCTCTCAGAGCAAACAAATTGGATATAAGGCCAATGGCCAGTCCATAGTGCAAGAATTCCAATGGGCCACAATGGCCCCAACCTGACTCCCACAAGTGCTACGGTACTCCACCTCATAGGGGCAACAATGGGGCATCCAGGCACCTCAGGGAACAGGGGCAGGGGGCGGTGGGGGTGGGGATTTACGACGGGGGGTCTTAGATTTTCGTTCAGAAGGTGGAGGGGGTATGGGTTTTGCCTTGGAAGGTGGGGGAGTGTGCTTGGACCGGGTGGACCCAGATGGAATAGGCTCAGCACAAGGCTTCTTCCTCTCTGTGGAAGGGGCACAGGAATGTGAAGGATGGACAGGCGCGGGCTGTGACCTGGAAGGAGTGGAAAGGGCAAGGAGGTGTGCACGTTTAGGAATGAGACGGGGTGGGCCAGTGGGTTCGAATAGATCAGCACGGGAAAGGAAAAGTTTCTTTGGTGCAATTGGGTGGGGTCTGGAGGAAGGCGTGGGAGTGGAGGTAGAGGGAGTGGTCGTAAGTGGTGTAGGTGTGCGTGTTGTGGGTGCAGGTGACTGGACGGTATGCTGAGGTGTGGTGAATGTGTGATGGGTGGGTGTTTTGGTGCGTTTGAGTGTTTTGGGAGGAGGGGGGTGGACACAGTGGGACAAGACAGGCTGCCAGTGTGAATGTATGTTGTCTGGGTGTCTGCAAGTCTGGTGAGTGTGCTGCATGTGTCAACTAAAGTAGTCATGGTGAGTGCAGGTGTGGTGTCTGGGGTGCATGTATGGATGTGTGCTATTGTGGTGACTGCAGGAATAGGGTCAGCACAGTGAATGAAGGTGCAGTGCCTGGGGGTGTGTATGTAGAGGGGACAGACAGGGAGGTGGAAGAGGTGGGCACACTGGGGGAAGTGGATGTTGTTGTGTGTGCATGTGTATGTTGGCTGTGTGAATGCTTGTGGTGGGAGGTGTGGTGCTGGTGTATTGAAGTGTGCTTCTTGTGTGCTGAGGTGTGTGCCTGTGTGTCAGAATGCGTGCTTTGGACGGGTGATTGTAGTAGGGTGCCGGAAGGGGTAGAGGAGGTTGGACGGGGGACGGAATGACCAGGGACACTGGCTGCCATCAAAGAGGAGGCCAGAGCCAGAAAAGATTTCTGTAGGCCAGACACAGCATCGTGAATGCCATCCAGAAGGGGCACAGGAATGTGAAGGGCGGACGGGGCGAGCTGTGACGTGGAAGTAGTGGATAGGGCAAGGAGGTGTGCACGTGTAGGAATGAGACGGGGTGGGCCAGTGGGTTGGAATAGATTAGCGCGGGAGAGGAAAAGTTTCTTTGGTGCAATTGGGTGGGGTCTGGAGGAAGGTGTGGGAGTGGAGGTAGAGGGAGTGGTCGTAAGTGGTGTAGATGTGCGTGTTGTGGGTGCAGGTGACTGGACAGTATGCTGAGGTGTGGTGGATGTGTGATGGGTGGGTGTTTTGGTGCGTTTTAGTGTTTTGGGAGGAGGGGGGTGGACACAGTGGGACAAGACAGGCTGCCAGTGTGAATGTGTGTTGTCTGGGTATCTGCAAGTCTGGTGAGTGTGCTGCATGGGTCACCTAAAGTAGTCATGGTGAGTGCAGGTGTGGTGTCTGGGGTGCATGTATGGATGTGTGCTATTGTGGTGACTGCAGGAATAGGGTCAGCAACAGTGAATGAAGGTGCAGTGCCTGGGGGTGTGTATGTAGAGAGGACAGACAGGGAGGCGGAAGAGGTGGGCACACTGGGGGAAGTGGATGTTGCTGTGTGTGCATGTGTATGTTGGCTGTGTGAATGCTTGTGGTGGGAGGTGTGGTGCTTGTGTTTTGAAGTGTGCTTCTTGTGTGCTGAGGTGTGTGCCTGCGTGTTAGAATGTGTGCTTTGGACGGGAGAAGGGAGTAGGGTGCTGGAAGGGGTAGAGGAGGTTGGAGGGGGGACGGAATGACCAGGGACACTGGCTGCCATCAAAGAGGAGGCCAGAGCCAGAAAAGATCTCTGCAGGCCAGACACGGCACCGTGAATGCCATCCAGATAGGCATTGGTCTGCTGCATCTCTGATGCTAGCCCTTGGATGGCATTAACGATGGTTGTCTGCCCTACAGAGATGGTTCTCAGGAGGTCAATAGCCTCCTCTGTGAGGGCAGCAGGGCTGACTAGGGCAGGGTAAGAGGTGCCTGGGGTGAAGGAGACACCCACCCTTCTGGGTGAGCTGGCAAGGGCAACCTGATGGGGAGCAAATAGGAGGGGGGTGATGGTATGGGGGTCGCGGAAGATGACACAGTAGGTGTGGGCCCACTACGAGGAGGTATCGGAGTCACTACCTCCAGTGGTAGTTGCCTCCCCGTGGTACTCCCCTCGCCCTCCAACCCACTGGTCCCCTTGGCATCGGACGACTCTGCCTCCGAGGATCCGTGGGCCACTGCATCCCCACTCGCCGGTGCCCCAGCTCCCTCGCCAGATGATGCTGATGTACACAGACAACACAAGAGAACAGGGATGGGGAGACAAAACAGGAGAGCCCTTTGTAAATAGCTGAATGGAGTTAACATAGTGGTTCATACATACACCCACCCAGAAGACCCTCCAACAGGCAGCACCTACCGCTATACCCATGGCTATGCCCCTGACTAGTGCCCAGAACCCTGCTCTACAGCCATTCCCCAAATAACTTAAGGACCCAACGCTTAGGATACCTGACCAAAACACCCCTACTCCCGCAACTAAGCAGCTTAAACCTGAATGCACACACACACATCCATCAAGGGTAAAAAATATGTTATGGGTACTCACCCCCTTGTGACTGCTGTGCAGTCTTCAAGCACCTATCCAGGTCTGGGTACGCCACCGCCAGGATGTGTAGCATAAGGGGGGGGTCAATGCCCAATGGGCACCACTTCCCCATTGGGAGGACTTCCCCAGCTGGGCCTCGCAGATCTTTTGCGCCCAGCGCTGCAGGTCCTCCCACCTCTTTCTGCAGTGGGTGCTCTGCCGGTTGTAGACCCCCAGGGTCCGCACCTCCTTGGCAATGGCATGCCAAAGAGCCCTCTTCTGGTGGGCGCTTACCTAAAAGGGACACACAGAAATGTAACACAGAGGTCAGGCACAGGCCATCATATACAGCTGGCTATACGTCCACTATGGAACGGACTAACAGCACATACACACGCAGCATGTCAGGAACCCTGGCCCATCCAGTGTCAGAGGTGCACACATGTATGCTGCCAACACCAACCATTACACACATCCATGGCCCCCAATCCTCCTACTTACCCGTACCTCTGGCCGTCCGTAGAGTTTGGCATACAGGGGCAGGACCCCGTCCACGAGCCTCTTCAATTCCTCTTGGGTGAAGGCCTGGGCCCTTTCCCCTGCAACACGTGCCACTTCAATGACCAGAGGCAGGACACAGCAGTACACTCAGTGGAGTACCTGCTTTCACAAGATCAGGGAGTCAAGTGATGTTGGGGTGACAAGTTCGCGTACGCACTGCGTTGGTGTGCACCGTCACCACCGTCGGCGATCATGATACGCTAGGATTCCCCATTGACATCCATATTAACCAATGAATTTGTGCATGGCGGTAAACACCACCTTACGCTGTTTCATCAACCGCTAGCGGTATGAGGTCACTTCCACAATGACAGTTCTGGATTATATGGGGCAGACATTTTGGCAAAAACTACGCATTTATAAAACTCCTATCTGCACAATGCAGGCCCTTCTGTTCCCCAAACACCCATAGGCATGTGACAATTAACATTACCTCACCTGAAAAGCCCTGATCTATCATTGTGGTCAAGTTGCTGTTAAGTCATACACACTATGCATTTATGTCGACGACAATGAAGCCAGTGTGCTTAATGACTGACAATGTGTGCCGATGTATGTGTGTTCCTCATACGTGTTTCAAACTCCTCCTAGGTACAGACCCTTGTGGCGAGGAAGGGCCCCGTCGGTGTACAGACCACTTGTGGATTTGCAGACCATGGTGGAGCGTCACATCATTATCAATTACAGACTCACCCGTGCAACTATTCTTGAACTTTGTGCATTACTGGATCTTGCACTGACTCCGGCAAATCGTAATCAGCATGCCATCCCTACTGAAGTGCAGGTGCTTTCTGCACTCCATTTCCTGGCCACTGGCTCATTTCAAGTGACAGTGGGCATGGGTGCTGGTTTTTCACAGCCAATGTTTAGCATTATACTGACAAGATTGCTGAATGCATTAGTACGCCACCTGCAGTCCTATGTGAGGTTTCCCCAAAGTGCTGACCTGCCTGCCATCAAGTCGTACTTCTATGCCTTTGCCAACATACCCCATGTGATAGGTGCCATCGATGGCACCCACATACCTATAATCCCCCCAAGAGTCAGTGAACAGGTGTACAGAAACCGGAAGAACTTTCACTCCATGAACATTCAATTGGTGTGTACTGCAGACCAGTACATAACACATGTGAATGTCATGTTCCCTGGTCAGTCCATGATTCATTTGTGCTGAGGAACAGTAGTGTGCCACATAAGATGGAACAACTACAAGAGGACAGAGGGTGGATCATAGGTAGGTGTTTCTGTCACTTCTTGCCACCTTGCAGACAGCCAGGCTGTCTGCCTCTGAGGCTTGTCATTTTAAGTTGTGTTGTGAACCTTTTCCTAGGTGATTCTGGCTATCCCAACTTGTGTTAGCTCCTGACACCAGTGAGGAATCCTGGAACAGATGCAGAGAGGAATTACAATGAGGCCCATGGACGTACTAGGAGGGTGATAGAGCTCACAATAGGTCTACTGAAGGCTAGATTTCGTTGTCTACATAACTCTGGCGGTTCCCTGGGCTATGGGCCTGAAAAGGGGTGTAGAATAGTGGTGGCCTGCTGCATGCTGCACAACGTGGTTGTGAGAAATTCTATCCCCCTCTTGGAGGAGGAGGGTGCTGTATATCCAGACCAGCTTCCTCAGAGAGGGGACGAGAGTGATGGTGATGATGAGGAAGGGGAAGATGTAAATTCCAGGACCCAACTGATACAGCTCTACTTCCAGTAACTATGTGGGACAATTGGATGAGATTGGTGTCTGTGCATCATGCTCTCAGTGTGCCTTGTCATCTAGTGGAGTGGTTGGATTAATACTAATTGCCACTGTGTCCAAGTCTGCATAGGACAGATTATAATTTAGTTTTCTAAACATATTATGGCACAACAACATGTAATGCGAGTGGTGCTTTTCATGCTACGCAGGTGCAAATAAAGGAGTTATAAACCAGTTGCATCCATACTTCACTTTGTTCATACATAATGACAGGGGGCATTGTAACAGGTGTGATATGTGTTTTATTTGGTGCAGGGATGAAATCGTGCAAATTACAATGATGGTAGTGGGTCAATGGTGGTTATCCAAAATGGCAACATGGTGGCAGCATTGTTGTCAGTATTGTGAGGTCCATCCATGCTTACATGAGTTTTTAATTAATGGTAGCACTGTTTGGTGGTTGATTGAGTGGGATAGTTGGTGGACAGTTTTTTGAAGAGTCACTTCTTAGAGGGGGCCTTGCTCTTGGCAGGTGTTTCTGTGCCATTTCTTGGCCTGAGGGTCCGTTTGGTTGCCTGTTGTTGGCCTGTAGGGGTTGAGATGGAGGTCCCCTGTATTTCCTCAGAGGGTAGTACATGTGAGGTTGATGCTGATGCACCTGTTGTCCGGTGTGGATCCTGTGCTGTGGTGGGGGCTTCCTGTTCTGTGTGGGCCTCAGGCTGTGTTTGGACAAGCTGCAGCAGCGCACCTGCTATGCTGGCCATTGTGGCATTGTGCAGTTTCCACTGCTCCATGGCCTCTTGGTGGTGTGCTTGCTGCATCCTCTGACTCTGCTCCACGGTGGATACTCTCTGGCCCAATCTGTCCAGGGTATGGTGGTAGGCTCCCAGGACCTCAGAGATCACGTCCTGGGCTGCAGCATCCATCCTGTGGCCTCCCCCGGGCCACTGAAGCACCCTCCCACTGGGCCTAGCCCCTGTGCCTGTGTGCCCTGCACAGGTCTGGTGGTACCACTTGTACTGGGGCCATCGTCTTCCTGCCTGTTGGTAGGGGGTGACTGTGTTCCACCAGTCTGTGGCCTGGATACACAGGTGTGGGGACGGTTGCCCTGGGCTGCTGTTCTTGGCTGGGTGGTAGGGGTGTCAGTGGTATCCTGTGTGGGGCTGCTGGATGGTGACAGTCCAGGACTGTGTGAGGGGCCAGCCTGATCATCTGTGTCCAGGGTTCCATCCCAAGTGTCCTGTGAGGTGCCTCTGTCTCCCTGTGGGGCACTGCCACTACCTTGTCCTGTCCGTCAGGGTGGCATGGGTGGTGTTGCCTGTTGGGGGAAATGGACATGTCTGTTACATTAGCATGGTTGGATGGGGTGCAAGGGCCTCGGCGGGTTTGCGCAACTTACACACTTTGGGGCCATGCAGGATGCTTTGGTGAGGTTGACATTGCTTTTAGCTTAGGATGTGGAGGTGCATTGTGGGTGTTATAGGCCATTGTGTTTCCTTGCAGGGGTGGGTGGCTGTGCACAGGGGGAGGGATGTGGCCCTGTTTGTGGGCATGCAGGGGGTGGATTCAGAGCCTGTGGGCTGGGTGGGATAGTGGTCCTGGTGGGTGTTGGTGGGGGGGGCTGGTGCATGCATTCCAGGTGTTATGGATATGGGGTAATTGTAGACAACTTACCCGAGTCCATTCCTCCAGTGAGTCCGGTGAGGCCCTCAGGGTGCAGAATGGCCAGTACCTTTTCCTCCCAGTCAGTGTATTCTGGTGGTGTTGGTGGAGGTCCTCCCCCAGTCTTCTGGACTGCAATGTGGTGCCTAGATGCCATGGCCCTGACCTTTCCCCGCAGGTTGTTCCATCTCTTGCGGATGTCCTCCCTGGTGCGTGGATGGTGTCCCACTGCATTGACCCTGTTGACAATGGTCTGCCATAGCTTCATCTTCCTGGCGATGGGTGTGTGCTGCACCTGAGCCCCCCGAATAGTTGTGGCTCGACCTTCAGGATCGCGTCCACCATGGTCCTTAGCTCCCTTTCTGTGAAGCGTGGGTGTTTGGGGGGTGCCATGGTGAGTGTTGTGAATGGTGTCGGGTGTGGATCTTGGTGAGGGTGCCCTTGTGTTGTTGGGTGTGGGTATCGTGGATGGTGGCGTTCGGTGTCTGCTTCTAGTGTTCTCTGTCTTTGTTAGCCTACTTTCGTTGCAAAGGATTATGGGGTGTGTCTGTGAGTGTTTTATAGTGTTGTGGATGTGTGTCAGGTGTGTGGGTTTCTAACTTATCCAATGTGTGCACTTCTTACTGTGGGGGCCACTTGCCGCCTGTGGCGGTCTGCTCAGCCAATGGTCATTCGGCTTCCACTGACCGCTGCAGTGATTTGTGCATCATTATTGGGAGGGCTGGGTGTTGGTGTGATTGGCGGTGGCGGGTGGGAGAAAAAGCATTTCCGCTGACAATGTCCTGGCAGAGACTGGTGGATAGGTGATTTTTGTCGGAATCAGATTTTTGCATCATTATATGGCGGGTTTCTGTTCACCGCCAATGGCGGTCTTCTGTTCACCGTCGCAACGGCGGTCGGCGGTGATTACCGCCGTGTTCATAATGAGAGCCATAGGCCTGAGACCTGTTTAAAGGTAAAAGGGCACCTTAAGTGGGTGGCAGAATGAGTACTGCAGACCCACTGGTAGCATGTAATGGGCAGGCCCTAGGAACATGTAGCATCCACTGTATTAGGGACTTACATATGTGTTCGCCAATTTCACCATGTTAAAATGAGAGAGCACAAGCACTTTAGCACTGGTTAGCAGTAGCAAAGTGTGCAGAGCCGTTAGGCTAACAAAAACGAATTCAGCAAAACAGGAGGGAGGCAAAAAGTTTGGCAGGAGAATTCACTAAGGCTGACAGGTCTCACAATAGTCTTCCTTCTACCTCTCCTTTATTAAATCATAATATCTGAATGCTAACATCCGCCTGCAACTATGTCAAAACCACAATATCTGTTTGTACTTTATTGCTGTAAGTAAATGAGGAATGAGAATAATAAATGTGTACTATCTTATGTATGTTTACCTTGGCAATGCATTGGTCGTCGATATGTTCAAACCAATATCATTGACCTTAAAATTGTGACGTAGAACTGTCCCTTCACAGGGAGAAGGTGTTGCAAACACAGTTACTATATTATAAGATTACTGAGGCCAATCCCCCCATCTCTCCCCAGAGATCAAATCAACCATTTGTACTAGGTCAGGTATGTTGATGGAGACCCAGACTGAGAGGCGAAGGGGTGAGGAGAGAGAGATAGACACAATCCTGCAGACTCTGGTGTTCCAAATTCTCTCACTGGATTCCGGTGACACAGCATGTCAAGGCCAAACTAAGAATCATCAAGGTCTCCACCTATGGGTGAGAGAACACCACTTACCAAAGGGTTGATATACCCTCTGGTGCGCCTTGCATTCAGCATCCACATCAATAGCAGCAAAAAGGCTGGCAGCATATGCTTTCTCACAGCCAATGTTTATTGCTAGTGGTGACAGGATGGGACCAGATTTGCAAATGTTTGAACCCATAAAAATAAAGCCTGGCCTGTCAAACACTGGACGGTAGTGACAGGGAGTGACTGCTGAGAATTGATCTCTTCAGTGGAGGTTTCCTACCCGCAGGTGTCTCTAATAGGAGGTATGCGTGCCCAGCTGGTATCAATGATAATTAACTGACTGATGGTACTGTGCATTTCCATAATGATGCCACTGTTATAAGGTTACCAGTTACTTGACGAATAGAATACAAATATTCTGCATAGGAATAATCAATATGCTTCAAAGCAGAGGAGGTTTCTGCAGATGGTCCATGCCTATGCCACGAAAGGTTGACTATACTGGTTTTCATTCACGTTTGTATGTGGATTATTCAGCACACGATAATTTCTGATTATTCATATGCCTTATTTACTTTAATTTTAATGTTTAATAAAAATATCTGCTGTGCAGGTATATTTCTGGATGATCATCTATGCGTCTTTGTGCATCATATTTTGAACATTGCAAATGCGAAGCTGGCAATACCTAGCAGCAGCGTTGTCTCTAAAATAAGGTCATGAAGTCATTGGTTAATCTCTGATCTTTGGGAAAACAGTCACGCAAGTCTAACTCTGCATGAAGACAAATCTGGAAGGCACGATTACCGATTGCAATCAATATTTCTCTGCGGGGTTCCTGTCTCTGTCTCCCACAGGTCACTGATTATACTTCACAAGCAGAGAGATATATTAAACTGAGCCAGCACGAGAAAGATCAAGCAGGATAAAGGCATTAAGTAATGCGGCTTGTGGGTTTGTTTCACAGGGGCATGAACAATTGAGGTCATACTTTCTTTATCCCAGAAACATCTTCAGTTTTAAGTACTTCTGTGTATCTATTACGAGGAGCAGACTTGTATCCTTTTTTGTGAGGCATCAGGAGTCATTTATTGTAGTCAGAAGAAAGTGTCGGGTTTGTTTTACACAAATTTAGCATAAAGGAAATGTTAATTAACCTTTTTAGATCTTTGGCAAACATGTATCTTCAGGAGTAAAAGCACATATGGATGTGCTTACATTTCTGCTCTAAAATATTCAACTTCCAGAAAGTCAAGGAACGTGCAAAAAATAAACAAATATACTTTAACCATGCCATGGCTGTGACACTTTGGAACTCTTTCTGTTCATATAGGTCACAATGTCTAGTTCTTGAAGCGATGGGTGGTAACTGTTACCCACACCACATCCAAAGTGGTCAAGCCTGCCCAGTAATGCTCAGAAAGCACCACAAAAGGCCAAAAACGCAGATAATATGTTATGGTAATCATCTTTGCTGCGGCCCAGGTCATGGTGTTCGCCAGTGAAGCAATACCATCACGCTACCGCAGACAACATTTAGGACCACACAGGGGGCACAAACTTAACCCGACCAAACCCTTGAATACTGAATACTCATAGACCACCTGCCTGACCAACCCAAAAAGACTGAATCTCAATGGACTATAACCAGCCTGACCAACCCAAGAAGACTGAATCCTAACAGACAACCACCAGCCTGACCAGCACTGAGTATTGAATCGCAATCGATATACACTTGCCTGAACAACCCTGAGGATTAACTGCCAATGGATACATCTCAAAGTCATTGATGGGTGAATTGCACAAAAGTCAGGTGAGCACAAAAGATCCACCTCCACCCCACACACAGAAAAGACTTGCCATCTTTAAAGTAGTTTGGTAAACACCCACTCTGTACAGAGAGATTCAGAGAAATTATTCTTACGAAATGGATGTCATTGTTGTAGAGGAAAAAGGTTAGAAGACAACTCAGTGTGGATGAGCTCAGAGGAGCCACCTTCCATGTTGCCTGAGAGCAGGGTTCAGCTGAGCTGTGAAGAATATCTAAGGTGAAGAGAAGTGATGGGTGTACTGAAAAAGAATGCTGAGGGTCCAATGAGAGAGAATGGTGTAAAGGAGACACTTGTGGATGAGATGGTTGGAAGGGGCCCTATAAGAAACACCTGAGGAGAGACTATAAGAGCCGCTAAGTATGTGTGGTCAAGATTGCCACACATATGCCAGCACCAGGATTATGTCAATGTGGATACCATCATGTCATGAATATCTACACATTACCAGTAATGTGGAAGGACCAGGGTTTTTCCAAGGGCTAGCTTCATCATATCATGGTTGGTCCCACTGGGCCAAGACATGCCACCAATATGCCAGAGGCTGCTTTATGCTGGTGCTACAAATGTGCCAGGTCCTGTGTTTTGCTACAGGTATGAACCAAAATGCTCTCAATGCCACTATTATGTCTAGAGGGTACTCCTATGTACCAATGACAGTATATTGGCATCAAAATGCCAATTCTACTATTCCAAGAAGTACCACCAGTATGCCAGGTCTATATTTTGACAAGGGGTGGGCACCAACAAAACAATGATTGTTCTAACATGACAAAAAGTACCAAGATCATACCTGGCCAATTGTTTTGCTTGAGCCAGGAGACATCACACACATATACATACACATACTGACACATACACACACACATACATAGGCACACATAGACAAGCACCAACTCAGACACAGACATAAAGAGATACATGAAGAAAACCACTCAGGCATCAGAGTCTTTGAACCATTTATTTTCTACTTTTCTATTCTTCTAAATTGGTTTGGCAATTTTATTGTGTTGCGTTCTTTACTTTGATATTGTTGGTACTCCTTGAATTTAGCACGTACACCTCTGGGGATTACCTGCACATACCGCTTGTTTACCTTGCCCGCAGTCGAGAAACAGGAGGAAAACGATCTAAGAGCGTGTCTTACTGGCCTTACCTGTGTAGCATCAACTGAGTCCTCAGGCAATCATGCACCAGAGAGGTCCATGTCCATAACCTGTCAGATAGGAACTACAAATGTGGCTTAGAACATCAGATGCAGAATTTACATCATACAAGTGCAATAGAGTGAAAGTAGGACACTCAGAACACAGTGGGCGCGTTGTGTCATAATTCGTTTTAACATGAAGTACTCATCTGATGCAAAACAGGACAAAAGAGAACTCTGCTGCAAGAAAAGAATTGGTAAGCAGCTTGCTAGCTCAAGAACTAAGTAGTAATTCTTGAGTTCACAAGAAATACTTGATAATTGAAAGTTGATGGCATAACCCTTAAGCAGTGACAAGAAACAAACAAGGGTACTGTTGGACATCATGAATGTGAGGTATGTAACCAGAAAGTCAAGTGGTGTAACATTACAGATGTTGTATTGCAGTGAACGGTATACTAAACCCTGTCTTGTGTTTCTAGAGCAGTTCATTATCAGGCGTCAGCAGTAAGAGGACACCATTTGAGCCGCCACCCTGTGGTAGAAGCAACCCAGGTATCTATCTGGTTCTTTCTCCTTTCTTTCCTCCCAGGCTCCTTCTTCCAAGGGGATTATTGGACTAGTGTGTTGTTGCCACCTGATCAATGTGTTTGTCACTAAGAGAGGATGGACAGTCGCCGTGTCCACTTGAGTCATGTCAGATGACGATGCTTGTTATTGTTATTTCGAGGATGTAAATTGGCTGCACGAAATGGTATTCTCTGTTGATGACAATGAAATATGTCCCTTGCTTCCCAGGTTTTTCAGGATGTCTGCTTGGCCCATGCTCCATGGGCACACAGATAGCTTTTTCTTATGGAGTGGAGGTTGCAGGCCATTTAAAGACAGGGAACTTCAAGGCCAGAAGTCCTGGCAGTGCATCACTCTCAACCAAGTTAAGAGAAATGTTTGTTACTGAAACTGTTTCAAGAAGATTTCTTCCCTGTTTTATTGGGTTTCATCCATTCTTCAGGTTCTTCAGGAATGGCTGTCTTTGGATCGCTTCCCGCTACCTTGACTGGCAAGTAGTGGTGATAAAAGCGTTTTGGAAGCTGGTATGATGTAAATTCTGCATCTGTATGAGTCCTTTTCCATATGCTTTCTCCAGATAGGCCACCTTTTCCATCATACGATTGGCCATTCATTATTCAGAGTCCTCTTTTCCATTCCATTATTTTTTGTCTTGTAAATGCCAGTTTTGCTGGAAGGTTGCTATTTGTTCAAAAATATACCACAAATAGCATAATACCTGTCCTGCCATTAAACAAGCACAGCTCCTTCACGACCATCTCTGCAGTCTGGATGCAAAGTTGCTGTGACTCAGCATGGCACATAGAAGATGGCAAAGAGCCTGAGCCCTATACAAGCTCTTCAACAAGAGAACCAGTCTTGTGATAACTGGGGGTATCAAGGACGACTCAATATAATGTCATACACAGAAGATGCTTGTAGCAAATGCATCTTTTTCTGCATGGTCATCCCAGATGTCATGCATTTTTCTATTTTTGCAAGCTTTTGGGCTCTGTGCACTTCAACATATATAAGCAGCGGTAAGGTGCCTCCGCTTCCCCCTGAAAACATGTGCTGTACATTGAAACTCCCTATTTGGCCTATTTATCTCCATATATTTCTTAAGTGCACCTATGGCATGGAACGTTAAATGTCATATATTGGCTGGTGTGTGTGTGTGTGTGTGTATTTGTGTATTTATAATCATCCAAGCAAGATGCCAAAGCAAAGCTGCTCCTTACCAGATGATGCCAGTGCCAGCGGACCTTGGGCTCTGTCCCAAATTACTGATAAATCCATGTATTGCATCCTTGCGCAGGAATGAAAAGCAGCTCACCAAAATCTTGAACTCTGGTATATTGATACACTGTGATCCTTGGCTAGGCTGCAGTTTAAATGCAATTCAGTGAAACATTTCTGGGAAAGTGCCTTTGCCAAATGCATTCATAGATCACCCTTATCATTGTCACACAGGGCAAAAGGCCACCTATTAAAATAGGGCACGCTACATATTGATGGTAGTGTGCCTCCCAGTGAAACATGAAGCTATTTCACCAGTAGGCTAGGCTACAATTTTTAGGCGCTTGTGGGATTGCAATCTTTTTTTTCCACCTCTTTCCTGGAAAGGGCAAGAAAAATGCTTCACAGTTATTTCCAGCATATTTTTAACATCTGACTTACTAATGAAGTCAGATTTTAAAAACCTAAGCTGAAAAGTAACCTTTTAAAATTAGGGGTGGGTGGTAAACTCAGCTCCTCCGACAGAGTTCGCAGAGTTTTGCCCACTCAACCCTCCACTTGGAGGGCAGAGTTCCGGAAAAAGTCTGGCAATCCCAATGTGGTGGAGTTTTTTCTTGCACATGGGCAAGAAAATCGAGCTCTAGACTGTCTACAGGTGATATTCCTCAACACAGGCATTCATGGCAGGTCACTACTGCTCACGTTGAGAAAGCTGTCTAATGCGTAGAGAATGCTGTTGCTTGAATAGAAAATTTACTCGAGTGGCAGCAAGTAGCATCACCCTCTGGCGCGTTGCATGGTGCCATTTATGCTGATTGTATTGCGTGGGACAAGCTCCCAGTGCTCCTCATGGAACCCTGCAAAATCTTGCAGAGTTTTGGGATTTTGGGTAACTACACAGAATTCCGCAGACTGAAACTCCGTGAGTACTAACACCCCTATTAAAATTAACTTTAGGCTGCCTGGGTGAGAACTGACCTAAAATCATTTCTGACACTCATTACACCTCTGATCTGGAATACATATCCTTGGCTGGGAGAATTTACAACTCAGAGGACAACGGCTTGCCTCTAGGACAAACAAACACCAATGGGTGTTAACTACTGACCACTTGCACAGATACGCAATCTGGGCATGAATAGGGACAGTTGACAGAACAAAAAGCAGCTTTAGTACTACCTCTTTTGACGTAGAGATGCCATAGAGGGCGTCTCCTGTTCATTCTCACAAACTTCATACACAGCTCATTCCCAGTTAGAGAAGGGGGAAATCCGGTTCTGCAACTTGTCATGCTACCAGAGCTGAAGTACAAATCTTTGGTTGAGAGAGTTAATGACTGTCTCAGTGGACAAAGGCTAGCCTCTGGTCCCAGAAAAGACCAAAGGCAAAGGATTTTAACCCCTGACCATTTAGCAGGGTTAGCTATCTGGGAGTGGACAGGAATAGTTTGCAGAACAAAGGCTCGCATTAGGATTACCTTCTTTTACTTTAACTTGGAGATGACCAAGAGTCCTTCTGCTTTTCATCCCCAGGTCACTCCTAGACAGTTAGGCTCCAGCCACAGTAGGATGGAAAACCAGTTTTGGTCAGGTATGGAAGTGGACAAGAAGTTCAAGACAGGCCTGCCTGGAGGCAGCTTCATCATGTCATTTTGAAATGGGGGTGTCTGGATAATTTGACATTAGGGCAAAGAAGAAGAGATGAAAAAAAGATGGGGGAACTGTGAGAAAATTGTTAGGATTATACAGTAGACTTCCTCCACTCACTGGTTAGTGCACAGGATAAACTTGACATCCCAACCACCACCTCCTCAGAACATTCTTGGACCCAGGAAACCTACATCTGAACAAGAAGACCCTGCTGGAAGAAGAATCCTGACTTCTACCTCCTGGTCAGAAAGGGATTGTTTACAGTACCTATTTCAGATTGACTAACCTGTGATCCACGGGTCCATTGGGAGTAATGTATGAGGATTTGCCACCTGTGCCCCACCATACTTTCTAGAATAAGTGAAGACAACACTTGATCCAAGATAGTGTTGAGGGGAATGGGTAAGAGTGGGATTGGAGAGAAGATAAAAGAGAATGTTGAGTTAGTTGTGCTCCTTCACACTGACTCCCTCCCTCTTCTCTCCTTACTGTAACTTGCTTTTTTAACACTGTGAAAGTGGAAATTCAATGAACACAATGTTATTTGCCTACAGATGTCACAATTACTATCTCAGTTTTGATTGTAACCCCTTGGTATATGTGCACACCTTATCCAAACCTTCCTATGATTCTTCTTCTTTCTTGATCTCAGTCTCAAGGATTGCACCTGATTTTTATTTTGGATTATAGTTCAGTTAACAATTATATTCAAAGTTTTAGTTGCCTTAATTCTAGGATCTATTTTCTCGACTTTGTCCTTGTTTCGTGGTGGATAGATGTTTTGATAAACCCTAGTCCCTTCTTTGATTTCTTTAGTTCAAAATCCTTCACTCCAAAATCTGTAGTGAGCTTATAGAGCACCACCACTAACAAATCACCAAGATTTACCAATATGCCTTGTTCATAAGTATTTTGCCTCTATGTGCTTCCTGACGTGTTCTGTTTTTGCATTTTGCAGTTGGTTGTGCGCCCATTGTAGGTGGAGTTGAACTTATCTGTTTGATGTTGTTGTCCTTCTCTTTCATGTTGTTCCTCGGGGAACACAGATGTAGATGTCGAGTTTTGGAGGCTGATTCTGGGGTTTCCTTTGACAAGAATGAGGATTGCCTTTCAGGTAAGTCTCAGATGAATGTCAGGCAAGTTCTTCCTTAGTTGAACGTCAATTGACAGGCAAGGCACAGCAGGTAAGGCAGGCAGTTTTAACCAAGGGTCTATAAAATGGCTGCTGAGATTTTGTAATCTTGTGCCATCTCAACAGGAATGTTCTAGTACAGGTAACCTTTTTCATGTAGCAGGTGCTAGTTAAAATTTGATGCACTCTGTTGGCAAACACTTCTTTTGAATTATTTAATTCAAAATATGTTTTAATATTCGGAGCCCTTAGCTCTAGTGTTAACACCCGGTGACTAGCTCTGTTTCATGCTGCATGGACATCTTTAATTGTGCCCTCTTCATGCCGGAAGCTTAAGCATCCAATTAAAGACTGCATGGTGTTCCTTCTTTCTGCCACACAGTTTACGAAGAGTGTTTCTGCTATGGGTGGCCATAGCATTAACACTCTCTGCCATGTGGCCATGAACGAAGAGGTCCTACAAAATGACACCTGAATTCTGCTGGCACACTGGGGTTGAAACTTCTCTCACAGGATCAAGTCACTGGCCTCCTATTTACCTGCTTCAGGGACACAAAAAGCAGAAATACTCCTGATTCCATGTGGGATAAATTGACTAAGGAGGACTAGACCCTGCTGGAGACCTGACTGGAGTGGGAGACACCTGGGCCCATATTTATACTTTTTTAGCGCTGCATTTGCGTAATTTTTTTACACAAAAGCAGCGCAAATTTACAAAATACAATTGTATTTTGTACGTTTGCGCCGCTTTTGCGTTAAAAAATGGCGCAAATGCGGCGCTAAAAAAGTATAAATATGGGCCCTGGTGCCCAGGAGCATACCATGAGGAGCTAGGACTGCAGGATTGACCAGAAGAAGCTTTTCCAGCATTAAGACACTAACCAGGACAACCCACTTGGTGTATCCAACCTCCACTCCATTGCGGTCAGTTTGAAAATGCACCTAGGTCCCAGTCCACCACGAACTGATTTTTGTGCCATAGTACTTGACTTTTCTTAGGCATTTTGCTTTAAAACTTTAAAGGTTTGCCTTAACCTATGCTGATATTTTCATTATTATAGTATTTCTCTAGTTTTATAATGTGGTTTGGGAACTTTATTGTGTTGTGTTCTTTCCTTTGAAATTGGAGGTACTGCTTGAACTTAGCATACACTTCTCTTATACTGGAAACCCTCTGTAAATTGAAGGTCCTATTGAAGGTAGTGGAATCCTCGTAGCAAAGAAGCAGGAATGTCTATCTTAGCTGCATCGAGGCATCATCAGATCTGCTTCATTCAATGTTGTACTACATCAGGCAGGCTACTACTTTCACATGATCACCCAGTTCCTCCTCCTGGAGATGCATGTGGATGCTAATGTCATCAGCATACTTTCAGAAGCCCATTTTGGATCTCCTTCTGATTTTGGACAATGGGGACAACTGAGCCTTTGAAGCAATCGAGAAAGGATAATCTTTCCTGTAGTAGGTGCTTCTGGTCTCTGTCTATAATCTGAAATTCTGGTGAATCGCATTGCCTATCCTACAGCACCAGTGGGCAGGCCCTCAGACTCCCCAAAGTCCAGCCCTGTGCTGGGAAATCCAAATATCAGATCTTAGTTAGAGGCATCATTTGCAGATCCCCAGCATATTCCAAGTGGGAAAATGAGGAGCTGTAGTCTAATACAAGTCAATGTATGTTCATAAGGGGTTACACTTGCATAAATATAAAAATTGCTTGCCTCATGATGTCTTGGTGATTTGGAAAATGTTCTTTATAAGTCATTGTTAGAAATGGGGTCTCTAATTGGCAGTGGTTTGCACCCTGTCCAAGTACGGACCCTCACTTTAGTCAGGGTAAGGGAGCCACCCAGCTAAGATAAGCCCTGCTCACCCCGTTGGTAGCTTGGCACGAGCAGTCAGGCTCACCTCAGAGCCAATGTGTAAAGTATTTGTACACACTCACAGTAACACAGTGAAAACACCACAAAAGTACTCCACGCCAGTTTAGAAACAATAGAATAAAACAAGACGAAACAACACAAATCCAACATACACAAGCACAGATACACAGACCCCAGGCACAGTACCTTTGGTAAATGATGAGATAAAGATGTTGCACGGAGTTGGGGAGGTAAGGTGTAGCTGAAGCAGGTGCGGTGTTGGTTCCTAACTGCTACCGGGGAGGTGAGGCGTTGGTTCCTTACTGCCAGGCAGGGGAGGTGAGACTTTGGTTCCTCATGGTTGCAGGGGAGGTGATGCGGCGTCGATGGTGAGGCGTCGGTTCCTTACGATCCGGCGGGGTCGATGAATCCAGCAGATCAAGACGTGAGGCGTCGACTTCGCGGTGTCACAATCACACCACGGGCCACAGATCCTGCTGCAGAGATGGAGTTGGGTGTCCTGGATGTCAGGGACACGGCACTCAGGACTCACGCTGTAGCAGGACTTTGGAGCTGCTGCAGCAGCGTCAGGCCTGCGACGTCAGTCGTGGTCGTTGCACTCAGCGGGGACCACAGCTCCTGGTGCAGGCAGCTGCGCGGATTCAGACAGCGGCTCTGGTTCTGAAGTTGCTCTGGAGTCGATGCACTTGGTTTCTTCTTGGTTACACCAGAACTCACTCCCAAGGGCCCAGGAACTGGATTTGGCACCACTTGGCGAGTCAGGACTCTCAGCAAGAGAGCCCTAGTGCTGGCAGATGAAGCCTTTGATCTTCCTGAAACTTCTAACAGGAGGCACGCTCAGTTCAAGCCCTTGGAAAACCTTGGAAAGCAAGATGTAGAAAGCAAAATCCAGTCTTTTTCACTCCCAGGACAGAAGCAGCAAGCAGCAGGCCAGCATAGTAAAACAACAGGCAGAGTGGCAGTCCCTCCTACAGCATCTAGCTCTTGTTCCTGGCAGAATGTCCTCAGTCCAGAAGTGTTCTGAAGTTGTGGTCTCAGAGGCCCAGTACTTATACTCATTTCTGCCTTTGAAGTAGGCAAACTTCAAAGGAAAGTCTTTGTACTGCACAAAACCCTGCCTTTCCTGTTCGGACACCAGACACACTCCAGGGGGTTGGAGACTGCTTTGTGTAAGGACAGGCACTGCCCTATTTAGGTGCAAGTGTCAGCTCCTCCCTCCACTCTAGCCTAGGGAGACCCATCAAGATTTGCAGGGAACACATCAGTTCCCTTTAAGTGACTCTCTAGAGTGAATTCACAAACAGCCCAACTGTCATCCTGACCCAGACGTGTATTCCAAAGCCAGGCAGAGGCTAAGAATGGTAAAGCAAGAAAATGCCCATTTTCTAAAAGTGGCATTTTCAAACTTACAATTTAAAAATCAGCCTCACCAAAAGATGTATTTTTAAATTGTGAGTTCGGAGACCTCAAACTCCATACCTTTATGCTTTCCCAAATGGAAATTACACTTAAAATATATTTCAAGGCAATCCCCTTGTTAACCCATGGGAGAGACAGGTCTTGCAATAGTGAAAAACGAATTTAGCAGTATTTAACTATAAGGACTTGTAAAACACACCAGTACATGCCCCACCTTTTAAATACACCGCACCCTTCCCATGGGACTACCTAAGGCCTACTTTAGGGGTGACTTACATGTAGTAAAATGGAAGGTTTCGGCCTGCAAGTGGGTGCACTTGCCAGGTCATATTGGCAGTTCCAAACTGCCCACACAGACACTGCAGTGGCAGGTCTGAGACATATTTACAGGGCTACTCGTGTGGGTGACACAATCAGTGCTGCAGGCCCACTAGTAGCATTTGATTTACAGGCCCTGGACACCTCTATTGCACTTTACAAGCTAGTAAATCAAATCTGCCAATCATGGATAAACCAATTACCAGTCCAATTCAGACAGAGAGCACTTGTACTTTTGCACCGGTCAGAAGTGGTAAAGTGCCCAGAGTCTTAAAGCCAGCAAAACCAAAATTCACCACAGGATCAAAACTGGAGGTCAGAAGCCAAAACGACAGGGGAAACCACAGAGCTGACAGGTCTAACAGTTATCTACATTTTCATCTAAGGCCTTGATTTAGAAAATGCTTTCCAGATGGCATCATAAGCAGCAATTTCAAAGTTTCTGCAACAATTAGGGAATGGCCTCTGGCATTTTCTAAATGTTGTTATTTAGGGAAAAATGTCCACTGAACCCTTCACCTTCACCAGCATTCTCTTGATGGGGGACAAACTAGCTTAATGATGGATTCGTACTGTTGGGTCAGGCTAATATGCTTCCTGTTCAGGAGACTTTTCTCGGTTTCAGGCGTCTTCTGTCTCATTCGATTCTGTGCGAGATCTCTCTTCCTGGGTAGCCTCAGTGCTGCCATCAGTTCTGCAGGTATGTGTTTTATGAACGTTCAAAGTCCAGGAAAAGCAAAACAATCTTGTACGAAGATCAGTTGCCTAGTGAGGCAAATTGTCCCACTGCCATGCAAATCTAGCTCCTAGTAAGGCAAAAACTGATTCTCTAACACCGCCTCATCTTTCCTTTAATAGCGCAGTACCGAGATGGAAGCAACTTCAGAGATTGTGTGTTAAAATTTTACTGTACTAGCACAACACTTGCATAAAGAAACCACTAGGTAAAGCTCCAGGACCATTTGAGTAAAATCATAAATAACTTTTTGATTAAAATAAGGGCAGAACTAGAAAAAGTAGGTCAGTCACTGGAACTTTATAGCTTCTTAAAGTGATAGTTCCATTCCACACGGCTCCTTTATTCACTATGGACAGTCAGTGAGAGATCCTGAACAGCAAACCCTCCAGTCACACAGCACGACTCACAACTCAATCCTTCCTCTATCCTTCAGTCAATCCACAAAGGCTGGGTGAGAGTCAGTGTTAATGAGCAGGCAGGACAGTTCACAGCTTCCAAACTTCACAGAGTTAATGTAGGGGTGTCTCTGTCTTGTGTCTCACCGCAGACAGGCTCTCTAGGCTTTTTGAGTCTTCCTAAGCCAGTAGACACTAGGGGGCACAAATATGAGAGGCTTGCACCACCGGAGCATCACCTTTTTTCACCCTTCAGCAGCGCAAGCCTCCCAGCCATATCTATGAGGCCACGCAAAGCCACTTTGTGTGCCTCTGCATGGCCTCACAGATGTGAAGCAAGAAAAAGTAGCACAAGTTGCTAGGTGCCCTTATTCTGCACCAGGGAGGCATTCCAATGGTATTGTGGTGGGTTTTCCACGCAACACCCACGGATTTTGATGCTGCACCATATTTACTTAATCAAGTAAACCTAGGGCAGCGCCAAAACCTTACTGCTCCCCAGAGCAGGTGCAACGAGGAGAAATATTTTAATTTCTCCTCGTTTTTCCTCTTTCAATGGGTGCTGCATTCTGCAGCACACGTAGAACGAGGAAAGCGCCTCTCCGGATTGTTTTTGTGCAGGAAGGTGTCCCTTGCTGCACAAAAAAAATCCAGCATGCAATGCAGGCAACCTTGCATCATGGTGCAAGGGTGCCTGCATTGGCACTAGGCAGCCAATTGTGTGCCAGCTCAGGTGGAAAAGACAGGAATGCATTTATTATTTCATAAATGCGGTGCATTCCTGCCCTTTCACATTGATGTAGGGCAGCACAGCAAGAATACTTGTGGAGCTGCCCTATGCCAATTGACCATAAATATGGGCCCATGCCCTTCTCTTCTTCTCTGCCCCAGCCCTTGGTGCTACGTCCAAAATTGTCTGGAGGGTCCACTTTCCGGATACCAGTTCAGAGTGAGCGCAAGGTAACTTTGTCCTTTACTTTCCAGTCCCAAATCAAATCACCAAATTCAGTGCTAGACCAGTTAAAACTGACCAAGTGGTCTGCTTCTCAAGATCAGTCCTGGGTGCCCTCTGGTGGTTGTCTGGTTGAGCCAACCAGGGCATCAGTTTTGACACGGAACCTATTAGAACAAAACACACGACTTGGTAAGGGTGGGTAACACTCCCATCCACGGTACAAGCAGAGTCGATCCACTCCCAGTTCCTGCACCAGGCAAATCTGTGTGGGTCTGCTTGTCTGCCTCCTCAGACATCCAGCTGTACAGTAGCTATCTGGTCCCACACAACCTTCCCCCTCTCACTTCAGAAGGCCTGTGTTTCTGGGACTGTCAAGCTGTCTAATCCAATTCTATGTAATGCTTCTGAATGCAACACCAACAGATATAGCACCAAGCAGAAGTGGGAGGAACCTCCTATTATAATTCCTCACGCATGTGATGACGCAGAAAATGAGGGTCCTACATATATTCATACATATTGCATAATCAAACGTATAATATAGAGTGATGTTAGTAAAAGAAATAATATACGAGGGAAAATGTGCCCTCGGGGTAGTTCGCCATCATTGTAAACGAGCTTTATTAATCATGAAGTATTGAAAATGTAGTAATCCGTCATAATCGCAAATGTATGCCATGATTTCTTGTTTGAAAACTGTTTTGCTTAGCTTAAATTTAGTATAGTCTTTGGCCTAGTTGCCTGGCTTCAAATTCTAACTGCGTGATTCTTTTTTTCCTTGAACTAATGAAACATATATTCTTGCTTGAAGTTGTATTTTTCCAGTAGAAACCGGCTGGTACACTTATCTCCAAGGTTTCGTGCTAGGCCGGTTACATCCCCTTTGATACAAGGTCAGTCTCTGCAGGTGTGGACAATGAAGGTACAGATACCAAAAATAATTGGCAAACCATGATACAATTTGTGTTCCAAGGCTCCAAGGCTAATGTATGCACAAATAAGTTCTAGTAAAAGGCAATTTTTCATTGGACAATTTGAAGCCAACCTATGAACCGTCCAATGGAAGACCCTGCAAGATTTGGAATGTTTATTACTTAAACCCACCGAACAAAGAGAAGTCAGCCATTTTCCTCGATGCCAGTTTGAAGCCTGATGCCAGACTCCATTTTGGACGACACCCTGATACCCTTTTCTCTATTCGAGAGAAAGAGACTTAAGAATTCTCACCCTAGAGACTTTAACTTTGATTTGCCCCGTCTTGCCTATGCAGTAACTTTGCCCCATTCTCCTTGCCGCTGCAAGGAAACTTGCCCTTAACTTTGCCCCTTCGAAACTTGCCCCATGCTGATCAACCGGTACCTGAAGGACGAAGACTTTTCTTGAATGCTGATTGTATTTGGTAAATATGAAAGGATAAATGTATTATGCATTGTGTTTTTCCATTTAGGTACCAACTGCTATTTTGACAGGGCCCTAGCTAGAAGTTTTCCAAATTTGTGTGACTAAATTCGTTTCGCATGAAGCCCCACATGCCAATGCTAATTAGAGGTTAATCGAGGTATTCATTCAATGTATCATGAAGAATTTAAATCTTGTTATGCTGACCGAATGTATGCAATTAGTCAAATACAGTTAGTCACATTGGTGATTTGCATTGCTATAACAGAGTGTATCATCATCCAGATTTTGCGTAGATTGCGTTTCTTCCACCGTTATGGACAGCTAGTAATGTTCATATACATATATCAATTGGTGTTGAGACATATATATATCGTACTAGCTTTGTTAATATAGGGAAATAAATTCACTAACTTTTAATAAACTGGTGTGGTTATTCATGACTGAAAGGTCATGGTGCGCCGAAATACAAACTGTTATTGATTTCTGATGTGCTATATTGACCTATTAATTGGGTATTGATTACCGATTACAGTAGTTATTGATTATTGATCTGAGTGACTCGACTATTTTAGGATGAGGAGAGCCCGACTCGGTTAAAAGATTCACCGACCTCCAACGTGTCCAGGTACAGGTAATTTATAAGGGCTGGATGCGTTACCAGTAGATGGTAGCAGAGATTGATGGTTTTGCCCTTTGGGACCCCATCCGAACAATAGACAGAGTCAAGTTAGAATTTTTCTTTGATAAAACAAGTCGGAGAGATGATGATGCCCTAAGTCCCCAATGACTTTCCCGGGATCTCGGAGCTTGCGAATGGAGGACATGGAGGTGTGAGAATGGTCTCGGCGTTTCTAGTGACGGTATGAGTGAAGTTAGGGTTTCGCGCTTGCACAGCTTATCGCCGCAGATTAATTGAGAAGTTTGTGAGGATTTAAGGGGTTAAAAGATATTAGAGGATTGTTCCTCCAAAGGTGTGAGAGTAGGGAAGTCGTCGAACTTCACGTGTGTGTAGCGCTTTGAGCAGAGAAAAATTGTCCACGTGGTTGTTGATGTTGAGACGGGCCCTGCGAGGTCAAGAGACTCCGGAGTATGTTGAAAAGTGTATGTGACACTTGTTTGATGTTGTGATCTGGTCGGTTTAATAGGTTGATCGGGCGTGGTCAACAAGTCGATATGAATGTTGCAGAGTGAAAGAAAATTTCGACTTTGAGATTTGACGAATTCTAAAGTGCACTAGAATAGTTCATTGATCATTTGAGAGTAAAGTTTGCGGGTCAAATTTTGCTTGCGAAAGTGGGAAACCGAGAAAGATGGAATAACTGCCGAGGCTAGTGAAAAATCCCTAAGGTTTCTGAAGCGATTGTATTACCTTTCCTGTAGTAAACCGACAGATCTGTTTTATTCTTTTGGTTAAGTGCTCGCGTTATATTGCAGAAATTAGTTTATGAGTGAAGCCGAATGAAAAGAGGACAAGCCGCAGGACTTTGTCAGCCGCAGTGTGTGAGTGTGACGTCACTAGGAGCATCGCTGGGATAGGTCGGTTGGTGAGAAGGGTCGCGCACGGATTGGACGCAGTCCGTGAAGCGCAATTGGAAGGGGAAAGGCAAGCGAAGAGTATTCCGGGAATTAAAGTCACTTATTGATTACATATTTTTTAGAAAAACAAAAGACGGAAAGATGAAATTTTTCAAAGCATTTAAGAGTGCCATGAGGGGAGATGTTTATATTAAAGCAAATGTAGGAGAAGAAACACCCCCTGAGGGTACACCAGCTTACATCGTCATTGAAGAAAAGGGTGTAGCGCCATGTCTTTGGCTAAAGCAATGGTGCAAATTAACAGAAAAACATGGAAGTGTAGCGTTCCCTATCCACGGGTCGTTTAACCTAAGGGTTTTAGAAAATCTGAGGTTTGCGCTATACGACATGAAAGTACCTCCAAGGCCAGCACAGTTTGAGGCATTGGCAATTTGGGAGCTAATAGCTAGAAACCAACAACAAAAGAAATTTGAGACAAGAATAAGAAAAGTAGAAAAGACACTAGCGGATGCTAGATGGGACAGCACACAAAAGGTTTGGAGATCAGATGTATTGCAGGGAATTAAATTGTTTTCAGCGATTGCCGAGGAAGCGGAGACGGAAGGAAGGAAAGCCACCTGTAAGACAAACAGGAGTCAGTCCAGAGAGGGAGAGAGCAATAGAAACTCGAAAAGGGGAGACGAGTCAGATGATGAGGAGTTCATTATACAATTGCTGAATGATCGCCCACCGCCATATGTGGAAAGCGAAAAAGGCTCAAGCATTAGTACTGCCCCTCCAGAACCAATCCAGGGTAATGTAACGCCAAATTTGAGAAGATCTCAGAGGCCGAACAGTTCTGACATGCCTTTCTCACCACGAATACCACGGGTCCAGAGGATGTACCCAGACGTGCCAGCATTGAAACCTGCTGATAACTATCAGCCACAGGTTCAAAGGCACTGTTGTGATGAGCATAACATGGGAATGACTTCCGATTCAATGGCGCAGGGAGGACAAAACTATCAGAGACCGACATTGATTCAAGCTGAATGAACACAGTTCTCGATGCCCCAAAAGCAGACACAAGAAGTGCGAGTAATAGAAAGCCAGTTAGGTATGCCAGCAATGATGAACCATAATGTGGGGATTAACATGCCACAGAATTCGGGGAACAGACAGAATCCAGACGCAATATCTCTACCTATCACTGTAGGTCCACCAGTACCACTGTACATACAGGCAAATTCAAGCACAAGCGACCAAGGGTCAATGATACAGAATGGGACAGGGAGGAGATGCATAGAAACCACTCCAGAGACAACTCCGATAGCGGCACTGCCAAATGGATCTGGGTCCTTGTCGGAATTTAGCCCAATTCCAATTTGTGCTCCGTCAACCGTGGTAAGGTCACATCCACCACTATTAGTACCATTAACCTCACAGACTGAAACATTATAGAAACCGTCAGTGGCAGTTGATGTAACTGCTACACTGATGGGACTGAACGCGCAACAGCTAACACAATGGTTCAACAGCCTGAACTCCCCACAGAGTGTATCCAGCGGGAAGGGAGAAGAATACCTGAATAATATAAGGTTGGGTATGGAGGCAGATGAACTGGTTGAGGGAACAATGGGTTTGAACAGATTAGAATCATACACGGAGGAAGAACTAAGATACATGTGCCCTAGGATTACAAGAGAAGTGAGCAGCATACATAAGAAGTTACAAGAAATTGCAGACAGGCACGAGATTGATATAGGTAAGACTAAACACCTGAGTAGGAGTTACAGGTTAGACTTCGACACAAAAGACTTTGAACACATGAGATCCGCAGGGATGAAAACACACCTTAAAGAGATACTGCAGAGTGCACAGGTCTGGAGATGTTTAGACAAGTGGGAAAACAGGTGGGTCAAGAAAAAGGATAAAAAGAAGGAAAATACTTCGGAACGAAGTGAGAAAAAACAACAGAATGACGATCTGATAACCATATTACCAATGAGAGAGACAGCAGGGGGAAAACTTGTGCATGTACCATGGCACAGGTGCGATATTCAATCCTTTACGGACGACTTTCCCAAATTGAGAGAAAAACCGATCGAGTGGTATCAACAAACAGATAGATTTGTGAAACTCGCGAAGTGTCTCTGGGAAGACCTGAATACCTTGTTCGAGATTGTGGTTCCGGCTGATTTGTGGGAAGATTGTAAAAGGGCTGTAGGTTGGCCGACGAGTGAACCAGAGAGAGATAGGGACACAGGTGCGCCATCACCTACGGTAATGAGTTTGTACCACAAGGTGATCGAGCACTTGAAAACCAAGGTTGCGTCGAAAAATGTGGATTGGCAAAGGATTGACAGGACCGCCCAAGAGATTAAAGAATCTATACACGCATATTATGAGAGGTTGTTGAAAGCGTTTAAAAATTACAGTGGCACGGAAACGATTGAGCCAAAGGACATGCTTCATTTTGTGTTCAGGTTTGTGGAAGGGCTGAGACCTGAAATTAGCCAGATGATTAAATCGCATTTGATTTGTTGGCAGTCAAAGTCGATCGATGAAGTGTTGAATTATGCAAAATACTGCAGTGATGAGATTGAGACAAAGCAGAAAAGACTGAAAGAAAAGGTGATGGTAATGCAGCTCAGAGCAGCTCAGACAGGTTTACAAGGTTTGCAAGGTTTTCAACAACAGATGCCGCAGCAGCAGCAACAGGGAAATGCTATGTTTCAGCCGCAGATGAGAGGCAGAGGCCGAGGAGGTTTTGTGAATAATGGTCCTGATTTGAATACCGTTATGATTCCAAATGGTATACAGGCAATGAAGAAGGTGATGCCATGTCACACGGTGGAATTGTCGGGCATTGGAAATGGGAGTGCCCAATGATGGTGCAGGAAGGTGTAGGTCAGCAAAACAATGATGTCAATGCATTTCAAACTATGAGAGGACCGAAACTGAGAGGTCCGAACCCGAATTTTCAAAACAATATGAACCAGATGCAGGGTCTACAACCCATGCAACCGCAGCAGGTGCAAATGCCCCGTGTGCAAATGACACAATTGCAGCCAATGCAACAGCAGTTTCCCATGGTACCTAATCAGCAAATGCAAATACCCTTAGCACCAATGAATCAGCAGCAAGCAATGCTTCCTCAACAGGTCACGGGTCAGGGAATGAGTCAAAATGACACAGTACACCAATTCCCACTACACAGCGAGAACGGAATAAACGATGTATGGGAGAGTGGAAGTTCAGATGAGGAGGGAAATTGTGTGCTTGCAGCATCTTTGGAAGTTGATCAAAAGGGTCCGTATGTGGAGGGAAGAGTTATGGGTCATCGCGTTTCATTCTTGGTTGACACAGGAGCTACACGTTCCACTGTTAGGAGCATTGAAGTGCCAAATCTGCCACTTTCAGGGAGAACAGTTCAAGTAGTGGGAGTAGCAAACAGGTACCTGACAAACCCAATCACAGATCCAGTACAAGTCAGAATTGGCAACTATCAAGGGTCACATAATTTTGTGGTATGTGACTCGAGCCCGATATCACTGTTAGGGAGAGACCTATTGTGCAAATTGGGATGTTCGATTATGTGTTCGAACAATGGAATTAGAATTCAGACGAGCAGTGATGGGGAAGAGGAGGACAGTGTAGAAGGGGATGAGATGGAGACTGTCGATGAAGAGTATCCTCTGATTACCCTTTTTCCGATGATCACTGAAGCAGATATTCCAGCTGAGTTACAGGAAACAGTCGGAAAAGAAGTGTGGGATATGACAGGAAAAGAGGTAGGATTGGTGAAAGGAGTGGAACCAGTGAAAGTGACTTTAAAACCCAATGTAACCTTTCCCCAGACCCCACAGTACCATATGGCACAAGACACCCTCATGAAAGTCGCCCAACTCATTGATGAGTTTGTGAAACAGGGAGTACTGAAGGAAGTGTTAAGCAGTCCATGTAATTCACCAATTATGGGACTAATAAAGCCAAGTGGAAAGGTCCGAATTGTGCAGGACTTGAGGAAAATAAATGACATAATAATAAAATGTTGCCCTGTAGTACCAAATCCAGCTGTGATAATGTTTCAAGTCCCTTGTGATGCCGAGTGGTTCTCAGTCATCGACTTGTCACAAGCATTCTTTTCGGTGCCTCTTCATGAGGACAGCCAATTTCTCTTTTGTTTCAAATTCTTAGACAGAGTTTACAGTTGGTGTCGAATTCCTCAAGGGTTTTCGGAGTCACCGTCAATTTTCAATCAGATTCTAAAGAAAGATTTGGAAGCGTTGGAATTACCATTTGGGTCAACCCTAGTACAGTACATTGACGACTTACTGATTGCATCCAGGACAGAAAGTGACTGCACAGCTGACACCATTGCCCTATTGAACCATTTGGGAAGAAATGGACACAAGGTGTCTCCTTCAAAATTACAATTCTGCCGGAAGAAAGTGAAATATTTGGGTCACCAAATAGAGAAAGGGTCACGGAGAATAACGAAAGAAAGAATAACAAGTGTACTTCAAATGAGTCCCCCAAAGACGAGGAGGGAGGTGAGGAAGTTTTTGGGAATGGTGAGTTATTGTCGCCAATGGATTCCCAACTTCTCAACCCTAGCAAAACCTTTACTGAAACTGACCCAGAAGGATGCATTGGATGAAATTGAACTGAAAGGAGAGGAGATGGATGCTTTTATTGAATTGAAAGAATGCATGTGCAGGGCTCCAGCTTTAGGTATGCCTGACTACACAAAACCTTTCACATTGTTTTGTCATGAACGAGATGCATGTTCCTTGTCTGTCTTGACCCAAGCCCATGGTGGCGTAAACAGACCAGTAGCATATTTTTCAGCTACTTTGGATCCGGTCGCAGCAGCACTGCCAGGGTGCTTGCGTGCCGTAGCAGCAGTTGGTATCAGCCTCACTCAGAGTGAAGGAATAGTGATGGGACACCCTTTAACAGTCATGGTCCCTCACTCAGTCGAGATACTTTTGACACGTTCCCGAACACAGCACATGACTGGTGCTAGACTCACAAGGTACGAAACAATAATTCTGGGATCACCTAATGTGCAGCTGAAAAGGTGCACTACGTTGAATCCAGCAACCTTGTTTCCCAGTGAAAATGCTGAAATTGAGAACGCTGAAGACATCGAGCACGACTGTCTTCAGGTGACTGAATTTTGCACCAAACCAAGATCTGATATCAAAGACACCCGATTGGAAGAGAATGATCAAATCATTTTTGTTGATGGTTCATGTTTAAGAGATGCACTGGGTGTATTGAAAGCAGGGTACGCTGTATGTACTGTAACAGGTGTTCTGGAAGCCTCTTGGCTTCAAGGGGTTTACTCAGCACAGGTAGCAGAATTGGTAGCCCTTACTAGAGCTTGCCAACTTTCTGCATTAATGAAAGTTACCATTTACACTGACAGCCAATACGGATTTGGAATAGTGCATGATTTTGGACAATTGTGGTCACAGAGAGGCTTCATGACCTCTTCAGGATCACCAGTGAAAAATGGTGAAAGAATAAGAGAATTGTTACATGCCATTCAGTTACCAGGGGAAGTAGCAGTGGTGAAATGCAGTGCACACTCGAAGGGACAAGACTATGTTTCCCTGGGAAATGGATATGCGGATCAAGTCGCAAGGTTTTGCGCATTGAACTGTATATTGCTCAGGGATGAATGGAATTTGATAAGCGAACCAGAACTTGAACAAAGCGAAATCTTTGCTCTAAAGGTTATAGATACAATGGACGAATTGAAATCCTTACAGAATGATGTCAGTGAGGATGAGAAACTCTCGTGGACCAAATCACAATGTGTGAAGAGACTAGATGAATTATGGGTTTCAAGTGAAAGGAAATTCGTTCTTCCAAATAGCCTTTTGACACAGATAGCCAGATTTTACCATGGACAAGCTCATCTTGGGAGGGATGCCATGATTAGGTTGTTTAAAACTGATTGGTTTAACCCCAAATTCCGTCAAGTTGCTGAAGCAGTTTGCCACCGTTGCGTCATTTGCCAACAGATGAACGCAGGGAAGGGAACCGTAGTAAATTTGAGCCACATTGGAAGAGCAGGGGGTCCATTCAGCAGGATGCAAATGGACTTCATTGAGATGCCTGTGCATGGAGGCTTGAAGTATGTGTTGGTGATTGTGTGCATTTTTAGTCACTGGATTGAAGCATACCCTACACGCAGAAATGATAGTCTCACAGTTGCAAAACTACTCTTGAGAGAGCTAATACCACGTTTTGGATTCCCGATCTCTTTAGAATCAGATAGGGGAAGTCACTTCAATAATGAAGTAATAAAATTGCTTTGTGCAGCACTGAACATTGAGCAAAAGCTGCATTGTAGCTACCGCCCTGAAGCATCAGGTCTAGTGGAGCAAATGAATGGCACATTGAAATCAAGAATGGCGAAAATATGCGCATCAACAAACTTGAAATGGCCCGACGCATTGCCTTTGGTGTTAATGTCAATGAGAAACACCCCTGACCGAAAGACTGGACTGTCTCCACACGAGATTCTCATGGGCAGAGCTATGAGACTTCCAGTAGTTCCTGCAAATGCACTTTTGAATATTACAGATGATATGGTGTTAGACTACTGCAAAGGTCTAGCTGATGTGGTTCGCTCTTTCTCTCACCAGGTGGAGGCAACCACCTTGCCACCGATCCAAGGTCCAGGACACACCCTGAAAGCAGGTGACTGGGTCGTGATAAAGAAGCACGTGAGGAAGTTGTGTTTGGAACCCCGTTGGAAAGGACCTTTTCAAGTGATTCTGACGACTACCACTGCTGTGAAGTGTGCGGGAGTTCCCAATTGGATTCACGCCAGTCACACAAAGAGGGTATTGTGTCCCACAGACGAGGAAGTTGAAGCGCTGAAGTTACCAGTACCTGATAACAAAGTGCCAAGCGCTGAGACAGAGCGAAAAAGAACTGAAAGCGAACAGGCAGAAATAGAGGAGGGAGAAATATTCTCTGAGGACGAAGCAACTGATTCCCTTGGGGAAGACCAAGGAGGAGCCTCAGAAAGCGACGAAGCAGCTGAAGGTAACAAAGAGCCTGAAGCAGCTGAAAGTGACAAAGAGCCTGAAGAAAGTAACGGTGACAAAGGGCTCAAAACAGGTAAAGAAGCAGGAGAGCCTGATCAGAGGAGGGCTTTCCCAGAAGCAGACGACACAGAAAAAGAAAAGGAAAACCTGATTGACTCCCCAGAAGGAGGGGACAAGGCAGAACAGAACGAAACTGCTCAAAATCCTTCAGAAGAGATTGCAGGTCCATCAAGTGGACCCAGTGCGAAAAGAAGACCAAGCATATCGCCAGTAAAATTAAGAACTAGAGAAGCGTTGAACGACAGTGAAGGGCCAAGAGTGAAAGGGAAAAGAAAGGAAGTGTCTGTCGTGGTACCAACACCAAGTGAAGAGAAGGACTTGGCCAAAGAGGAAAGTACCAGTGAGAAAGAATCAAAGAGAGATGCAAAATTGAAAAGAAAAAGGATACCGAGCAGAAGGTATTCCGGTCCGGAGTGGGCATACATAGCCAATAACGACTGGTCAGACGAATTCGTATCCCTTAGTCTCGAGAACGAAGAAGCAGAACTACACTTTGGAAACAAAAGTTCTATGGACTCTGTTGATTGAAGACATTGGTCACCTGATTGACTTTTCAACCGGCTAAGACATTGTTAACCTGATTGACTTTGAAACCGATTTTGAGACAACGCTGCTAACCGATAAGAGACTAAGCTGCTAAAGAAAACTGTGTGAACATTGAACTCGTTCAGCTTTGTAAATATCTGCGAAACCGCTTTGATAGAGTGCCTTCAACTTTCTGATTCTATACAGATCATGACTAGTTTCACTACACAGGGGCGTAAAATGAAGTATTGTAAATACATGTGTATAGGTTTATTAATTGCATGGGCACTAATCATCGTAGTAATAGTTCTTGGAATGCATGGGAAGAATGAGAAAGAGACGAATGATGCTACTACTTCTAAACCTATTATTGTTACTGAATTAACCGCTCTGAAAAGACTCGAACAAGACGAGAGACACTTGCATGATAAAAAGGAACTTTCATCTAACGTTTTCTATCGCTTGCTGAGTGAGTATGTTGAGACCATGGATGCGAAAGATTGTTATGTGTGTACGCAAATACCTACCTCAGTAGTGGAAGGGGTAACATATCACAGCATGCCTCTTACATATGGAATTACATGTAGTATTATAGCTTCCAGATTTTATGGTCAAAAGGATATTCATTATTTCTACACTAATTATGATGTTACTTTTGCATATGTCCCCATAATAGGGCATTTGAGTAAAATAGCTAGAGATTGGTATGCCAAATTAATGAGGGAATTCTTTGAACCAATGTCACCTTTTCATACAGCTCACGCACATAGAGAGAACCTTACATGCTTGCTTTCACCAGTAGAAATAGAATTTTTAGATCGCACTGATGATAGGAAGAATGAAATGAAGGAGAAATTAGAGAGGGAATTACACGAAAGGACGTCTGTGGATAATTATGCTTTTGCTGCAATAAAAACACAAGGGAAAATAGCTTTAGATACATTGCATGTAGGCAGATTTTGTATACATAGATTTCAATCATATTATGACACCGTTTTTGTGGGAACGAGTGAATGCAAACATACGTACGCATTTCAATCTAAGTGGACGTTCATGCTGAATGGACAAGATCCAGTTATTCCTGGAGTATATTATATTTGTGGACTCAACGCCTATTATCGTCTTCCTAAAGGATGGTATGGGAGGTGTTATTTGGGAATAGTGTTCCCAAAAGTTTACCAACTAGATGACTTAAAGAAATTTCCAAAGCTGTCTGAATCACATCGTGTTCAGAAAAGGGAGACAGCTTCTGGTGTGGTAGGAGACATATTTGGAGCATTGATTCCTTCAGTAGGAGTCATATTGAATTCAATCAAAATACGAAAGTTGTCTACTATTGTGGATAACATGCTGACAAAGTTTTCAGGAGCTATAATCCTGATGGATGCTGAACTTGCTGCAGAAAGAGCTATGACTCTTCAAAATCGGCTTGCCTTAGACATTCTTTTAGCAAAGGATGGCGGCGTTTGCAAAATGCTTGGTACACGTCACTGCTGTACCTATATACCAGACAGTAGTGGAAAAATTAGAACAATGCTTACGAACTTAACCAAAGAAAGCGTAGATTTGAAGGAATTGAAAGAGCCCGGAGTTTGGGAGAAGGTTGGAAAGGGATTTGCTTCTGTGGGAAATTGGCTCAGCAACGTTTGGAACGGATTGTTATTAAAGATAGTAAAGGGAATATTAATAGTAATAATTTGTTTATTAGGTCCTTGGGGAATATGGAAAGTTATTAAAATAATAAAAGCAAGGAACAAAAGAAAGAGAGAGGAGAAGATAGAAAACAAAATGGTGGAAATTTATAGAGAAAAATCAAAAGGGACTAAAAGAAAAAGGGAATTGACAGAAGTGCCAAATTACTATACAGAATTTTAATGGAATAAAATTTGTGGGTAGACTTGATGTGATGACATAATTAGTCATCAGAGGAGGGATTGATGACGCAGAAAAAGAGGGTCCTACATATATTCATACATATTGCATAATCAAACGTATAATATAGAGTGATGTTAGTAAAAGAAATAATATACGAGTGAAAATGTGCCCTCGGGGTAGTTCGCCATCATTGTAAACGAGCTTTATTAATCATGAAGTATTGAAAATGTAGTAATCCGTCATAATCGCAAATGTATGCCATGATTTCTTGTTTGAAAACTGTTTTGCTTAGCTTAAATTTAGTATAGGCTTTGGCCTAGTGGCCTGGCTTCAAATTCTAACTGCGTGATTCTTTTTTTCCTTGAACTAATGAAACATATATTCTTGCTTGAAGTTGTATTTTTCCAGTAGAAACCGGCTGGTACACTTATCTCCAAGGTTTCGTGCTAGGCCGGTTACATCCCCTTTGATACAAGGTCAGTCTCTGCAGGTGTGGACAATGAAGGTACAGATACCAAAAATAATTGGCAAACCATGATACAATTTGTGTTCCAAGGCTCCAAGTCTAATGTATGCACAAATAAGTTCTAGTAAAAGGCAATTTTTCATTGGACAATTTGAAGCCAACCTATGAACCCTCCAATGGAAGACCCTGCAAGATTTGGAATGTTTATTACTTAAACCCACCGAACAAAGAGAAGTCAGCCATTTTCCTCGATGCCAGTTTGAAGCCTGATGCCAGACTCCATTTTGGACGACACCCTGATACCCTTTTCTCTATTCGAGAGAAAGAGACTTAAGAATTCTCACCCTAGAGACTTTAACTTTGATTTGCCCCGTCTTGCCTATGCAGTAACTTTGCCCCATTCTCCTTGCCGCTGCAAGGAAACTTGCCCTTAACTTTGCCCCTTTGAAACTTGCCCCATGTTGATCAACCGGTACCTGAAGGACGAAGACTTTTCTTGAATGCTGATTGTATTTGGTAAATATGAAAGAATAAATGTATTATGCATTGTGTTTTTCCATTTAGGTACCAACTGCTATTTTGACAGGGCCCTAGCTAGAAGTTTTCCAAATTTGTGTGACTAAATTCGTTTCGCATGAAGCCCCACATGCCAATGCTAATTAGAGGTAATCGAGGTATTCATTCAATGTATCATGAAGAATTGAAATCTTGTTATGCTGACCGAATGTATGCAATTAGTCAAATACAGTTAGTCACATTGGTGATTTGCATTGCTATAACAGAGTGTATCATCATCCAGATTTTGCGTAGATTGCGTTTCTTCCACCGTTATGGACAGCTAGTAATGTTCATATACATATATCAATTGGTGTTGAGACATATATATATCGTGCTAGCTTTGTTAATATAGGGAAATAAATTCACTAACTTTTAATAAACTGGTGTGGTTATTCATGACTGAAAGGTCTTGGTGCGCCGAAATACAAACTGTTATTGATTTCTGATGTGCTATACCGATTACAGTAGTTATTGATTATTGATCTGAGTGACTCGACTATTTTAGGATGAGGAGAGCCCGACTCGGTTAAAAGATTCACCGACCTCCAACGTGTCCAGGTACAGGTAATTTATAAGGGCTGGACGCGTTACCACATGCAATGTAGGACAGTCTCTACTTCATTGGGAAAGGCCCCACTATATAAGCACCCAGTTCAATCTGTTTTTAGAGCTAAATTAATAACATTCAAAAACTATGCTGCTCTTGTGCAACCAATTTACACTGGTTTCCTCCTACTGAATATAAGTCTGGTCTCACCTATACTGGACCCCTGTGAGGTCGGGGAAGCCATCCTCATCTGCAGATCTCCTGGACAGAACAGGCAGGTTGTGCTCCTGCGGATGAGAACCTGAATACAATCGACTCACACGCTATAAAGAAAACACACACACTGCAAACACAGTTAGCAGTTTCTCAATGCACAGAGTCACAATACCACTAGTATCTAGCAGATAAAAATGACTAAAATCATGCAAAAAAGCAGATTGTTCACAAATGTACGAAGATTTGCGGCCTGATTTAGAGTTCGGCCAATGGATTACTCCATCACAATGTGACGGATATCCCATCCACCTTACTACAAATTCTTTAGCACATGTAATCAGGTGGCAAGGATATCCATCAAATTGCGTTGAGTGACGTCTCTGCTAAACTCTTAGTGAATGATTTATCATTATTTCACGCAGCGCAACGCAGCAAGCCACCTTGATGCTCTGTGTTGTGTGAAAGAGAAAGGACAGGAATGTGCCGTATTTAACATGATACAGCACATTCCTGTCCTTTGCCTGTGCTGGCGCACAATGTCTTGCCTACCGCCAATGCAGGCAGGATTGATTTTGTGCAGGAAGGAACATTTGCCAGCAGAAAAACAATACTAAGAGGCATTTTCCACTTTTCAAGTGTGTTGCAGAATATAACACACTCAGGGCCTCGTTTATGAGGTGCAAGGGGCATACTGCACCACAGGAGAGTCTTTTCTTTTATTCTCCGGTGGCGCAGTGTGCCAGTCCACTTCTACAAGGCCACGCAAAGCCACCTTATGTGGCTTTTCATGGCCTTGTAATTATGGACCCCTTTCATGCGTAACACTGCATGAAAGGGATGTTCCATGGGTTTTGTTTGGGGTGTTCTCATGCAACACCCATAGAACCAGAAGGAATCTGACGCATTCCCAGATTTATAAGTCTGGGAATGCATCAGATTCATATGCCACCTCAGAGGTGGCATAATATTGACGAAACGGGGAGAAATGTCTTTATTTCTCCCTGTTTTTTCCTCTTTCTTTGTGTGCTGCATTATTCAGCACACACAAAAAGAGGGAAACTCCTCTTGTGATTGGTTTTGTGCAGGAAGGTGTCTCTTCCTGCACAAAAACAATCCTCCCCACAATGGTGCCTGGTAGTTGCAGGGCAGCAGTTTGTGCACCAGCGCAGGGGGTGGGGACAGAAATGTACCGTATCTTGTAGATATGGTGCATTTCTTCCCATTCCCGGTGGAGCAGGGTGGCGCAGCAAGGCACTTGCTTCGCCACCCTGTGCCACATGCCTTGTAAATGAGGCACTTAGAAAGAGGAAACAAACTGGAGAAGTAAATATATTTTTTCCTTGTTTCGCCTCCCCAGGCGTATTTCCAGGTCTACCAATAATGGTAAACCTGGGAATTCGCATAAATCCATGGGTGGATGTGTAGATAAACCCACAGTCCACCCATGGAATACCTACCTGGGGAAGGGTAATGCAAGGCAGCAATTTGCCCAGCCTTGCGGTACTCCAGATTTACTAAGCCATGCAGGGCCATGCAAGGTGGGCGTGGGTGGCTTGATAAATCTGACTTTATTGTTGGGTTGCCCTTTCACCCCCTCGAGTGGCACAAGGGCAATGCAACACAATGATAAAAATGCCCCTTCATCTCACCCGGAGTCTTGCATTGTGTTTACAATATACCTTCCAGATTTGTAGCGTTAGTGGTATTCTTGCCTTGGCTGACCTCTCCTATTATTTTCAATTGACTTCACCCCAGCCCTTCCTTCTATCCTCTTTGTTTAGAATGGGAAAGAGGGCCTCCATGGATCTCTTTGGATATCTTCCTCTTTTGATGTTTTTTAAAAATATACTTGTTACTGATTCTTAAACATGGGTAATACCAATAGTCCTAGCGGGCTGGTACTTCTGGTAGCGCAGTGACCAATGCAGAATGATTATTACAGCGGTATCCCTGTCTCAGGCGGTACCGCCTTTGTCCGCTTTCGATGTCCATGAGCAGGAATCCTGCCTGGCAGCTCGTCTGCCTGGTGCCTTTCAATTGTTTGCCATGAAAGACATTTACTCCCAACATTCTGAGCATGGAGCTATGTATTTATTTGTATATGTGGACGTATATTTATTTAATGAGTTATGCAGCGCAGATCTTCCCCTCAAAGGAGAAACAACTAAAAAATAAACAAATATTCGCAGTGCAGTGAAAAAGAATCATGGATACCGACTGGGAAGAACATATTTGTTCAAAAAATGGAATGAGGTTGGTATGTAGATGCCCAATAAAGTAATTTTAAGCCTGGGAATTTAGGAGGGCCAAAGGAAAGCTTCTGCTCCACGGTCACCCCATGCCTTGCTTAAATCCAGTGAACCAAATTGAGGGGGGGAGGGGTGTGTGTGGCGGGGGGGGGGTTACAGGTTGCTCTGCCACCTGCATGCGGCTCATTTCCTGTGTCCTAATAGATTTATAATGAGGATCTCAGGAATCTGCAGACAAACACAAATTCATCACCATGTTCCACATATCAATTGACCATACGTTAGTCACTAAACAGGGCCTGATCTGACATTACAATGGCCGCGGGTTTAAAAGATGTTTTAGGTCTCATTCCTGACACCGGAGCATTGTGCACCAAGGCCCAAGGCTGGAGGATAAAGTGCGTTTCATTTAGTGAGACGGGGATTCCAGCACATTCTTTCTTTAGTCATCAGCAGCAACTCAGGAGCTTTAAGTTATGGGCAGGAAGAGCTTTCCTGAAACCTTTAAGGGAATGTGTGGGAGCTGAGAAAGCTCCCTGTATTAAGGGAGCAATAATTATTCTTATACGCTCTTTTGTCATCCACAGATTCCCAAACTCATTGGTAACTCTCAATGGAGTTATAGGTTTAGTCATTAATGATGTTTTCAATCCTGGTGTCTCTGTGATTTCATAAGCAGCTCATTGAGAAGAGGAAAGATTTCCCGGATGGCCTGGACAGATGAGTGGAACTTTAATGTGTTAAATTAGCAAAGAATAGTCTTTCACTAAAGCAATACTCGGAGAAAGACATCAACTTGTCAGGATATATTCAATTATATTGTGCCTTGTGAATGTACGTAAATATGACTGTGTGTAAGATGGGGGATGTGTGTGTGAGAGAAAGTGATGTTCTGTGCATAGTCCTGTAGTACTAAGGGTGTGCACAGTCATGATTATGTGCATGCAAAGTCAGGTAAAATTGGCAAATGTTGGCCTACTGGTGGCAAGCAGTTTCCAATGGTCCTCATCTACCCAACGTGCAAGGCACATCGTAATGAAAATACTTGTGGATGGTACAAACCCTTCCAGCTGAATGTATGGCTGGGATATCTTGAGGCATATTGACATTTAATTCTTGAGAGTTACTGAAATATTCTTCTGGAAATGCATTGTATAGTCCCAGCAGTGCGTATGAGATATTTTGGGGGATTGCTTTTTGTTGTGGCCTCTTTCTATCTTATGCATTCTCCCCACTACCTTAATGTTCCCTGCTGCTCAGCCGGCGAGTGAGATCATTGTATGGTTGGAATTTTTAGAGTGTCTGTGCTTGGATAAGTGGACAGTTGGAGTGAGAAGGGCTGAGCGGCAGGATGCTGCTCCTGGTTCGGGCTTTATCTGTAACCTACAACTAACATAATAAACCTACTTCTTTTGTAACCTACGAGCATCCAGTATTGATGACAACACTGGTGACGATTTAAGGAAGAACCAATGCGTGAAAAAAGAAAGAAACTGAACCTACAGAAAATCTAAGGAGGAACCAGATTACAGAGGAAAACTAAGAGAAGAGAGATTGAAAATCTTAGAGAAAAATATGAAGCAAAAGAAACTGAAGATTGAAGTGAAGAAAAACACCCTGGGAGCCCCACCAGTGTCTTCTCTATGAGACAGCCTGTACTCAACAGAAGTTAGAGGACGTGTGACTTGTTAACTTCAAGGCAAGCTGTTAAAACAGGAAGTGTAGTGGCCTGCAGATTAAGAAGGTGGTCTGCACAGCAGTGCAAGGAGCAAGACCTGTTTTACCTGCTTGTATGGACTGGGTGTATTGATGAAATGGTCTGCTGAACTGCGTGTGTACAGAGTTAAAAATGTGTGGCACTGAACGTTTGGCAACCTAGTGGAAAGTCAGTTGGAGGAACAACTGGTGTCAGCATTTAAACACTATCTGAAGAGTGATCAGTGAACCTGTGCAGCAGCCGCTTGAAGTGCTGTGCTTAAGGGCACACATTGTGAGTAACACTGACAGTCTACCTGTTGACTGGGTTGCTGAGTTTCCCCGCCCCCTATACTACAAGAGAGATCATTGGGTACCTGATCTGTTTCAAGGAAACTTTCTGAGAGGAAGACTACAGCGCCGACCTGGTACATGGGAACAGCTCATGTACAGTGGAGAATGTGTGCCATTTTTTTGTATGATGATGAAGAACTGTGTGTGCATTTAAATGGAATAAAATGTAGAATGGCAATGTATTCGGGTGAGACGTCGCTCACCAGTGTGGAGTATTTGAATATTTTCCAGGGAATAATTTAACGTTAGATATACTGTCATGTGCATTTTACTCAATACCATATGCTGCTATCCTCTATTTTAAAGGTGCATTGGGTTGAATTGAGTAATGTTATGTTTATGCTGACAATGCTTGCCGCTGCGGAAATTAATTTTTAATGCTGTATTGAATTGAGAAATGTTATGCCGTTTCTGACATGTTTTAAAGTTGTTGAGTCATGGCATGTATGTTACGCATGGGAGGTGCACCCTAATGCTATTTTAACATGAAAGTTTGCTTACCATATTTTGCGTGTGTATATTGGCCTGAAGTTTTAAAGCGATGCTTGATTTTAGAGATGTATAATTTGAGGTTATGTTGTGATATTAGTATTTTGATCCATATTTGGGATTGTGTTTTGACCATCCTTCCTAGGGGCTAAGGATGTGGGGGCAGTGTGTTAAGCACAATGTTAAAGGACTACACCCCAGTGATATGTGCCAATCCTTCCGATGGGGTTAAGGATGTGGGGGCAGTATGTTAAGCCCAGTGTTGGGGGGGTCACCCCAGTGATATGTGTCAATCCTTCCTATGGAGTTAAGGAGGTGGGGGCAGTGTGTTAAGCCCAATGTTAAGGGAGGTACACCACACTGATATGTGCCAATCCTTCCTATAGGGGTAAAGGATGTGGGGGCAGTGTTTTAGGCCCAATGTTAGGGGATAGGTAGTTACATCCCAATGCAGTAGAGGATAGGTGAAACCCTGGTTCTGTTTAAGTGAATGGTGATAGGGGTACATGTTTACACCCCAATGCAGTGGAGAGTAGGTGGGACCCTGGTTCTCTTTAAGTGACTGGTGATGGGGTAGGTGGTTACACCCCAATGCAGTAGAGGTGGAAGAAACTCTAGTCCTGTTGAGTGTTGAGTTGTGGAAGGCAACACGCTGGTCCTGTTATAGTGTGCATGATGTGGAGAGGAACAGGCAGTTAGTGTTCTCTGTTGGGTGAGCAGGGAAGTTTTGTGTTAGTTGTACACTTGTATTGTAAATTTGTGGAACGTATTGATTAACTGTGTTTTACCATCTTACATCCCATTGGAGTATTGAAGTTATGCAGAGTGAGTGTTAACCTTTTCTGTTTATTGCAGAGTGTTTGTTAACTTGTTCTGTTTATTTCAATGGGGTGGTGCTCAATTTTGGAGGATGGTTGATGAAGGGTGTTTTGCCGTTTTCCGTTCTGTTGAATATTTCATTGTTTTCATAAGGGGGAGAAGTGTTGTGGCCTCTTTCTATCTTATACATTCTCCCCACTACCTTAATGTTCCCTGCTGCTCAGCCAGTGAGTAAGGTCATTGTATGGTTGGAATGCTGACAGTGTTTGTGCTTGGATGAGTGGACAGTTGGAGTGAGAAGGGCTGACCGACAGGATGCTACTCCTGGTGGGGCTTTATCTGTAACCTACAACTAAGCTAATAAACCTACTTCTTTTGTAACCTACGAGCATCCATCATTGATTACAACACTTTTTTTATGCAACATATGTTAGTTTGGTGAACAGTTGAGAGGTTTCTGTTATGGTTTAGAATGGTAACCACACACAGTAAGGGGCCTATTAACAAGAATGCAGCACATCATAGATGATGGACCACCTTTCTTGCGCCCCCCAACCGGCACCTAACAACACCATGGTTGCGCCGTATTTACAATACTGTGCACCATGGCGGTCGTTCACACAATAGCATCAAAACATTTGACGCTATAGTGGTGCTTTGATGCACTAGGGAGACCCATTGAATATAATGTGTGCATCATTTAGGCGTTAAAAATGACAGAAAAAAAGGCGCTGTGAAATGTTGAAAATTTCACTGCACCATTTCTTCGGGCCTCTCTGTACTGGAACACCCCCCTTGCATAAATTATGCCTGGTGCAGGCATAATGTGGCGCAGGCAGAATGTGGCGCAAGGGGTCGCAAAGTGGCAGAAGGCAAGCATTGCGCCACTTAGTAAATATAGCGTAGCAGAAAAGCCACCTTAGCATAAAAAAAATTACGCTATGGTGGCGCTAAGGTGGCAAAAGGGGCTTGTACATATGCCCTTATGTTGCAAAAGGGAGAAGAAAGGGAGGTGAGGTGAGAGTGCGGGGGCCTGGAGTGGATGGGTATAAAAGTTGGGTCCATATGGTTGCTATTCTAGCAACGCTAGTGTTCATCCCAGGCGCTGCCTCTAACCAGGCCTTACCACCACCACCACCCAGCATCCCCCAACATGACCACCAGTGGCAAGATTCTTATTCAAAGGGTTGGCTTAAGCATGGGGAGGGGGATAGCAGAATGGTAATGAACATCAGCATGTCTTTCAAGAACCACCATGCTGCTCTCCCTGTTTCCCCAGGTTGCCCTCTAGAGCCGCCTGGCAGGGTATCCAGGCCCTAGGAATTCCATGGAATTACATGGATTGCCCTAGCCTGCCTGTTACACCTAATAGCCTGCAATGCTGCTTCTCCCTACACTGGGTAACTTCCTACCCAAAACACCTACTCCTCCTCATAGTATCCATCCTCACCCATAAATGTTCACCAGCAGTTGACAACTCTCTATCTACATCATGCATCCATGTTGACCTTATAATTGTGTGCTATTATCACCAGTCGCTGTTGTTGGCATACCGCCAGACATTTCAGATTGCCTACGCCTGCCTCCCATTGCTGATCTCCTACCCAGTAAAGCTTAACACTTACGTCAACACCTTACAATCAGACTACTAGAGTCCCCAAAACTCACCACATTGAACAGGAGACACAAAGAATGATGTCTCTGAGGCAAGTGGCTTGCATCTTTTCAGAAAGGTTGCCACTCTGAAACAAAAGAGACAGAAACCTAATGTTACAGTGTGTCTGCATCCATGTGTGACTGTGATGCTGAGATCCCCAGTGGCACCCTTTAGGCACTATTATCAATGGAATGCTATTTTTGACCTTCCTTCACTGTCACTAACACTGTTACACTTAGATAGCATTTGACACTACAAATTCAGTGACTGACTACTTAAATCCAAAGGGAATTCACACACTCGGTGCTGGATCAGCACTACCTTAACACCACATCTATTTCATGGCAGTGCTTTGTCACGGGAAGAGATGTGCTTTGAGTCAACAATGGACTCGGAAACATCCACACAGGATTTTGACCCTAGAACAATGACACAAAAAATGAAGAATTCAACCAGTGGCACAGTAACAGGACCACACTAACAATGGAATAGGGAAATACAGTGGCTGACACTGAGACAGTGGCAAAGGGACATTGACACATGAGAGGGGCATTAGGAAACCTTGGCAGAAATAAGGTGACTACAGCGGAGAGGCAAAAACATTGACACTGGGATACACTGGCAGTGGAAAGAGGCAGCTAACACTAGGACAGAGAGACATATTGCCATAGGGATTTGGACACATTGCCACTGGATTGACAGAAATGCAGGCACTTGTACAGGAAGAGACTGTCTCTGGGCCTGGGGCACACCTGTTCCACACTGACACTGGAACAAGGAATTACAGCACTTGACTGTAAAAGGCACTGGCCCTCGGAATGGCACATTAGGGTAGCTGGATGGGAATACCTGAAAACTAGAACGAGGACATGGCCCCATCAACAGTGCACTGAGATTCACACACTACTTCTGGGGCACACCGGCACCAGGACAGGGACACAGTTTCACTAGGGTATGGTCGGGGTGACTCTGCGACAGGGGCGGGCCCCCATACTCGGACACACTGACTGTAAAATGGTGAGAAAGGGCCACACTGATACTGGGATAACCTGAGACAGCAAGATGGTGATGCGGAGACCGAAACACAGAGACCAGGAAGGCGTCCGCTTCGGGAAAGGAAGTGAGTGAAACCAACACAAAGTGTCAGGGAGTGTAGAGAGTCCGTTGAAGTGGGTCTGGTGAGGCAGTGACACATGGAGAGGGTGAGAGAAACACATCCACTGAGAGGGGTAACACACTGCATAGGAAGAGGACTGTATTGACACTCGGGCAGAATCAAATCACATCAAATCATTAACATTTATAAAGCGCGCTACTCACCCGTGCGGGTCTCAAGGCGCTAGGGGGAAGTGGGGGTTACTGCTGCTCGAAAAGCCAGGTCTTGAGGAGTCTCCGGAATGCGGAGTGGTCCTGGGTGGTGCTGAGGCTGGTGGGGAGGGTGTTCCAGGTCTTGGCTGCCAGGTAGGAGAAGGACCTCCCACCCGCCGTGGAGCGGCAGATGCGAGGGACGGCAGCGAGCGCGAGGCCGGTGGAACGGAGGAGACGGGTGGTGGTGTAGAAGCTGAGGCGTCGGTTGAGGTATTCAGGTCAGGGCAGACTGAGTGACACTAACCCTGGAACACAACCAACATCCTCTGTGGCAGGAGAATGCTTACACTAGGGCACAATTATGCTGACTCACTCAATATCTTTAGAAAAATATAATCTGTCTGAAATTTCATGTGCTGCATATGCTCTGCAAAATATAATCCCATTGAGTGTAGGCATTCTTTTGTTACTCCAGTGAGATAACACTTGTGTAGACGAGATACCATACTGAATCAAAGATTATACAGACAATGGGGCAGAAAATAAACTACAGGGGACTCAAGGAAAGGGCTAGGCAGAGAGGCACATGCATACTCCTAAACAAAAAACACAGTGCTAACAATTTTCTATGGATGAGAATGTCTCAGAATGTGAAATTCCCTCAACAGCATAAACAACTCACAACCACAAAGTATCAGCATGGACCGATTCAACCAGGAAGCACCCCAGGTCATGGAAACGGAGAGTGATGCGCCATGCAAAAAGCATAACAGAAACCAGCAAGTCGATTTGAAGTGTATTTTTTCAACAATCTGATACAGCCTTGTCGTAATACCACACACCTATTCATACACCTCTGCCACTGCTACCCATTACACATTGTCTGCTGCCTACACCAGAAGTATTTTTACAAATTGTCATGAAAGCAGTGTAGTGCCTCTGTGCTCTCCATGGAATTCTCAGCACTACCCTCTTCTGATGACCGGTCTGCTGAAGAAAGGAATGTGAATTATGAGGACAGCATAGGTTTTTTCCACACAACCCCTTCAGGTTCAGTGTAATAAATGTAGCCGTTGGAGAACACTTCCAAAAATGTGGAGAAGCATTGGTAGAATAGTCAACGTGAGCCTAAAAGGAAGGATTCAAAATGAAGCCCCCATGGACTGAACAAAGCATTCACCAGAAATAAAGACTTAGACATCTATCTGTACCATCTCGATGTATCAAAACTGCCAAGTAGTCCTGTGGATTGCTTTGCATGAAGAAGATGCTGAAAGCGTTATCCCTGCCCTCTGGCATGTGTAACTAGGACATGCTTTCACCAGGTCTTTGTGACAAACTAGCAGCAAATTGAGGAAATCTGGTGCATACACTTGCGTGAAGCTTGGCGGGGTAACTGCATTGGACTTTGTAGGGCATCATGCCACTGATGTCACATGGAATGGAGAGTCGGTGACTTGTGCACGACCACATTGGCCATCCCCTCTGTGCAAGACTACCCAGTGATAGCTGCCTTCTGCACTCACTAAGGAGATCATTTAGGCCTTGGTGGTAACACCTTCTGCACAAGCTGCCTGATGCAAATACCATCTGCACTGGATGATTGCCCGGTTTTTATTCTCAGTTTACAAATTTGCAAGAAAAATTGGGAAAACTGTACTTATTGGGCACAAATATGTTTCTGTTGCTTTTCCTGTATTGCCTATAATCAGTATTTTTATGCAACACATTCTAAACGTGAGGATTGTAGCAAAGCTATCAGACCATTGCTGGATACTCATTTAGAATGCTTATCCCTAAAATTTAGTGTAAGATTGTTGCGGTTAACATAATGTGCTCAGAATTCTACAGAACAGGTAGGTAGAGTTGTGTTTTGGATGGTTACCTGTACAGTGGTGAAACGGACCATATCAACACATAGGTGGTCATTATGAACATGGTGGGAAACACCACCAACCGCCGTGGCGTCGGTGAACAGAAGACCGCCATTGGCGCTGAACAGCACACCACCATATAATGATGCCAAAAACAGAAACCTCCAAAAATTCTGCTACCTCCAGCCACTGCCAGGGCCCTTGACGGCGGAAAGGCTTTACACCCCACCCCACCACCGCCAAGCAGACAAATCCTCCGCCCTCCAAATAATGAAGCACAAATCACCGCGGCAGATAGTGGATGTCGAATGACGGACCGCCACGGCCAGCAATGGGACCCAACAACAAGAAATGCACACATTGGCAAGTTTGAAACCCACACACCTGACACACATCCACAACACTATAAAACACTCACATACACACCCCAACAATCCTTTGCAATGCCAATAGCACAACAGATATTGACAACACAACACGCATACACTGAACTCAACATCACACTAGTCACACACCCAACCACACAATAGCACCCTCACCAATAATCCTACAACACACCACCCACAACACACACCATGGCACCCCCTAACCATCCCCGCTTCGCAGGACAATGGTGGATGAAATAATGAAGGTCAAGCCACAAACATTCGGGGCACAGGTCCAGCACACACCCATCGCCAGGAAGATGGAGTTATGGCAGACGATTGTAAACAAGGTCAACGCAGTGGGAAAACATCCACGCACAAGGGATGACATCTGCAAGAGATGGAACGACCTGCGCGGGAAGGTGAGGTCTATGGAATCCAGGCACAACATTACGGTCCAGAAGACTGGAGGAGGACCCCCACCTACACTCCGACTACACCGACTGGGAGGAGAAGATACTGGCTATCCTGCACCCTGAGGGCCTCACTTGACTCACTGGAGGACTGGACTCGGGTAAGTCATCTCCAGTTTCTTCATATCCACCACACCTGTAATGCATGTACCACCCCACCCCTCCAACTACCACCAGGACCACTACCCCATGCAGGCCACAATCACTACATCCAGTCACCCTGCATGCCCACAAACCCATTAACAGGCCCACATCCCTCCCCCTATGCACAGCCACCTACCCCTGCAAGGAATCACAATGGCACTACGGCACCCACAATGCACCTCCACATCCCATGCAAAATGTAAGGACAACCCCACAATAGGTCCCTGCATGGCCCAACAGGGGAATAAACAGCACAAACTAGGGCAGAGCTGTTCATCCTTATTCGAATTAGTACATGTTACATACTTGTCCATTGCCCCCCACAGGCACCACCACCCATGCCACCCTGACGGAAAGGCCAAGGAGTGCTAGCACCCCACATGGAGACAGAGGCCCCACTCAGAAGACTTGAGAGGGATGTATGGACAGTGAGGATTACCCTGGCCCTTCACACAGTCCTGGGCTGTCACCCTCCAGCAGCCCCACCCAGAGTACCACTGACACCCCTACCACCCAGCCACCACCATCAGCTCAGGCCAAACGACCCCACACCAGTGTCTCCAGGCCACAGACTGGTGGACCGCATGTACAGAGGCCAGAGTCCCCACCAACTAACAGGCAGGATGACGATGGCCCCAGTGCAAGTGGGACTGCCAGACCTGTGCAGGGGACACAGGCACATGGGGCTAGGCCCAGTGGGAGGGCATCAGTGGCCCAGGGGGGAGGCAAAAGGATGGATGCTGCAGCCCAGGGGGTGATCTCTGAGGTACTGGGAGCATACCACCATACCCAAGACAGGATGGGCCAGATCCTGTCCAACATGGAGCAGAGTCAAAGGCTGCAGATAGCCCAACACCAAGAGACCATGGAGCAGTGGAAACAACTCAATGCCACCATGGCCACTATTGCGGGGGTGCTGCAGCACCACTACCCAAGCCAGCCTGAGACCCCCAGAAACCTGGAAGCCCCTACCACTGCCCAGAACACAAACCTGCCCTCTACATCTCCAGCAGCAACTGGACTGGTGGCACTAGCAGAGGACACACAAGAGACCAGCACCCCTACCCGTGCAGCCCAGCACCAGACACTCAAACGTGCCCTCAGACCCAGATATGGCACTGGAACACCTGCCAAGACCAAGGCCCCCACAAAGAAGTGACTTTGACCTGAACTGTCTCCCAAGTGTGCCACTGTGCAACCATCCTCACCCGCCAATAGCAACATAACAACTTCCAAGGGACAAATGGACCAATTCCCACTGCCACCAATCGCTGAGCCCATGTACCTGGTATGGACATCCACCATGAGCCCACACCCTAACACTGTACAGCGCACCTGTGTAGTTGTGACACATAATAAAACACATTTACACCAATTTGTATGTCCCCTGTCATTATGAAAATTCAATTGTAAGTGTGAATGCATTTGCCAGTCTATTCCATATTCATACCTTTATTGCAGGAATGGTACCCCATGCACAACATCATCTGGAGTAAACCAAAATGTACACCATGTTTGTTTCCATGGCACATGCCACCTTAGTCTTCAGGTAACAGTGTCAATGACTACAGACACCATATCCCCAAACAAATGAGTCAGACCAACATTATGCAGTGCAGACATCATCAGTGAACAGTACCTCATAGTCACTGGAAGTATGGTTGAATCAGCTGGTTCCTGGAGTGGACATCTTCCCCCTCTTCATCCTCACCATCACTCTCATCCCCTCTCAGAGGTAGCAGGTCTGGATGTACAGCACCCTCCTCCTCTAGTAGGGGCATAGCTCTCCTCACAGCCATGTTGTGAAGCATGCAGCAGGCCACTATTCTACACACCTTGTCAGGGCCATAGCACCGGGATCCCCCAGAGAGATAGAGGCAACTAAATCTAGCCTTCAGGAGACCTATAGTGCGCTCAATTAACCCCCTAGTACGTCCATGGGCCTCATTTTAATTCCTCTCTGCATCTGTCCTGGGATTTCTCACAGGTGTCAGGAGCCATTGCAAGTTGGGGTAGCCAGAATCACCTGCAAAAGTGGTTGAAACAGGACTGTATCCAACTGCTATTACTTGCATACAGCCTAGCTGTCAGCTATGTACTGATCGAGTGTCATACACACTCACCTATGAGCCATCCTCTGTCCCCTTGTAGTTGTTCCATCATGTGCGGCACAGTACTGTTCCTCAGGACAAAGGAATCATGAACTGATCCTGGAAAGCTTGCATTTACATGTGAGATGTACTGGTCAGCAGTACACAAAAATTGTATATTCATTGAGTGGAAGTTCTTTCTGTTCCTGTACACCTGTTCATTCACTCTTGGGGGGATGAGAGCTATGTGGGTGCCATCAATGGCACCTATCACATGGGGAATGTTAGCAAAGGCATAAAATTCAGACTTGATGGTGGGCAGTTTAGCCCTTTGGGGAAACTTGACATTTGTCTGCATGTGTTGTACAAATGCATCCAGGAATTTGGACAGGACGAGGCTAAACATTGGCTGTGAGAACCCTGCACCCAGGCCCACTGTCACCTGAAATGAGCCCATAGCCAAGAAATGGAGAACAGAGAGCACCTGCACTTCAGTAGTGATGGCATGCTTATTCCGATGACCTGGTCTCAGTACAGGGTGCAGTAAAGCACCTAGGTGCTGGATTGTTGTACAATTGAGTCTGTAGGTGACAATGATGTGACGTTCCACCATGGTATCCAAATCAACAAGAGGTCTGTACACAGATGGGACCCTCCCTCGCCACATGGGTCTGTACCTATGGGGGAGTAAAGAACACATGTGAGGGACACACATACACATGCAAAACATGTTGTGTATGAATAACTGCTGTACAATACGTAGGTTACACACACAAGCGATGTATGATGTACAACTTTAGGGACATGTATGCAGTGATACTTCTGGACTGATGTGAGGGACAGACACTCATTTGGGCAGGTGACTAAGGGCTGGGATCTGAAGGCCCTAAATGGGGCCCATGACCAGGAAAAAAGTATGTGCTGCTAGCAAAATGGCAGCCTCCTGCCATCCATATATGAAGGAGTGGAAGTGACATCATTCCGCTGGTGGTAGTTGTCATGGCTGAAGGCGTTGTTCACCGCCGTGCACCCATTCATTGGTTTACATGGTTGTCAATGGGGAAACTGGGCCTCTCATGATCACCACCCGGGGTGACAGTGCACACCGCCGCAGAGCGTACACCATGTTGTCACCCCAGTTTTCACTTGACTCCCGAATCCCGTGCATGCAAGTACTCCACTAAGTGTGCTGCTGTATCCTGACTCTGGTTACTCCAATGGCACGTGTCACAGGGGAAAGGGCCCCGGCCTTCACCACAGAGGAGCTGGAGAAGGTGGTGGACGGGTTCCTACCCCTGTATGCCAAGTTATATGGGTGACCATAGGAGTAGGTGAGTTGGCGGTTGTCTTGCATGGATGTGTGTGATGGTGGTGAATGCCTGTATGCATGTGTGGTCGATTTGTAACTCCACAGGTGTAGACTGTGTGGCAAGTACTGTTAGTGAGGTGGTAAAATGATCCTGTGAAGTATACGTCCCATTGGGGATGACATGTCAGTTGTATCAGATGAGCATATGCTGACGTCTGTTTTTCTTCTCTGTGGGTCCCATACAGGCCAGCGCCCATCAGAAGAGGGGACTCTGGCAGGCCATCGCCAGGGAGGTGTAGATTGATCTTCCTGTACTGTAGGGTTCTTTGTGGGCACATGGACTAGTGGGTGCGTTGGATGGCCATGGTCCCCCATGTGTCTAGTCCACACAGTTCATCAGGTCCATGTTTCATGTGGGAAATGAGTTTTATGCTTAGGTAGTGGCCACTAGTCAGGGCCATAGTCAAGACTATAGTTGTAGGTGCTGCATGTAGGTGTGTAAACTGGATGGGAGTGTGTGTGCACCAAGTATGTCATTCCATTCTAGTATTTACAGTTTCTCTCATGTTTTGTCTCCCCACCCCTGTGCTCTTGTGTTCTTTGTGTACATCAGCATCATCTGGCGAGGGAGCAGTGGCACCGGCGAGTGGGGATGCAGCGGCCCACGGCTCCAAGGAGGCAGAGTCAAACGCCGCCTAGGGGACCAATGGGTTGGAAGGAGAGGGGAGTACCACGAGGGAGGCAACTACCACTGGCGGTAGTGACTCCGATACCTCCTCCGATGGAAGATCCCTGGTTGTGGCGGACCCTAGTGGGCCCACCCATTCCACCACCCCATACCATCACCACCCTCCCAGTTGCGCCCCACCCAGTTGCCCGTGCCCGCTCACCCAGGATGGTGGGCATCTCCTTCGCCCCAGGCACCTCATCCCCAGCCCTGCTGCCCTCCCGGAGGAGGCTATTGACCTCCTGAGGACCATCTCTGTAGGGCAGACAACCATCGTGAATGCCATCCAGGGGCTAGTATCCAGTATGCAGCAATGCAATGCATACCTGGAAGGCATTCACAGTGCCATGTCTGGCCTACAAAGATCTTTTCAGGCTCTGGCCTCCTCTTTGACGGCAGTCAGTGTCCCTGGTCTTTCCATCCCCCCTCCAACCACCTCTACCCCTTCCAGCACCCCACTTCCATCACCCATCCCAAGCACACGTTCAGACAGCCATGCACACACCTCAACACACAAGAAGCACACAGAAAAACACAAGCACCACACTTCCCACCACAGGCATACACACAGCCAACATACAAAGGCACACATGACAACATCCACTTTCCCCAGTGTGTCCACCTCTCCCGCCTCCCTGTCACCTCGAAATGCACACCCACAAGCACTGCACCCTCAGTCACTGCTGCTGGCCCCATTCTTGCAGTCACCATGACATCTGACATCCAGTCATCCACCCCAGACACCACACCTGCATTCACCACAACAACATTGACTGACACATGCAGCACTCTCAACATCACAAAATAAAATGATGGACGGAGTGCTGAAACTTTTCAACCACTCACCCCCAGTCACAGATTTGGGTTTAATCCATCAATTCTTTTGCTCACCATGCCACCCCAGTTTGAACCCAGCCACATGCAAATCAGTCTTGACCCTGCTCCCCATGGGAACAGTCCAGCCCTAACTGCCAGGTGAGGTACTGGGTTTTTCAGAACCGGTACTGATCCGGTAACCCAGCGGTGCCAGGGTACACCCAAAGACCTCGGGTACTTTCCTGATTCAGACCACAGAAACTCAGAGTCTTCTAGGTGAAGTCAAAGATCGAATTTATTGGCTGCAGCCAAGTAACAAGCGTCCTAGAAGTACAACAGCACGGTTTGTATGTTCTCAGGAGACTGTGTTTCAATGCAAAGTCAGGTTTCCTTATATACAGTTTTTTAAGCTTCAGGCAAACATTCTTGACATTTTGGTTGGTCATTCACATGTTTTCACTACAAAGGAAAAAACAGTGTCATGATGAAACCTCATATTTCATGTCATCCAACCCATAATAAATAAGTGTGGACCCCCAATAAAAACGGGCACCTCCCCCTCGTAAAGTAAGAAGAAGAAAAGAGCAGGTGCAGGTGTGAGCAAGATTAGGCAGGGTGTGTGAGCGATAATAAGGGTTTTATGGCATGGTGTGCCTTGATGCTATCTGATTCGGCCACTGGGAGAGGGACTGACCAAACAGGCTTGGCCTGAGGCAATGGTTCCAGCTTGCCCAGGTCAGAGAAAAGTCAATCAAGGTGTACGTGTCCTTGGAATCAAATCTGACTGTATTATAAGCCTATGTGAGGGCAACTTTTAAAATGGCTGCAGTGTATAAAATGGGAGCCACGAGTGCAGGACGAAAATGGCGATTTCGAGGTGAAAACGCTGCTGGAATTGAGCGAAAATGCTCATGCTTAGTGTACTAGTCATTATCGGTCTTTTGATACTAAAATCGTACTGCTGTGGCAAAGTAAATTACATGGGTCCAGAATTTTTAGAACCACACAGGCCAGGTCTTCCCCGGACCGGATACAAGCATCCTGGGACCGGTTTCAGGTTATTACCCTTCATCAGCCAGGCTAGCTTGAATCCAATGGCACAGTGAGCAAGGGACCCACGTCTGGGCATACCCTTGCCACTTAGGGCGCACAAGGCAACAACGTGTTGCAGATGTGTATGTTGTTAACAACTGAGATTGTAAAACCAGAAGTCTCATGTTGTTCTCTGTGCAACCAATGTAGCCCACAAAGATTCCCTTTCCTACTCACAGTGCTTTTTAAGACCAACAGTGTAGATCCTTTACCACCTGTAGGAAGCTGGCTCTTTATATATTATATCAAAATGAGATATAATGTGCACAGAGTCCAGGGTTTCCCCAGAGGCTTAGCAGAGGCTAAAGCAGATCATGCTAATGCTCTCTTTTTTGGTAGTGTGGTCCAGCAGTTAGGCTTATCAGAGAGTAGTGCAAAGCATTTGTTGTACACACACACACAATAGAAGAAACACTAACTGACTTAACTCCCGACCAATGTTTTTTTTATAGCAAAAATATATTTTCTTAATTTATTTTTAGAACCACAAGATTAAAGTTGCAGGTAAGTACTTCAATAGTTTCATATTTCACACATGTATCAACGGTTCTTTGTTTGAAATTGATAAGTTATACAGTTCTTGAAATATTGGCAATAATCTGTTTTAAAAATGGACACACTGCAATTTTCAGAAACAGTTCCTGTGGGGAAGAAATGTTAGTTCGATTTGCAGGTAAGGACAACACTTACAGTTTCAGTCTCTGGGTTTTAGGAAGTCCACCGGTTGGGGTTCAAGTTAACCCCAAACATCCACCACCAGCAACACTGGGCCGGCCGGTTGCAGAGGTTAAATATGAGTACATTTAACATGGGCTCCTATGGAGACAGGGGGTACTCAGAATCAGGTCTGCCTGCAGGTAAGTACCCGTGGCTCAGAGGGCAGACCGGGGGGATTAGAGGAGCACTGGAGGGGCAACAAGTAGGCACCAACCACACACCCTCAGTGGCACAGGGGCAGCCTGCTGCAGGGTGCAAACTGGACATCGGGCTTCCAATGCTGGTCTATTAGGGGACCCCTGGGGTCACTGAGAGGCTGCAGGCGAGGTCCATGGGGGTGTCTCGAGCACACCACTGGTTGGACAGGGAGGAGGGCCCCCTGCTGATCATGGCTGCACTGTGTGTCGGTTTCCCCAAAGCCTGGGGGCTGTGGGTGCAGTGGGTCCTTTGGTGTCAGATATCTTCGTATGGAGCTTTCACGGTCAGGGGGTTCTTGGGATTCCCTCTGCAGGTGTCGTTGTGGAGGGGTCAACCTGGAATAGGCACTTGCTCACAGTCGCCTGGGTATCCTCTCTAGCTGGATGGACCATCTGGACATAGGCCGTGGACGTCGGGTGCAGAGTGGTCAGGACTCACGCATTCGGAGTGAGGCTGAAGTCCTTGGTTGTAGGTTTTTCTTGGACAGGGCCGCTGTCCTTGGGAGTTCTTGGTCCTTTTGGTTGCAGAGCAGTCCTCTGGATCTGGGCAGAGGTTGCTGGTCCCACTGGACGCGTGGCTGTTCGTTTGCAGGTTCTTTGAAGCAGGAGACAGGCCGGTAGGGCTGGGGCTAAAGCAGTTGTCGTCTTCCTTCTTCTCTGCTGGGGGTTTCAGCTAAGCAGTCCTTCTTCTTGTCAGGTCACCAGGAATCTGGTGAGCTGGATTCAGGGAGACCATTGAATCCTAGATTTAGGGGTGCTTTATGGGTCAGAGGGCATTAGCCTTTGGGGAGAGGGGCACACTCCTAATCCTGTTGGTCCCTGTCCTCCAAACCAAGATAGAGGATTCTGAAGGGAGGGGGTCACCTCAGCTCTGGGCACCTTAGGGGTGGTCCTGGCTGGAGTGGTCACTCTTCCCTTCCAATAAATCTCACACTGGCATCAGTGTGGGTTTATTGTGCTGAGAAGTTTGATTCCAAACTTCCCAGTATTCAGTGAAGCCATTATGGAGATGTGGAGTTTGTAATGACAAACTCCCAGACCATATGCTCTATATGGCTACACTGCACTTACAATGTCTAAGAATGGACCTAGGCACTGTAGGGGCATATTGCTTATGCATCTATGCCCTCACCTGTATTATAGTGCACTCTGCCTTAGGGCTGTAAGGCCTGCTAGAGAGGTGACTTACCTGTGCCACAGGCAGTGGTTTGTGGGTATGACACCCTGAGATGGATGTCATGTTGACTTTGTCTTTTTCTCCCCACCAGCACACACAAGCTGCAAGGTAGTGTACATGTGCTTGGTGAGGAGTCCCCGGGGTGGCATAATACATGCTGCAGCCCTTAGAGACCTTCTCTGGCCACAGGGCCCTTGATACCATGGGTACCTTTCACAAGGGACTTAAGAGTGTGCAGGGGTTGTGCCAATTGTTGAACAAAGGTACAGGTTTTGGGAAAGAACACTAGTGCTGGGGCCTGGTTAGCAGGATCCCAGCACACTTTCAATCAAAGTTGGCATCAACACTAGGCAAAAAGTGTTGGGGGGGTAACCATGCCAACAGTGGCACTTTCCTACACCACCCTTTTCAATCTTTTTGATTGTCTGTTGACGTTAGGGTGGTGCAGTACTTCCATTTTATATTTAAGTGCCCCTTTTCATGGACTTGTGGATTTTGAAATTGGAAATCCATACTCCATTGTAAGACACCAGTTCTTCCAGAGGTCTGCACTCCTAAACATGTCCTCCAGTGGTGGATGACTGCAAAGGTGATAACACACCTGCCCATTCACACTTTTGGATATTTGGAGAAGTAGTTTCTTATGACCATGATGTGGGACACTCTCTGGGCTAGGGGTCTCTCTGTGGACAGACCAAACATTGGCCCTAATATCTATGGCAACATTCTTCAACGACTTGATGTTAATTTTGCTACACATGAAGGAACTGTCCTAGACCTAGCATAGAGATTCCATGCACCCCATAGATCACAATTCCTGATCAATTTAACAATCATGCCATCCAATCTGCGGTCTTCCATTTAATCCATTTAATGATACACATGTGATAGTGACCTTCATGATATACTGTTTTTCTCCTTAAAGTGCACTGTCACACATTTAAAACGTTACTTGAGTCTTTCCCAACCACCTTTCTTCCATTGTTATACTCCAAACGACATCTGCTGCCTTTCACACAGCTGAATTTTCTGTTCTCTATTAACTTACTAGGTATCTCATGCCTCACTCATAAATTTCTTAGTTAATATCTCTATCTGGACATTCTTTCTCAGTGGCCTGAAACACTAAAGTTTCAACACCTATCACACTTGAAGTATGTGTACAACCAGGTTCTTTACAATACCCACTTTCACTATACACCATCACCATCTGAGACATTATCTTTGGGGTTCTCATACCATCTTTATGCTGAGAACACAGACTAATTTTTATCTACCTTTCCTACTTTTTCACCTCAGTATGAAGGGCATGTCTAACAGTTAACCATCATAAATGTCCTATATTCTCTTTACTTTTCAACACTACCCTCGCTAACATACTACGGGGAAGAATTATTCTTTTTTTTTTAAATAACTGCAACGCAGCATAGCAGCCAAAGTTGCTTCAGTGCAGTGCAGAAGGAGGAGAAAGCAGTGCAGAGCCATATCTATTGGCAACCATTGACAAAGCCAATTGGTCTCACTATACAAGATCTACTGGACTATTGGTTTTGTCAATGTATTTTAGTCATGTTGTATAGCAGAGCAGCTGCTGTGCAGCATGGCCGAAAGTTAGAAAACAATAGCTACGATGCTGCACACACTGACTACAACGGGCAGTGATCTGTTGTCTTAGTATGGGATTATTCTCTGCCTCCCCAAAAACATTTTGGGGAACAAATGACAATAACATCTTGTCAGTAAAGCTAAACCAACAAGAAATTAAAATACACATTTATGCATCAATCTTTTTCTAATGGGGGGCAGTAAATGACAGTCAGAAGCTATGGTGCTGAGCAAAACACAGATTAAGCAATAATAACAAAAATAATTCATATTCATCTGGGTTTGAGTGCTGCAATCTAATTAAAGTGCTCTGAAGTGTCAAAAGTGAGAAGGATCATGGCATGGCTGCAATATCTGAAATTCACAAATGCATAGAAAGCATTCCAGGAAAAAAAACTCAATTGTTTAATTACTTTACCTCCAACCAGAAGTTGACTATCCACCTCAAGGAACAATCACAACCATTGTCAGGGTGCACCCTCAAAATCGCTAAATTAAACTGAGCTCAACTCCCTGTTAGTTATGGTACAGAGCAGGCAGTCTTACTTAGAAAAAAAGTAATAAAGACAAAATGCATAATAATACAAATCCCAAACTGATTTAGAAACGTAGAGTAAAATGTAATTAACAAAATTACACCAAAATGACAAAAATCCAATAACTGGGACCAGAAGTATGAATTTTCAAAGCTTCAATTAGAAATAGCAGAAAAAAGCACAAACCACCAATTTTAGTCAATGGTTGACTGGTCAATGGTTGCCTAGGGACCTAGGCGTCATTTCAGGCTTAGCAAAAAAGAGTGCAGGTCTTGAACACCAACCAAGTTTGTCCTGGTCAAAGATTTTACCTTCTTACCAGAACCTCAGAAGAGGCACATAGAGTCTCACAGGGAGTGAAGCAGAGGCCTGCAGCAGGGTCCAGTCCAGGTCCATTTGCCACTGGTCATCTGGGTACACCCAGGAAAAGGCAGCTTGTTGTCTTCCTATGGCCACACAGAAAGGCAGCCAAACGAACCTGGGATACTGCTACTTTGTACTGGGTACCACAGAGAGCAGGACCAGCCCTTCGGGGTTCATCTCAGGTTACAGCTAACAGGCCTAGTCCTATTCTGATCTTCTGCAGGTCCAGGAAGTGTTCTGAAGTAGGTGCTGCACTTATACGAGGCAGTATCTACCCAATGGTGTAATAGATTGAGTGACCAACCCTACCAACTTTCAAGATGGCAAAAGCTTTCAGCCACTCTAAACTTGATCTCTGAGGGCTGGGGGTGTGTGTTGGGTGTGCGCTGTGGTAACCTTAGAGTCGTCCCACACCTAACATTAAAATCCAGTTTTGAGGGAGCCACTGTACCCACAATAAAGTCAGAGACAGAAGATTGGTCGAACAAAAGAGGAGTCCTTCAGCAACCAGATAGTGGATCCATAAGAATTGTATTGCATCCTGTTATCTTCCTGTTTAAGTGTGCCTTAAGTGTTACATATGCACCTAGCAAATCTGCCAGGTAGGATTTGGAACTCATGCTTGATTTGGCACTGTAGTGCCAAAAGAGATGCCCACAGCCTCCACAGTGCATATTCTCTGCCCATTCAGGTCGGTCTATTGTTTGCTCCTGTGATGCATTTCACACCTACCATCTAGTCAAGGCTAATTACTGTCTGGGAAAAGCTAGAGAGACAATGCAAATTAGCCTCCAGAAACTTCAGTCAGAGAAGAGGTAACTTTCTAAAAGTTACATTTGCTTAATATATATTACAAATCCGACTTTACAGCTGAATTCGTTTTTAATAATTATAAAAAAATAGTTGTTTAATTATTTTATAGCTGGTCCCATTTCCAGGATTTTAACCTGTACTCTAGTTTTCTACATAGGACAGCTAGGCCTGCCGCAGTCAAAAATAGATTTTGTACGCAAGTCACCGGAAGGACATTTTAATGTTAAATTTCTGCCTTGTGGCATCAAGGCCCACATAGCAGTGAGTAATTAATATTTGAAAGGGAGATTTTGACATGTCAAAGGTGTTTATTGTGAAATGTCGAATTGCAGTTTTTACATGGCTACAGTCAGGCTACAATCGTAAACTTGAAGTCATGTTTGCACTGCCACTTTAGTGGATGGTACAATTAGTGCTGCAGTCCAATAGTAGAATTCACCTTCCAGGTCCTGGGTTCTGATTGTACCATATATTAGGAACATACAGGCAATTTAAGTATTCCAATTAAGAGTATGCCCATTCAGTAATGTTAAAAGATGGAGCACATGCCCAGTTTAATATGGTTTAGCACGGATAAAGTGCACAGAGTCCTAGAGGAGCACAAAAATAGCATCCAACAAAAGGTGAACTATCTGGGGAGGCCAAGCAGAAAAGGTGGATTTCCTACAGTGGGGAGCTTTAATATGGTCATGGATGTACCCAAGTGCGAATTTGGAGCTAGAGCAGTTCAGAAACTTGGGTCTAGCAAAATTGTTTAATTTCTATATAATTCTTAAATACTTTGCAACTTTTTAAATGTCATGATTTTTATTGAGGGTTAAAAAGAAACAGTGTTAAACAACTATCCAAATCATTTCTAAAGGTGCAAACATGAATTTGTAGCATATTTAGCTTGACATTGAGAATAAATACCTGCCCCCGAAGTAGTATATGTTTCAAATTAATTCTTCCTTTGTCCTTAGAGGAGGAAAAGTGAACATCCAGTTTGCTCGTTTAGAGGAGAGATATTTACCTATTCCTAAAGAGTAGGGATTATAGCGTAGACTAAATCAGTCGTAGGTGTAGACAAGAGATGATTTGTAAAGGAAGATAACCAACACTTCCAATACAACCTTCTTTGTCATGGTCTCAGCATCAGTTGTCTGGACATGGAGTGTGCGGCAAGTAGAGTGTTAGAGGTATTCTAAGGCACAAAGCTCTTGAAGGGACTAGAAGAGGCTGAAAGGGACACACTAAACAGATAGAGGAACTCCATCTAACTAAGCACAGGAAAACAGTATTGCTCTAGAATGTATAGTACCAAATATCCATAAATCGATTGTTTGGGGATCAATCAAGTTCATCATGACTTACCTGAAAAGGGGCTACCTTCACAACAATATATTGCCATCAACTCGCTCCTCCATCTCCAGCCTTAATGCTCACTTAAAAGAAGAAAATGCATACATTTTCCTGGTACACATGTCCATCCAAGACTTGGGGCTGGGAGGAGGGACAGACCACAAACATAGCTTGTGTGATGACATTGCTTGGAGCACCTTCCTTGAACTACAGACTTCTACAGCAGTATGTGCGTGTTGGCTGCTCATATATGCGTAGTGTCCATGGCTCCCATTGCCCACGTGGGATTGAGAATGAGACTTTGATAACAGACTCTCATTGCTTCACTCACGTCACTCAAGTGGACCTCATGGACACACGTGGGCATTGCATTTTTGTGTCTGTCAATGCATTGAATTACATTTGTACCCCCAGGCTGTGGCAGGAAAGCAATTCTGTGGTCTTCAGTTCATGGCTTACACGGACAGGGATGTTAGTAAGGCTAAAATTGCAGGTTGGAAACACATTTGTCCTCTATTGTATTGTAAACAGGGACTGGGGCAGGAAAATGGGATGTACAGTGGCATCACCCCCCTGGGAATTCATTTGTAATTGAGGAATGAAGCATGATCTGCTCATGTTTCACCCCTGATCCAGGTCCCACATTGTGTTTTTGTGCCAGGAGCATATTTTTGGCATATGCTGTTTGGTGAATCTGTGATTCCCTAAAATGCAATACTTTGTGGATTGTCACTTACTCCCTCAGTGTTGAAAAAAGTTACTGAGGGTTGCATTAACAAATAACAGAAGCCTGCACCTGCACCCACACAGGCTGTTGGAAGAAATGCACTACCTTAGGAATACATGAAAACTGATCCCAGCACATAAACCAGTTGAAGCAAATCTGAAGTTTACCATCTCCTTACATCTGTGGACCAAAAGAATACAGCCAAGTTAGCTTGTGGCACCCACCCAATGCTGAAATCTCTAAAAACATATTCCTCCAGCTGGTTTGATCCTGGTGTTTTTATACAAGAACTCTCATTATGAGTCATTGTCCCATCAATGGAGAATAACTAAAATAATTATGTTTTCTGTAACTCTGGGGACTAGTCCTTTGACATTTACATCTTTCTTTCAGCAGGCTATACATTTCAGAAGGGGACTTGTGTGGGCAGGATGTTCAGGGGTGAAGAGGGTGTAAAGTGCTTGGCTGGGAAGAGTGTTGTCTTTTCCCAGCCAAGGTGCACATTGTCTTTGTATTTCTGGCAGCAGCTCTTTTTTTAGAGAAGGATGAAGTGAACAGGGTGATTGTTAGAATGGTGATGCCTAACAAAAGAGTGTAAACAAAAGCAATGTGAGGAGCAAATGGTACAAAAGGAACTACTACTGATACTAGGATGATATGTATTATAAAAGGAATCCCACAGTCAGCAATGCACGAGGGAACAAACAATGGCAAGCCAACAGTCTGAAGGTGGTAAGCTTGTGCAATGATAGCAACACAAAAGGATGATGGACGGAGTGCTGAACAATGCAAACACTCACCCCCAGTCACAGATCTGGGTTTAATCCATCATTCTTTTGCTCACCATGCCACCCCAGTTTGGACCCTGCCATATGCAAATCAGTCTTGACCCTGTTCCTCATGGGAACAGTCCAGCCTGAACTGCCAAGCCAGGTCCTCCCTGGACCGGAAACAAGCATCCTGGGACCGGTTTCAGGGTTTCACCCTTCATCAGCCAGGCTAGCTTGAATCCAGTGGCACAGTGAGCAAGGGACCCACGTCTGGGCATACCCTTCCCTCTTAGGGCAACTTTAACAACACAAAATGATGATGGACGGAGTGCTGAACAATGCAAACACTCACCCCCAGTCACAGATCTGGGTTTAGTCCATCGTTCTTTTGCTCACCATGCCACCCCAGTCCTAGGACACTTGTTTCCAGTCCAGGGAGGACCTGGCTTGGCAGTTCGGGCTGGACTGTTCCCATGGGGAACAGCGTCAAGACTGATTTGCATATGGCTGGGTCCAAACTGGAACGGCATGGGTAGCAAAAAAAGATGGATTTAGACCCAGATCTCTGTACTGGGGGTGAATGTTTGACATTGTTCAGCATTCCGTCCATCAATTGTTCTTTTTGCATTTGCTTCCCCAGGTGGGAAGGGTATGCCCAGACGTGGGTCCCGTGCTCCCCATGCCACTGGAATCAAGCTAGGCTGGCTGATGAAGGGTGATACCCTGAAACTGGTCCTAGGATACTTTTTTCCAGTCCAGGGAGGACCTGGCTTGGCAGTTCAGGCTGGACTGTTCCCATGGGGAACAGGGTCAAGTCTGACTTGCAAATGGCTGGGTCCAAACTGGAACAGCATGGGTAGCAAAAAAACGATGGATTTAGGCCCAGATCTCTGTACTGGGGGTGAATGTTTGACATTGTTCAGCATTCCGTCCATCACTTGTTCTTTTTGCATTTGCTGCCCCAAGTGGGAAGGGTATGCCCAGACGTGGGTCCCGTGCTCCCCATGCCATTGGAATCAAGCTAGCCTGGCTGATGAAGGGTGATACCCTGAAACCGGTCCTAGGATACTTGTTTCCAGTCCAGTGAGGACCTGGCTTGGCAGTTCGGGCTGGACTGTTCCCATGGGGAACAGGGTCAAGACTGATTTGCATATGGCTGGGTCCAAACTGGAACGGTATGGGTAGCAAAAAAACAATGGATTTAGGCCCAGATCTCTGTACTGGGGGTGAATGTCTGACATTGTTCAGTATTCCGTCCATCACTTGTTCTGTTTGCATTTGCTGCCCCAAGTGGGAAGGGTATGCCCAGACGTGTGTCCGTGCTCCCCATGCCACTGGAATCAAGCTAGCCTGGCTGATGAAGGGTGATACCCTGAAACCGGTCCTAGGATACTTGTTTCCAGTCCAGGGAGGACCTGGCTTGGCAGTTCGGGCTGGACTGTTCCCATGGGGAACAGGGTCAAGACTGATTTGCATATGGCTGGGTCCAAACTGGAACGGCATGGGTAGCAAAAAAACAATGGATTTAGGCCCAGATCTCTGTACTGGGGGTGAATGTTTGACATTGTTCAGCATTCCATCCATCACGTGTTCTTTTTGCATTTGCTGCCCCAAGTGGGAAGGGTATGCCCAGACGTGGGTCCCGTGCTCCCCATGCCACTGGAATCAAGCTAGCCTGGCTGATGAAGGGTGATACCCTGAAACCGGTCCTAGGATACTTGTTTCCAGTCCAGTGAGGACCTGGCTTGGCAGTTCGGTCTGGACTGTTCCCATGGGGAACAGGGTCAAGACTGATTTGCGTATGGCTGGGTCCAAACTGGAACGGCATGGGTAGCAAAAAAACAATGGATTTAGGCCCAGATCTCTGTACTGGGGGTGAATGTTTGACATTGTTCAGCATTCCATCCATCACATGTTCTTTTTGCATTTGCTGCTCCAAATGGCAAGGGTATGCCCAGACGTGGGTCCTGTGCTCCCCATGCCACTGGAATCAAGCTAGCCTGACTAATGAAGGGTGATACCCTGAAACCGGTCCTAGGATACTTGTTTCCAGTCCAGGGAGGACCTGGCTTGGCAGTTCGGGCTGGACTGTTCCCATGGGGAACAGGGTCAAGACTGATTTGCATATGGCTGGGTCCAAACTGGAACGGCATGGGTAGCAAAAAAACAATGGATTTAGGCCCAGATCTCTGTACTGGGGGTGAATGTTTGATATTGTTCAGCATTCCATCCATCACGTGTTCTTTTTGCATTTGCTGCCCCAAGTGGGAAGGGTATGCCCAGACGTGGGTCCTGTGCTCCCCATGCCACTGGAATCAAGCTAGCCTGGCTGATGAAGGGTGATACCCTGAAACCGGTCCTAGGATACTTGTTTCCAGTCCAGTGAGGACCTGGCTTGGCAGTTCGGTCTGGACTGTTCCCATGGGGAACAGGGTCAAGACTGATTTGCGTATGGCTGGGTCCAAACTGGAACGGCATGGGTAGCAAAAAAACAATGGATTTAGGCCCAGATCTCTGTACTGGGGGTGAATGTTTGACATTGTTCAGCATTCCATCCATCACATGTTCTTTTTGCATTTGCTGCCCCAAATGGCAAGGGTATGCCCAGACGTGGGTCCCGTGCTCCCCATGCCACTGGAATCAAGCTAGCCTGACTAATGAAGGGTGATACCCTGAAACCGGTCCTAGGATACTTGTTTCCAGTCCAGTGAGGACCTGGCTTGGCAGTTCGGGCTGGACTGTTCCCATGGGGAACAGGGTCAAGACTGATTTGCATATGGCTGGGTCCAAACTGGAACGGCATGGGTAGCAAAAAAACAATGGATTTAGGCCCAGATCTCTGTACTGGGGGTGAATGTTTGACATTGTTCAGCATTCCATCCATCACGTGTTCTTTTTGCATTTGCTGCCCCAAGTGGGAAGGGTATGCCCAGACGTGGGTCCCGTGCTCCCCATGCCACTGGAATCAAGCTAGCCTGGCTGATGAAGGGTGATACCCTGAAACCGGTCCTAGGATACTTGTTTCCAGTCCAGTGAGGACCTGGCTTGGCAGTTCGGGCTGGACTGTTCCCATGGGGAACAGGGTCAAGACTGATTTGCATATGGCTGGGTCCAAACTGGAACGGTATGGGTAGCAAAAAAACAATGGATTTAGGCCCAGATCTCTGTACTGGGGGTGAATGTCTGACATTGTTCAGTATTCCGTCCATCACTTGTTGTTTTTGCATTTGCTGCCCCAAGTGGGAAGGGTATGCCCAGACGTGTGTCCGTGCTCCCCATGCCACTGGAATCAATCTGGCCTGGCTGATGAAGGGTGATACCCTGAAACCGGTCCTAGGATACTTGTTTCCAGTCCAGGGAGGACCTGGCTTGGAAGTTCGGGCTGGACTGTTCCCATGGGGAACAGGGTCAAGACTGATTTGCATATGGCTGGGTCCAAACTGGAACGGCATGGGTAGCAACAAAAAAAACGATGGATTTAGGCCCAGATCTCTGGACTGGGGGTGAAAGTTTGACATTGTGCAGCATTCCGTCCATCACTTGTTCTTTTTGCATAAGCTTGTGCAATGAGTCATTTTATTTTACAAATTTTTATGGCAAGTGTACACCAAAAAAATTAAATGAAAAAAATATATAATATGCTGCCACCAAAAGATGGCTGCATTATATTTGCCATAAAAATGTTATATTTAAAAACAAATGACAGAAGTAACTGTTCAAATCATAGGCAGAGCTCTATAGCATACATTTCTAAACAAGCATTGGCAATGTCAATAGATCAGTCTTGTGAATGCACTGTCAAGCAAGACCTAAAAATCCATGTATGCTAATGACTGTCCTCCTCCCATCTGTGCTGCTGCGAGAGAGAAACACAATAAATGATCTAGTTATCTAAGACACTGTAAGAGCACAGCAATGGCATGTGTGTGCTCCTGGAAGTTCAAGCTCAGGCGTCTGCATAAATAAACAAAATCATAACAGCTGTGCGGAGAGTAAGCTCTTTTTTGTGGAAGCACACATCATCTGCCCAATCAAAGCATGTAGTCCTGGCTCCCAACATGCGGGTGGGAGCTAAATTCCCTCTCCTGGTGATACTTGCATAGTTGTCTGGCACAGCTGGCAAGCCAGACCATAAAAAGAAAAGTAGTATAGGCAAACTAAATAGCTGGCTTTTAACCTTAATATAAACATAAGTAAAATTAAAAGATCACACTTTGAAGCAGTTTTGTAACCAAAAAGAAGGGAATTATTTTTAGGCGAATGTGAACAATTACACAGGCTTTGTGCAGTCACTCAAAGTGAGGGGCGCCAATGGGAAAAGTGGGCAACCCCACTGCACCCTGCAGTATGCTGTGGTAGGCAGAAGCAAAATGCAAGTGACAAATTAACAGGCCAATGGATAAAGCCCACTGTCAAGAAGCTCCTCTACATGTGTACATTATGTAGAATTATTGAGGAAAACAATACTCTGGCAAGACAAGCTGTCTCAAAAGACAGACCTAAAAAAAAAGAACAAAAGAAGACAGTCTCCCTCCCTTCTTTAGGGATGTGGAGCATTATTCCTGGTTGACTTCAGAAGGGTTCCAACCATCCTGCCATCCAGAAATAAAGGGAAGACACATCTTTACAAGGAGCATCACCCGGCTCTCAGCAGGGGTGTAACAAAGGCCCCCGCAGCTCTCGTGGTGCGGGGGGTGAGGGGGAGGCGAGCTCCAGGGACCCCCTCAGCACAGTGACCTGGCCTGAGAGCTCCTGAGAGAGTCCGGAAGGGGGTCCCTCCATGTACTTTGCAGGGGGGAGGGGGGCTCAAGTTTTGTTACGCTGGCTCTCAGCACACTAGAAGGTACATGTGGCCTTCCTGTCTGCAAACAATTATACTGTACCATGAACTCTGATCTGAATAAATCGCAACTTGTGACTTATCCCCTTTAATATTTATGAGGTAGGTCGGATTACAACCTACTCCGAGCTGGAATTGTGTTCCCAAATTGAGACCAGGAATTTGTGGCCACTGTTTGCAAAATAGGTCCCTTTATTGTTAGCAACTGTATCAGACGAACTGCAATCTTCTTATATTCTGCTAGTTATAATATAGCAAACATTGTATGAGTTTGTTTTAAATATTTAAGTATTTGACTCTAGAGTCGTTGTAATTCCTTATAGAAAACCTGATTGTTAATAAAAATGCAAGCTTTAAGTTGTGCAGATATATACAGCTATATTTAAAGTGTCAGTTTAGCAAGAGGTGCCAGGAGATGCTGGCAAGCTCAGCCCCACATGTGAAGAGCGCTGAGCTCATTAGCCCCGTCACGCGGCTGTTAAAGAGCGCCGGCGGCCATGTCTAAACCTGCCATGATGTCACTGAACTGCAATGACCCGCCAAGAGCAATGCACAGAACTCTGCGCTTGTCCAAGGATATATGTTTCACTCTGTCGCAGACTGGCGATTAAGGTGGTCATTCTGACCCTGGCGGTCTTTGACCGCCAGGGCGGAGGACCGCGGGAGCACCGCCGACAGGCCGGCGGTGCTCCAATGGGGATTCCGACCGCGGCGGTAAAGCCGCGGTCGGACCGGCACCACTGGCGGGGTCCCGCCAGTGTACCGCGGCCCCATTGAATCCTCCGCGGCGGCGCAGCTTGCTGCACCGCCGCGGGGATTCCGACCCCCCCTACCGCCATCCAGATCCCGGCGGTCGGACCGCCGAGATCCGGATGGCGGTAGGGGGGGTCGCGGGGCCCCTGGGGGCCCCTGCAGTGCCCATGCCACTGGCATGGGCATTGCAGGGGCCCCCGTAAGAGGGCCCCTACAAGTATTTCACTGTCTGCTGCGCAGACAGTGAAATACGCGACGAGTGCAACTGCACCCGTCGCACAGCTTCCACTCCGCCGGCTCGATTCCGAGCCGGCTTCCTCGTGGAAGCCTCTTTCCCGCTGGGCTGGCTGGCGGTCTGAAGGCGACCGCCCGCCAGCCCAGCGGGAAAGTCAGAATTACCGCCGCGGTCTTTCGACCGCGGAACGGTAACCTGACGGCGGGACTTTGGCGGGCGGCCTCCGCCGCCCGCCAAGGTCAGAATGAGGGCCTAAATGTCCTGTACCAGGCTTTAATCAAGCAAAACAAGTTCTGGGGATGTTGATACGAATATTGCAAAGGAACAGGGTTTGGGGGCGATGGGGGAGGAGAGGCTGGGTTTTTATTTTTGTATTCTACACAATTCGAGCAAAATGTCTCCTAGGCACAACTGTACATTTTAAGTTGTGAAAAAGTAAACACCACATAATGCAAGTGAACAAATTTAATGGTTTCTTCAATTTTTACCCGTACCAAGATCTATAAGATTACTTTTTTCAAATCTAAAATTTACACCTGGTGGCAACCACCATGAAATCTAGAAATCCAAAAAGTGAAATCATTAGCAACCGTCATTTCAAAGTCTGAATGTAGTGCTTCAGAAAGGATAAAGATCTTAAAGTGGCAAAGAAACTTTGTGGCAGTACCATTAGGAGAGCTGAAAAGCAATATGTAGAAGGCATGAATGCATAATCATTGTGCATCATTGGAGCAATCTACCCCTCCAATAACTGAAAGGGGCAGTTAATGTCCGAAAGCCAAACTTCTTTAAATTACCAATATTGCTGTCACCAGTTAGTTCCCCCTAAACCTTTTAGGCCCAGATTTAAGAGGTCCTAGTGACATCTAACGATACACTAGCATAATTTTTTTTGCGCTAATGAGGCATTAGATGGACGAAAACGCCATGCCATATTTACAAAATGGTGCAATTCATGCATTGCGCCACTTGGTAACCCCTTGCGCCACATTATGCTTGCGCCAGGCAATGACCGTCGCAGGTTTGGCTGTACGTCTACTCACCTAATTTAGATGGGCCGACATATAAACGTTTTCCAGTGCTCGTGACCGACAAGAAAAAGTTGGCAGTAACGGACGTTGAAAGTGCTCAATGCCCCCCTTGCCTCGTTGTTTTGTCCGCTTTCAAAAAGAAAATCCTGCTTTGGGGTTTTCTTTTTTGAAAATAAAAAAATGTAACTTTGACATGCAACTCTCGCATGTTTGATGGAGCCGTCTGGCAAAGGTACAGAGCATTTGCAGGAACCGCCTTGGTGGTGCTTCCTGTCAATTAGTGCTTGGAATGTATGCCAGGCTGGTGGACATTGCAAAATCTGACAGGTGGTACCTCCGCCAGGGTGATGGCGTAATTTATTCCATCACCCTGGCGGAGGACGGACTGTCCACCAAACAGTGAATTGCCATTCTGTCCTAAAGCACACTCTCCTCATCACCAGTTACAAGGCCTTTTGTTTAATATACACCTCATTCAGCATTCCTCATGAAATAATGGGTGATAACGTCAGGAATCTATACCTTAAAGGAAGAATCCTGTAAAGATGTTGGCTGTATGCTTAGGGATGGTATACACAGGTTAACAGTATTCACAGAAGAGGGACAACAGTATGGGGCTGTGGTCTGAGACTGTCACTCCCAACTATTCAGTGTTGGTAGGTTGCTCAGTTAAGTTTTCAGGTACTTGTCAAGCCTCGTAAGTTATGCATCGGTGAGAAGAAGGACTGTTCTCTTTGCAGAAGGTGAGAGCCATCCAAGATGCGCATGAAATTCCAATCTGTGGATTATTCTTTGTGCTCAAGATCCATCCTCTAGATGACTGTACCAGGCAGTGGCAGGTACAACCTTTCTAAGGATGGGTCAGCAGCAAATATTCGACATATTGTATATATGCGGCAGGAGTACTCTATTGTGTGAGGCAAGTAGTGCTATTTGGTACCTTTACTGAAGTCATCGCCACAAATTGTGGGCAAATGTTGATCAAATACAAGTTTGACTCATGATCATGTAAAATGGGTGTTGGTGCAAGACTTGGAGCATTGATGGAGATTATGACAAACTGCTCTCCATCCAGCTGCCCTGGACATATGTATACTCTGGGTCAGTCAGTTGCCCAGGGCTGTCAAATACCACTACCAGACTCACACAAAAGAGTGCTCCTGCAGCATATGGAGAATATTTAGTTCCAAACACCTGGCCTCACCATCATTTCTGTAGAAAGCAGCATGGACCCCAGAGTTTTGTGTAGGCATAAATCTTGTAACACTTTGGCAGCTCCACTATACCTCGAACATTCCTTGTAAGAAAGGAGATAGAGGATCCCTAGGGAGGGATCACACTTTTTCTAAAGGGATGTGTGGGTGCCGGAGTGTGGGAAGTACACCCCTCATTCTAGAAGAACATGCAGGGTCCTTCACCGATGATCTGAGATCTGGGCAGCCCTAGTACCATCACTGTCTTTCTGCAGCTTGTGCACAAGGGAGGACCACTGGTCCAGAGACGCTGCCCGGTCTGGATTCCATAAGAACTACATCAACCAGGGCAGAGTTCAAGTAGTTGATAACATTTTACATTTTTATTTGATTGTCCTTATCCAGGTGGTGGTTTCCATATTAGAATAATCCTGCTCACAGAAATAGCATTATGGATCAAATCTGTTTATTGGTATATAACATATATAGACCGGATACAAAGCTCTGTGCCTACATCCGCATCGTCCAGCAGTCAAAATATAGCAGTATCCCTTGCCGCACATACCAAAGGACGGGCTGACAGAAAGTGCTAGTTGACATAGATAAACGTAGGCCGTTATCCCCTCAGCCGAGCCCTTAGGAGCTGATGCCCGTAGCACATATGGCAGGACAATCCGGTCCATGGTGGAACTGGAAACCACAAAACTATACAAAAAAACACAAAATACAGAACAGTGCTTTCCTGTGCAACCCTCAACAGTGCCTCTCCATCCTGACCCCCCCTTCCACACACCCCCAGAAGAGGCCCCCGAACCCCACCACCTCTCCGCTTCACCGGCTAGCCCCCACCATCAGGCATCCCCCAATCGCCCCAGAACCCTTAAATATGCAGGACAAGTCAATTTGTTGAATTCCGTGGACAGAATCTGAATGAACGGTCTCAAGAGATTACAGATGTCCCCAGCCCTCTGCCTAGATGCCAGTGTTAGTTTCTCCATTGCCAGGATGAAACAAAGCTTATGAAGCCAGGAGGTGTAAGTCGGGACCCTGTCCGAGCCCCGCAGAGCTAGTATCGTCTGATGCGCTGCATTAAGAGCAAGGGCCATCTGCCGGCCTCTCAACGAGCGAAGAGGGATGGTGAGAGGATTGGGTAAGCCCAGAATAACATATGACGGCAGTCTAGGAATCTGTGTCTGGAATACTCTGTCTATATCGTCAAGGATGCACTTCCAATATCTATTTAACTTGGGACAGTGCCATAGCAGGTGTATGAGTGTGCCCGTGTTTCCGCATCCCCTCCAGCAGAGCCCTGACTTAGAGGGATCCCACGCATGCACCCTTGCCGGGGTATAGTACCAGTAAGTAGCCAGCTTGTAGGCAGTCTCTGTCCCTGACGTGTTGTGAGCTGTGATCTAAAGTGGACACTCTCCCACTCCTCCTCCGTCAGCTTCCTCCCCAACTATTCCTCCCATCTTCTCTGCTCCTTTGTTTTAGAAGACAGCGCTACCCACCGCAAGAGTCTATACAGTTCCGATATCACCCGCTTATCATCTTTCTTTACCAGAAGCCATTTCTCAAACGGCGTAAGCGGTCTATCTACCAATGGCCTGACCGCCGGCTGGGGGGCCCAATGTCAAACCTGATAGTATGTCAGCCTGTTTGCCTCCGTAAGTCCATAAGTCTCTCTCATCTGGTCAAAAGCAATTACTCCATCCGCATCAAATATATTCCCCACCCTTTTGCAACCCCCCCGTACCAGCGGCGAAAGTTCTCTATCTGCAGACCTGGGGTGAAGTTGGGGTTCTCACAAATTGGTGACATGGGAGAGGGGAAGGTCGTCAAACCTTGCTTCCTCGCCACCGCATCCCACACCCGGAGCGCCGTACCTGTAATCGGAGAGGAATAGAACCCCTGTGCTCTATGCCTACGCCGGAGCCAGGGGTCCTTCCATATGTGAGACCCAGCGACCGCCTGGTCCATAAAGCACCAGTGCTTTTCTGTAAGTGGGTGACTCCACTCCAGCAGAAAGCACAGCTGGGCAGCTTGATAATACCTCAACAGGCAAGTGACTGCTAGTCCCCCCTTCTAATTAGGACGGTACACCGCGCGACACGGAATCCGTGCAGGCTTCCCATCCCATCCCATATAAATTTCAAGATCGCTGACTGGAGCGTCGCTATGGTATGTGGCGGCGGGGTCAGAGGGAGCGTCTGAAACACATAGAGTATGCGCAGCAATACTGTCATCTTGACCGCAGACACCCTGCCGAACCAGGAGAGCTTATGTTTCCCCCAGTTTTCTAGGTCCTGCAATATCTCCCGAGAGAGGGAGGTGTAGTTCATGCTAGACGTCTTTGCCCCCGACGTTGCCAGAGCTATGCCCAGGTACAGTACATGCTACGCTGTCCATATAAAGGGGTATCTAGACCGTAAGGCCTCCTTGTGCGCAGGAAGGACGGACAAATTTAAGACTTGAGATTTCTGTGTGTTCACTTTAAACCCAGAGACCCTACTAAACGTACTAGGGGCATCCATGAGCACAGGTAGCGAGACCATGGGTTCCACCAGAGTAAGAATCACATTATCAGCATATAAACTAATGAAGTGGTGGTCTCCCCCAAATTTAACGCCAGAGATGTGAGGGTCATCGCGAAGACGCTGAGCTAGGGGCTCCATGTGAAGCGCAAACAACAGTGGGGACAGCGGGCACCCCTGCCTCGTTCCCCGCCTTATCGGAAACGGCAGTGACAGAGTCCAATTAACGCGGACCGTGGCCTTGAGCTCCCGATATATGCATTTGATCCAGGTCCGGAGTGCATGTCCAACCCCAAAGCGCTCCAACACCCGGAAGAGATAGGGCCAATGCACCCTATCGAACGCTTTCTCCGTGTCGATGGAGAGGAGGAGCGCCTCTCTATGGGATCTATTAGTTTTGTCTATTAAGTGTAAGAGCTGCTTTGTGTTGTCTCCGCACTGTCGATGGGGTATGAAGCCCGCCTGGTCCTGGTCAATGAGTCCAGGCATATAGGGATTAAGGCGCTGCACCAGGATGCCGGTGAATAACTTGGCATCTATATTTAGAAGTGAGATGGGACGGTATGAACCACAGCCCTCCGGATTCTTCCCAGGCTTGTGGATGACCATGATGGTGGCCTCCAGCATGCTGGGCGTGAGGGTTCTGGTCACTAGGAAGGAATTAAAGAGCCGAGCCAGGAGTGGGGCCACCTCTGGGCAGAAGGTCTTATAGAAAAGCGCGGTGAATCCGTCCAGGCCAGGGGATTTCCCAACCGTAAGGCGAGAAACCGGCAAGATCACCTTGTCTATCCTTATGGGCTGGTCAAGGCAGGCCGCATCCTGCTCACGGACCGGGACAATCCGCGAGATAAGAGGAAGGGTCTGCACCGCTCTCCAGGTCCGCGGCATACAACTCTGTGTAAAAATCGGCAAACACCTCGCCATTTGCATATCCGTCCCTGCCTCACCCCGAGAAGGGGAGTGCACCATCTTTATGGCATTGGCCGATCGCTGAGCCCTCAGTTTATGGGCAAGGAGTTTCCCGCAGCGGTTATCCCCTATATAGAATTTGTGTTTAAGCCGGGCTACAGCATTTTCCGCCCGGTCCCAATAAAGCTGTTTCAACTGATGACGCGCCTTCTCCAATTCCCTCCACACTCTGGGGGCGCCAGTGTGTTTGTGGGAACGCTCTTGTGCCGACACTTTGTGTTCTAACTCCGCTCGCTGCTCTCTCCTGGCTTTATTTTCCTTGGCCAAGAGTGAGATCACCTCTCCGCGGACGACTACTTTCAGCGTCTCCCAAAGTGTCTCTAGACTAGTCCTCCCATCGTCATTGTAACTAAGATAGTCAAGGATCGCTTGTCGCAGCATCTCTTCCGCCGTCCGGGACTGCAGTATTGTGTCCCGAAAATGCCAACCAGGGACCCTGACTCGACCACCATCAAGGCGGACCACCAAAGTAATAGGGGCATGGTCTGTCAGAGCCTGAGGCTCAATCGTGGTCTCCCTAACTCGGGAACTAAACTCTGAGGAGGCCAGGAAAAAGTCTATACGCGTGTAAGTCTTGGAAGACGCCGAATAGAACGAATAGTCCCGGAGAATCGGATGCGCCTTCCGCCAGACGTCATCTAGGTCACAGTCAGCCAGCCACTGTCGCCCCGCAGGAGTCAGCGCCCCGTCTGCCCACAACGGTGTCCAGAGCGGTCCAGATCATTGTCCATGACCAGATTGAAGTCCCCCCCTACAAGAATAGCCCTGTTCGGTGTAGTAAGTATCGGGGATATAGCCTGTCTTATGAATGTTTCTTGCTGTGCGTTAGGTGCATATAACGTGGCGATTGTGAAATGGAATGACTCTACGCGCATAATGGCCAGGAACCTACCCCTAACCTCATGTATCTTGGCAACTACCTCCCCGGGAAAGGTCCTTGATATCAAGATCGCCACCCCGGCATGCTTCGTAGGGGCAGAAGACCAAAACTGCCGGGGGAACCACCTTGAGCACATACGATATGTGTCTGTAGGTAACAAATGCATTTCCTATAGTAGGCAGATATGGCTGTCAGATCTCTCAAGGGCAGAGAGGATCGCCAACATCTTTGCGGGGCTATTAAGCCCCCGGACATTAAGGCTTAGACATTTAAGGGACATGAGTAGTTGAGCGGACAAAGCGCCTTAGTTGACAACCCCCGCCCAGGGTAAGCAGCCGGAACTGGCTCGGAGGGGGGGCAAGAACACAAAAGAACAAGGATCATGACAAGCGCACGTATGACCCTTTAGGGGAAGCACAACAGAATAAGACAAAGGTGCACAATGGGTGCAAATCTAACACAAATAAGTCCTCTATCGAATGTCCAAGAAGAGGCAAGTTCCAGACAGGGGTCGACAACACCTCACGAAGCCGCTGTGTGGCGTCCAGAGACCCCACCGCCCAGGCCTAACTCCAGCAGCTTCACTACTTGCTCTGGAAACGACCCAGACCACTGCAGCGTCCTCCGGGGACTATCCGCATCTAGGCACTGGTCCCCGCCGCAAGACTGTTCAATACAGATTGTCTCTCCAGCGCTTGTTCGGTCGATGACGGCCTCGGTTGCTTCAGTTTCTTCTCTTTCCGTCGCCATCGCGGACGGTTCTCAGCAGGGGCCTCTTCGTGTGGCCTGGCGCTCCGCTCCATCTCCTCTAAGCTTAGGATCCAACAAGCCTCCTGTAGTGATTTCACCTGCTGCAGCTGGTCCCCCCATCGGAACACAAGGCGAAAGGGGTGGCCCCAGGTGTAAGGCGTAGAGTTCACCCGGAGGTGTTCTGTGATGGTCTTAAATTCCCTTCGCCTCTGCAATGTCTGCAGCGAGAGGTCCTGGAATAGCTGTAGCGTGTGCCCTCTAAACTGGACCTGAGGGAGATTTCGCGTTCTCTGCAGGATACTTTCCTTAGTCGTAAAATTATGTACACACACTAAGATGTCCAGAGGGCGCACACTGGCCCCCCCCCATCCGACCTGCCCTGTGGACCTGGTCCAATGTGATCTCTTGTGTGTTATCCGGGCCCAGGATGAAGTGGAATAGAGCTGTGACAAACTCTCTAATATCTTCTCCTTCCGCCCCGGCCGGGGCTCCCCTGATACGTATGTTATGTCCTCTAGAACGATTTTCCAAGTCCTCCGTCGCAATCTGCAGAAGCTCCTGTTGCTCACGAAGACGCAGGACTTCCTGTTGCAGTTGTTCAACTTCTTCCCCCCGGGAGATCTCGCTGTCCTCCATACTCGACACCCTTTCACCCTAGCGAGGTGATGTCCGCACGCATATCCCGCATCTCCTGGGAAATGTCTCTCCACAGTTCTTGCAGATCCATCGTCAGAGAGTCAAACAAGGAGGTAAGAAAACCTTTCGTGACTGGGGCCCCACCGTCATCCTCTGCCTCACCCCGGTCATCAGGCCCTCTCGCTTGGGCAGCCCCTTCGGCAGGCTTGCCCTGTGATGGGTGAGATCTTGTTAGAATCTCCCTCACCAACTTGTCCCTCTTCGGCTTGGAGGACGCCATCAGAACCCTGCACACCAGCCGTCGCAGGAATAAGACCAGCACCCGCCGTCGTCCTCAGTGCCTCACTGCAATCTGACTCCCCTGCCAGGCCTCCACCTTCCGCTGGGGCACCTCACTCCTGCTCTGGGCACTCGGCCCAGCTTAGAGGAAAGCGGCCGTGCCACCACCTCTGCTCTCTCAGGGCCAACCCATCATGCCGCGTCTATGTTGCGAGGCCCTCCAGAGACCCGACTCCAATGACCAGTGTCCCTCAGGGCCGCTGCTAGCCCAATCGCGCCGTGGGCCGAGATGTCCCGCTGAGCCCTCCACTCTTCCGACACCAAGGAAACCAGGGGGGTTCCAGCCTCCCCGCACCAACTCGTCACGGCTACAATCAGGCCTCTCCGGGCGCCGGGAGGCCCTCACAGGGCCCTGGAGGCCGAGGCCACGTGTCGCTGCTTCCCCGTTGTGGTCCCTCCCCCTGGCCCCGTACCTCCACTGCCTGACAGCCGCCGCCGATTCCTCCTCGGCTGCTGCTCTGCTCCGTGCTGCTGCTGGACTCGGAGACCGCCCACCGCTCACCAGGCCGCTCTACCCGGCCGCAGCCTCAGGCTGCCGCGCCCGCCGATCGCGAGCGCAGCCCGGCCCAAAAAGCCACTCAGCCTGGCAGCTCGTCTGTCTGCTCAGAGCGGTCCCCGGGTCTTCACAGCGGCCCTCGACCCTCGGGGACGCCCTCACTGGTGGGGGCTCGGGACCACTATGCAGCTGCTGAGGCCCGGGCGGCAGAGCTCACAGACACGCCGCCATCTTGGCCACGCCCCTCAGAAATAGCATTATTATTAAATGAAGCATGTATCAATGAAATATTATGTGTTTTAATCTATCATCCTAACCACAGAAGGCCACTAAATATCCACCACACAAGCATTTATGGAGGGCAGGGAATCAATCACCATCATTTCTAATGTGAATACACACCTTTTCACACCTTTTGTGGGAGCAAATTTATTCGTGAACACTTTCAGGGTTCTGATTTGTTAGTGGGAGATTTAAGTATTTAACATTATCAAACACTCCACTCTGTTGATTCTACTAAAACTACAGCTGCACCCATATCAACCTCTGAAGTTAGTAATGGGGGATTTGCCTTTGCAATACTCTGCAGATCTTCACTCTGTGAACTGGGGTTTGCAAATTCCTATTGCAAATTCATGCTTCTGCACACAAAAGAACACTCAGGTGGGCAAATGTTTTGTGAATCAGATCCTCACAGTCAGAGATAATGCAGGGGAAACAGTGAAACCCCGACACGTCCCCGGCAGACCTCAGGTGACCTTCCTTTATTTGTCTGCGGTTACAAGGGTTTCATGTGTTTCCAACAACGGAGCAGTAGTGATGTGGCAGTTGTGTTTGTTTCCACTAGCTCTTTGATGTTTGTTGACAAAGGAGAAATGCTTGTGCATGTAATCAACATAAAGCACATACATCTCTTAATGTATGGATAGCAAGGCAAATTGTAAACATCCTATGCATTCATTCCGCTGCGGTTTCACTAAGCTGTTGCTTGTTCACTTCTTTAAATCAGACTAAATATAAAAGTGTATGTAAGGTCAGAAGCCTCTAATGAACCCAGGGTGCATATACCCCTCACAGCTCCTCCAACTCTCCCTCTTACACCTTGTGCCAGGTCCAGTTATCCCTTATTAGTAGAATAGAGGCGTTTCTAGCAGCTTGGGCTGATAGAGGTAGCTATGGCAAAGCAGCTTAGGCTGAACTAGGAGACATGCAAAGCTCCTAGTATACCACTTATATCATATAGCACAATATCATAAGAAAACACAATACTCAGAGTTACTAAAAATAAAGGTACTTTATTTTAGTGACAATATGCCAAAAGTATCTCAGAGGATACTCTCACTTAGGAGGTAAGTAATATACACAAATTATATGTACACAAACCCAAAACAGGTAAGTAACAGTAAGAAAAGTAGTGCAAACAATGTAGAATCACAATAGAATGCAATAGGTAGACATAGGTCTAGGGGCAACACAAACCATATACTCCAAAAGTGGAATGCAAATCACGATTGGACCCCAGACCTACGGGAGATTGTAGAGGGTCGCTGGGACTGTGAGAAAACAGTAAGGGTGTCCAAAATACCCCACCCAAGACCCTGAAAAGTAGGAGTAAAGTTAACCTACTACCCCAGAAAGACAGAATAGTTGTGATAGGGGATTCTGCAAGAACCACAAGCACCAGCAAAACACTGAAGACGGATTCCTGGACCTGAGGACCTGTAAAGGAAGGGGACCAAGTCTAAGAGTCACGAAAGTGTCTAGGGGGAGCAGGAGCCCACTAAACCCCGGATGAAGGTGCAAAAGGGCTGCCTCTGGGTGGAAGAAGCCAAAGATTCTGCAACAACGAAAGGAGCCAGGAACTTCCCCTTTGGTGAGAAGATGTTCCACTGCGTGCTGGGGGTTGCAAAAGTGTTTCCATGCAAAAATACCGCAAACAAGCCTTGCTAGCTGCAAGAGTTAAGTTTGAGGTTTTTGGGTGCTGCTGGGGACCAGGAAGGACTAGGATTTCGCCCCTTGGAGGAGGAGACAGAGGGGGCACTCAGCAACTCAGAGAGCCCCCACAGAAGCAGGCAGCACCCGCAGAAGTACTGGAGCAGGCACTTAGAAGATCTGAGGACAGCGGTCGACTCAGAGTCACAAAGGAGGGTCCCACTCAGCGAGTTGGGCAATGCAGGACGGAGTGCTGGGGACAAAGGAATCCTTGGAGAAGTGCACAGAAGCCGGAACAGCTGTAAATCACGCAGTACACAGGTTTGCTGTCTGGCATGGGGAGGCAAGGACTTACCTCCACCAACTTTGGACAGAAGGGCCACTGGACTGTGGGAGACACTTGGACCCAGCTCCTGTGTTCCAGGGAACACGCTCATCAGGATGAGAGGGGACCCATAGGACCGGTGATGCAGAAGTTTGGTGCCTGCGTTGGCAGGGGGAAGATTCCGTCGACCCATAGGAGATTTCTTCTTGGCTTCCAGTGCAGGGTGAAGGCAGACAGCCCTCAGAGCATGCACCACCAGGAAACAATCGAGAAAGCCAGCAGGATGAGGCGCTACAATGTTGCTGGTAGTCATCTTGCTAGTTTGTTGCGGTTTTGCAGGGGTCCTGGAGCAGTCAGTTGTTGATCCTTGGCAGAAGTCAAAAAGGGAAGTGCAGAGGAACTCTGGTGAGCTCTTGCATTCGTTATCTGAGGAATGGCCCAGATGAGAGACCCTAAATAGCTAAAAAAGGAGGATTGGCTACTGAGAAAGGAGTCTTGGCTACTGAAAGAGGTAAGCACCTATCAGAGGGGATCTCAGAGCTGTCCATTGTGCCCCAACACCTCTGAATCCAAGATGGCAGAGGTCTGGGACACTCTGGAGGAGCTCTGGGCACCTCCCCTGGGAGGTGTAGGCCAGGGGAGTGGTCACTCCCCTTTCCTTTGTCCAGTTTCGCGCCAGAGCAGGGCTGGGGATCCCTGAACCGGTGTAGACTGGCTTATGCAGAGATGGGCACCATCTCTGCCCATCAAAGCATTTCCAGAGGTTGGGGAGGCTACTCCTCCCCAGCCCCTCACACCTATTTCCAAAGGGAGAGGGTGTAACACCCTGTCTCAGAGGAAATCCTTTGTTCTGCCTTCCTAGGACCAGGCTGCCCAGGCCCAAGGGGGGCAGAATCCTGTCTGAGGGGTTGGCAGCAGCAGCAGGAAAGGAAGTTCTGTGCTAGAGACCCAGGGATGCAGAATGGTATTGGGATGACAATTCCATGATCCTAGACATGTTACATGGCCATGTTCGGAGTTATCATTGTGATGCTACATATAGGTAGTGGCCTATATGTAGTGCACGCGTGTAATGGTGTCCCCGCACTCACAAAGTCCGGGGAATTTGCCCTGAACAATGTGGGGGCACCTTGGCTAGTGCCAGGGTGCCCACACACTAAGTAACTTGGCACCTAACCTTCACCAAGTGAGGGTTAGGCATATAGGTGACTTATAAGTTGCTTATGTGCAGTGAAAAATGGCTGTGAAATAACGTGGATGTTATTTCACTCAGGCTGCAGTGGCAGTCCTGTGTAAGAATTGTCTGAGCTCCCTATGGGTGGCAAAAGAAATGCTGCAGCCCATAGGGATCTCCTGGAACCCCAATACCCTAGGTATCTAGGTACCATATACAAGGGAATTATAAGGGTGTTCCAGTGTGTCAATAAGAATTGGTGAAGATAGTCACTAGCCTGCAGTGACAATTGTGAAAAGCAGAGAGAGCATAAACACTGAGGTTCTGGTTAGCAGAGCCTCAGTGATACAGTTAGGCACCATACAGGGAACACTTACAGGGCATACATTATGAGCACTGGGGTCCTGCCTGGCAGGATCCCAGTGACACATAGGCAAAAACAAACATACATACAGTGAAAATGGGGGTAACATGCCAGGCAAGATGGTACTTTCCTACAACTTTACTCCTGTTAACCAGTAGAAAAAAGCCTGTGCTTTCCCCTTTTAAACATTTTTGAGTTGGCATAACCCTAATAGGCATAGTTATCTTGCCTATAAGTTCCTTATGTATAGTACAAAATGTACTAAGGTACGTGTCACTAACAAACTGCAGCACCTATTGTGCCATCAAATACAGTGGCAGTGCAAACATGTCTTCAGGCCCATTATTGTAGCCTGACTGTAGCAGTGTAAAAATTGCATTTCGACCAATTAAAAAACTCTTTTTACAGATTTAAACCTTTCTTGTATGTGTAAATAAGTCATTCCTATGTAGGATGTGTCACCCATAAGCCAAGATGCATGGCATTTAAAAGTAAGGTATGTAGACATTTAATATAAACATTTCCTTACACTGACTACCATCCAAAAGTCATTTTCACTGTGGGAGGCTTAGCTGTCCTATGTATAATACCAGGGTACAGACTAAAATACTAATACTCTCAGGCATGTGACCAACTAGAAAATTAATTAAACAACTATTCTTCACAGTTATTAAAAATCAAATTCAATGGTGGGGCTCAATTTTTTAATAAATATTAAGGAAAAGTAGCTTTTCGAAAAGTACCTTTTCCCTACCTGAAGTTCTTGGAAGTTAATTTACATTGGCTCTCCAACATTTCACAGCCAATAATTAGTCTTTATTAGGTGTGAATAGTTGTGGGCCTGAATGGTCACAGATGACTCCACTAACCCACACAGAATATGCAGGATGGGGGGGGGGGGGGGGCAGGACATCCTTTTTAAACAACTGTGTCAAATCCTGCTCGAGTATCAAATCCTGATTGTCAGTTCTGCTGGGTTCATATATAACACTTAAGCACAATACTTGGGCACACTTGAAATAAGAGAGAACAGGATTCCAAGAAAATTCTTGCCGATCCGCTGTCTGAATGCTGAAGGATACTGCTTTTCTCCTACTAGATGTCTGTCTCTGGGTTTATGGTGGGTAGAGTGGCTGCCTCAAATTGGATTTTAGTGTTAAATGTGGGAGGACACTAGGATTACTGTAGTGTAGTCCCCACGCACAATCCCAGCACTCAGAGCCCAAGTTTAGTGTGGCTGAAGATTTTTGCCACCTTGCAGAGTGGGTGGGGTTGGCCTCGAGAACTTTTATCTTATTGCTTAGGGCATGCCCAGAAACGATACCTACCCAGTAGCTAGGGACAGGCATAAATCTGGTGCCTCCCGGCACCCACTTCACAACACTTCATGGACCTGTGGAAGATAAGAGGATTGGACCTGCTGTCTGTGACCCAAGAGGATTTCTTGAAGGATTGGACCTGCTATTTCTTGTAACCTAGGATGAAGAAGTAGAATCCAAGGATCATAAGGTTGACTTCCTATACAAGCTACAAAATATGGGCATAAAGGGCAAAATATGATGGACTGGACAGGGATACAACAAGCTACAAGAGGCCTTTTCCTGGAAGTACCCATCAGTGGTAACTTGATCTGTACTGGGCCTGAACTAGACCCTGCTCTTGGCATCTGACTGACACCCTGGGAGTCTCCAATTACCTCCCCTGAGGTCCTGGGGGCCTTTAGAAGTGTACTGCTTTGGTGGACGAACCTGGTTGTTGTATCCGACCAGAGCTCCATCGCAGTCAGCCTCAAATTGCACCACTCTACCACGCCCACTGACTATCATTCATGCTTTGTGCCTCTTGGCACTTACTGTACTTATATTTTTAAAAATCCAGATCTGTGGTTTCCCTAATTGGTTGTGTGTCATTTTGCTGTAATTTTGCTTTTTGTTTCTAATTTGGTTTGGGATTTTTATTGTTTTGCATTTTGACTTTATTACTAGTTTGGTACTGTATAAATACTTTACACATTGCCCTAAGTTGAACCTTTGTCCTCTCTATCATAGCTAACAGGAGGTTGAGCTCTGGTTAATTTAATGACTTTGAGGGTTCACCCATGACAAGAAATGTGATTTTTCCTTGAGGTGGGTAGTCACCCAGCACAAATAATGGAACAATTTCGTATAGACATGTAAATACTTTCTGTCAGTGTTGTATTTTTTTACATATATCTTCATTGATTTTTCTTTCACGCTGCAAGATGACAACGAACACAGCTGTCTCATTTATAAAAGCATCATATCGATACAATAGTTTCTTACAGGGAAGCAAAGTTAGGTGATGCAACTGTAGCTTCTTACAACTGTAAGTAATACCAAATTGTGCGTCCATAAAGTTCATCGGCGAATAAAGATCTATGAGTGTAATATAGCCAGTACTAAAATAGAGTAAATATGCAACTTGGGTGAGTCAGTGGCCAGTGAGGTTCCTAGTACTTCAGGGGAGTTGTAGAAGGGTGGAAGCATGAAACAGATGTTTGTTGGATAGGCTCTCCAGGAAAGGCTCTAGCATAGAACATGCCATTTTTAGTGTGTCTGACCACTGTTAGTGTAATGCATCAAGCGTCTTTGAGGATCATGGTTTTCAGGTACCTCAGCCAGAGCGCTAGGGGAACTCTGAAGGGTGATTACCAGGACATGGCTATAAGCTGCTTGGAGAGGACAAGGGCTAGATTGGTAAATGTGTTGTTAGTTGTTGGTGCATTATGTAAGTTCCAATAAGCAGTGTGTGGACTTCTCAGTTAATTGCTGACCAAGTATGTCTAATGTGTGCCAGTATTTAATCCTAGTATGTAATGACACTCAGGCAAATCCATACTATATGGAAAAATTGGCTGCTGCAAGGGAGCGGTGTGGACATATATATCTGGCTCATGGAATCATTTGCCCTACCCTCTCAGGGGACAGTTCAGTATGGTGCACATAATTAAATGGCATTGTATAAACTGGTTACTGTGAGTCTGGCCTGTCCTTGTGTGTGAAGGACTTGTGTGAGGAGAGATGTCTTAGGGTCATTGTGTGTTCTATTCAAGGTCAGGTATAGCTGCCAGGTCAGGGCAGTGTAAAGAAGGAAGGTCAAAGATCTTCAAAGGGACAAAGCACCTTATCTGTATGCGAAGACCTGCTTCTGTCCATGAACACAGGTTGAATGTTGAGTGTATGCCTGTGCACCACAGTACTGTCCAGAGCGGAAGTTCAGGTGAATTTGGGGTGTGCTCACCTCTTTGCTACCCTCCAGAGGATGGTCCTTCCCCATTGGGTACCACCTCATTGGAACACATCAATCATTCCAGTTAGACTTGTTGGTCAGGAACCCTCAAATTATTGTTCCAATTCCAGTGTGCGGTCTCCACTAGCCAGAGCGTCGACCACTGAATTTGAGTGGCCACATACTACTGTTTGTAATTCAGGGCACCCATGCCACCCTCTGTGAGTGGAATACACAGCTTGATGCTCAATGTTCTGCATCAGCTTGAGATCCATTCCATTGTTATCAATAATGAGCAGTGTTCCCTGAGGAAGGTTTTCTTTAGTATGACTGGGATCACAAAAAAGAAGTATAGCAGCTGTGGGAGTATGAGCATTTTAGCGATAGCGTGAGTGGTCCAAAATGGAGAGAAGTTCTCACTCGGACAATGCCTGCCCTATATTGCCATCTATTAGATCCTTGTCATTTTGGTGCACTCGAACCTCTCAGTATTTAATGGTGTCATAGTTCCGAGTGAGGGGGAGTGGGACAGCAACATACTTTGTGTGCTAGATAACGCCGTTAGGTGGTACAAACATGATTTGTCCCAGTTCATTTTCGAGACCCAAGACCCTGTCAATCTGCTCAAAGAAATCAATTAAATTTGGATGTTTTTGTCGTCTTCCTTGAGGTAAATCAAAGCATCTTAGTAATACAGGGGGACTATGTGCCACCGCCCAATTGTCAGACTTCCTCACTCCAGACCATTATTATGAAATGCCAGGTCACAGGCTTCATGGTAAGGCGAACCTCCTTTCTATTTGTAAAGGTTCAGAGATGGTTCTGCCCATTTCACCCTGAGATCGAGCTATTGTATAAAAGTGATATCCAGGAGAGGAACCCTGGCCCTTTCCCCAGTCTACGTAGCATTTTCCTGAGACATGCCCATCCTAGGGTCTCAAAGGCCTTCTCTACATTCACTGATGCTACCCAGGGGTGAGGACCGTGGGCCATTTGCTCCCACTAGTAGCGGATCCCTACCTGGTTTAGGAAGAACCACTTACACCACCTCCCTCATTGAGTGGGTGTGCTCACCTTTTCTGCAGGTGGCCTCATAGATCTGTAGTAGACTTAGGGTTAGTTGTTGAGCGTACGTGGTACATAATTCCATCAGCCATCCATCCATGCCAGGGATCTTGCCTTCTGCCACTTGTTGGGGAGCTTGAGGCACTTCTTGTAGGGTTAGTAATGCCTCCAGCTCAGTGCATTGACCTGCCCCCATTTTTGGGCGGTGCAAATTATTCAGAAATCCCTCCATGATGGGTCACATTTGCGTCTCCTTGAGTGGCATACAATGCACCATATGAGGTCCAAAACATATGGCTAATTGCCTTCTGGGTGGGGACTATGTCCCTCCAACTGAGATCGTATCACTGACATCGGCTTCCTGAAGGGCTCCTACCGGGAGACTCTCTCCCCTTTATTCCCCTCCACATGTTGGGAAGCCATGTATCCCCTAGAGTCCTAGGCCCATATTTATATTTTTTTAGCGCCGCATTTGTGCCACTTGTTTACACAAAAACAGCGCAAACTTACAAAATATAATTGATTTTGTAAGTTTGCACCGCTTTTGCGTCAAAAAATGACACAAATGCGGTGCAAAAACAGTATAAATATGGGCCCTAGTTTGGTAAGGGTGGTTCTATAAGTGAGTTTTGCCTGGGCTAATGGGACAGCAGCAGCGGGATCTGTAGGTACTTGCAGATCCAGGGAGCGGATGTCTGCCTCGAGCAACTGTAGATCTTCATATTTCCTGTACACTGACTTGATATGCACAGGGTTGTATTTAAGCCCATCAGTGAGTGAGTCACTAACTACGTATCAATCAATCAATCAACGTATTTGTAAAGCGCACTACTCACCCGTGAGGGTCTCAAGGCGCTGAAGGGGAGGGGGGCTGCTACTGGTCAAACAGCCAAGTCTGGAGGTGTCTCCTGAAGGTAAGTAGGTCCTGTGTCTGTCGCAGGTGGATGGGAAGAGTGTTCCACGTCTTGGCGACGAGGTGGGAGAATGATCTGCCACCGGCGGTCATTCTGTGGATGCGTGGGACAGAGGCGAGTTCAAGGTCAGCGGAGCGAAGCTGTCGGGTCGGGGTGTAGAAGGAGAGCCGTCTGTTGAAGTATTCTGGTCCGGTGTTGTGCAGTGCCTTGTGGGCGTGGGTGAGGACTGCATTATGCATAAGTAAATATGTTTGACCAAGAGACGTTCCTCTAAGATCACTCTCTCTTACCCTCCACAGAACATACATTCTTTCTTGTCTCTCAAATTGGCAAACTATTTTCGATCTATTGTCATTTGTTTTAGATTAATATTTCTTTGACTTAGCTTGTACTCAATTGTTTCCCTTTGTGATAATGAACTTTGTAAGATTTTTTTTTTACTTTTACAAAAATTGCAGTATCAGACTATACAAAGATGCTTCATGGGGTATTTAACCAAGCCGTGTTGCGAACTTGCGGAAAAGCCCTCAGTGCTGCCCTAACTTCAGAATACACTCGCCCAAACAAACGGGTGATGAAGTTCTTGACTACATTCGAAGCCCGTGTAATGGCCCACGTGGTGCCAAGTAATCCATAAACAAGGCTCACTGCATGTCCAGGACTAAGGGTCAGTTGTCCGACAATTTATAGCAGTCGCAAACGGTGATTCAGCCCATTTGCGACCGCTAAAACGGCCTCTGGCATGTACAAACCCTATTTTGCAAGTTGGTAGCCTATTACCGACTCACAAAATAGGGTTTAAAAGTTGATATTAGGAAGGGGCGTACCAAGGGCGTCCCTTCCTAAGAGCAAGTCGCTGGAGGATGTACGATTGTTTTTCAACTTGACTGCGTAGACAAACAGTTGCAGTTTACTGCCTACTTCAAGTAGGTGGTAAACAAGTTGCAAACGGGATGGGGACACCTTTGTGAATGGTATTGAAAATGTTTTTTAAGAGCAGGCAGTGGTCCTAGTGACCACTGCCTACCCTGAAAAAATGAAACAGAAATATTTAATTTTTCTTTTTGAAACACATCCCATTTCCCTTTAAGGAAAACGGGCTGCATTTTAAAAAAATAGTATATTTCAATTTATGACTTGCAAATTTCAAGTCTCAAAAATTCGCAATTTGCAGTTCGCAAAAGGAAACAGTCGTACATCTGGCCCTAAGTTTTTCACCTCAAGCAGTCATTAACAGCACCACCAACCCCAACGGACAATGTCCCAGGACAACATGTGCTGGCTGAGCAGTGGCACCTTAACAAATGTTGAACAATTCAAATCTCAGGTCATTTAGGCACCTGCACTTTAGCAAACGTTGCACAGTTTCCACCTTGGGTATACTATCCTCATAGGATGATGGTCCACATCAATCAGGGGCTGGTTTATTGGTCTTAAGAATATGTCAAGATCAATACCCTGGGTCCTATTTAGATCTTAGGTACTCTTGCACTGCTTTTATCTTGAGCCGCTTAGATGATGACTGTTAGAAATGGGGTCTTTGGTTGGCAGTCAGGTTATACCCTGTCCAAGGAAGGACCCTCACTCTAGTCAGGGTAAAGGAGAATCACCCTCAGTTAACCCCTGCTCACCTCCTTGGTAGCTTGGCACGAGCAGGCAGGCTTAACTTCAGAAGCAAGGTGTAAAGTATTTCAACCAACACAACCAGTAACTCAGTGAAAACACTACAAAATGACACAGCAGAGGTTTAGAAAAATAGATTATATTTATCTAGACAAAACAAGACCAAAATGACAAAAATCCGACACACACAAGTCAAGTTATGAATTTAAAAAGCAAAAGAGTCTTAAATCCTTTAGAAAACAGTGAGAATGTTGTTAGCGTACAAAAGTACCTGGGTAGTGTCAACATGAAGCCTCACAGTCGAGAGTGCGCCCACAAGGCCAGCGATGCGTCGATTTCTCACTCACAAGCGAGAGCGTGCATCGTTCCTCCTCTGGTCAGGTCAGTGTGCGTCATTCCTTCTGTCCCGCAAGAGAGCGATGCGCTGATCCAGACGGGCACCTCTGGTCCGGGCAGGCTTTGCATTGATTTTCCGCGCCCAGCAATTTTGCGTCAAAATCAGGTCGCACAGTGTCAAGAAACCGCACTGCATGGGGGCTTGCGTCGTTAACAGCAGCTGCTGCGGGTGTTGGGCGTCATTTCTCCAGCCGCGTTGCGTCGATCTCCCATCCATGATGCAGGTGGAGCGGCAATTTTAGCCGCAAGGCGGGTGGAGTGTCGTTTTTCAGCTGCGAAGCGGTTGGTGCGTCGAAAGTGTTCGCACACAGCGGTCTTTGCTTGAATTTCTGTCCTTTTCCACCACCTGCACCTTTCAAGGGCCCAGAGACAGGTTAGGGCACCACTTGGCAGGCAGGGATCTCAGCAGAAAGCCCAACTGCTGGCAGGCAGAAGTCTTTGCTGGTAAAGATTCTGAATCCCGGGATCACTTCACAGCCAGGTACTTGACAGGCTTTCTTGCAGCAGGCCACCTATCTATCCTTGAATTGTGGGGCAGTGGTGGGTCACAAGTCTGTGATATATCAGCAAAATATTCCCGATTACGATCGCTCAGAGATGAAGGTCCCTGTTCAGCCAGAAATCAACAGTCGATTACTTTCTATAATAGCACACACCCATAGATGCCAGATTTCCCAGGTCCATGCATGGTTAGCTCTTCCGGTGTAGATTTTTCCTTGGTCTTTTGGGACTTGTAATCTGATTTTGAAATTGTATAAACAATCCTAAACGTCCGAGAATGCCAAGAAAAAACCTGGACAGGCCTGGACTGAGGAAACCTGGCATCCTTACTGTTTGCCATAGTTTTATTGTGGTAATGAAATCATAGGCACTGGAAGTATGGGTGCTGCACCCCCAGAATAAGCATGCTGGAGTTCCAAAGGAGAATGAGCATTAAAGAGGGTGTGAAATGTTGTGTTTGCCTTGTTCGACTTGCAGCATGTTCAGAGACAGAGATGAAGTGTCAGACTAGTCTTTTTACAAATTGCTGGTCATTCTTTTTACATGGAGGTTGTGATAAAGTTTCTTTCTCTGACTGCAAAGTGAAGCTATTTTGTAAAGTGAACTGTGAAGATCTTGCTCCTGCGAAAAGAAAAAGTGCATAACCTAATTTGTGAGATACACAACATTTAAACAGTCACAGCCAAGTGTCAGAAGGGACGGGGCAGCGTGTGGTAGGGGTAAATCATTTTTAAAAACGCACTAGTCGAGCCACCGTTGCTTCCGCCACAGCACTCCTCGATCCTCGTCACAGCAGGCACTGGCTCCCAGCCTGCCCTGCTGCCAATCCTAATGCTGCTTTCATGCTGCTGGCAAAATGAAAGCAGCGTTAGGATTGGCCGGAGTGCCCTGGCTTGGCATTCTGAGGCAGAGTGGGAGCCTCTCCTTGATCTCTCAAACTCGGCCGGGTTGGACAGAGCCCGGTGCACATGTGTGTTTGGCTGGTCCGAGACAGCCAGCCAAACATCCATGCACACTGAGGGGAGTGCTGTGCACTCCCTCCCCGTCCCTGTCTTCGCTCCCTGAAAAATAAAATGATAATAAAGCTGGTTTATTATAGTTTTATAGTTTATTATCGTTTTTTATTTTCGGTTTGCAGCTGCTGCTGCTGGCAGTGGGGACAAAGCTCCTCCGCCATAGCGGAGGATCTGCTGCTGCCGTGAAATACCTATAAACCAGCTGTACAGATATTTCAAAATAAATAAGCAGTTTGTAAAGTACAAATTAAACTCTTTTTTGTAATTCTGAAGTGTGGAGGAAAAACAGATTTTAATAGGATCAAAGGAAATCAAGACATTTTACTCACTAAAGTGCACATTACAAATATTCTCTAAACCCTGATTTCCACAAATTATTGTTTGTGCGCTGTACACTTTTATCAGTAAAACTGTATGCCTGTGCATATTTAGTGAATATTTCGGTGGAAAATGTGATGTCTGTAAACGAAAGTGGACTACCCCACCATGATTCAATAATATATCTGTGACAGTGCTCCAAGATGCACCCTCACCACTCTCTTGCTGAATGGACGTGGCTCATTTCTCACACTTGTTCTTTGTATGATGCTGAGATTTTTCAGAATCCCTATGAGTTCAGTGATGTAACAATGATGGCAGCACACTCGCTCTGAAAATTGTTCCAGCACCACTGACTGAAACAAACAAAAAAGTGGTAAATGGAATGAATGCTTGAATTAACCTCAGCCACTACTAACAACTTGTACTGCTTCCCAGTCTTTCATTATTTTACACACAATGCCATCTCAGTTGGACCTAGCCATATGCAAACCAGTTGTAACCCTTTTCTAACAGGAACAATCCAGCACGAACTGCCAGGCCATGTCCACCCCTGAACTGCAACACAAGTAACCCAAGACCGGGTTTACCCTGAATGGGGCTCATCAATCAGGTGCAACTTGCCTTCAGTGGCACAGTGAGAACAGGACGCAAGTCTGGGCGTACCTCCTGCCACTTATGGCACATGATGTGTCCGCCAGTGGCTGAGATTAATTCAAGCGTCCCATCCATCACTTTTTTGGTGTTGTAGTTGATGCCCTAAGTATGACAGCTATGTCCAGACATGCATTCTGTACTCAATGTGCCACAGGACTTAAGTTACACCCTATTGACAAGCCCCAAGTAAGGTGAAAATGGTCTGGTGTTGCTTGTGGTCCCTTCTGGGCGAGGTCTCCCCTTGCAGTTCTGGACAGACTGTTCCCATGAGGAGCAGGGTTGGTACTGATTTGCATAGGTGGTACTTGTCTAGAGTGGCATGGTGGGTGAAAAATGATAGTCTGGAAACAGGCCGCAGTGATTGTCAGTGGCTGAGATTAAGTCAAGCATTGCATCCATCACCCTTTGGTTGTTGTAGTTGACATTCTAGGTGTGACATATATGCCTAGACATGCACCCTGTTCTCACTGTGCCATAGGACTCAAGCTACACTCAATTGACGAGGCCCAAGTAAGGTGAAAATGGTCTGTTGTTGCCTGAGGTGCCTTTTAGAGGGGGGCTGACCTCTTAGGTCGGGACAGACTGTTCTTATCAGAAGCAGGATTGGTACTGATTTGCATAACGTGAGCCTTTGTCTAGAGTGGAATGGTACACGAAAAAATTATGGACTGAAATGTGTCCTCAGCAATTGTCAGTGGCAGAGATTAAATCAAGCATTCTATTCATCACCTTGGTGTTTTTGCAGTTGATGCCCTAAATGCGAAAGGTATGACCAGATGTCGGTCCCATGTTCACTGTTGCTTGGATCACAATCTGCTCTAGACTGACAAGCCACAAGTAAGGACAAACCAGCCTGGGGTTGCTCGTGGTCCCTTCTGGACAGGGCCTCATCTCACAGTTTGGGACGGATGGTTCCCCTGAGGAGAAGATACTGACTTTGTATAGAGTTGCATGGTGGGCTAAAAATGATGGACTGGATTGGCACAAATGACTGCCAGTGGGTGAGATTAATTCAAGTATTCCATCCATCACCTTGTTTTGTTAGAGTTTTATTGTGGAGCACTGAAAACAATGGGAGTTACTGCTACTGGATAACTTGGGTGGTTCGAGTAGATTGACCAGATTTTATAAACAAAAAAAACATGACATTCCACAAACACAGAGGTAGAGCTACACTCTTGCACTGGGCAACAGGCACATATAGACTAAACCGACAACTCTCACCCACATAGAAAAAAAAAGAGGCACTAACAGGTAATTACATATAACTTTTACACACTGTATTATGAATGTTAATTAAATTGTGCTCCAGTAAGGGCTGCTGAATAATCCCGCATTGGAACTCGTGAAAACCTGCCTTGCTCTGTGTTCATTTGACCTGCTCAATGTCACCCTAGGTCAGTGCACTTGCTGGAGTCACTTTTTTGTGTGCTCTGGTCACATATTAAAATCTCATAAAATAGAGCGTTAATGTGCCTTCTCCAGAGCCCTAACATTAGGCCACAGATATATGTTCTAAATAGGTAGCTCAGTGCATCAATGCCTGTATTGCAGAGAACGTGTGTAACCTTTGGGTTTAGTAAACTAGCTCAGCGAGTTCTGCCCTAATTGCAGACTGGAGCTGAAAAATGCAAGCAAAGCTTTTGTTTGGATACTTGCAAACTTTTACTCAATACCTAATCATTCTAAGGTTTATAAAAATGAGTTCTGTTAAGCAGGTGCAAACTCCAATAAGAATCAAACAATTCAGTTTGGATCATGCTGCATAAGTGGTTACTATTAGTCTAATAGCACTCTGGTGACACTTGGTTCGAGTCCTTGCCCAGCCCGCCTCCACTATTTGTGCATGTTCCCTTGGTTTCCTCTCACTGGCCTCGTCTGCCCAGAAATGAGTTGAGATCATCATTGCATTCAGGTCACATCTTCAGCCCATCCTTGCTTCCACGTTCGGCCATTAGGTGGAGGTCAGAGCCAGCAACTGAAGAATACATTATATTTTATGATTGTTTTATTTTTCAGCTGCTGGCTGAGCCAGCGTGTACCTGGAGGGGTAGGGCCGGGCCATGGGAGCGGGGAAGAAGAGTGGAATAGTGGTGTGCACTTAAGTGCCCAAGTCAGATTGAACAGACATACGCAGATAGGTTTCTCCAACCCAGATGTATAGCACTGCTGGGTTGGAGAGACATCACAGACTCCCTGTGCCTGAGTGAGTGATAAACCAGTCCACTCAAGCCAATCCCACTCTGCTCTCATGCTTGGTAGTAGAATGAGAACAGCGTGGGGATTGCACAGGGAGTCTCTGATGCTGTCCCAGGGACTGCTGGGACCAGGAAGCAGAGGAGCACGAGGTGGCCGCCAGCACTAGGTAAGTGTTTTATTTATTTTTTATTATTAAACCCCCCCTTAATTCCCCCCATACACCCTCCACCCGTCCCACCACTTTTAGGGCCAGATTCACAAGGTCCTAGTGTCACCTTGCACCACATTAGCGTCATTTTTTTACACTAATGTGGCTCAAAGAGGCAATTTTTGTTGCGCAATATTTACAAAGTGGCACAATGCATGCATTGCGCCACTTTGTGACCCCTTGCGCCACATTATGCCTGCGGCAGGCATAATGTATGCAAGGGGTGGCGTTCTGGCATTAGGAGGCCTGCACCAATGGCACAGTGAAATCCACAAGATTTCACTACACCATTTTTGGCATAATTTTTAACGCCTGCTAAGAGCAGGTGTTAAAATGACGCACCCATTGAAATCAATGGGCCTCTTTGCACTTTGCTACACTAGCGTCAACTTTTTTGATGCTAGTATAGCAAAGCTCCAAAATAGCATAAAAAATGTTGACGCTATTGTTGTAACAACCGCCATGGTGCACCGTATTGTAAATACGGCACAACCATTGTGTTGTTTGGTGCCGTTGGGGTGGGGGGGGTGCAAGAAAAGTGGTGCATCAGTACTGATGCACCATTTTCTTGTACATCTGGCCCATAATTTGTGTCGGCCACCACTGGTCAGAGCTCCAGCTCTTATCCAACATTTGTTCCTTTTGGATCGAGGATATGGAGTGTAGCTTCGGATCGAATCAGAGCCCCTGTTCTTAGTTTTGATCTTTGCCTTCACTTTTCTCCAGTAGTCAATTTTTAAATAAAAACGTGCTGGTGCTGCTTCAATTAAATGTGCAAGAACAAAATACTGAGGCAGATTAATCCTAAAACCATATTGGGCCTCTTTAATCAATTTACAGCCACTCCCTGCCCCTCGAGCTCACTCTTGCAGAGTTCTTCTTTCTCCCTTTGTGACCCTTTTTCATCTTTCTCTTCTTCCGTATTTTCCATATGTGTCTTTTGCTTGCAGTATACGCCTGATGCAAAAAAATAACTGCCGGCCCCCAAAAATAAGTGTGGGTGCCTACCACCAGCAACGACTGGCTCAACTTAAGCACTGCCTTTCTCCTCTTTTTGCTTCTACCTTAGGGTTCTGAATCATCACCTGCAGACAGCGTACAGATAGGCATTGGGACTCCAAGTGTGATGTGCAGTTACTGAATTATTGATTCTGCATCTTGTGACAGCAAATTACGACATGTTTCAGTTATAACAGCCTTGCTAACTGTGGTCACCATTGTGATATATTAGCCAACAAAAACATTTTCGTAAAGGAATTAAGAGATTGTATGGCAGCCATTTTGTACGGGTTTATTTGCTTGACAAAATAATTAATCCAGCATACCACAGTAGATTCATAAGTAGATTTATATAGTACCAAAGTTCTCCCAAATATATTGAAAATGAACATAATGAACATAATGAGAAAATAACCACATTTCATCCATATCTATAACTACACAGGTTATGTATTAAATGAATAGCACTGTATTCATTGAAATTATACAACTTTTAAAATATTATTGAAATATTCCATAATGTAATCCTACTACTACGGTGCCATTGGCTAAATATTATTAATTACTGAAGTACAGACTGTATGTCATAGGTATTTCTAATTCATTTCTAATTTTTCTATAAACATGAAGCCCTATTGAGCAATCACAGATTTGGAAATTGTTTTAATTCATTTTTCAAGGACTTCCTCAAAGAAACAATCACCAATACCAATATGGAATAAAAACAATGCCAACACTAAATTGTTCCATTGTTTTTTCTGGCTGAATTGGGCTTACAATTCTCAACTGAAGAAGTAAAGGAAAAAGAAAATATCCTAAAACTGGCAACCAGAGAAACAAACTAACTTGATTTGCAGCTAGACCATTAATTCACCTAAATATACATCCAGTTCTTCATCCATATTTAAACCCACAGACTCAATGCTAATCAATTCCAAAAGCTATCTCGATTCTAAACAATTCAGTATATTTTCCCTATTGCTTCCTCACACAATTCTACAAACAGCATCAATGGCAAAATATTTGAAGCCATCAAATTTGCCATCGCGCTCATTATGAAACTGTTTTGGTACGTCATGTCTTTATTAGTTATAGCTCAAAGATTCCACACGTTTCTTTTAAGAACAGGTAGTTTTGCACTTCCATTACATCTTCTGAAAAGAACAAGTAAGTGCTTGTACCACATAATGGGCCAAATGTACGAAACATTTTTGTTGTCACAAATGGCCCGAGTTGCAGAATCACGGCATTTGCAACAGCAAAAATACGTTTCTATATCTACTAACATCCAAACTGTGATTTTCCAGAATGGCAGTTTGGGTGTACAAATCGCTACTTGGAAGGGGTGTGTTTAGGATGTCTCTTCCAAATTGCAATTTCTAGCTTTTGCAACTGAAATGCAGTTCCAAACCTTGATATTTTACTACCAACTCAAAGTTGGTGGTAATGCTTTCGCAAATTGGAAGGGGTCCTTAAGGGACCCTTTTCCCCTTGTGAATGTTGGAAACACAAAAAAACATTTTTTAAGGGCAGGCAGTGGTCTGTGGGACCAATACCTGCTCTTAAAAAATTAAAACAAAAAGTTCAGTTTTTTATTGTTGAAACACATCCTGTTTACCTTTAAAGAAAATGGGTTGGATTTCAACAAAAAAAGCCTTTATTCAAAGCCAGTCTCAGACATTGTGATCTGCTGACCTCAGTAGGCCACCATCCAGGCCTGATAGCAGGATTTTCTAAAGGTGTTGCAACTGGGACTAACCTCATTAACATTCATGTGGTAGGTCAATTTGCGACCCACTGGGAATCGCACATATGAAACAGAAAGTTTCATATATAAGGACTAGAGATTTCCAAATAGTGATTTGGAAAAGATAGCTATTTGGAAATTGATATTCCTATTCTTTGTACATCTGGCCCAATATGTCTTACGTTGATGAATTTATTGATTCACATCCTTCAGCTGGAAAATAAGAGTTGCAACATAATCTATATTTACTAGCTTTAATTTTTTTGCATATAAAACCCTTTCTCTTCAGACATGCCCTCTTTTTCTCCTTATTTCTGAACCCACTTCATACTAGAATAGTCCATAAGGATGTAACATTCATAAGAGGCAATGGTTTGTTTTTAGGGAAAAACTTTGCCTGTGATAAGATCGAATTGAACTACCTTCCACTGTTTACACAGTTTCTTCCACATTTAGGTATAGTAAGTTGTTATAAGTTTGATCTCATGACATTTTCTTTCATGATTTTTGGTCTAAATAATAGATCTTATCAGCATAGCTGTTCAACTTTTTAATTGAGAGTGTGGTCTTAAAATAGTACGACCCCTCAAGAAGGACTCCTGAAGAAAGGAGTTAACCCAAAAATCATACAGCTAACTCCCACAGGGCCAGTGAGAGTGCATAGGGTGTCACGCATCTGGCCCAGAGAGATTTTATTATCTTACCCGCATTCAGGTGTGCCAGAGAAAAATGTAATAAGTTCACAGAATTCTTAATAGGGATGGGTGCTAAAATCGCGCTGTACCACAAGGGATCGCCATTTGTTTAACCATGCCCACAATGTGTGGCTAGAAATTTATCAGTGAAATCCAATGCATTTCAACATCTTTGTTTGCGGTGGGGCTGACTCAATGTAGCTTACAATGCCCGTATTAATGAAAAGTAACAACACACCTTTACTCCATGGAGCAATCATAATCCATGCCAATGACAAAAAAGCATTAACCTTTGAAGGCATATTCGGTAGCCTTGAATCGCCAAATAAATACTCCTTCAGGCCTTAGACCGTATATCACCAATATGTACTCAGCCAGGAGACATGTCATTGAATCCTTGATTTATCCATCAGAGCGTCACCTGGCATATAATCCTCACAGATGAAACATAACTACATCTCTAAAATAACCTACCTCAATCCAACTAACCAACATGGCCTCTCACTGACATCCAGCGATCTCCAAACAAACAAACACGTGGACATAACTAACCCTCAGCAACGAAGCAGAGTTATTGAACTGAAGTAAGAAACCAGTGAGCAACAGTGGCTGTCCACACATAAACTATTCAAATTTAGTCCATAAACAATTGAATATGAAAGATCCCACATATCTTCAGAATTTGATTGAACTTTATCAGCCCTCAAGAACAGTGAGATCTTGGAATGCTCAACTGTTTTGTTTTTCTAAAGTTGGATATTCGTGTATATTTTTTGCTCCCAGCTTTAACAGTGAGGTGTGACAAACTACTAGCAATGTTTATGGGCTTGCACAGAGTTAACAACTTGCAATTGGGCATTCCCTTCCCTATCATGATAAAAACTGTCTTTTGGCAGTTTCAGCCTCAACACATAGTTTTATGGTTCATGAGGAACTGGGGTTGCCTTATTTTCTGACCTTACTGCTCTGCGTCACTTGATCAGGTAGCTCACCATTTGGGTGAGATCTGAGAATCACCTTAGTAGGGAGATACTCATGGATTGTCTGCGGCTCCAAGGGTGGAGGTCAATCAAATGCTTGGGGTTGGACTTTTTTGCATATGCAGGGTCATCCCCAATCTTTTTGCCTCCTGCTTCCTAATTATTCTGACCTGTTGCCGTTGGCTTTTGAACTCTGAGCACTTTACTACTGCTAACCAGTGCTAAAGTGCATATGCTCTCTGTGTAAATTGTATTGTTGGTTGGTTTATCCATGATTGGCATATTTGATTTACTAATAAGTCCCTAGTAAAGTGCACTAGAGGTGCCAGGGCCTGTAAATCAAATGCTACTAGTGGGCCTGCAGCACTGGTTGTGCCACCCACATAAGTAGCTCTGTAATCATGTCTCAGACCTGCCACTGCAGTGTCTGTGTGTGCAGTTTTTAACTGTAAATTCGACTTGGCAAGTGTACCCACTTGCCAGGCCTAAACCTTCCCTTTTCTTACATGTCAGACACCCCTAAGTAGGCCCCAAGGGCAGGGTGCAGTGTATGGTTAAGGTAGAACATACAGTGATGTGTTTTATATGTCCTGACAGTGAAATATTGCTAAATTTGTTTTTCACTGTTGCAAGGCCTGTCCCTCTCATAGGTTAATATGGGGGCTACCTTTAAACCTGGTTAAAGTGTAGATTCCCTTTGGGGTCTCTGAGCTCACAATTTATAAATACACCTTTTAGTAAAGTTGATTTTAAGATTGTGTGTTTGAAAATGCCACTTTTAGAAAGCAAGCATTTTCTTGCTTATATCATTTCTGTGACTCTGCCTGTTTGTGGATTCCCTGTCTGTGTCAGTTTGAAAGTTGGGCTGGTTGCACCTCACACTAGACAGTGACACAAAGGGAGCTGGGGTGTAGTCTGCATATACTGATGAGCTATCTGTGCTGGGAGGGAGGGGAGGAGTGGTCACTCACACCTGAAAGGGCTGTTCCTGCCCTCACACAATGCAGTCTCCAACCCCCTGGTGAGTGTCTGGGGGCTGGCCTGGGCAAGGCAGGATTTCACATTCACAAGAGACTTTGCTTTGAAGTAGGCCTACTTCAAAGGTGAAATTGGGTATAAGAAGGACACCCAAAACCACAGACTTTAGTACACTTCTGGAAACAAGAGGAACCTCTGCCTGGAGAAGAGCTGAAGAGCTGACGAAGAAGAGCTGCCCTGTCTGTGACTGTGCTTTGTGGAGCTATCCTGTAGTTGTTGCTTCTGCCAGAGTAAGAGTGCAAAGACTGGACTTTGTGTGCCTTTCATCTTGAGAAGAAATCTCCAAGGGCTTGATTTAGAGCTTGCCTCCTGTTGTTTGAAGTCTCAGGGACAGCAAAGACTTCTCTCTGGCAGCACCTGGAGTCTCTGGAAAGACTCCTTCTCTGACAAGTGGTGCTCTATCCAGTCCCTGGGGCCTTGAAAGAAAGCTGGTGGAAATTCAAGGCTATCGACTTTGGACGACTTCGGACCGATGCCGCTACTGAATCCGGTGACGCCGCCTGCAACCGACTCCGTGATCATTGCTGGAACGCGATGACCTTCGCAAGCCCGACAACGCTGCAGCCCCGCCGAAGTCCGCGACTCCGTGGAAGTCACCGCACCACATCGTGACTGACGCCGCACGAAGTGCGCGGATTCAATGTTTCGCACAGACGCCACGATCCCTGACTTCACGCATCGGCTTGTTTTCACTCTTCACCAAAGGTACTGTACTTGGGGGTCTACGTGACTCCGTGTCCGGCACCGCTGGTGTCAGATTGTTGGGAACGACTCCGTCACGACGCCGTGTTAACATCTCATCGAAGCATTTTGTGTTTCTAAGCACTATTTTTGAGTTTAATCTTTAAAAATTCATGACTTGACTTGTGTATGTCGGATTGTTTGTCGTTTTGGTCTTGTTTTGTTTAGATAAATATTTCCTATTTTTCTAAACTGGTGTTGTGTCATTTTGTAGTGTTTTCATTGAGTTACTGTGTGTGTTGGTACAAATACTTTTCACTTAGCACTCTGAAGAGAAGCCTACTGCTCTGCCAACCTACCAAGGGTGTGAGCAGGGGTTAGCTGAGGGTGATTCTCTTTTACCCTGACTAGAGTGAGGGTCCTTGCTTGAACAGGGGGTAACCTGACTGTCAACCAAATACCCCATTGCTAACATTGGTGATCAGCGCGTGGGATTTGTACTTGTATTTGTACTTGACATACAATAATCAAGTGTACTCTACTGTTTTGATCTCAGACCACTACGTGACCACATACTACTTGTTTGGTGATCTTTCATTTTTCTCTTTGGGACTCCTTTTTGTTCTACTTCCATGATTTTGCTAATCCCTTGACTGATTCTTTTTACTTCATTGGGAACTTGTTTTCTGCCGTTGGAACTTTGCACTTGTTGCCATCATGTCTCAATCTGGAGATGCAACAGCTGGAGCTGTGTTTGAATTAGGGAAACTGAAGAGGTACTCAGTTGCTCAATTGAAACAGTTCTGTAAAGATCTTGCCTGTCCCGTTAAGAGCTCCACCAGGAAGGGGGAGCTGCAAGAGGCATTGAGGGCCTGGGTGACAGCCAAGGAAGCTGGGGGGCACACAGAAGATATGGATGGGGAAGTGCAGAGTCTACACAGTGGTGTAGTAGAGGTACCTGTTACACCTGGGGGAGGGTCTCCAGGAGTGGTAGCAGTAGGTCCTCTAAGGGTCTGACTCCTAAAGATGTGCACGACAGACAGGCAGAAAGGGCTCGCCGGTTGGAGGCAGAAAAGTTGAGGATGCAAAGGGAGTTTGACGAGTGAAAAAGGGACTTAGAGATAGAAACTATGATTTTGGCTTATGAGCTAAAACTGGAAGAGCTGGAAGTCAAGAGGGCTGAGTCCAGCTGGAATGGTGGCAGCAACAATTTTATATCCAGTGCTGCTGAAGAAGTGCACATGCCCAGAGATGTGGTGCTCTACCTGAAGGAGGGAGTTAACACACGCCAGGAGGTTCAGGGGTATGAGGTAGCTCCAGGGTCCCTGAGGTGGATTGGGAAACTGGCATCAGGAGTCATATTCCCACTGGTGGGAGGGACACTCTACTAACTCTAGGTGAGAGTGACAGGGAGAGGGGTTCCCCCCAGGTAGAAGTCCTGGTTATGGAGTGTGAAGACATCCCAGAAGAGTGTGGGTTGAGTGTCAGCGACAGTCAGGTACTGTCTCACCAGTCTCAGGAGGGTGATGTGGGGTGCTTTTTCAAAACAGAGTCGTCGCTGGATGGTTGGGTGAAGGGTACTTTGGTTAATTCATGTGAGGGGCTGTGTGATATAATTGCTGGAGAGCATATGTCTAGTCCTTATTTTCCAGAGCTATGCCAACACCAGGTGGAGTGTGAGTTCTCTGACCCCAGGGAGCTTACAATGGAGGCAGACTTCTGGGTGAGTACCAGAGAGTCTGAAGAGGCATTTGGGGGTGCTCCTGAGAGGAGTGGTCTAGGTAGTACCCAACCAGGTGAGGTAGGGAAGGATTGTAGTGTCCCAGGTAGGTCCCAGTGTAGTGGGATGGGTGAGGGACCCCATGTCCAGTCTCAGAGGAGAGGGAATGGGGATGTGTTGAGGCCCAAGGTGCCCAAGATCTGGTCCCAGGTCCTGGAGGGTTCCATGAGGGAACACAATGAGGAAAGCCTAGCCTGTACCGTAGGCCCATCTGTTGAGGGAGACCCCACAGTGTCAGGAGAACTTGGGGGGTGGCTGTAGTCAGCGTCCCATCAGTTCTGGTGTTTGGCAGTACCACTCCTAGTGAGGGGGTGCACAAATCCAGACAGAGGGTTGAGAGGGGGTTGCGGACCCCAGTGGAGAACCTGGAGGGTCAGGGGTCAGCTCTGAAAGCAGAGCCCCCCAGGAATGACCTTGGTGAGACCATTTCTGGGTTAGGGAGAATCCAGACCCTGTCAGATGGGCAGAGGTCAGGAGACCTGCTCCAGCCAGACTCTAGTGTGGCCCTTGGGGATGGTGTGTCCCTTGAGGGGGGGGTAAGTGTGCCCCCCTGGAAGTCCTGGTGTGCCAGGCAATGGTTCAACCGCAGGTGGTGACTCTGGGTTGAATGATCAGGGTCAGGGGGTAAACTCTGATGCCCCCCAGGAAGTCCGGGGTTGCCAGGCGGTGGTCCAGTCTGTGAGTACTGACCCTGGACTGGTGGATCAGGTGCATGGGGTAAACCCTGACCTGAAGGGGGGGGTGGCGGTTTGCCCAATCACCCCCCCGGTGTGATTTCAAGGGGTACTCTCCCTGAGGGGGGGGTGTGCAGAACCCTGAGAGTAGGGGCAGGGAAGAGAGAGACTCACCCCTGACCCCAGTGCAATCTAAGGGTACAGACCCTGGAATGGAAGGCCAGAATCAGGGTGTGTCCCCCCCCCACACTGACCTGGAGGAAGGGGCTACTGCTAACAGTGCCCCTACCATGTTGTCTTCTGGGGGGGGGGGGGGGGGCACACCTAGATGGGGGGTGCAGGACCCCAGAAGGGAGGGCAGGGGGAGGGAAGCCTCACCCCTGGCCCTGGACCAATCTGAAGATACAGACCCCTGGTTGGAGGACCAGTTGCAGGTTAACATCCCTGCACTGGTGGGAGAATTGTGCAGGACTGCTTCTACAAGCACCCTGACAATTTTTGAGTCTGGGGGTGCCGCTTCAGGAGGGAGGGTACAGAGCCCCAGAGGGGAGGACCAGGGTTAGGTTGTCATCCCTGACCTGGTGAAGAGAGAGTGGTCATAGGGTGCCAGGCACCTGGGGCTACTGCCCCCCACTCTCCACAGTCACAGTGGTTGGAGAGGCCTGAGGTCGGGCTCTCATCCCTGACAGTTGTCAGGGGTCACTGTGGCTTGCTGTCCTAGTAGACAGAGTTGCCCCTGGGGGAGACGAAAGTCACACCCTGGGGGTGGAGTGGGCAACACCACTGTGTTGGCCTTGGTGGTGCTATCTACCCCCTGGAATACATCTGTGAGCAAGGTAAAGTTAGGTGCTGCTCAGATGGTATCTGCAGATGTGAAGAAGGGTTCCCCATGGGTTAGATTAGTGGGCCCTGAGAGTATGGGCAGAGGGATCCAACTGGAGTCAGGAAGACGTAGAACTGGAACATGCCCCTGCTGTTGTGGGCCTGGGTCCTTGTTCTATCACCCCGATCAGGGAAGTACATCAAGGTATTAATTGTTCTCCCCTGGCTTTAGGCTGGTAGGGGGTCGTGTTGGACTTTTTTGCTTACGCAGGGTCATCCCCAATCTTTTTGCCTCCTGCCTCCTAATTTTTCTGACCTGTTGCTGTTGGCTTTTGAACTCTGAGCACTTTACCACTGCTAACCAGTGCTAAAGTGCATATGCTCTCTGTGTAAACTGTATTGTTGATTGGTTTATCCATGATTGGCATATTTGATTTACTAGTAAGTCCCTAGTAAAGTGCACTAGAGGTGCCCAGGGCCTGTAAATCAAATGCTACTAGTGAGCCTGCAGCACTGGTTGTGCCACCCACATAAGTAGCTCTGTAATCATGTCTCAGACCTGCCACTGCAGTGTCTATGTGTGCAGTTTGTAACTGTAAATTCAACTTGGCAAGTGTACCCACTTGCCAGGCCTAAACCTTCCCTTTTCTCACATATAAGACACCCCCAAGGTAGGCCCTAGGTAGCCCCAAGTGCAGGGCGCAGTGTATGGTTAAGGTAGGACATATAGGCGGTCATTCCAACTGCGGCGGGCGGCGGTCGCCGCCCGCCATGCGGTTACCGCCGAATGACCGCACCGCGGTCAAGAGACCACGGCGGCCATTCTGGCTTTCCCGCTGGGCCGGCGGGCGACCGCCAAAAGGTCGCCCGCCGGCCCAGCGGGAAACCCCCCTCAACAATGAAGCCGGCTCCGAATGGAGCCGGCGGAGTTGTAGGGGTGCGACGGGTGCAGTGGCACCCGTTGCGATTTTCAGTGTCTGCAAAGCAGACACTGAAAATCTTTATGGGGCCCTGTTAGGGGGCCCCTGCACTGCCCATGCCAGTGGCATGGGCAGTGCAGGGGCCCCCAGGGGCCCCACGACACCCGTTCCCGCCATCCTGTTCCTGGTGGTAAAAACCTCCAGGAACAGGATGGCGGGAAGGGGGTCGGAATCCCCATGGCGGCGCTGCAAGCAGCGCCGCCATGGAGGATTCCCTGGGCCAGGGGTAAACCGGCGGGAAACCGCCGGTTGCCCTTTTCTGACCGCGGCAGTAAAGCCGCTGTCAGAATGGCCTGTTGGCGGTGCTTCCACGGTCCCTGACCGCCAGGGTCGGAATGACCCCCATAGTGATGTGTTTTATATGTCCTGACAGTGAAATATTGCTAAATTCGTTTTTCACTGTTGCAAGGCCTGTCCCTCTCATAGGTTAATATGGGGGCTACCTTTAAATCTGGTTAAAGTGTAGATTTCCTTTGGGAGCGGATGGACATGTGGAGTTTGGGGTCTCTGAGCTCACAATTTAAAAATACATCATTTAGTAAAGTTGATTTTTAGATTGTGTGTTTGAAAATGCCACTTTTAGAAAGCGAGCATTTTCTTGCTTGTAACATTTCTGTGACTCTGTCTGTTTGTGGATTCCCTGTCTGTGTCAGTTTGACAGTTGGGCTGGTTGCACCTCACACTAGACAGTGACACAAAGGGAGTTGGGGTGTAGTCTGCATATACTGATGAGTTATCTGTGCTGGGAAGGAGGGGAGGAGTGGTCACTCACACCTGAAAGGGCTGTGCCTGCCCTCACACAATGCAGTCTCCAACCCCCTGGTGAGTGTCTGGGGCCTGGCCTGGGCAATGCAGGATTTCACATTCACAAGAGACTTTGCTTTGAAGTAGGCCTACTTCAAAGGAGAAATTGGGTTTAGGAAGGGCATCCAAAACCACGGACTTTGGAACACTTCTGGAAACAAGAGGAACCTTTGCCTGGAGAAGAGCTGAAGAGCTGATGAAGAAGCCAGTGACTGTGCTTTGTGGAGCTTTCCTGCAGTTGTTGCTTCTGCCAGAGTAAGAGGGCAAAGACTGGACTTTGTGTGCCTTCCATCTTGAGAAAAAAACTCCAAGGGCTTGATTTAGAGCTTGCCTCCTGTTGTTTGAAGTCTCGGGGACAGCAAAGACTTCTCTCTGGCAGTACCTGGAGTCTCTGGAGAGACTCCTGCTCTGACAAGTGGTGCCCTATCCAGTCCCTGGGCCCTTGAAAGGAAAGCTGGTGGAAATTCAAGGAAATCTACTTCGGACGACTTCGGACCGACGCCGCTACTGAATCCGGAGACGCTGCCTGCAACCGACTCTGTGATCTTCGCTGGAACGCGACGACCTGGTGAGGAAGTCGCCCCACCACGTCGCGACCGATGCCGCTCGAAGTGCGTGAAATCAACGTTTTGCACAGACTCCGCGATCCCTGACTTCACATATCAGCTTGTATTCACTCTTCACCAAAGGTACTGTACTTGGGGGTCTACGCGACTCCGTGTCAGGCGCCGCTGGTGTCGGATTGTTGGGAACGACTCCGTCATGACGCCGTGTTAACACCTCATCGAAGCATTTTGTGTTTCTAAGCGCTATTTTTTAGTTTAATCTTTAAAAATTCATAACTTGACTTGTGTATGTCGGATGTTTTGTCGTTTTGGTCTTGTTCTGTTTAGATAAATATTTCCTATTTTTCTAAACTGGTGTTGTGTCATTGTGTAGTGTTTTAATTGAGTTACTGTGTGTGTTGGTGCAAATACTTTACACCTAGCACTCTGAAGTTAAGCCTACTACTCTGCCAAGCTACCAAGGGGGTATGCAGGGGTTAGCTGAGGGTGATTCTCTTTAACCCTGACTAGAGTGAGGGTCCTTGCTTGAACAGAGGGTAACCTGACTGTCAACCAAAGACCCCATTTCTAACACTTGGCATATGTACAGGATACCTATGCTAAATCAGGTCATCCTGCTTTGTTTGACTCAACATGTAACATCCGGAAGGCAGATATTTCCTAAACTCGGATTAACTTTTCATGGAGGAAAGCAGGCAGAGAGAGAGGGGGCAGAATTTAAGAAGCCCTTGGTGCGAGGACACAAGCTGATTCTGACAGGGCCTGCTGCTGAACCTTATTTGTTCAATGTGTCCAGCTGTCAGCATTGGTTCCTCCTCAACAGGTTCAGGTTCAACCAATTTCGCCTGTTGTTGCCTCGTTCTGAGCCCAGTTACTGGAACGCGAAGCTGAGGACCTGCCCTTGTGACAATTTGTCTGCCCATGATCTTATGCACTTTGTGTTTTTCTGTGGTTTTTATGATGTTCCTCATAGGACAATTTTAGCACTTCTGAAATCTTTGAACTTTGTCCAGGCCCAGCCGGTTCTTTTGTACCTTCAGTTACTTCAGGACTCCCATGTAACTTATGTTGTCGCTTGCTTCCTGGCCTCTTCCTTGATGCTGCGAAAGGCGTCAGACTTAGGAACAGGTCTTGCCTGATTGTTCATTCATTATGCACTTTAATACTCATATGAGATCTTTTTTCTTGGTTACTTGTTGTTAAAAATGAAACTATGTAGAAATAAATGGCTGTTATCTTAGGAGGTTTAAGTATATATGGTTTTGGTTACTGTGTAGCTTGTACAATTTTTATATCTGGTCATTTTGCACAGTCTGGTCTTCTATATTTTAGGCCCGGCTGGTCCTGAATGTAATGCACGTTATTGGGATTTGCTGCTTTTTATTCATGTTTTAGTCCATTTATGTAGTGGTGTCCCAATTTGAGTCTGAACTTATGCACTTCATTGTGACTTTTTTTATATGTTTAACCCTGATTTAGCTTATGTGTGGAGTGGTGTCCCAATTTGAGAGTGCACTTATTTATGTTCTGTGTTTATTGACAATTTTATGTATTTGGAGGAATTTTGTTTTATTAACTGTTCTATGTCATGAGTTTACTGTGCACTGTTATGGTCTAGTATGACAGAATAAAGTTACATTTGATGATTCTGATACAGCTATTGATTACTGATTGATGTAAATGACATAAATGATGGGCAATGTAGTTCATATAAAACGTTCATGAGTGGTGTCTTCAAAATAATAATAGGATAAAATGTGGACAGTAATTGACAGAAAGGTCCAGGTTACACTTATGGCCTGTAACTGTGGATTCATCAACCATATGTTTTCCTATGCCTGATTGACATGCACTGAGATTCAGAGGAGATGGCATTTCGCGTGGATACAAAGGGGCATATATTTACAAGCCCCTAACACCTCCTTGTGCCACATTAGTGTAATTTTTTACAATGTGGCGTTAAGAAGGCATTTTTGCTGCGCCATGTTTACCAAGTGGCACAATGCATGCATTGCTCCACTTTCTGGCCCGCAAAAATGGTGCAGTGCAATTCACAACATTTCAATACACCATTTTTGTCATAATTTGTTATGCCTGCTCAAAGGAAGCGTTAAAACAACGCACCAATAGTAACCAATGGGCCTCCTTGCTCTTTGCTGAACTAGCCTCAAATCGCCACAATAGCGCCAAAAATTCAGATGTTGTAGGCCTAACGACCCCCATGGTGCACTGTATTATAAAGACGCCGCTATCAAGGTGTCATTAAGTGCCGGTAAGAGGGGGCGCAAGAACAGTGGTGCATTATCTATTATGTGCCACGTTCTTGTAAATATGCCCCTAAGTACATCAAAACTACAGATACCAATTAGCATCTTTAAAGATCACACCCACATTGCATTAAGAAACAAGTATCATTAAGATGACGGCTTGTGGTCAAAAGCCAATGGTATGTTTGATAATATTGCTCAATCTGTCAGTAACATTTAATCCTCAGATCACTGTGTGCTTTACGACTGTGGCTGTCTGTGGCACTTCCCATGGTCTGGATAGTGATGGAACATCAGGGGAGGAGCTCAGTGCCGAAACACTGACACTGACCTGGGATTAGGCTTCTTCTGCCCCAGCAGATACAGCAAATGACTGCTGAAGTCAAGCACAGCAGACATAAACATGCATCAGGTCATGAACAGTTTCTATCAGGACCGGACATGTGAACATTTAGAGGTTTTCTACCTCGCATGGTCTGAATATTTATTTCGACAATCTGTGAAGAAACCACCTGTGGTGAGGCCCCATTTAAGTACTTGAGGCGATGAAGAAGGGAGGCCAGAGAGGCGTGGTGCAGAGGTTCATTTCCTGGAGGCTGTTGGGTGGTCAGCAGCCATTACTGGTGCCTGTTTCGAGAGTCCAGATCTTATAAACTTCTTGCACTGGGGTACATTTGAAGGGGGGCGGAGAGAAGATTCCTGAGGGCACTGCCTCTAAGCCCATATCACGCGTACCTCATTTTACAGCACAACAGCAGGTTAAGGGAAGTCACACAACATCTGTGTGGCTGCTGTGGTCTAAACACTAGCAGTGGCATGAATCTCTTCTTATGACCCTCATCACCCTATCACAAACCTCCTCTTCCTGCTTTTTCCAGTCAGGATGTTAGAACTGAATACTGATTCACCCATGCAATGTAACCACTCTCTCTGCTTGGGTCTTCTGTTTTCGCCAATAATAAAGCGATATTTATGATAAACCAGGATGAGCAGCACAGGCGACTGTGAGTCTGATCCTGAGAGATGATGTTCATGACGTGGCCCTGCCTATGTAGTCCTACCACCTCAAAGTGAAAGTAACTATTTCATAATACTTAACACTGGGAGCCAGACCCTGTGCTGTAGCAGGGATTGCAGACACATAGGGCAGACTTAATTTGCCACAGGTCTCATTGATCCTGGCTTCTGCAATCTGGATATGATCTCCCACTACTCACTCTATTTTGCTGCAAGCATATTCAAGGACCTCCTGGTAATTAAGACGCTGCAATGAACATCACTGCATGATTTAATTACTTAAATTAAATTCCGGGAAGTTCTGTGATGTTAAGAACAAGCCTCATATTTTCCTGAAGAGGCATCATTTAACTGGAGTTGCTGTGAGGATGCTTTCTATGCTTTGCGTGATGTCTTTGGTCAATCAGTGATCTAGTTCTCCTTGGAGTGCCAAGTGTGAAGTAGCTCGCGTCAGCATCAGCTAAAGTAGGCCGACAAGTCCATGCAAGCTCCATCCCCTTCATATATCTTCAGTTATTGGGCTCGTTTTTCCAGTTCTTCAGGGAGTACGTGCAAATCTGCCACATAAAAATGTGAAGCGCAACCTGTGTGGTGACAGCTTGGGTACCACACCCCTCCTACGCTGCCGAGTTGAAGGAAAGGCCACGTTGAGACCTGTTCACCGCCAGACTGAGTGGGCGCTGCGTTCTTAGAGTTACACACTATGGTGCGACCAACACGCCTCAACCTCTAAGGATGGTGTGACTGTGGTATACGCAAGGCTTGTTACTTCATATAGAAAACTTCAACTACCATTCTTGAAGCTAGAGATGGATGAAAATCTCTTCCAACAACAATTTTTGTAAGAAATAATGCCAGATGTTTATTAGGTTTGGCCTCGTGCCACTTTAGTAGCATTCAAATCAAGCTTTTTGTCAGTTACAAAAATTAATGCAAGGTGTTCTCAGGAATTCAAACAAAATGTAACCTTTCTTATCTTCTTATTGGCGCTTGGAGAGTAATGCAGGAGAAAAGCTTAACTTTTGGACCATAAAAATACAGCATGCTCTCGTCTTTGAGCATTATTCTGAAAGAGGCTCCACCTCTACAATGTGGCCATGTTCGGGTCAGGCAAGCACTGTCCACCTACTTAAGGCAGTGTTTGAATGACAGGGTGCTACAAGTAAAATAAACACCTTTTAAGCTCATTCACCTGACACTTTTGAATGATTTATTTGAAGAGAAAAAAGCAGTGACTACAGCATATATTGAATTGTTTGCAGGGAAACGTAAATAGTATATGCAGTGAGGTGTGGTTGCACCCAATTTACGTTTTGGAATTAGTATGTGCTTATTTTATATGTCCTAACGTTTATATTGGAAGTTTGGGTTTGCTCAGTACCCATTCTGAAGCTCTGCTTTGTCCTCCGACATGGAATACGGGTATTTGTTTATCTCTCCAAGGAGATCCCTAACTCAAGTGTTTATTTATTTATTTATTCATGTGCTTATTTATTTTTTTGTTTGTGCGTTTTTGTTCTTTTCTATAGGGCACAGTTGGACTACACAGGCTTCAGAGCGCTGACGCTAACAAGTAACACACCACGCCTAGATAACACAATCAGCACACGATCATATTTACAGCCAGAGAGTTAAGAACTAATTCAAGTAAGGCACTTTTACACTCTGACAAAAAGTTATCTCCAGTACACCACAAAGAGGGTATAGGATTTTATAAAATCATTATAATAGACCTGGAATATGGAAGTTAACACAGTCATGCCTACTGAATAATTTAACACAAGCACTTTATACCTCAAGGGCTGGAGGGCAGTGGAAAGAGGGGAGGAAGGTCAGGAAAGGGGGAGCAGCGGAAGGGGTAAGAGTAGGGAGGGGGGCAGGGGGCAGTTGGATGATAACACATTTGAATATGGTGTGTGGGGGGGGCAAGAGTAGTTTCATGAAGAGGAAGGAAAACAACCATTTGCAATGTAATGGGTCTCGCGTTTGCTTGAGCTAGAGCATTAAGCGTGTAAACTCCTAACCGGACTTTTCTTGCCACATAAATTGAAAATGAAAAGTAATACAGTTTCACATAAGCGAGCGGATTCAAAGCGCCACACTATGAGCGTGAAGGAGACTCACAAAATGAAAAAGAAGTTTGCTCGCAATCAAAAGTATTGGCAAAAGTGCAATTACCCATGTAACATGTCGATGTAAAAAGCAGTAACTAAACTGCCCATGGAGGGAGAAACGTAAAGCATTTACCAACGAAAATAAAGGATTTTTGAAAGGCAAGCCCACGAATGAGTGATCGTGATGGGCATGTGGTGGGTGTGGTTAAAAGCCCAAATAGAAAACAACACGTCAGAAAAGCAGTGCTTGCGCGCTGCTATGCTCGACCTAAACACCTGGAAAAAACATAAGTGCAGGAGCTGAAGGTGCCCTCCACTGTGCTGCTCATGCTGCACTTGCTGAAGACTAGGTTGCCTAGTCTGGAATGAACATCATGTCTCTTTCTTGCAACACCCTGCACTTCCTGTCTGTTCATCTCACTTTGGCTGGTTCTTTTTCTGTCATTGTCACTCTTTTCCATCCTTCTCTTCCTCCTTCCTTCTCCCTTTTCTGCCGTTCTGTCTCTTGACCCAAGTCAAAATCTGATGCTAAGAAAGAAATCCAGGTCCCCAAAGAATGAATGCTAGAGTCCAGCACCTGCAAGCACCAGTACAAATTAGGGACTAGGGACCAGATGTACTAAAAAGTGGCACAGCACAGAGCTGCGCCAAAATTGGCAGCGCCGCACTGTCACTTTAGAAACACAGGGATATACCATATTTTCTAAAATACGGCGCACCCCTGCATTTTCCCTTACGCCAGTGCTAAATTTGGCTGTCAGCGCCAAGGCAGGCATCCTTGCACAGTAGTGCCAGGGTATCTGCGTTGAGGGGTGTGATTGTTTTTGTGCAGGAAGGCACACCTTCCTGCACATAAACATTAATTCATGGCCTTTTGCTCTTTCTATGTGTGCTGCAGAAACACACAGAAAAAGCAAAAACGACGAGAAATAAAATTATTCCTCCCCGTTGTGCCATGCTAACGCCTCCCGTGGGGTGGCATTAGTTTTTGGCACTGCTACAGATTTACAAATTCTTGTAAATCTGGGGCAGCGTCAAAAGCAATGGGTGGTGCGGTGGAACACCCACAGCAACACCCATTGCACGCCCCTCTGATGCAGAAACCTGCGGGGGAGGGGCCCATATTTACAAGGTGGCCTTAAGCCACAAAAAGTGGCTTAGCGCCGCCATGTAGACGTGGTGCACTACACAGCCCTAGATGTCAGTCTAAGTGGAACAGGAATGAACCTGGGGAAGAGGGTAGGATACTGGCAGTCCAACCTAATTTTTTTAGCAGGTTAATGGGGCGAAGATTGGAGCCGCATCAATGTACGAGGGGGCTGCTGATGATTACTGTGGGGGGTGCTGCTATGGTGTATGCATGCCTAGCAATGTTGGCAATGTTCATATTGGCAACCCAAGAGCCAAGGAAAGGAGAGACCATAAGAGAGCTGGCAATAAAGCCATTAATCACTCTCAGATGATTGTAAAAGGGGTAGAAAGTAGGGAATGGAGTAGAGTGGACCAGCCATATTCCCTGATGGGGGGTGCAGCAAAACCAATGGACTTGAGAAGAGGGGGTGAGGGGGGGTTTGAGCAGGAGATAATAGTTGTCTTAAACATTCAAGTGTAAATAGATGCAAGGAGGGCTCGACAAGAAGGACATTTATTAAACACCACAGTGTATCCTTCATTCTGAGCAGTGTTTGGTATATTTCTTGCGAATCCCATCATTTTGTCTTTTACACTGCTAAGCTTAGAGGGATTACTTGAAGCTTATGTGGCATGTAGCAGTTTTAAGATTTTGGGCCTCATTACAACATTGGCGGGCGGCGAGTGTAACCGCCGTGTGGCCCCCAATGCGGGCGCACTCCCGCGGTGCCCATTATATCATCCCCGCCGCCCAGCGGTGATGTGGGCCGCAACATGGGAGCCGGCTCCTAATGGAGCTGGTGGTGTTGCGGCCGTGCGACGGGTGCAGTTGCACCCGTCGTGCTTTTCACTGTCTGCTGTGCAGACAGTGAAAAGTTGTATGGGGCTGTGCCAGGGGGCACGTGACTCCCCTTTCCGCCAACCTTTCCATGGCAGTTCCTATGGAAAGGCTGGCGGGAAGGGGACTCGTAATCCCCTGGGCATCGCTGCAAGCAGCGCTGCCCTGGAGGATTAAAACCGCCGGGACCACCGTGGCGGAAAACCACTGGTCCCGGCGGTGCGACCGCGGTGCTTCCGCCGCGGTCGTAATATGCAAGTTTGTACCGCCAGCCTGTTGGCGGTACAACCTCCCAAACAGCCCTGGCGGTCTTTGACCGCCAGGGTTGTAATGAGGGCCTATGTGCCTTAATTCGTACAACATGGGGAGATGAAGCACCATAGGTGGTGTCTAAGCCCAGGCCTGCCTTTACTCCCACACGCAGGTTTATCCCACATCTTCCGTGCACTACAGGCTGAATGTACTGCTCTTTAGTCAAGGTGGACTCAGGACTCCATGAGAAAAGCTGCTTTTCAACTGCCTGTAGCTTTTCTCCCCTTGACCATTCAGTAACAAGCTTTGTAAAAATGAATATACCTATTTTGATAATGTAAATATTGTGCAGATCAATCAACAGGGGAGGTTTAATGTTACAAGAAGGCTACAATGAAAGTGGCTTTTAATTCCTATTTCTTCGTGAAAAACAACTGAACTAAACTCTATAAAATTTTTCAGAGATCAAGGGAGAAAAAAACTAAGTAAATTGGCTGTTTAAGCCTAAAAAATGACTACACAACTCAGAGAGTGTGTATATTGTGTAGTACATTCTTTTTTGAGAGAAACACACATTTATAAAAAAAAATCTTCCGATATTCATTAACAATGGCAGAAGTAAAACACAAAATGATATCACAGTGGGAGAGGCGATGCTGCATTATGCATATGTGATCCACTTAAGTGGATCTGTCCTGGATATTTCATGCAAGTCAACAGAGAAAGTATAGGAAGGGCGTTCACTTCCCAACTCCTCTAATCAGTTGAGGAGCCGGGAGGTTAAAACATCTACCACAGAGTTGTAACCAAACTTGAGGGGGCCCCCCTGCAAAGTACATGTAGGTCCCCCTTCGGGCTCACTCAGGAGGTCTCAGGCCAGGGTACAGTGCTGAGGGGGAGGGGTCCCTCTGCACCGCAGGGGCTGTGGGAGCCTTTGTTACATCACTAATCTATCAGTGCTTTACCAAAGTGCTACGGTGTAATACTAAAAAGTCTTCAGCCTATGGGCCAGCAAGTGCTCTAGTGTCTTAGCCCACCTCAGCCACAATCTTGCCCAAGACATGGGTGCAAGGTGTTCTACATCTCCAAAGCTCCTGTCACATTGCCAAAGTGCTGGTGTTGTGTACTGATACACCATGTCCCCACATGTCCACCCTTGGCTTTGTCAATGGCTGGAGAAAGTTCCTCCATAGAACATTCAACAAGGAATTCCCCGCTGGCCTTACCCAAAGGCTGGTACGTGGAGTGGTGGGGCGGGCCCTCTCTTCGCCCCTTGTTTAATATGGCTTTGGCATTGACCAAACGACCTCAAGAGTTCTGTCCTCCTTTCTCCGCAACAACTAATCAGACCCTACCATCCTCAAAGGTCAAGGTGGGATGTGTAGCTACCCTTAACCCCTCCCCGTCCTTCCACCCCAAATCAACTGAGAGTTGCCCTGTTGATGTGTGCTTATTTACTCTTGCACATGGGTTGATTCAATACAGCTAACTTTAGCTTTATTTCTGCATGTGGCAAGGCCACCTCAGGGGCCCTAATGGAGAGAGCAGAGCTAAAATACGGGGAAACCTCGATGCAGTAATCATGTACAACCCACCTGATTTAGGCTGCTTGACATATAAATGATGATTAACTAACAGTAACAGACGTCATGCTAGTTTTCAAATTTTTCTGCAAAGAAGTCCCCATCAACTCTTTTGTTGTCATAATACTTATTGTGTTGTCTTGAAGTAATGTGGGACAAACATTAGATTAATGTGGTACTAGTGTATTGTTCTTAAACAGTGAAAGGGGTTTGATAAGCCTTTAACAGCATACTGCACAGTTATGCATGCATGCCGAGAGGTAAAGGGTTAGCAGGCTTCAGATATTTGCATTGGCCACATTGTGGGTCTTAGCAGCTTTTTCCAGGTAGGTGGATAATTGTATACGCCAAATGCCCTGTACTATGATTTGATGCTGAAATGCTATGAAGACAGCGATTGTGTCCATGGGAACACAGCTGCTGGTAATGGCGGGTGCTTCCAGCAGCGTGACTTCCTCCGCGCGCTGCTAATACTTAGTTGCTAAATTCAGGAGGGATGTGAGACCTCCCTTTGCCCCTTCCCTGAACTCATGAAACCAGTGCACCTCAGTAGCTTGTCAACAGATTGAGAGTGGTGGGAATCTTCCACCTGACATGTCCTCTAGAACACGCTACTAACACTGAGTCGCTAAATTCAGCAAGGGCCTGAGGACTGCCTGTAGCCCGGCCTGACCTTCTTGAAAGTAGCAAATGCTGGTAGCTAATGGACAGGCTTTATCCTGAAATTCTGAGGTCCAATATTTTTACTTTCACGTTACTGTTAGCCTTACATCCACCACCTGACCCATCACCACCTAACGATTTAAGGCTTGCATCCTGTATATCGAAGAGGCATCCATTCATCCTTGTTCATATAGATTGGCTAGATCTGGTCAAGGTTTTTCTCAAGAAGGGATCTCTTGCACTGGATGAAGAAAACAAAATGATATATATTTGCTAAATTTTAGTGCTGTGCTTGCGTCACAAAAGTGATGCAAATCAACGCTAAATGTTTTTTTACAAATTTATTTTCCAGTGCTAAACTTAGCGTGGGGAAATCACTGAAAAGTAGCTCAAAGCAGCGCTGCTTTGCATTACTTAAAACCAAGGGGGCGTAACATGGTTGGTGCATGGGCGTTCCTACATAACCACTCAAGGTTTCTGATGCTAACCCCTATTTACTTAAAAAGGTAGACAAGGTTTAGTGTCAGAAAATAGCGCCTACTTTAACCAGGCGCAATCACGGAGAAATGTTGTAATTTCTTCTTTCTTTTTCGACTTTGCATGTGTTCTGCTCTGTACAGCACAGTTGTGAGGTGGGAAAGTTTTAAGGTTAATCTAAGCATAGCGTTTTGTACTAGAAGCTTATCCTTCCAGTACAAAACCCATGCTAGTCTTACTTAGATACCCTTGCACTATGGTACAAAGGTGTATACGTGGCGCACTGCAGCACATTTCTGCGCCGGTGCTAGGGAGAGGGGAGGAGAGTGCCATATTTCTGTAAATATGGCGCTCTCCTGCTCCCTCCTCACGCATATTTTTGGCTGCTGCGCGAGAATCTAGTAAATCTGGGCCAAAGTCATTGAACTTGAAAGGTCACATCCGCACGTTCACAACCCCACTGTGCACTTTTAATGATATGAACAACTTCTTTGTACTAATTCTGTGGATCAATACACTGTGAGCTGTCAGTTGTGTTGATTCAATACAATGCATAGACACCTCCACAGAATCCTCAACAATGAATGCTGAATTTGTGACATTGTGATTTTCACATTTATTTCAAATATTTCCATAACACTGTTGAACATTTTACCCACTTGCCCTCCATTATAAAAAGGGATGGGCGAAGTTGAGGAGGCTTTTCCTCAGAACCTTCAGGATTTTTTTTTTTTTTTTTACTTTGCTATTGTTTGCTAAGACTTAAAACAGGTTCATGGGTAAAATGTTTACTGAAAGTTGGGTTTGCAGGGGAAAGAAACGCCCAAAAATATTTTTTTACAGAGAGGAAATACTACATAGGAAGATTCCGTACCCTACTAAGTACTTTATTAAAAACAAATACTCCTGCCAACATGGCTCAGCCTTACCTCTGTGCACACCATGATGCCCCCCTACAGGCAAGATGTTTGTGTTGGACTCACCTGGGCAAGTTCAGATCTGATTATTTAAAAAGTGATTACCTCTGCTCAAAGACCTTGAGGAAACAGATCCAAGCCTTCCGGATGTCTACAAATCAGGGCATCCACAGTCCACAAGTGAATCTAAAGGACCTAGCAAGATTTGGAAACCAGTGTGAGCCTGCTCAAGTGACAAATTCAGGAACTAAAAGAATGAAAGTGTAGGAAGAGACATCAGAGGGAAACTAGATCAGCCCCACAGTCAGAGGTGCTGGGATGTAGGATGTTCGGTTGACAGAAGAGCAGACGTTCAACCTGCTGCTCCACACCCCCTGGCATGATAAGTGGTCCATCTTGCCAGCTTTGTCTTCTCTGTATACACATACTGGCACGCTGGCTGCTGCACACCTCCCTAGCATGACACATGTTCTAAAAACACTTAAGCCGGTATTTATACTTTTTTAGCGCCGCATTTGCGCCGCTTTTTTTTCGCAAAAGCGGCGTAAACTTACAAAATACAATTGTATTTTGTAAGTTTGCGCCGCTTTTGCGTCAAAAAAGGACGCAAATGCGGCGCTAAAAAAGTATAAATATGGGCCTTAGTCGCATATTCCCAAGATTTGGATACCAATAGAATGTTCAAGCCATTCTCACGCTCGTGACCGCTAATCTCCAAGATTGATTATGTCAACAGCCTATATCTTGGTGCACTCTGACTTGTCATATGTAAAAACACAACTAATCCAAAATGCTGCCTCAAGAATTCTTCTCCACGATTACCCAATAGAATGAATGACTACAGTGACACAATCACTACACTGGCTTCCTGTAGCTAGAAGGGCAGGGCTGAAGGCACTCTTCGCTGTCCGCAGAGACTCCTGTGAAAAAGGACCACTATAACTGCAGGTTAGAGTCAAGCAATACAAACAAAACAGGACACTGTGCTCCAGACTCGGATCACTTACCATCACACCAACTTAACACAAGAGATACATAGGAGAAACTGCTTCTTGGTACAACTCACTTCTAGCCAACATACGAAGCATCAAGGAGCATAAACACTTCAGATGACAGCTGAAAACATGACTATTTCCAAAATAGCTACAATCTACTAGATGCCTGGGAAAAACATTCACACCTTCAAGTTCAGTTTTCGGCTTAAAACCTGCAGATACAGAATAGCAAACTACTTTCTATATGCAGGTAAGCTAAAAAGGGCTCATGTATGGATTGCTTGGCATTGCATAGTTATGTCAATTCATGTATAACATTTTTATCCCACTCTATCACTAGTACACTCAGCGGGTCAGCAGCCAACTGTGGCCCAGGGACCCCTGGGGGTCCGCAAAGCCTCCTCAGGGGGTTCGCGACTGCTTGGAAAATTAAATAATATTAATAGATTAGGTCCCCAGCTTTCAGTAATTACTCAGTGGGGGGGGTACCCGGATTGAAATAATGATTCAGTGGAGATGATACAATACGGCGCACCATGGCGGTCGTTAGGACAATAGCTTCATAAATGTTGACGCTATTGTGGCATTTGCAAGATTAGTGCCAAGAATGATGGCGCTAATCTTTCAAAGTGAAAAAAATGACGCAAAAAATGAAGCAGTCAAATCTTGCAAATTTCAATGCGCCATTTTTTAGGGCGTCCCAATGCCAGAACGTCCCCCCTTGCATACATTATGTCTGGCGCAGGCATGATGTCGCACAAGGGCTTACAAAGTGGCGCAATGCAACCATTGTGTCACTTGTAAATATGGCGCATTGGAAATGCCTACCTAACGCCACATTCGCGTAAAAAATAAATTACGCTAATGTGGCACAAGGAGGCGCAAGGGGCTTGTAAATATGCCCCTAGGTTTTGGAGCAAAACCAGATCCATGGCATGAATCGCAACTCCAAATGAAAACACGCACCAGAATGGGGTCATTAGGTAGTATCGCCTGATATACTTACATTACATGTCTGACTCCTGTGCTGTGGTCTGTACATAGAGGTCTAGATTTACAAATAGTTCCCACAGGGTAGTAAGCAAAATTGCTGAGCTACGTTGTGTGAACTTAAAAGAACAAAACAGCACCATATTGGCAAAGCAATGGTGCAGTTTTGCACTCTCTACATGCTGGCACACTTTGTACACCCTTGTATCAATGAGGGTCCCAGTGTGCCATAGTGTGTCTGCATTGGGTTCAGGACAGTTCTGTGCAAGATGAGGTCCTTTCCTGCATGCAAAGTATCCTTTGAGTCTTTTTTCACTATGTATTTGTGCAGCACAATGCAACACATATGCGAAGAGGAAAACACAAGGAGAAACAATATTTCTCTTTTTTATACCAGCCTCAAGGAGGCAGGGGATTTTGGCATACGTCCATTTCTACAATCCAGGGGGTTACTTGGTCAGTAAGATTAGGGGGGGGTGAGCTTCAGTTTTCCCAACAAGCAGGCTGGGACATTTAAAAAAAACACATTATATGACAAGCAGGACATGAGGAGGCCTAATGGGCAGTGGAAAAGAAAGGGGAGTGTGGATTTTTAGGGTTACCCAAAACCCAATATATTTTTTTTAACTAATCAACATTTTTTAAGGCCTTCAACAACTAGACAAAACAAAGGGCAGATTTACAAGGAACTGGTGCAGCGCAGCACCAAAATTGGCAGTGCTGCATCAATTCTGAAAAGCAGGGATGTTCTGTATTTACAAAAATACGCGCATCGTTGTGTGCGTCAATGCAGGTATCCTTGCACCCAAAGTGCAAGGGTGTCTGCATTGAAGGGAATGATTGTTTATGTGCAGGAAGGTGCCCCTTCCTGCACATAAACAATCTGCAATGGTGATTTTGCACTACTATGTGTGCTGCAGAATACAGCACACATAGAAGTGACAAATCGTCATTATTGAAAGATTGTTTATGTGCAAGAAGGGACTCCTTCCTGCACATAAACAATCATTCATGGCATGTTGCTCTTTCTACGTGTGCTGCAGAAAGCAGCACACATTGAAAAAGCAAAAACGAGGAGAAATAAAAATATTTCTCCTTGTTGCGCCATGCTAACGCCACCCTTGTGGTGACGTTATTTTTTATCCCTACCTCAGATTTATAATTTCTTGTAAATCTGGGTCAGTGTCAAAAGGGTTCGGTGTTGCGGTGGAACGCCCACAGCAACACCCATTGCACGCCCCTCTGCTGCAGAAAACTGCGTCAGAGGGGACCATATTTACAAGGCTGCATTAAGCCACAAAGAGTACCAGAGCAAAAAGTAACGCTCCGGTAGTGCAAGGGGCTTGTAAGTATGCCCCAGAGTGTGTGTTTTTGTCAGTGTCAGCTTATTAAAATTCCAGGTGAAATCCGGCACTTAACATTACTCGACTGAAGGCACTTGAACTCAACTATTTACTACAGAATATATTTTCAGAGGCTGTAAAATTTGGAGCTACGCCCCTCTTTACAATTCTTTGTCAAAACCCAGGGATAAATACACAGAAACGCTCATGGACCCCCCTTGGAACGCCTCACTGATGTAAAGTAACGGAAGGCAGCAGATTATGCTGTGATACGTTACTTTAGGTTACAAACCAAATTGTGATTTGCCTTGGTTTGTAAATCCCACCAGAAGACTTTGCATTAAAAAAGTAACCAAACTTCAAGCAACATTTTTGTAAATCTGGAACAGAATTTGCAGTGCAGGGTGGAATAACAATGTCACAAAACAGAGCTGGCTCACCTTTGCACCGGGGTGTAAAACAACTATTTTTAAAGCAATCGCTGCAGATAGCATCATCAGTGGCCGAATGGTGCAAAATCTGGAACTGTGCAACACTTTGTCCTTCATAATCCCCCAGTGCACACTACAGTGGGTAACTAGCATCGCCATCACTGCACCTGGCTACCTGGCTCCCTGGAAGGGGCTGTAGACTGTTAAGAAAAATAAAACAAGCACAGTTCAGCACCTGGAAGGGGTACTTAACATGGCTTCCATACCCACCCTAGAACCATTTGTTGCGGATGGTCCACCGTCTGCACAGGCCATCCGATGGAAAGAATGGCTTGAGAGGTTTGAAATCTATTTCTCAGCAATTGCGTTGAACAATGATAGACGCTGTCCTGTGCTTCTACACCTAGGCGGCGCAATGATAAACAAAATCAGAAAATCTGCTGTTGGGGAAGGACCACGTTTTACCTATCAAACGCTAAAGATGGCCCTCACTGCGTACTTTGAACCACTCGCGAACCCAGGTTACAAGAGGTTCCGACTGAGACAGGCCCGTCAACTACCTGAAGAGTTGGTTGACACTTTCTACGCAAGACTGCGAGAACTGGTGTGCTTCACACTTCCGAATGTGGAGGATGAAATAAGATTGCAGTTCATCCAAGGTTGCCACTCTGTGAAGCTAAGGGAGGGCATCCTACAGGTGCCAGGCATAACAATTGCAGACATCCTCACCATGGGTAGATCCAAAGAGCTGTCTAAGACTCGAGCTGCTCACATGGAGGCAGCGCTGTAAAAACAGGTAAAAACTGAGCCAATCAATGTGGTGGCAACCATGCCTACAAACAAGCGGAAGTTCTGCTCAAAACCGAAATCCACAGCAAAGGCGTGCTACATGTGCTGTGGTGTCTACCCACATTCAGGACCATGTCCCGCTCACGGGAAAAGGTGCACAAACAGCAATAAACTCAATCATTGTGCAAAGGTATGTCGATCCACAGCAGCTCCCAAGCCTGCCAAGGCCAGAGGCGTAAACTGCGCCCAAAGTACACCACGTCATGAAGAGGATGATGACATGGATGCTGATGATGACTGTGAGGGTGTGGTGCACGTCATCCATGCCATGCAGCCTGGGGGACAACCCCAGCGCATACCGAGGTGCAACATCACAGTCGCCAGTAACCGGTTATCTGCCCTCATAGACACTGGCGTGTCCATAAACATTCTGCCACAGTTTGTCCTCGAGAATTTGTCCATTCATCCAACACTTTTTCCAACCAGAACACAGGTCTGTGCTTTTGGTTCGTCAACTCCACTGCCCCTGGAGGTGGTATTTACGACCGAGATTGCCCATGGCCAGCAGACCACCAGTGCCAAAATATACATCACCCGGTTTGGATCATGCATGCTGCTGTGTTGCAAAATGGCAGAAAAGCTACACTGTGATCTGGTGTCCGAATTTTCACAGTTGTTTAAAGGGATTGGATGCCTAAAAGGGAGACTCGTCAGCCTACACATCGAACAGTCCATTCAACCAGTGGCACTGAAGCATCGGCGGGTTGCATTTCATCTACGCCCCAAAGTGGAGGAAGAAATGAAAAATTTAGAGCAAACCGACATCATTGAACTGGTAGAAGGACCGACCCCCTAGGTGTCACCTATTGTGATCACTCGGATGCCCAAACAGCTTCCGGGGAAGTGAGGATATGGGTTGACATGAGACTGCCTAATGTAGCATCACCTCACCCCAACTGAAGATGACATTGTGGCGGAGGTCAATGGAGCAAGATGGTTCTCAAAGATGGATCTCAGAGCAGGGACCCATCAATTGCTACTGACCCTGGAGTCTCGAGCCATCACCACCTTCTCAACACATGTTGGACTCCGCCGGTATAAATGTCTTAGTTTCGGCATTTCAAGTGCCACTGAAGTTTTTCAGGACACGATCCATGGAGTGCTTGCTGGTCTGGAGGGCGCACTCAATGTCAGTGATGACATCCTGGTGCATTCCCGCACCATCGAAGAACATCTGGAAAGGTTGCGAGCCACCTTCACGAGGTTGCATAGCAGTGGTCTGACCCTTCATTGTGAGAAATGTGTGTTTATGCAACCAGAGATTGCTTTTTTTGGATATCATTTTTCTGAGAATGGAGTAATGCCAGACCCTGACAAGGTCAGAGACAACCAGGCTGCCACAGCTCCCAGATTGGTTATTGGAGTCTGGAGTTTTCTGGGGATGGTCACCTATTGTGGGAGATTCATTCAAAATCTCACTTCCCTCACTGCTCCTCTTAGGCAATTGACCAAGGCCAATGCTAGCTGGGAGTGGGGACCTGCACAGGAAGCTGCTTTCAGGGCTACCAAACAAGTACTGTATGCTCACACCATCATGGTGTACTTTAATCCCTCCAAAGACTCTGAACTCTCTGTTGATGCCAGTCTAACGTGCCTTGGTGCGGTACTGTTCCATAAGGGACAGGACGGAGAGTTGTCCCCTGTAGCCTATGCCAGTTAGCCTTTGACAGACACTGAACAGCAATATTCGCATATCGAAAAAGAGGCAATATCTGTTCACAAGGGGCTGCCATCATTTTAACCTGTACTTGTATGGCCATCCGTTTGTAGTTCACACTGATCACTAACCATTGACACTGCTGTTCAATGGATTGTCGTCCAAACCCTGTATTGAAAAATGGATCCTCCAACTACAAGAATATCAGTTCTCATTATTGTACCAGCCTGGAGCCCAGAACCCAGCAGACTACTTGTCGAGACATCCTAGACCTGCTACGGCTACGGCCAATGAGTATGTTTGAATGGTGCTGGAACGGTCCAGACATCTGCCTCTCTCTTTTGGAGGAAAGTGGCACACCCTCACGCATCATCTGTCAAGGCGAACGGAAGAGGTGCATCTAACATTATCTTCTTTCCACTTCATTCGGCAGGAACTAGCCGTGTCGCCGGACGAATGCTTACTGCGAGGACCTCGTTTGGTGATCCCGTTGTTGCTGCAACAACGATTGGTAGACCTGGGTCATTCATAGCATCAGGGGACTGTCAAAACCAAAGCCGTCTCAGATGCAAGATATGGTTTCCTGGGCTTGGTGAACACGTGGAGCACACTGTGTGGCACTGTCACATTTGCCAAACGGTTGGTGCTGCGGATCCCTCTGCCCCCATTATCACTGATTCCATCCCATCGGTTCCATGGCATCGTGCCAGCAAGGACTATGGCAACCTGCCAGATGGACGACACATGTTAGTCGTCATTGATGATTTCTCCAAATACCCAGAGGTTGAAATCCTCGATTCTACCACCACTGCTCAAACGGTGCCACGGCTGGAAAAGATCATGGCCACCCAGGGCCTCATCAAACAACTCAGAAAAGATAATGGCCCACCATTTTCAATCCAGGAGTTCACCAGTTATCCGAACTCTTTGGGAATCCACCATATCAAAATCACTCCTCGCTGGCCACAGGTGAATGGAGAGGCCGAACGGTCTATGTGCACTCTAAACAAGGTCTTGCGCACTGCTGTGGTGAATGGACAGAGCATTGAGCTGGCCCTGTATGCCTTTTTGCAGGACTATCAGCTCACTCCCCATACAACTGCTAAGGTGGCGCCCAGTGTGATATGCATGAACCGTCCTGTAGGTCAGTGTTCCCCAACACCCGGGCCGCGGACCGGTGCCGGTCCGTTGATCAATCGGCACCGGGCCGCCCGAGGAACTTCAACTTCATTTCACTGTGGCGGGCGGCCGAGGCGCAGAGCATTGCGCCCTCCCAAGCGGGCCACGGAAAAATTATCCAACATTTACCGGTCCGCAGTGATAAAAAGGTTGGACAACACTGCTGTAGGTGACACAATACCACACTATGAAAGTCCCTCAGCTTTGAACGATCACATGGCTGATAATCTACGGCAGCGTGGGAGGCGAAAATGATTGCATGTCCCAACGGAGACGAGCCAAGGACCCGGCCATCCATGTAGGAGACTTGGTGTTGGTCAGGAATTGACATGCTGGAGGAAAGTTCCGTCTGCTGTTTGAAGCTGTCCCGTGGACTGTAAGTCAAGTAAAAGGGACCCTGATCACTGCGCAGAAAGGAAATAATTCCCTAATGAGGAATGTTTCGTTCTTCAAGCGGTATCGATCGTTGGAGTCACCACCGGGCAAGGATGGTGGTGACTCGCCAGAAATCTGCGTGACTCCACAAGAAGTGAGGATGCCCGTCCCGTCATCACATGGAAGTATGACTCAAAGTCCAGCTGACCAGCGAGATGAGGTTCCCAGTCAGTGGGAAGCTGAGTGGAGGTCAGCCCGAGGGCCATGACAAAGAAGCCAGTTGACAGTAGGGCCCTGTGACATCCAATGAAAATGTAGTGGTCCTGAGGCACGATACCACCCAATATCACTTAAGACCCAAACCCTAAGCATCCACCAGACTGAAAGACTTTTTTTGATTCTGATATGTTTATTATTTTTCTTATGGCAGGTAGAGGAGGAATGTTATGTTGGGCCGAGCCATTTGAGAGGGGTGTGCTAGTCTCTCATGGCCAGTCGGGTCCCTGTGTTTGGGACACTGCTTGGTATGCCCCCTGACAAAAGGGGGCGAGAAAATAAAATTATGTGTGGCTTCAGCGCCACAGGTCAGAAACTCATCAAGCCTCATTAGTGTGTGCATTAATTGTAGCTTCGTTCTGCCAGGCGCATGTATAGGCCTGAACGGAAGACACAACAGGCTTGTGTCACGCCCCTGTTTTCACGCAGTGCAGTGCTGCAATATTTCATGCAGTTCTACAGGATATTAACGCCCATATTTATATTTTTTTTGCAGCGCATTTGCGTCATTTTTTTACGCGAAAGCGGCTCAAACTTACAAAATACAATTATATTTTGTAAGTTTGTGCCACTTTGACGTCAAAAATTATGCAAATGTGGTGCAAAAAAAGTATAGATATGCCCCTAAATCTGGAACGTGAAGTGTTTTGATGGTGGAGTACAATCCACATGAACACTGCTACGTACAAACCAAGTACAGGGATATTTGAGGGTTGTGGGAAGCTGCAAAATCTTTGGGAGTGAATGGGGGGTGCGAAAACTACATAAATGAATTTGAATTCTCAGATAGAAAAGGCTTGCGGGGGAATTTGACAAAGAAAGCAAAAAATTATCAGGCAAATTCTCCAGGTTAATAATGCAGCGAGGAAGAGAAAAGGCTCCACTGGTGGAAGGAGAAACGAAGGAAAAGAGGAGGGCAAACAAGAAAGTGTGAGGGAAAAAAGGAAGAGATGGAGAGAAAGAAGGGAGAGATAGAGGGACAAAGAAATGAAAGAAAAAGGAAGGACTGGTAAAGAAAAGGGAGAAAGGAAGAGAACACCGCAAGAATGAAGATAAGAAGAATGGGAGGCTGAGAAGGGCAGAGGGAGCCGGTGAGCAAGCAAGGGAAAGGACCGCGGAAAGGAAGGAAGGAAGGAATGAAATGAGGGAAGATGAGGGGGGAGAGGAGCACATGAGAGGACGGGAGGGTGCGAGGGATGGAGGGAAAAAAGAAGGAGAAAAAAAGGACAGAAGAAAGGAAGGAAGCATGGTGGAAGGGAGAAGGGAGGGAGGGATAGAAGGAGGGAGGCAGATAGAAAATGAAGAAATAAACAAAGAAAGAAAGAAAGAAAGAAGGAAAGAAAGAAAGAAAGAAAGAGACGGAAGGCAGGAAGAGAGGGAGGGAGAGAGGAAAGAAAGAAAGAAAGAAAGTAATAGGAGACGGAAGGGAGGAGGAGAGGGAGGGAGAAAATAAAGAAAGGAAGAAAAGAGATAGGGTAGGAGCAAGGAAAGAAGGAAGGAAGAAAAAAAGTACAAAAGGAAGGAAAGAAATGGAAAGGTAAAAGAAAAAGAAAAAAGGAAGGAAAGGAGGTATGGTAGGAGGAAGGAATGATGGATGGGCAAATGGATGGATGGATGGATGGATTGATGGATGGATAAGTGAACAAAAAAACGAACTGGAAAAAGGCCAGCAAGAAAAGAAAACATAAACTAACCCATAACGCAAAGAGTACTGAAAGAACAGAAAGAATTAATAGATATAAATGAAACAGAATGGAAACAGGTTTCCAAGTCATCTTAGAAGAAAGATTTAAAAGTGCTCCACTCAGCCACAAAAAGGCCTGCAAGACCCGTGCTCTTGGAAGCCCAGTGATGCAGCGCCAGACCGGACAGACCACAGAGCTCCAGGAAGCGGGGTGGGGGAGAGGAGCGGCCATGTCTGGCTGCCTGTCAGCGGTTGTTCTCAGAGCCTCACCTGACAGTCCCTCCCCCAACCCCTCATCCCCCCCACTGTGTGCGTGACTTACTGGAAGGGCATGCGCGCTGTTCACCACGGCCCACGCCCCCAGACAGGGCAATGAATGGGACCCCGGCCGATCCCAGCGTTCATAGTTCTATTAAAAGACTGGGCTGATTCCAAGACACGAGGCCTGACACGGCAGTGCTTGAAAACTGCAGCAATTAGCAGAGTGTATGGTCAGGCCTTACAGGAAATCCAACTCAATTACTGCTTGCGACAATTACTGTGGAGCCCTCTGGTAGCCACGGATGGATAGATCCCTGCCACAGGGTACACAAACTGTCCCACTGCTAGTAAGGCAGCAACTTATGCCAGCTTGCAAGGCTGTGTCATTCTAGGGATTTTGGTGGCCACAGGCAAGACATATTTGGGGCCCCAGTATGTAACAATTATAAACCATATTACCCATTCACTGATAGTTCAAGCCCACATGATTCCAAACAATACTAAACTATATGTCAACCTTTAACAGAATCACTCAATAAATGCCAAAGTATGTCTTGGCTGGAACCCCACAAATCTGTAAGATGGCACTAGGTAGCGAGACAGAGTCAGAGAAAGACAGATAGGGAGACAGGTTTAGATATAGAATACACAGTGGTCAGAGAACGTTCATGTGCCCTGAGGGCCTCCTGGAAAGCGGGAGCACTAGGCATCTGCCCACCTTGCCCATGCAATGAAATGTCTGTCGCAAAGATAGACAGGAGACACTGACTAGAACAAAAGCTTCAAAGACAGGAGCCTGACTTTGGAAAGTCAGTCACACCTGAGCCTGACACATCTAATTTGAATGACAAAGTTCAACCTTCCTGAAGTTATGTAATGTGTATTTGTAAAGCACACTATCACCTTGGCAGCTCGGGGATCTGGTGCACGGGCACTGAGTATGAGCCCTAGATCCCTTCTGCCCTGACCTCAGATCCGGACTGGGGAGGGCTCTTCAACTCCATTTAGATGGAGGGGGGTATTTGCACCTGAGGGATTGCAATACAGTGGCAAGAAGTTGTCAGCCCAGCTCTCCAGAATGCCAGTGATCATGGCAGGTGTGTCTTCATGCACTTCCAGAGCCACCATTTACCTCTGCCTTCCATCGCAGGCTACTGACCGCGTGACCGGCACACGTGCACCGAGAGCGTGTCAGAGCTGAGACACAAAAGTGTCACTGAGCTCCCTGACCACACTGATAGGTGAAGGAACCAATAGCGAGAGAAACCAACCGTTGAGAGAATTCTTAGCGCTGGGTCAATCAAATATTAGTACCCTGAATGGGATCAGGAGATTACCCCGGGTGAGGGCCAGTGTAAAGTCCACCACCTGCAGGGAAGATTTATGTAAGGACTGAATGCCAGAGTAAATCAGGGTAGCTCAAGCTATCGATGCAGAAAGAGACTGGGGTGAATAAATGACAGGTCTTGTACGGCGCGCAGTTACTCAAAGAGTGTCCCGTCACAGATCAGACAGGTAACATCCCTGTAACAGCTTCCACATGACCTAAACAGAAGTTTTTTTGTAACATTTTACAGAAACATTCTTCATTCTGCATGTACCTGAGATTAAAAGGTAAACGATTCCAAGCTTGCTCGATCAGAAGTTTAAATGAGGACACACCTCTCCTCACCCTCCTAAAGCAAGTGACCACAATCAGCAGAGCATCACTAAAGCACAATGGGGCATATTTATACTGTGTCAAACATTTTGACGCACATTCGGCGCAAACCATGCCCCATATTTAAACTATGACGCCCGACCCCACGGACATCAAAAAACCTCTGTGGGCGTCATTTTTTGGATGCGGGAAACCGCCTTGCGTTAATGACATGCAAGGTAGGCGTTCTTGTCCAAATAATTACTTTAAGGCCTGTGCGCCTTATTTATACTGCTGCGTCATTTTGACGCACAGGAGGGGGCGGGCCTTAAAAAACGGCGCACAGCCTGTTGTGCGCCGTTTTTTAATGCCTGGGTGAGGGCAGGCGTTCAGCGACCTGTGGGCTCACTTCCATGGTCTCAGAGCATGGAAGCAGTCCAGAGGTGCCCTTCCCTGCCCCCAGGGACACCCCCTGCCACCCTCAACCACTACAGAAGGATACCCATGGATGGGGGGGACCCATCCCAGGTAAGTACAGGTAAGTTGAGGTAAGTATTATTTTTAAATTTTTTAAAGTGGCATAGGTGGGCCTAATTTGTGCCTCCCTACATGCCACTGTGCCCAATGGCCATGCCCAGGGGACAGAAGTCTCCTGGGCCTAGCCATTGGGCAAGGGGGCATGACTCCTGTAATTGCTAAGACAGGAGTCATTTCAATGGGGGTTGTGCGTTAAAAAATGGCGCGAGTCCGGTTTGAACCATGATTTTGGACTCAAACCTGACTTGCACCATTTTTTGATGCACAACCCCCATTTTCCCCTATGCCGACGCTGCCTGGTTTGAGTCATTTTTTTGTTACTCTGACCAGCCCGCAGCGCCAGCTAACGTCAATCCTTAAATAAGGCGCCCGCATGGCGCGTAGGAATGGCGTTAGCTGGTGGTAAATGTTTTGACGCAAACCAGCGCCGGCGCTGGTTTGTGTCAAAAAGTATAAATATGGGCCAATGTTCTTTACTGACAGTATTGCTGCAGCCTGGCAGACGGATACTGTAGACACATACCATACAATACCCGATGGGCTAAAAACAGGCGGACAGATTTGCAATGTCCTAGTGCCTTCTTGCGCCACACTTTTTTTTGTTTACTCTAATGTGGCTCAAGGAGGCAAATTTCACCGCACCATATTTTACAAAGTGGTGCAATGCATGAATTGCGCCACTTTGCAACTCCTTGTACCACATTATGCCTTTGTCAGGCATAATGTATGCAAGGGGGACCTTCCTGCGTTAGGAGGCCCACAAAAATGGCAGTGAAATCTACAAGATGCACCCATATTAGCCTATGTGCCTCTTTGCACTTTGTCCTACTACCGAGAATTCAGACGCTATTGACCTAACATGCACCATGGTGTGCCATCTTATAAATACAGCACAAACATGGTGTTGTTAGGTGGGACAGGGGCGACGCACTAAAACTGGTGCATCAATACTGATGCCCCAGTTTCTTGTAAATCTGGCCAAGAGTCTTAAACAACATTCTGGCAACCAATGTAGCACTATCAGATACAAAGAAGTAGAAGTCCATCATGAGAGTTTAAATAAAAGGTGGGCCGAAGTGTTTGGCAGAAGCTAAAGGAGGTAATCAGGTAGTGGTAATCAGGAAGGTCCAGGTAAAAAACAATGGCATAGTCCAGTCGAGAAATGACCAGAGCCTGAACAAGCAATCTCTGAGCCTTCCATTAGTGGAAAGCTAAGAACTAGGAGTGGGCAGAGCTCTACTTTGCAGAATTCCACGGAGCTGGTAAACAACTCCGTTGAATTCCGCAGAGTGCCGCCTGCCCTGGCCTGAATGTGCCTGATTTCAAAGGCGCATTCAGGCCAGAGCAGGCAGCAGCGAAAGCTACCGTTTTAAGGGCTCTTGTGCACCGGCCTGTGCTGAGTGCAGTCAGTGCACACAGGGCAGGCTGGTGCACAAGTTGCCTAAACTCTCAGGCCAGGGCAGTAGGCAGCAAAAGCTGCTGTTTAAGACCTCGTGTACACAGGTGTGAACATTAATAAAGAAAATAAAATGAGGACTTACCAGCGGCCTGTCTCTCTGCCTCCCTCTGCGCCCAGACTGGCTCTGGCAGTCACCGTCGGAGGGAGGCCTGGAATCCGGAGCTGCCAGCGAGCAGCTCCGCCGGCATTGGGTGGGTGAGGGCGCACTGCAGCCCAGTTATGGGCCACACAGCGCAAGCGCAGACTGTAAAGTTTGATTGAACTAGTATTCATCTTTCTGGGAGGGCAGAGACATCAATCAAGATTAGTAGAGGAGCCCTCCCTAGTTTTTTGTAATTTGATTCCAGCACTCAATTAATCTACTGTTGCATGGGCCGGACTTGCAGCACTTAATACATCACAGTTACGTGCCTAGCTGGTGGCTCCTATGAAGCTACTGCAGTGGTAGCCCAGTAGTGATGAAGTTCATGCATCAGGACTCATTTGGAAGATGTGAAAGATTCAAGAACCAAAGTACTTTATGATGTGCACCAGGAGTGCAGGAGCATTGGTACAAGACCATAAAATGCAATGTACTTTAATCAAATGACAGGTGATAGAGTCTGTCCACATATACACACACTCCACTAAGCATGTGTTGGCCCAAGCTCACCTCAGAGTTTGCCCAGAGCATTTCTCATCTAGCACTGGGATGTCTTCTCGCCTCTCTTACGTATATTATGCACCTTAATTAAACTGAAATGCACAGAGTTATTGGGAATTGGTCCTTTGAAGAAGTGAGTGTTAAAAAACAGTATATGTAGAAAAGTAGCACTTCTTTCTATGTCACATTTAACTATCCACAGGATTATAAGTTCCCTACATGGGACAAAGTTTAGACTGGAGGGCAAGTAGAAATTCCTATAATAATACCTGGCTCATACCTTCGAGTAAATGAGCAGGTGCAGTATTCATTTGAGATGGTGGTTTCTGGAACTCACCACTAGCGCTTAATTGTCCGCACCAGCACTCATGAGAGTCTACCACATGGTGGTGCTGTCTGCCTAATTTAGGTATGAGCACACAACAGCTGTTTACTAATTCAATACGCATTAACAGTGACTAATACATGCAGTGGCATAACAAAACTTAATGCCCCCCTGCAAAGTACCTGTAGAGGGACCCCCCCCGTACTCAGTCAGGGGCCTGACACCCATGCGCAGTGTACTGTACTGAGGGGGCCTCCTGGAGCTTGGGACCCCCGCACCACGGGGGCTGATGGGGCCTTTGTTACGCCACTGAATACCTGCCAGCCAAGCCATTCTTATCACTTTGGGGACCTGGAATAGTATGAATTATCTCGCTTGTAAGAGTGTGATGTTTAATAGTTATGTTGGTACTGTGATTTATGAGGGTAATAGCTCATACTTTTTTCAAATTAAGCAGTGAGCAGGGCACAATATGTGATATTCCTAACATCCAAGACTGGGAAAATATTTTTAACAACATTGACAAAGCCAGAAAGCGTTGCTCCTCTGACCTGTTGGCTTTGCCAGTGATTTTTTCGTTCCTTGATTGGCTCCATGCATGCAAACTCACAGTGGGCATTATTAAATTAATTTTCTATTGCTTTCAGATGGCCAAAATGGATGCACGTCACATAGATGTTAATGTTACTAGCAGATAAAGTACTATTTAACAACCTCAGAAGAGGGAGTTGGTTTACTATTTTGGTCTTGAGCAGAGTTTTGCTAGAAACCGCAGGTTTTGTGTCATTTAAGGGCTTTTTAAACTCTTCTGATGTAAGTAACTGAACGTCATTGAAACAGACGTGTTTCTGTTTCACAAGTTTAGTAGGCAATAGAATATTCTAATGAGAGATCTCCAATCTAATCTTTTGGACCTTACCACAAAAGAAACAAATGAAGATTCTCAAATTAAAGTGAAGGAGCAGTCTATTCATCAAAGCATTATGCAGAACAGCAAGTCGAATGACTTAAGTGCCTTACAATATAATTCTTCTTCTTTCAGAATTTTGGTATATTACAATTGTTTTCTATTCTAATAAAATAGGATAATAATGTCCCTCTGCCAAGGGTGGAGACATTTTCCCTAGGTTCAAAGTTGTTTTATCCATTGATTTTACAGCTTAAAAGCAGATAAGCTGAAATTCCCTTAGTCCACCAGTCCCCAGTAGTCTACCTCATATCACCCAAGACTAGTCCAGCCTTTAGCACTTTTAAATATTCATTTCAATCATTAACCAGTCCCTCCTCCCTAAAGATTTAGGCCCATATTTAAGAGGGTCTAAAGCCTCAGTGTGCCACACTAGCGTCATTTTGTTTTTTATGCTAATGTGGCCCAACGAGGCCAAAATCGCTGCGCCAGATTTATAAAGTGGCACAATGCATGCATTGTGCCACTTTGGAACGCCTTGTGCCACCTTATGTCTGTACCAGGCATAATGTATGCAAGGGGGGCTTTCCCCCTTTAGGGGAGCCGAATAATGGGGCAAAGAAATCTAAAAGATTTATTTGCTTAGTTTTTTTCACCATTTTATTGCTGTAAACCTAATAAATAAATCTTTAATACAAAAAACGAAAACGGCCCTAGCTGCAAAAGAACATTAAACAGCAACACGAACAGCTGCTAGTGCTTGCTAAATGTGCTCTCACTGTAGGATGTTTTTCCTAAATTCCTCTCAATTATGCAAGCGATAATTCTGTGTCAAAGAGTAATGCAGAATTGCCGAAATCAATTCATATTGTGACTGGGTGGGGTCTGTGGAGTTCTGCTTTGCGGGACTTTGTGAAGTGCCGAAAAAACTCTGAGGCGCTATGCGGCATTCCGCAAGCTGTGGAGTTTGGGTGAGGCACGTTTCGCACTGATTTTCAGCGCCAGTGATAGCGGCATTACGCGGAGCGCCAGAGGGCGCTAACTTCTTTTTGCCACTCGAGTAGATTTTCTACTCGAGGGGCAGCTTCCTCAATGCGAGTGGCAGCTGCGTACCATGACCGCTCGCATTCAGAAATCTCGCTCGCGATTGCCAACTTAGCGATTTCTCTTACTCGCGCTCACCAACTTAAGGTTAGCGAGCGAGAGAAAAAACTCCGCCCGCATCACTTCTCAGAGTTCTTTTCCGAACTCTGTGCAGAGTGTGGAGTGGGGAAAACTCTGTGAACTCCACTGTCGGAGCGGAATTCTTCACCTACCCCTACTTCAGATACTCTGGCGCAATTAAATTACTCCCAGGCCTAGTCTGGAGTTAGGTAAGAATGCAGAATGCCTGAACCAGTTTGCATGAAACTGCAAATCAAGTTAAAAGGACTTAAGTCAGCTATCTATTGGTCAAATATCTGGGTCTTTACTTTCTTTCCCAATTGCTAATGCCTCCTGTCTACATGCCTGCTTTAAAGGTTGAATGCTAATGTAAAATCTTCAGATTCCCAGTAGTAGTTGTTGCTATACTGTGGTATGGCAGCTGTCTAAGGTTCATGGTAATTCCAACAGTGGATTAGTTACTGATGCCATATATACCACATCCTCTGGGAACTGACAGATTTTGCAATATCTCAAATCGCTAAACCAGGTTCTAAGTGGCAACAGCAGTGTGAGCCACCTATTGTCACACCCACATTGTCACACCCATTCTGAAAGATCTACCACCAGATTGTTGTACAAATCTTGATGTGGGGGGTATAGACTTTTACCTGCATGAAAGAGACAGGGCTTTAAAAAATGAAGTTTGAAAATGTATAAATTATTATGGACCCTGCACATGGATAATATTCCCTAATCCAGCTGCAGGTAATGTAGAGCATTAAGTGCTAGAGACTTATGATCATATTTGCTGAGTCTAAGGAGCAGCTGTGCGTCTGCATCAGTGTAAATTGCATTTGACTGATGCGCGTATGCAAACACTGCTGCAATGGTCTATTTCAGGCTGTGCAAAGGTTTTTGTATCCACAAAGCTTTGTGGCATGAAGGAACGTGTTTCATCAGAGTACTGTAAAAATCTGTTTGCATTGGCATTAATTTGAGGATACAGTATTAAGCTGGCACCGACTATGCTATTCCTCATTTCCTGGGCAGGATGTGGCCAACTTCCCACAGACATGAGCGGTTGGATGCAAACTAAAGCCGGCGAGTTCACAATGACAGTACTACCTCTATTTTGCAGGGAATCTGTTTCAAAACATTTGCAGACATTGAACTTCAGACCATACTCAAGGAGGTGCCCAAAGGCCTAGGTAGGAAGTTCTGAGGTCCTTCATTCAGGCAGAGAATACTGGGTGTCATGACAAAGTGCTCTGTCAACCTTTCAAAAATGAAGGTGTCACCCCTCCCTATGTGTCACTGAACATTTAAATTTTTGGAGATGGTAACTTATCTCTGAGATCTTCTTGATGTCAGAGATGTGACTATCCTATAAGCGGTACGCCTAAACCCTGGAGATGCGACTCTTTTCGAGGAGAGAGCTTTCCAAAGGTGGAGCTGTAGCTCTCATCTATAAGTGAGCTATGAAACATTAGAGTGACTCTAGCTCTGCATCAGGACGTGCTCCATGTAGGACTTCCCTACTTTTTACAGTTTCAGAGACATAAGCATTGCGCTGTATCCAGGCGCGCGTCTACGGCATAGCTGCCTGAGTAGACTTGTCACGAGTGGCCAGTTAGCCTCCCTCCACCTGTAACCATAGTACCCGGCTCATGTCTTCCTGCAGCTGCTTCCAGCTGTTGATTGGCTTACCACACACACTGTCCTCTCCCCATCCTTTAATTCATGCATCTGGAATTTCCCACATTCTGATAATCCAGTCCAATTGCTCTGTGGTTAGTGTAAATTTGAGCCAGGGCCTCCCTCCCTCCCTCCACAGCTTCTAAGCTGTAAATATTTATGAGGGAATGTTTTATGGATTTTCCGTTCGAAGCCGCTTAAATGCCGTCCTCAAATTGATCCAATCTGTCCAAAGCCCTGATTTGTATGCCGTCTAGATAAGGGGTTTCAGCCAAACAGAAAAACTCGGAAACTGCAACCAGCAGTTAGCACTCCCGCCGCTCTGATGACCTGGCAAGAGGGCTTGCTTTAATTATTGCAGCAGGGTCGAGAGGACATGGTGCTAAGCTCAATCATGGCTCAGGTCAAACTGATTGCATCTGAAACTCACAACCTCAGCTTGACTCACAGAGTGTGCGCTTGCCAGAACATGTCACAGGTAATTTGGAGTTTTCTCTGATTGTCATTTTTTTTTTTTTTTTTTGTGGTAGGTAATGGTGTTCTGTTTGTATTTCATGAACATTATGGCGATTGCCTTCCATGGGGGTGCCTCAGCTAAACAATATGACATGTTGATGCAATGGAAGTAAATGTATATGTTTTCTCTTATTTGGAACAGAATAAATGCACTGAATGGCTCAGGAATGCGTACACTGCTACCTTGAGTTTCTCATGTAATAAGTCTCTGGTTAGTATTGATTCTAGACCTCAGTAGGCATGATACTCATGTGTGTATCTGTGGCCAAACCAGGGCAATTCATGACTGTCCTGTCCTAAGTGGTCAGCCATTCCTCTGCAAGCGTTTCCTTCAGGTGGGATATGGCACGTGAACGTCTGTGTTGCAGGTTGTGGAGCGTGTGGGCAGCGTGCCCGCTGTAGCTCAGAAATTTATTTTGTATCTCCTGTGTTGGAAATGTGAACAGGATTCTTGAAGTCCTTTGAAATTGGCCAGACTCTAGAGTGTGGAGAACAGGAGACCGAAGACCACTTTCAACTCTACTTGAGCTGCAGCACATCTACTCAAGAAGCAGCCCTCTGACCATGACCACTTGCTGCTGCCAGCATTAAGAAATCATGCTACATGACCCTACATCTCACTTTTGCTTGCCAGTTCATATTTCTGATGCCTTGTGGGAAAATAAATTCTACTATGCAGCAATTGGCAGTATTTGGCCGGAACTCCTTTTGCTCACCACAGTCCGCCAACTCCACAGGTGGAATGAAACATTCCCCCCCACCCTTGATTATAATGCAACCTTAAAACATATGTTGAGTTACCAAGTTCTGAAGTGGTATACAGGTGTAAAATTAGTGGGCTATGTAGGATATGTGAATTGGTTAAGAGGAACGCAGCCTCTACTTCAAGGCCTGGCGTGCCACATGGGTTAATGTATGATGGCCTAAAGAGCAGTATGTACTAGCAGATAGTTCCAAAGAAAATTTGCCAAGATTTGCGGAAGATGGTGTGAATATTGTGGATGGAGCTTTTTTGTTTTTATGGAAGTATTTTGGAAGACTTACATGTGTTCTAAAATCAGGGACGCCGTGACCCTCCCGCTTTAGCAGCTTCAGCAAGGGTGGTGTTCTTTATGGGCCTCTTCAGTCTGCAACTCAGCAGACAAAAGCTGATAAAAACCTTTACAAAGAAATACAAGAGTAAGCAGAATCAAGGAAGAATAAAAGTTGATTAAAAAGAAGAGGGAAAGATGTAAGGGATATTGAATTAAAGGAAGTGTGAAAGGATGTTTGGATGAGTGGGTGGATGAATATGTGGGTAGATGGATGAGTGCCCAAAAGGATGAGTGAATGGGTAGGTAGATGGACAGGTGAAAGGATGGTAGAGTAAAGGGATAGATGGATGGATGGATGAGCGAGGCAATGATAGGGTAGATGGACAGGTGAAATGATGGCAGAGTAAAGGGATGGATGAATAGGTTGATGGACAGGTGAAAGGGTGGCAGAGTGAAAGAATAGGTGGATGGATGAAGGGTAAAGTGGATAAAAAGACAAGTCACTGGATGGTAGGGTAAATGGGAAATGTATGGGTGGATGCCAGAGTGAATGAATGTATGATGGATGGATGGATGAATGAATGCTAGATAGATGGCTAAATGAGTGGATGGATGGATGGATGGATTGATGGATCGTTGGATGTATGAATGGATGGATAGCAGGGTGAATGGATGGATGGCGGAATGGATGCATAGTTTGATAGATGGATTGATGGTTGGGTGGGCAGATGGATTAATGGCTGGGTGGATGAGTTATAGACAAGATGGATGGATGGCTGGATGGAATAGGGAAAGACTGAATGATGAATGAACAAATTAAAGAATGACAGAATGTAGATGTGAAATAGTGGATTCAGCAGGTGGATGGAAGGGTGAATGGATGAATGATTAGATGCTTGGATGAGACAGGTGAGCTCTTCGAGGGAAGGACGGGCTCACTTCCTGTTTGGTGCCATCAGAGTTTTAATTCAAAGTGGGGGTATTTTGATTTTCTGACTTTTCCCTGCTTCAAATAAATACTAAATGTGGCAAATGCTCCAGGAAACCTGCAATATACACTCCGGTACCACATGCCAGTTTACACAGAGAAGAACATTCCACCCCACACCCCCATACTTCCTACCCCCATGCAGCATCTCTCTCTCACTCTGTCTCTCTTAACCTCATGGCCACGTGACACGCCTATCGCTCTGGCAGATGTTAGGGCTTTCTGCTTATTTAGTATGTTATCTGCAGTAGAAATGCAGAGACCTCTTTTATCCATTAACAAACACCTGGCAAGGGTTGACAGTCACATTACCAGGATGCTTTGTGTCACCTCTGACCCTTAGATCGGCAGTCAGACATATCATCACCTCACACTGACAGACACTGGGGGACAGGGTACTAACATCTGGATTACAGGGGACAAAATTCCATGTGTTATTAGTTGATTATCTTGTACTCGATTCCAAAAAACGTCAACACCAGCCGCGAGGAAAGGGACGGAGCTCCTCAGAGTCCCCCGTGGTCTGTGTTAATGGCGTTAATTGACATTGTTACCATTGTCGCACAAGCCGCACACTGTCAGAGCCACAGACCCTTGTCATGTGCTTCCTACAACACGTCTAGGCCAAACCTTGAGAAAGATGATGGAGGGCTGAATTCCATCAGACAAAATCAGTAGTGAGTAAGCCCAGTCTAATGTTTGATCCTCTCTCTCTGTTCAAGCATGGAATTCTATATGGTCTAAATGACAACATACCACCTGCAATGCTAGCACTACACAAACTATGTATTACTTATATCATAGGCTTTTTTGTAAGTCCTTCTCCCCTCTCTAAATACAATTCAGATTTATCAAACCTCTGCTGGACGTGCTCTAATACACCAGGTACATATCTGCATTAATTTTTTCACTGTCCACATATTGCTTCATTTTGGCTCAAAATATGTAGTACTATTACATCGTTGTGCAAAAAGAATTTTCCCTTCGAGATTATAAATATCTTTTTGGGAAGATCTTGCCAAGTGTGTTGATTTGCTTATAGCTGTAGCATTTCAAATCATCACCTTTAGTTGGAAAGATGCTACTAACGTCACCTTTAATGGATGGAGAAACTTACTTTGTCATCATCACAGACTCCATAGAGCTTCTGCCACTTCCACACAACAACTTTTTCAAAAAGACATATCTGTGTAGTTAATCTTTTCATAGTGATAACAGTAATATTGATTTTCAACCAACATGAATTAGTATTTTAAATCAAACTACATTGTCATAATGATATACTATGATATATTGTATTACGTTACACTTGTAAGGCTGTTTATATTATTTTTATTATCTATATATATCTTCTTTTCTAAATTTTTATTCCTCCTTTAATTTTCTTATTCCTCTTTCCATGGTTCTTTTCTTCATCTTCTTTATTTCATCTCTACCTTTTTATCTTCGCTCTCCTAATAAACAAAAAATATAAAATGCAATATTGGTAAGCTGCATTTCTATTTCTTTTTTCTTATTACTACATAAAACGTTAATGTAGTATTTCATTGTTTAGCAATGTTTCTTACATTACATATTTTTGTAGTTCACTTATAAGTATCACTCAGTCACAATATTCTGTACTTTCTTCTTAATTCTTTTCAATAAAGCATGCTTAAACTAAAATGAAAGTTCAATATTTGATTATGAGCTGCATGGCATTGGCACAGTACTGGCAAAGTGCAAGCTCTGCACACTTAGGGGCATATTTAAGAGCCCCTAACTTCACCGGAGCGTCACTTTTCATGACGCTCCAATAGCGCAATGCCCTGTGCCATGTTTACAAGGTGGCGTTAAGCCACTTTTTGTGGCTTAACACCTCCTTGTAAATACGGTCCCTTCACGCGCAGCACTTTGCGTGGAAGGGGCATGCAATGGGTGTTGATGTGGGTGTGCCACAGCGACACCCATTGCATTTTGACGCTGCCACAGGTTTCTGAGTTTTTGTAAACTTAAGGCAGCGCCATAATCTAACGCCACCCCAGGGATGGCATTAACAAGGCGCAACGAGGGAGAATACTTTTATTCCTCCTCGCTTTTTGCTTTTTTTATGTGTGCAGCACGCAGAGAAAGAGCAAAATGCCAGACATGATTGTTTATGTGCAGGAAGGTATCCCTTCCTGCACATAAACAATCATTTCAAAATGACGCTTTGGCACTTCTCTGTATGTGGCATTCTGCAGCACACACAGAAGTGCCAAATCGCCATAAGTGATTGTTTATGTGCAGGTAGGGGCACCTTCCCACAAATAAGCAATCAAACCCCTCAACGCAGACTTCCTTGCACTATTGTGCAAGGATGTCTGCATTGGTGCTAGGCAGGTCAATTTAGCGCCAGCACAGGGGACAACACAGATGTGTGCCGTCTTCATTTAAATACAGTGCATCCCTGTGTTTTGAAAATGACAGAGCACGGCGCTGCCAATTTTGGCAGAGCGTAGCTCTCCATCATTTTGTATTTAATATTGGCCTTAATTACCAGTACTATGTGTTAACACCTTGCCATTACCATGCAATTATGAGTTAAACTCCTTAAAATGGAGAAGGACTGTGGAAATGGAAGTACCACACACTGTTCCACAAGTTATTCCCTATTCCAAGTGGGGTAACACAGACATGTAACATCTGCTTGATGAGTAGGTGGTAAATCTGTGCAGGAGGATTCTGTGTGGGGCAGGGCGGTGCAGAGAGAAAGGGACAGGAAAGGTAGGGAAGGTAGGGAAGAGAAATAAATGATTAGTTCTGGTAAGGGGAGCACTGAATGCTCCCCTCCTGCTAGAGAACAAAGCTGGGTGGAATGGGGGAATATACTTGGCTGCTGTTGCAGCCAAAGCCTCATGCTTTAAGGAAAAGAGTCTGCATTTAAAAAAAAGTTTGCTTTATTAAAAAGCAATCAAAGAGATGGTGGTCTGCTGACTCCAGCAGGCCACCGTCCCTGTGATGGCTATCGTTCCTAATGGGTCGCAAATTGCAACCTACCTTATTAATATTCATGAGGTAGGTCGATTTGCGTCCCATTAGGAATCGCTAAGTTTTCTTTCATTACAAATTGCGCTTTCCTAATTGCCATTTGGTTAGAATCGCAATAAGGAAAGCACAATTCCTACATTTTGTACATGTGGCCCTTAATACACAGTCAATGTTTTTCATAAAACTAAAAATATTTGGCAAACTGGTACTCAGTTCCTTTCTTATGTGGTCTCTCAAGGCTTGTTGTGTGCCAGCTTGTGCAAGCACAAACATCTACAATTGCTCTTTCACGTTTTGCACACATAAATGCTATTAATCGCATTAAAGCTAGCCCTATTGGCTTTGTCAATGATGGTAAACCGTATAGCTTTCTGCTTCAAATGCATATAGGAGATGTAAAAGTGACATGTGATTGCTGAGCGTACTTTACAGATGTAAAACCGTCCCTCATACATTCCAAGGGAAGCACTTCCTAAAAGGTGGAATGATACACCAAACAATCAACAGCATGACGTAAGAGAATAATACTCCTTTGGATGGAGCCAATGTATATATGGAAAATTTGGAACAGTAGGTCTTGCAGGCAGAGCCGCTTTCAAGTCAGACGAAAAAAGGTTTTGGAGAGTGTTTGGAAACGGTGTGTCATACACTCTACAAAGAATATTGAACTATCCGTTCTGATCGTGATATATTAACTTTGTAGTCCTACTTCATGGGATTATTCCTTGCAAATTTGTTGGTAAGTATGTAATGTGCTGGAGGTTTTTTTGACGCAGTGTTTTCCAGGTGTACAGTATCGGTTTGTGAGGTTCGCCTAATTTGCTTTCTTATATTTTTGCACAGATTTGGGGAAACTGCTCAAAATTATGCTAAATGCAAATAAGCCATTTAGAGTCAAATGTTCAAAGCTTTCTTCCTGTGCTAAAACGGCCTAATTCACAGAATTGGGCCATTTGCACTCAGAGAAAAACATTTTGGTATGTACAAATGCTATTTTGCGGATCTGTAATCTATTTACTGAATCGGAAAGTAGGTTTGCGAGTCGCAATTAGGAATGGGCGTGCCACGGGCATCTCTTCCTAATTGTGAGTCACAGTGGTAAGTATGATTGTTTTGTGACCGTCAATGCCGTTGCAAAACAATCGCTGTTAACACTAATTTCAAATTGTTGCTAACCCATTAACAAATGGGAAAGAGATCCCCCAGGGACCCCTTCCCCTCTCTGAATGCATGCAAAAACATTTTCTAAGAGCAGGCAGTGGTCCAACAGACTACTTCGAAAGGTTAGTACATGTTTTTTATTTTTCTTTGCTGCTCCTGGTTAAGGTTTTCTTCTCCATTCATGTACGGTATAAGGGGCTGATTACGAGTTTGACCGTCCGACCGCCAACAGTCTGGCAGAGTGGATCACCATGTTATGAGTCCACCGCCACTGCCAGGCAGCACAAACCACAACACCAACATTAAACAACACTGCAATTGACATACACATCACACACCCACACTCACATAGCACAATGCATCAAAAATGCCATGCACAATACACTCACATGATAAGCATGGCATCTGTCTGTGGGGAATTCCTGACCCAAAACACGTCATGCTGACATCACTACAAGTCAATCCATGATGCATCCATACAGTCAGGGCACAATACCAAAACAACACATAAGTTCTGGGGACCCACAAACATCATACCACATCACCCACAAATCATCATCAAGTGGATCAACACACCGCCCCTACCTGTCACGTCCATCATGCCTACTGCTGTTACACATGAGTAACAACATACAATAAGGCATGAATGTATCTGTCTGACTACATATTATGTTGACACAGTTGTGTCTGAGACATCACAGTAAATGGACAACCATTGCAGAAGTGTCATGACTACAACAGGTTCCCATGGTGACATATCTGAGGGATCTGGGATATCATGCCCTCTCCATGGGTACCACATGCCTACATCTCATGCATAGATATGTACCGTATTGGAAATGGACCAGGTGCAGACATGTAAGCACAAGGCATGTTGGCTACACTGATGACACATCTATCAATCAATCAGGGAATTTGTATAGCGCGGCTAATCACCCGTGAGGGTCTCAAGGCGCTGCTAATCACCAATGACAATGCACATTCGCCACTTACCAAGGGGAAGGCTGTTGCTACAGCTATCAAGACATTTGCCATGTAAGTCTTGTCAGATGTATGATGGACACCCATGCATCACAGACTGCTGTGAGGCACAAGCACACAACATACAATGGAGAAACCTTGACCCTGGGTTGAAGATGTTATTACCCATATCCCCAAACACATGACAGAGGACAGTGGCCCATATCCTACCCACCTTTGGACTGTAACATTTGTCTGGAGTGATTCCTGTGTGTATAGTTACATTCAGCATGGTTTTTGCAGCACTTTGCTGGACACCTCACACTGACATATGTGCTCACTGCTGGACAATTATACTGAGGTTTCACCATAGTATAGTCCTAGGTTCCATCTGCTAAAAAGTGAGCACACCAGTTGGAAACACATACCCTTTCTCCAAATGTTGGACGGCAGAAGATATGTGACCCATGACACCTGTCCCTCACTCAATCACTTGGCAAAGGGGCAAGCATGTAATACATATATATATATATATATATATATATATATATATATATATATATATTTCCCGCCTTGGGGCTGCTGTGATGCCAGAGGGGCCCGTTTTCTACAAGGAGAGGGTGCCTGCTGCCCCTCTCCCCCAGGAGTACTGCGTGGCCCCCGTTGTGCACACAGTAGCGCCCGGGGCCCCCCATACTCTTCCTTTAGGCACAGGAAATGCCTCTTCTGCAGAAACCAGGTACTTTTTAGGAAATATGGGCTCCAGGAGCCTAGTATAGACCTTGGTGTGTTTACAGATTTCCTACTTGCTTTCCTGCCATAACATATATGTGCTGATGTTCCTTTTATGGGCATGACATGCTGATATGTATTTTTATGACTTGTGATATGTTCTCTAATGTTCCTTTTATTGGTATTTATGAGGTATTCATTGAAAATGCATTGAATTCTTACTGTAATTCCTGACTACTGCTTACGTTGCAGAATCCTGAGTACTTACGTGTTCTAATGTGACAACTGCGCATTCTTGCAGAGTATTAGTAACCTGTGTAACGTTCTGACAACTGCTAAAGAAGCAGGGTATTACTTACGTGTAATGTTGGTCTTATTCTGTTTTGTGCAATACAGTTTATTTTTACATAGCTCAGTGTTGTGTTTACTTTGTGGTGCACATTTTACGTCACGTGTGTTGTGTGTGTTGTGCAAACGCTTTACACATTGCCTCCGGGTTAGACCTGACTGCTCGTGCCAAGCTACCAAGGGGGTGAGCAGGGCTTATCTTGGACGTGTAACTCCCTTGCCCTGACTAGATTGGGTAGGTTCTGCCTGGCTTAGGTGCATACCCTAGCCAACCTAAAGCCCTATTTCTAACATTGGTTGTCAGCGGTGAGGATAGGACTTGCACTTGCACAGTACCTTTATGACTCATTTTTGCACCACAAATTGCACTTAGACCAATACATGTTTTAATTCTCTTTTTTCTTAAATTATTCTCCTGTTCTCTCAAGCTAGTCATTTTTATTTTTACTCCTGCATTGTCTACTCGCACTTTGGACTCTTGTTGTTTACGCTAGTGTTGTGTTCTTTACAAAATGGAGTTTACCTTTGACATGGATGAGTTGTTGTGTTACACTCTAGAAGAGTTAAAGGGATTCTGCAGGGTGAGAGGTATACCTGTTATAGCCAACCAGAAACCCCATTTCTAACAGGGGCATATTGAGTCAATACCTGGCTTCAGTAAAACAGTCCAACAAGGCCACATTTGACCACAGACCTACGTCTAAACAGTGTATAAACACAAATGGGACTCAACCCACACACATGACATGTCATCAACCCCCCTGCTGCCATGCAACCACATGTGACTACACTTTATAGACCTTTTCTGGAATAATTTAAATGGGGATGGCTGTCATGGCAGCTCATCTAGCTATGTGCATCCAACGCAAATTGGCTCAGGGAGCACTCAATTCACACTCACCACATTTTCTCACAACTTCAAACCTTTCACTTGACATGGATACCTGCCCATTCAATCAACCATCCATATACATTTACAGCACAAAGTGGGTCTGCAGATACCAGCTGATGAACTGGATTTCAACACAGGCTAATGAAAGTTGAGATAGGTAGCGGTAGATGAAAAGTGTGCACATGGTGCACTTACCTGCTCCTCTGGTGCACCATAGAGCTGTTCATATAGGGGTAGGACCTCCTTCACTATCTTCTCCAGCTCTTCTGGTGAGAAGGAAGGGGCCCTATCACTTGTTGGATGTAGCATGATTGCTCCCAGAGATGGTACACAGCAGCTCAGATCGCGGAGGTCTTGCTGGCAGCAGTGTCAGGAGTCAAGTGAGGGATTCTGCAGAAAATGGTGGCCAAGCCTGCCAGGTAGTTCACCGTCACCGCCAGCGGACACTGCCATTGGCTCAAGAGAACCACAGGCAGCAATGTTATCCCATGGCAGCGCCTGCCGCTGTAGTATCCACCTACCGCCATGACGACTTCCACCAGCGGTCACTGGCAGTTCCTATTGTTCAGTGTAGTAGGTCTGGCATCCGCCATCTTTGAGCCATATAAAGCACTTACACAAAATAATTTAATGCATCACTAATCAAATAAATGATGTTCTAGGGGATATTGAGTACTGGTCTAGTCAGGTCATATAAGTCAATCCTTTTGCCAACCATATTGATATGTAGTCATGCAGATGTGACCACATGCTTGGAGGTACAGCCACCATCCTGTCCCATACGTGTGACCTAGGAGCTTGGCATTAAATCACAGGCAGTTTAGGTAGTTATCTGATCATAAAGTTCATGTCCATAAAGATGATTGCTACACATATGTTAATAATGAGGGCATTAACGTCTTAGGAAGTGCAAGGCTTAGCCCTGGTGTGTTTGCACATCATGTTTACAATAACACACATAACACGTGATATCACATATGTAACATGTCACATGTTAAATGTAAGGGACACATGAGTGACTGCCTTCTTTGTTTTTTGACCCACATAGTTACCTTGGGAGTTGATGGATCAGACACATACCTGTGTATCGACCACTTGCTGACTTGGAGGACATGGAGGACAGATTAGTGATTGAGATCTACATCCTGGTTAGGCAGACAATCATGGATTTATGTTGTTAGTTGGAGCCATATCTGATGCCAGCCATCTATCATCCAAATATCATACCACTCATTGTACACGTCACGTCACAGTCGGGTCACAGAGTCCTTCCAAAATACAGTGGCCCTATTTGCTGGGATGTCCCAGCCTATGGTCAGTTTGGTATTGAAGGATGTCCTCTCAGCACTGTTGACACACCTGGACAACTACATCCGACGGGAGGATTTTGCACATGTGAAAGCAGAATTCTATGGTTTGGCACACATCCCACATGTTGATGACGCCATTGATGGTACCCATGTAGCCGTGGTTCCACCGCTTGGCAATGAACAGGTCTATTGAAACAGGAAAAGCTTCCATTCCAAGTAGTGTTTTTGGCGGACCTCCACATTTCCCAGGTCTGTACTCGGTACCCTGGTTCAGTCCATGATGCCTTCATCATGGGGAACAGTGCTATTCCACAGCTGACGACACAACTGTACCCAGAGAGGGCCTAGCTGGTTGTTACGTCACATATGTCATGTATGTATGAATGTATCATATCAACTGTTAGTGACACTGTGCTCTGTACTCATGGTTGCACACATGTTGCCTTGCCTTATAGGGATTCTGCATACCTAAATTGTCCCTGGTTGTTGACACCAGTAAGAAACCCAACTACACCAGGGGAAGTCCACTTCAACAAGGCATATGGGAGAACACGCTGTGTCCTGGAATGGGCTTTTGGGCTGCTGAAGGCGAGATTCTGTAGCATTGACACAACAGGTGGAGCCCTCTTCCACTCACCCACAAAAGATTGTAAGATCATTGTGGCAGGCTGCATGCTCCACAACCTTTCCCTGGGAGGAACATCCCATACATTCCTGATGAGGGGGAGCTGGCAGTGCCACGGGTAAGAATCCGGAAATGCCAAGGGAGGATGACAGTGTTGAGGATGAAGGTGGAGACATGCGAGCAGAGCTCATCAATCAGTGCTTCACCTGAGTGTAAATACCTGATGTTCTGTGATTACTGAGACTGGAGTACTATACAGGTCATGATATGTTGTGACCAGTATGTCTCTTACCGTGAGACAGGACATTTTATGCAATGCATCATAGAGTGAAGGTTTGCTGGCTACATCAGACTTGAAGATGTCCCTCTCTTGAGCATCTCCTTTGATTTGTGCAGTCATATTGCACTGTCAGTGAAACCACAGAAGACTTGATTGACTTTTGTGTTCCACGAATATGTAATGTCTGGTTTACATTGCATAGATAAAACAAAAATTGTACATCAGTAGTACACAACAGTATTCTTGACAGATGATGTCTTTATTGTCGAGAGCGTTGTATAAAAGTAAACAAAGTACTTCACTGCAGACACAGCCAACACGTGTTTCGTCACCCTGGTGACTTTTTCAAGGCTATTTAAGCGTGATGCTGGCACGACACAGTCACTGATCCAATCATAAAGGTAATGTAAGTCTTTGCGTCTGAAATTGGGCTATTCCAAATCCAGAAGTACTAGCATGTGAAAATGTCCAAAGTAGAAGCAGGTTAGTCAATATATTGGACCATGATAAGTCCAAGAACAAGTTCGTAGCAGAAATGTAACTGTGGTTCCGAGTACTGCGGTCGTGCCGTCAAAAGTCCACTTTTGACTAACCTGCCTGGACATTTTCACATGCTAGTACTACTGATGTACAATTTTTGTTTCATATATGCAATGTAAACCAGACATTACATATTGTAACAGACTTGTGTTCTAATGGAATTGACTGTGTGCGGTGTTCTAACCTTGCTTATGCAAATAATTCATGCAAGGCACAAGCAGTAATGAGTGAAACACAACATAAGAAAAACCCCACCCCAATTTAGTAAAATAAAGTAAACTTCAATAAACAAATAACGCCAAAACAAAAAAAGTCCAATCAGTTCAACTGGAGATATGAGGATTTTTTAAAGTTTTGGGTGAAAATAGCGTCAACAAACACAAAGCACCACTCGTGGTTATCTACTCGTCCAAAACCAGTGGAAAGCCCTGTGACTGTATGTCATTTACAGGGACCAGATTAAGTCCTGCTAAAGCCTTACCTTTTTAAGTTAAGTGCAAATAGCGTGGGCCATGACCAAGAGGTTACCAGCATAAGGAGCAGGTCGAGCATCATGGATGGACAGTCGCTGCCATAGTGCGAAGGGCCGCTTATGCATTATGGACTGTTGTGGCTGTAGCCCGAAGAGACATTCGTCACTGGAGCTTTGCATTGGTGATCATCGCTGGCTATTGCTGTCAGCGTGAAGTTCAGGACTTGCTTTGCCGGTTGTCATGGACAGTCAATGTTCTTGTGAATAGCAAGACCCGCTGGAGTTTTATGTTGGCAGGCATTGCAATCAGTTGATTTGCAGTGTGAAGAGGTCACTTCAAGATCCTATGGAGCCCAAGACCTCTGTAATTTACCCTTTTCTTCACTGATGCCAGATAAGTGTCCAGGACCTGGGAGCTCCTCTTGGGGATCAGGACTCACTACAGCAGAGGCCAGTGGCAGGGTTCAGCCAGGTTCATGGAGGTCCAGTTGGACAGTTGTAGGGAGGCCACTGAAAGCTTGTTGTGTCACTGTAGTTCACACATCAAGTCAGCAGCTGATTTGTGGAGTCACTCTGGATAGCTTGGGTTCAGATAGAAGGTGAGAGGTTTTAAAGTTCTCAGCTTTATATCTACTGCCAGCCTTTGTGTGGGGGAGTTCCCTGACCTGCCCTGCAAACTGGTTCTGGTCAATTCCTTCCCTTCCCTGGGGTTTGGCTCCAACCTGTCTAGGATGACAAAGACATGGGTAGGTCTGGTGTCTGGTGTGGGCTGCAGAGAGGGGTCTTTGAAGTGCTTTTAGGGCAGGGCACAGCTTCTCCCTGGCCATCCTGTAGGGAGGATTCTCTGCATTCACAACTAGGCCTCCTTTGCCTTACTGCTTAGAAGCAATACACAACCCCAACAACAGAGCCCTTCACAGTCACATGACCCAGGATACTGACAAAGGGCACAGTTGGCTTGGGCAGAAAAATGCCAAAAGTGGCATTTAAAAAAATTGTAACTTCAAATTAGACTTTTCCATCAAAGAGAATTTCAAATTAGAATTTGTTCGAGTGCAAACACAGCTCCTCTATATGCTCCAAATCTGAAGTTAGCACTTATTATGAGTAATACGGTGATGTAATGTCATTCTACGGGAGAGATAGCCTTACAAAAGTGAAAAATGACTTTAGGAGTTTTTCAGAGTTAGGGCATGTAAATCTTAATCTGTCCTAATTTTGAAATGCGATGCACACTGCCCTAGAGGTTGTAGGATTGCCGTGGGGGGTGACTTATAGATATTAAAAAGGAAGGGTTAGGCCTGGCAACTGTTTCATTTTGTTAAGTCAAAATGGTATTTTAAAACTGCACTTTAAAACTGCACAATAAATGGTGCAGCCCACTAGTAGCATTTAATTTACAAGCTCTGGGTACATGTACTACTACACGTCCGGGTCTTACAAGTGAATTAAATGTACCAATACTGTGTAGGACAATTATACCTTGTTTCAGGAAGAGAGCACAAGCACCTCTCACTGGTTAGCAGGGAAAAAAGCCAACAAAAACGGGCTAAGCATAGGAAGGCAGAGGAAGGCAAATATCTGGGGTGGCCTTGCAGAAAGGGACAGGTCCAGCTTTATGTCAAACTATAGATTTCAATTTTCTGTTTGTATGTTAGACATTTTTTATAAATGTAATGTTATTTTTCAAGGTAATACATGTTTTAAGGTTAATATATCTAATAATGGTTAACATTTGATAAACTAACCTATTTCTTGATAATATTGTGGTATTCTATATTTTATTGTCAATGTAGTATGCTTACAAGCAGTGTATAAAGTCTAGGGCCCTCATTACGAGTTTAGCCGTCTTTTGGCAAGATCGCCGCGGTGGCAGCTGCCAAAAGATCGCCAGTGTTGGCAGTATTCCGCCCACCAAATTGAGTCCACAAAGTATTCTGCCCCAAAACAACCACAAATCCAACACCACCAGAACAGAGGAGGGTGGGAAAGAGGCGGTTCCATCATCTGCACTGCCACGCAACAACTTTACACCCACCAGATTATGACCCACAAATCAACACAGCGGTCCTTTCATGGTGGGAAACAACTGGCGGTCCGAACAGCTGCGCTCAGAACACACTCCTGTCAGAACACAATGCCACATTGGACAGTTTCAAAACCCCACACCGGACGCAAATCCACACACCGCGCACACCTACTCACAGCACTATTTAGGCACCCCACCACACAACTCGCAATCCTGTGCGCAACTAACGAATTACACAGACCCCGAGAAGCCACAATTCAAACAGAAAGCACATATACACCCTAGGCACTCATGCACTTCACAACCACCACACAGCACCACAGCACCACCAACACCATACACACATCACAACTAAACACATACACCACCACTCACTGCCAAACACCCCCACCCCACCAAGCACCTTACAATGCAACCCACACACACAACACCCCCCAACGCAAGCACTCTGTCACACTAAAAGCACCCACACTTCACTGATGAGGAGTTGCGGGTCATGGTTGATAAAATCCTCAGGGTAGAGCCACAACTCTTTGGAGCACAGATACAGCAGACCTCCATAGCCAGGGAAGTGGAGTTATGACAGAGAATAGTGACAGGGTCAACTCAGTGGCCATCCATCCATGCACAAGGGAGGACATCAGGAAGGGGTGGAACGATCTTAGGGGGAAGGTGCATTCCATGGCGTCCAGGCACCAGCTGGCAGTAATGAAGACTAGTAGTGGGCCCTCCACCTCCTCCCACAGAGTTCACATCGTGGGAGGAGAGGATCTTGGACATCCTGCATCCTGAGGGCCTGACTGGAATACCTGGAGGACTGGACTCTGGTGAGTAACTAACACTCCCCTGCCAGTAAGTTGTCCTGTCCAGCAATCTTCTTCACCACCCAATCAATCCCCAAAGCACAAAATCACACACAACTCCCACGTAGTCACCTAATGCTCCTCTCCTGCATGTCAGACCGCCACCCCCGTCAGTGCTTATACACTCCCTGCCAAGTGTATTTAGAGCACTGCCAATAATAATCATTACGACTCCCAAAATGCACTAGCCCATTCACCACAAAACCTGCAATGTGGACATCACATCACACCTCTTGCATGTATGACAATTGCACTAGCTACAACAACTGGATTCCCCGACTGAGGACCACTACATGACAATGACAGCAATGCAATGGCACTACACAATGGTAAACTAACCCAGACACAGCACTGTCACCAATCCAAAGGGGCACTAATCCAGACACCCTACCCTGAAATGGACCACTCCTGCCCATGACAGTAACAAGGTATACTCCATGCACAACAGGCATGGACAGGACAAACAACCTTGAATACACACATAACCACCTCCCATTTGTACACCATGATGCAATGTACAGCCATTCTCACACACATACCTAGCAAGCCAGAATGCCTGTCAGCTAACAGGGCAAAACCTGTCATGTGAACCATCACACAGGAACACAACCAACCCACTGAGGCCTGATGCAAACAAGCCCAAGGAGCATGGTACACATGTCTCAATCCACCATCAACAAACAATGTTAGCAGTGCTGCACCTATCGATGCCATTGCTGGGAATCAAGCCAAGCCACTGTATGCATCAGACTAACAGACAACAACACACACCTACAACATGTAACTCTCACTCCATCCACAGGTACCCCTACCACAGCAACAACGGAGAGGTTACCAGAGACTGCCAGGCCTTCTCAGGATGAAAGCCCCAGTGAGGACAACGCTGCTGGATGTCTGGACAGAGACAACCTACCTGGCCCATCTGGGACCGCTGGTTAGCCTACCACTCCCTGCCTCAACCTGCCCACAACAAACCTCCCCACCTTGTGGCAACAAGAACTTAGCCAACCCTTCATCCCCAAACCTGTGCCCCAAGGACTGGCCAATCAATAGTGTGCACCACAGTACAGGGACCTAAGTCGACCCCTCACACCCGAGACAATGAAGGTCCTGGTGAAACTGCGAGTGGGTACATCGTATGTAACCTATTTTACTGCATAATGGCATGATATGTGCCTAAAATGGCAGCCGCCTGACCTGCAGCACTGGACAGGTGGTAGTGACCTAATTCCACCGGCGTATGTCATCATGGCGGTAGGCAGTCGCAACCGCCATGCAACATGTCATTGGGTAACATTCCTGTCTATGGAAGACTGCAGCCAATGGTGATCACCATTGGTGGTGATGGTCCTGTGCGCGGCAGCCGTGACCACCATTTTCTGCTGCCTAGCTCACTTGACTCCTGACACTATAGCAAGCAAAATCTCCACTATATGAGCTGCTGTGCCTTGTCTCTGGGAGCCATCATGCTACATCCTGCAGGGGACAGGGCCCCCGCTTTGAACCGAAGAACTAGAGAGGCTGGTGGATAGGGTTCTACCCCTGAAGGGACTGCTTTATTGGGCACCAGAGGAGCAGGTGAGCCCAATGCCACTGTCATGTGTGATAAGGGTGTGTGTGAGGGTGAATGGCGTACGTGTGCTGGTCAGGGAGTACATGCATGCAGGGGGAATGGAGTATAGGCACGTGAACTGTGAGGATGGGTATGTGTGGGCATTTTGTGAGTCTGATGTTTCTAGTCCACTGCTGTTGGTATAGCGCCAGTCTACATAACTTTCTCCTTCTGTCTGTGTCACCCATGCAGGTCAACGCCGATCAAAAGAAGGGGATTTGGCGTGCCATCACCAAGCAAGAGCGGACACCAGGGGTCCATGCCCGGCAGAGCACCCATTGCCGCAAGTGGTGGGAGGACCTGAGACGCTGGACCCGGAAGACCACAGAGGCCCAGCTGGGGATGTCCTCCCAATGAGGCATTTTGCCAGTGGCCTACCCTGAAGTGGATGGGCATTTGAGGGCAGCACAGCAGCCACAAGGGGGTAAGTACTGACTGTATCCTGGGACTTTGCTGGCCATTATTGGGATTAGGTGTCTAAGTGCTGTCAAAGTGGCATTGCAGTTAATGCTACAATGCATCAACATTTAGAAAGGGGCAATTGGCACCCTTGCTGAATATCTTATGTAGTTGTGTCCCCATGCTCTACTGTCAGTGGATTTTCATCTCCCTGTTCCATACCTCTCAAAGTCTGTAAAGTGTAGATGCACAAATGACATGGGCACATGTGTGACTCCATCCTGGCCCTAGGATGGATGTGAGTGTAAGTAGTACCCTAAGCATTGTGTATGAGCAGCTCCAGCCATCTGCATCAGTGGCTCAGAGATGTCAGTCCACTCCCATCTGTGTAGGCAAACTGTAGATGCGATTGTGCGACTCTCCTTCCATCCCTTGGACTATGTAGCTCATGTACGGTAACTGGTATAGACAGATTGTGGGGCTGGCCTGAAAGCTTACTAGGCATATATAGGTTATGTGCTGACTGTAGTGTTTGTGTAGGTAGGCAACCTGGAACACTGATACATGTAGATTTGATGAGGTATGATTGCACAGTTCTAACATTCCTGGGGGCTAAACTTGTGGGGATGTGTCATTCGTTGGTACTGGTGGTGGTAAGTGCCCCTGGGAGATCCCAGAAGTGACACCATGGTGTGTATATGGCATGCATAACGAAGCCCTAGCTTATCCTCTGCAGCATTGCTGACTGACTGCCTACATCATGTCGACATGGATAGTTGGGGGCACTTGTGATGGCCTGTGACTCTTACAGCTTGCCTTGGAAATTAGGTTGTGGCAGATTGGGAGTGGTTTGGGTATTGCATTACACATCTGATGTGAAGTGTCTAGGTGTCTGACTGGTATTGGCCAAATCTGAGTTGTCCTCCATCATGGCCTCACTTTACTGAGTGGACAGCCATGTGTAATGACAGGTAAGTGTTGTGTACTCAGTGTTTGGAGTTGACTACACTGTGATGGACATTTGACAGTGGACATGGACTATTCAGGTGTTGTCACTGTAGGTTAACTACAGTGTATTCTTGTGTAATCTGCACATCCAATGGTTGATAGGGGTATGGTGAGGTAAGATGTGCAATCATGCATGGAATTGATAGTGAATCCACGGCATGCTGTACCAGCTTAAGAGGGCATAGGTTTGCATCGTTGGGATGTGTCTAGTAGTGCTGTCCTACTTAGGTATTGCTGTAGGTGTGAGGATTGCCAAACAGGTGTGGAAAGTAGTGCCACGTCATGACATGATGTAGGTAATGTGTCCTTGCAAATTAGTTTGCCTAGCCATGATATGTATAGTGACAGATGTACATGATTAGCTGTGTCAATGGGAGGTGTATGTTAACCAGTTTGTCCCCATCTCTCTCTCTCCCTCCTTCTCTCTCTCAGTGTGTGCATCAGCATCGTCTGGCAGGGGAGAAGGGCCACAAGTGAGTGGGGAAGCAGCAGCCCACGGGACCCAGGAAGGTGGCACCACCGACACTGAGGGACCCAGTGGGATGCAGGGAGAGGGGAGTGCCACACGGGAGAGCGGATCTAACACATCATCTTCGGAATCCTCCTCCAGTGGACACTGCTTGGTGGTGGCAGACCCATCAGGGACCACCCCAGCACTATCTAAAACACATCAATCCATCCATCCATCATCCATCTTTTCATCTAGACATCCATCTACCCAGCCTTTTACTCATACACCGTCTCCCCCTTTCACTCTTCCATTCTTATGTCCATCCTTTCACTCATTCATTCATGCATCTATCCATCCATTTATCCATCCATCCACCCTCCCTTTCACTCATAAACTCTCTCTCCCTTTCACTCTTCCATTCTTACATCCATACTTTCACTCATTCATCTATGCAGCTATCCATTCACCATTTCATCCACATCCATCCACCTATCCTTTTGTTCGCTCATTCACCCCACCAAGTTACTCTGATTACTCTGCAAGCCCAGGTAGTTATGCATATGAAGGATATGCCACGTTCTGATTTAAGGTTGTGATCGTCATTATGATTGTTTTTAAAATTGTGTAGTGTGTTGCATTGGAGGATGCTACATTAACATGGGCAAGAAATATTGATTAGCCCTGTGGCAAGCTATGTCTGTTGAGAAAGAGCAGAACGTGCATGTGCAAATAGCCATTTTTATGATTAGAAAACCACTTTTACAATTCACAAAACATGCTTTAGAACTGATCAAAATATTTACTCACACAAAGATCTTTCTGCGTCTAAACAGGCATTGGGCAACAAAGTGGGTGTTCCAGGTAATTAAATCTCTCCCCTGCAACCACAGCACAAGGCGTATTCCCCTCCAGAAGGATATCCAAAGTCAAATAAGCTGAGGAAATTTCATTTTGAAGCATCACAAGGACTTATGGTGGAACATAACCATTTAATATTTGGAGCCCTGCAGCCAAATCTGAGCATGTGCAGTCTAGGCAATAGCTTGGGCTACCAAAGTTACTGCCACAAGGGGAGGACAAAAAAGTAATGAGCACCCATCATTTTGAAGGGAAAAGAAGTTAATGGTCGAATCAAAACATCTGTTAACCTCAAACCTTACAAAGACCATATGGATACATAATGTGTCTCAAAGGCAATGTGGGTTCATGGATGTGATTGCTGCTTGGGACAAAAGCCCAAGTTGCCCCTACAAGTTTAACTCATATCTTGATGGTGACTCCATTCACTTAGAAATATCTGTGAGTCGATGTTAGACCTGCTTTCCTTGGTCTTCCCCCAAAAATCCCCCTCCCCGTTTTCTGAACTTTGTTTTTGTTGGCATTAGGGCTCTGTGCACTTCACTACTGTTAATCGGTGTTTGTGCTTTCTCCTTAAAACATGGTATTATTGGCTTAAAACTCAGATGGTGCATTCAATTTACTTAAAAAAAACTCCTAGTATACGGTACTACATGTACTAGGCTTTTTAAAATAAACTCTACCAGTGGACCCACAGCACTCATTGTGCCATCCAATTAAGTAGCAGGTCTCAGGCCTGCCATTGCAGCCTGTAGTGCAGTCTTTTAAAACTGCCAATTCAACCTGTCAAAATAAACCTTCCTTCTTAAAACAAATTAGTTCACCCCAGGGTAGCCCTAAACAGCCAATAGGGCAGAATGCATTTTACTTATAAAGTGGGACATGTTTTTCACTACTGCAAGGCCTACCTCTCCCAAGCGTATAACATTGGGGTACCTTATTACATGTGTGAAGGGCTAAACTTTGATTGGGAGCAGGTAGAAGTCTCATGTTTACACTAAAATGACTTGTAATTTAAAATCTTCTTTAATGGTAATGTTGATTTTTAGATTCCAATTTTGAAAATGCCACTTTTAGGAAATTGTCATTTTCCTGTCCAAAAGATCACAAGGCCACCATGAGTTTCCAGGTGTTTGGGCCTGTAAATAGCTCCTCCATTATGAATGCATATTAGGCCAAGACATGGAAGAATAGGAACTTGTTGTAGGCAGAATGGGCCAGGCATAAACATTGGGCACTCAGAGCAACTGTTTCCCCACAAGGCCATAAAGAGTGTTAGCTTTTTTGATCATCTAATGGTCCGGTCACTCAATCATGGATTTGTAAAGCGAGGCTAATCACCCACAGGGTCTCAAGGTGTTGAATGTAGGCATGCTGCTCAATCGAAGAGCCATGTCTTGAGGTCCCTTCCTGAACTGCTTCAGTGATGTGGTCTGCCTGAGCTTGAGGGGTAGCGTGTTCCATGTCTGGGCTGCGAGGTAGGAGAAGGATCTTCCTCCTGCTGTGCTTTTCCAGATCTTGGTGGCAAATGAAAGGGTGAGCTGGGAGGAACAGAGACGTCTGTTGGGTATGTAGAAGGTGAGGCGGTGGTTGAGGTATGCTGGTTCTATGTTGTGCAGTGCCTTGAAGGTGTGGATCAGGAGTTTGTATGTGATGCACTTGTTGACTGGGAGCCAGTGTAGGTCTCTGAGCTGGCAGGAAATTTGGCTATGTCGAGGGATGTCCAGGATGAGTCTAGCTGCTGCCTTCTGAACTCTTTGTAGTCTTGATTGAAGTTTCTTGGTGATGCCGGCATAGAGTGCATTGCGGTAGTCCAGTTTGGTGGTGATGAGTGCGTGGGTGACTGTCTTCCTTGTGTCGGGGGAATCCATTTGAAAATCTTCCGCAGGAGATGGACTGTGTGGAAGCTTGATGAAGAGACAGCATTAACTTGGCGGGTCATCGATAGGGAGGAGTCCAGGATGGCGCTGAGGTTGCGTGCATGGTCAGTTGGGGCGTGGGCGTTACCCAGATCGGTGGGCCACCAGGAGTCGTTCGAAGCAGAAGGGTCATGATCACGAGGATCTCTGACTTGTCCGAGTTGAGCTTGAGGCAGTGGGCCTCCATCGAGGTGGCGACTGCTCTCGTCCTGTTGTGGAAATTCCTCTTGGCTTGAGCAGAGTCCTCGGACAGGGAGAGGATCAGTTGGGTGTCATTGGAATAGGAGACTATGGGGCATATTTATACTCTGTTTGCACCGAATTAGTGTCATTTTTTTTTTACTCTAATTCGGTGCAAAACTAACTCCATATTTATACTTTGGTGCTAGACCCCTCTAGCACCAAATTTATGGAGTTAAAGTCATTTTTTGAAAGTGGAGATCTACTTTGCCTTAATGAGATGCAAGGTAGGCGTTCCTGTGCAAAAAATGACTCTATGGCCTTAACGCCATATTTAGGGGCATATTTATACTCTGCGGCATATTTATACTCTGTTTGCACCAAATTAGTGTCATTTTTTTTAACTCTAATTTGGTGCAAAACTAACTCCATATTTATACTTTGGTGCTAGACCCATCTAGCACCAAGGCCCCGATTTAAACTTTTTTTGCACCGCATTAACGTCATTTTATGACACAAAAGTGGCGCAAACTTACAAAATATTGGCCCTTATTTATACTTTTTGCTGCAAAACTGCACTAACTCATTTTTGCACCAAAAAGTTTAGCACCGGCTTGCACCATTTCTGTGCACCACCTGGGCACCATATTTATGGAATGGTGCAAGCCGGTGCAAAGGGTAGGCTAGAGTTTTAAAAAATTACTTTAGTCGGGTGGGGCTGCCAGTATAGAAGAAGAGGGTTTAACACCAAAAAATGGCTTTAGGCAGGTTAGTGTAAAAAAAAATGACTCTAACCAGATTAGCGTCATTTTATGGTTCTAAACCTACCATGCCACATGACTCCTGCCTTAGAAAAGGCAGGAGTCATGCCCGCCACCCAAGTGGCCAGCACAGAGGACAGGGGTCCCCTGGGCATGGCCATTGCACCCGGTGCCATGTATGGGGGCCCATTTCAGGGCCCCCTATGGCACTTTCAAAAATAAAATGCACTTACCTGTACTTACCTGGGATGGGGTCCCCCATCCTTGCAGTCCCTCTAGTGTGGGTGGGGGTGCCCCTAGGGCCTAGGGAGGGCACCTCTGGGCTTATTCCATGGTGTTCCACCATGGAAATAGGGCCACAGGTCCCCTAACACCTGCCCTGACCCAGGTCTTAAAAAATGGGGCAAAGCAAGCTTTGCCCCATTTTTTGACCCCTCCTCCCTCCCTTGCACCATTTTTACATGGGAGTATAAATATGGTGTTAAGGCCATAGAGTCATTTTTTTGCACGGGAACGCCTACCTTGTATCTCATTAAGGCAAGGTAGGTTTCCACTTCCAAAAAATGACTTTAACTCCATAAATTTGGTGCTAGACGGGTCTAGCACCAAAGTATAAATATGGAGTTAGTTTTGCACTGAATTAGAGTTAAAAAAAAATGACGCTAATTCAGTACAAACAGAGTATAAATATGCCCCTTAGCGTCAAAAAATGATGCTAATCTGGTCAGAATCATTTATTTTGACTCAAAACTGCCTAACGTCATTTTTTTTTAAGCTAGCCTACCCTTTGCACCGGCTTGCACCATTCCATAAATATGGTGCCCAGATGGTGCTAAAAAATGGTGCAAGCCGGTGCAAAACTTTTTGGGGCAAAACTGCCTTATTGCAGTTTTGCACCAAAAAGTATAAATAAGGCCCTATGTTTAGCTCGTGTTGCTTGGTGATCTTAGCGAGCGGGGCCATGTAGACAGTGAAAAGCGTCGGGTTGAGTGAGGATCCTCGGGGCACTCTGTAGCAAGTGGTTTTTAAGTTCTGGCGTGGACGGTGGCAGTCTGACCCTCTGTGTCCTTCCAGTGAGGAAGGACCTGATCCAGTTCAGGGATTTGCCTCGGATACCGGCATTGTGCAGTCTGTCGTTGAGGGTGGAGTGGGAGACAGTGTCAAATGCACTGGAGAGGTCAAGGAGGATGAGTGCGGCAGTGCCTCCGCAGTCCAGTATGATGCGTACGTCATCGGTAGCTACTAAGAGTGTGGTTTCGGTGCTCTGGTTGCTTGTGAAACCAGACTGGGAAGGGTCTAGGATACAGTGTGTCTCAAGGAATTTGGTGAGTTGCTGGTTAACGGCTTTGTCCGTTACCTTGGTTGTGGAAGGGAGCAGAGAGTTGGGTCAGTAGTTCTTGAGCTCCCTAGAGTTGGCGGTGGGTTTCTTCAGTAGCGAGCTGATTTGATTGTGTTTCCAGTCTGAGGGGAATGTGGCGGTCTCGAAGGATAGGTTGATGGTCCAGCAGAGCTCCGTTGCTATGGTGGCGTTGGCCAGGTTGAGGATGTGATGAGGGCATGGATCTGAGGGTGCTCCCCATTGGATGGAGTTCATCAGTCTTTGGGTGTCCACTATGGTGATGGGAGTCCAGGAGTTCAGTATCTGCTGAGGTGCTAGGCCCGTGGCGGTGAGCAGTGCTGGTGGACTTTGATTCCTGAAGCCTTTGTAGATGTCCTGGATCTTACAGTGAAAGAAGGTGGCAAGGTCGTTGCAGAGTTCTTGGGAGGGAGAGATGGATGAGGTGTCTGCCCCGGGGGTTCGTGAACTCTTTGACGATGGCGAAGAGCTCTTTCCTGTTGTGAGTGCTGGTGTTGAGGCATGCTTGAAAGGTGGCTTTTTTGTCAGCTCTGATGTTCTGGTGGTTCATGGTGACTGCTCACTTTTGTAGGCTCTGCAGTCTTCTGTAGATCCTCTATTTACGTTCCAGTCGTCTGCAGGCGCACTTGGATTCCTGTAGGTCTGGCGTAAACCACTTGGGTATTTTGCTCTGTCTATTCCCTGCTGATTTCCTTAGGGGGGCTACGTTGTTGACGCAGTTTGAGAGCCAGCTGTGTAGGTTGCTTGCGACTTCATTTGCGTCCTCTGCGTCTGGTGGGAGGGAGTAGTTGAGAGCGTTGGTGAGCTATGCTTCTGTGTATTTGCCCCAGTGCCTGCCAGGGTGACAGGGGGTGTGGTGACGTGCGGTGTTCTTCGTGTCGGTAAAGTGGATGCACTTGTGGTCGGTCCAATGGTGTTCGGAGGTGTGGGACATAGTGATGTTGTCCCATACTGAGAAAACGGGGTCGAGGATGTGTCTGGCTCTGTGGGTGGGGACCTTGACACGATGGTGGTGGTCTGATCTCCATCCGCGAGTCTGGAGGTCTAGTGACTGCCAGGCTCGTAATGAGGGCCTTAGTGTTCCAGTATGCACAGTGAGAAAAAAATAGAACATTATTTGATGAGGAAGAGAAAAAAATAGAAAAATAGAATAGACTTTTTATGTTGTATCATGTGTGCATGCCACATTGTTTTCCACAAATTTTCACTGCTCCAAGTTCTATTCCTTGGTTCGCATTTCAGCGTGATGAAGTGAGTCGTAGACTTTGAGGCAGGCACAAAATCTACTCCACAGTATGTATGATCTTTTAAAGAAAAGAAACATCTCCATCAGTGTGCCCTCGCCTTAGTGGCTCGAAAGGCAACACCCCATGCAAATCCTCCTATCCGTATGTAAGCTTTTCATTGACTGAAGTTAAGGGGTGGGAGAGGCTCATAGTTATGAAGAAGAAAACAACACTTAAATTAATAAAGATTACTTGTAAGTACACAGGCCATTACATCTTTTTTCATCTTCGTCATCACAGTCCTGAAAATATAGCCAGCACCATTGAACATAGGCCTCGAACATGCTGCAGATAGTGTTGCAACATCCAGTGACTTAAGGTAAAATGATGAGACCAACCTGCAGAATGTAATGAGGAACCCTGCATCTTCCATATCTCACAGATATTTATTGGTCTTAAGCTGAATGGGAGCTCCAAGAAGGGCTGACCCGACACCCCCCCCCCACCCCATTACCACCAGCAGATGCTGCAAGAGCCTCTGTTAAATTCCTGGCTACCCACCTGGTTTATTGCTTCTACAGTGTTCGCCTGTTTTTGAAGGAAGTACATCTTCTTGCCAAGAGTCTCCAGTCTTGAATACCAATGTTAAGGAAAGCCCAGTTAGGAAATGCATTGAGATCCTCCCATATACAGCTTTGATCCACTGCCATTGCATTCAGCCTCTAATCCTAACCTTCTGGTCACATGCAAATTTGTGAAAGGGGATCATAGCTCAGCAGGTTCCATACTGGGACAAAACTATAAATACAGTCTCAGTAAACCACAGGCCCTCCCCTGCCTAATCCTGACTGCGGAGACTAGCATAAAAAACATACTCTGGCTGTTAAAACTGAGAGAGAAGCGCTCTGGCTTCTGCGGTTAAAAGGAGGATCCTGAAAAGAGAAACTGAAGGTCATGGTGAGGATCTGGAGAATGTACCACCTGAGAAACCATCACAACAAAAGTGCAAGCTGAGAGACCCTTTTTCATGGCTACTCATTGTACTTTTACGGTAGATGTTATCACTAGCCAACCCTTTTATGAATGCATCACTTAAACATCGAGAGATCTCATGAAGACTGTGTGCTGTCGGAGGCAGGCCCGCGAGAGATGTGCTCTCAATGTTGTGCCAAGGCATGGGTAGAAAACTTGGGTCTTGGTGCCTGGATTATCCTTCCGTGCCCCTCCCTCTAAACTCCCCCCCCTCATCTGAAACAAATAGCTCCCATGCCATCAGGTCAGCCAGGATGATGAACAGCATGGTATTAAAGGAAAGAGTGTAAAAACATGATAAGGGGATAATGAAATGACAACTCTCATAGACATGGGATTAGGATAGTCCAAGACCATGATAAAACTACTTACCTCACATGTGCTCTTTCTGACTGACTCTTTCTGAGGACTGACGGAAGAAGTGGAAACAGAGGAAATGCAAACAGCTATTCTAGAGCCTATTAACAGAACAGGGCATTTTTCCCCAGGATAAAGAACAGTCTTTGAAAGTGATGCATCAGCATGAGCTTCAGCAGCGTTCAGCTTGATGCACTTATTGATAGAACAATAACTATAGGTGGGCAGGACTCTGCCATAAGTCTGCTAGCAACAGGTAAGAAGGCACAACCTACTGGAGAGCAGGATGCACAACCAAAAGTACAACCACAGTCATCTGGGGTCTCTATACACCTGTAGGCTCCCAACAAACATAACCCTGGATAAGAAGACCCTGCTTGCCTCAATGGTTTGGCATGCCAGTACCTCACAAGATGCCTGCCTCCTCCAGCAAGACTTTCCAGTTAAGGTTTCAGCAGTGAGCAGAGCAGTGGCCCCAGTAAGGAAGCAAACAAAAGAGATCAACAAAGACTTCAGCAGCTCTCGGCCCCATAGACGTCCGATGATGGACTACTCACAGATCCATGGTGTATTAACCATCAATCCCTTCAAGGTGGCAGCACTGACAGTGATGAACATGTGCTCTGAAGTTGAATCTTTGGGTGTGGGTTTGGTTGGTAGCCATTCAGACATACATACCCTCGTGTGAGGGGTGATTTAATGTTTCACCATATGACTAACAATGCGAAGGGCCCATACCAGTGATGTAACTTGCATGCAACCCCAGACTAAACCTCAGTCTTGTAAGTGCCTCCACTCAGTGAATCATACCAGTGATGTACATGACTGATACTCTCATACCAGAAGAGAACACTGAAACACTGAGAGGACTGGAAAGACAAGCAAGTCTAGAACTCCTAGAAGATTGGTAAACTGGACAGCAGATGTCCCACATCGGAGGCTTATAGAAGTGACATAGGGCGCAATGTACGATGCCTTTATGCGATCCCAAAGGCGAAAATCATAGTTTGCAAGCGCAAAATGCCCATGAACAATGTTCCATCCCTATTTTGCAAGTTGGTACACAATTACCAACTCGCAAAATAGGGGATGCAACTCGCCATTAGGAAGCAGCGTCCAGAGGGCGTCCCTTCCGAATTGCGAGTTGCAATATGTATGATTGTTTTGTGACCGTGAATGCGGTCACAAAACAAGCACAGATAAAACCAATTTAAAATTGGTGCTAACCCATTCGCAAACCGGAAGGGATCCTCATGGGGCCCTTCCCCTTTGTGAATGCATATGAAAATATTTTTTTCCCATGGACCACTGCCTGCTCTGAAAAAATGAAAAGAAAACTTAATTTTTCTTTTTGAAATGCATCCCATTTTCCTTTAAGGAAAATGGACTTTGTTTCATGAAAAAAACTGCTTTATTGAAAAGCAGTTGCAGACATGGTGGTCTGCTGACCGCAGCAGACCACCTTCCCTGTGAGTGTGGCCATTACCAAATGGGTCGTAAATTGCGACCTGCCTCATAAATATTAATGAGGCAGGTCCCTTGCGACCCATTTGGGAATCGTAAACAGTGTGGTTCACACTGTTGTACATTTTGTTCTGCGACTCGCAATTTGTAACTCGCAAACAGATAGCAAATTACAAGTTTCAAAACAAAAGGTCGTACATCGGGCCCATAGTTGATTGCAGCCTAATCAATGTGTTACTTTGTAGAAGTCCTGACTGCTGTTAAAACACAGATCAGGAGCGGAGGCTGAGAGTATAAAAATGGAGTTGGCAAGATGTAGGACTCTCATTTGGAGTTTGGCACAGTGGGATCACTTCCATGAATTGGAATTATTCTACTCCACCCCCTTTTCAGTGCTCCCACACTATTTAAGAGCAAGGGACCCACAGATTGATCGACTGTTGAGCAACTCCCAGTTCTGCCAGTGGTCAGTAAGTATAGGTTGCCCATCTTCCTTAGGACCGCCACCTTTTTATGACTCAGGAGGTCTACTCTATTTAGGACAATGATCCTGATGCATATTCTCCCTGCCCTGGTTGGGAAATTCAAAGCCCTCCTCACCTTACAAAGGCCTACACGTGTCTTAGGTACTCTCGCCTCCTCCAGTGCTTGAATAACTCAGCCAGCATCAAATCTAGCACACAGTGTAGCTGTTCAATCTCAAGCCTGACTTCGGGGAGACATCACAAGAATGTGTATGATGCATACACCACTTACAACAATCTAATATACATCTCTATGGCACTTGTTATGTCTAGCTTCAGCAGCAAGTCTATGTTGCGGAAAGATTTGATGGGCTTTACATCCTTTCACCTGCTCCCCATTCACTGGATGCTAAAATAATTTGCTCAAGGTCTTTTGTTGGGCATCGACCAATCCAGAACTGTAGCTTGGACTGTGTTGTTGACCCTACACCTGGTAACTTCACTTTGCTCCCACAAGCCAGTATTAGCAGCAATTAAGAAGCTACACTTAGGGGCATATTTATCAATGCTGTGTGTCACCCTCCCACCACACAAGTGTGACACAAAAACCTGAGTCAGATTTATCAAGCCACACAATGCCACCTTGTGTGGCCTTGCGTGGCTTGATAAATTTAGAGTAACAGCGCAAATAGCTGCAATGTGTTACTCTGCCCCAGAGAGACGTTCCATGGCCGGAGCGTGGGTGTCCCATGGATCCACCCATGGATTCTGGTGCGTTCCCAGATTCACTATTACTGGTAGACATGGGAGTGAACCAGAATGCTTTGCCTCCCCAGATGAGGTGTAATGAGAAGAAATATCTCTATTTCTCCTAGTTTTTTATTCTTTCTATGTGTGCAGCATTCTGCCTGCACAAACACAATCCTGCCTGCAAAGCAGGCACACATGCACCATGATGCAAGGGTGCCTGTGTTGACACAAGGCAGCCAAAAGTGCACCAGGAAAGGGCAGGAATACACTGAATAGTGCTAAATATGGTGCATTCCTGCCCTTTCAGACAGCGCAGAAAGGTGGCTTGGAAGTTCGATAAATGTGGTCCTTAGTGCCTGTAAAAGCACACAAGCCCGAGCTTTGTTTCATTCCTACCCTGGGCTTTCTATCAGTCGGTAAAGGCTAGAAAGTGTTCAACACTGAAAAAGTAAAATGAGAAATGACACCATACTTGGCACTTGTCATCTTCCAAAGAGCTGAATCGAGAGGAGGTCGAAGATGACAAGCTGTGGCATCTTAATAAATGGCATGAGTCTGGCAAGGAAGCCTTGGCCAAGTGGCCTTATGGCCATGCAAACCTGAAATTCCTGGAAAATGGAAGATGTGCTTTTCGAGGAAACGTCAGCAACTTATCACAGATAGAGGATGGATTCTGAGAAGCGCCTAATGAACGGCTCCATCCCTTTCAGCATTTGAAACAAATTAGTGGCAGTAGCACATGCTCCCCGTGTGAGGCTCATGTCATGTTATGTGTGCATCTGTCTTCATCCGGAGAACCCTGGCTGGTCTAACTCATGCAATTAACTCTTGGACATAATGTTCAGCTCCTCTCTGATGAATTTATGTATTTTTTTTCACTCTCTTAATCTCACTCTCTCTCACAAACACATCCACTCACTCACACAAGCACACATACAATTAAATACAATTTAAAACTCACGATAGGCAGCATGAGTGATTGCCTGTAGCAGTATGGCCCTGTTTCCTAAACTGTTTGATAACATACAAGGATGTGTATCTTATTTGTATACAAGAAGCAGGTTACATTTGGACAGATGTGGTCTGCCTCTGGTTTTTAGTTTGGTCTTTGCCACCCTCTTTCAGTTTTTAGCCTGTGATCACTTGCACCTTACTTGGTTATTAACTGCTTGTAGCTGTTAGTTCTCTGGGAATTAAGTAATTGTCTAGTCACCCTTGGCATTTCCATTTTATTTTTTTGCATTTGTTTGTGTCTAACAGTGAGTAGTAAATCTTTGGTGAATTCACAGTCTGTTTCTATGAGAAGAGTAGATCTCACCCTCTGGTATGCACAGACCATTTTTTTAAGTTATCAGGAGTTTTATTATCACTTTTGTTAATTTATGCTGGAAAATTAGCTGTTGATTTTCGTGCCATGTGTCTGGAATCGTTGAGGTCTGTTTATTTATCAATAAGAGCTTGCTGTCCTAGTTAAGGCTGGCAGGCATTGATTAAGTCATTCCCATGTAGTTTCTCTCCAGTGGATGCCTGGTTTTTGTTTTGTTTGTGTAGGGAGCTGCACAGACCTACCTGTTTTGAATCATGGTAGTAGTTTAATCACACAATAAAACAACCAGATCAAGGGGCATATTTAAGAGCCCCTAGAGCCATCCTAACGCCACATTATCATCCTTTTTTTATGCTAATGTAACGTTAGAAGGCCAAAAACACTGTGGCATATTTACAAAGTGGCGCAATGCATGCATTGTGCCACTTTGTAACCCTTTGCGCTACATTATGCCTGCGCCAAAAAATGGTGCAAGGAAATGTAACAGATTTCCATGTGTCTGTTTTTTTGGCACTTTTAATGCCTGCCCAGAGCAGGGGTTGAAAGGGGGCATGCTGTTGAATACAATGGGCCCCTATGTACTCTGCAGGAGTAGCGCCAACATTTTGGTGCTACTCCTGCGAAGTACATCAAAAGCGTAAACAAATGACGCTATGGTCCCCTACTCTGCACCATGGTGCACTGCATTTTAAATATGGCGCACACATGGTGGCATGGGGGGCACTAAAAGGCGCAAGAAAAGTTGTGCTGCACTGTGTGCAGCTCCACTTTTCTTAAATATGACCCCAAATTTCACTGCTGAATTGATAACATAGTAGTTGAGCTTTATACAGTAGTCCTCTGACCTGGGATCCTCTTGAGCGCTTTCATGGCGTGATTGATGATTCTGGGGGTGCTGAAAGCTCTTTCCAAACTTAGTGCATTTGGTCTTGTGTTCAATAATCCCCCTGTTTATCTTAAACTGACATCATCACTTTTGTACTTGTATTTGTTTTCTGGAAAATCAAGACTTTAGATTACAATGTGGTTGTTTTTAGGCAATGCTCAGAGCTTCATAAGCAGCAAGTTTGCCCATGCTCAGATCTTCATAAGCAGCAAAGTTTTGCAAAGTTTTTTTACTAACAAAGATGGGACTGTGATCCTGGGGCTGTGAATCTTTCAAGATTCTCCCACTCACTGTCTCTTTTTCTCTTGTGTTCAAGCTCTCTGTGTCTCTTTTTAAATCCCATTCTCTCTTCTCCATAACCCTTTGCTTTAGCTTTCCACCCTTGTCTCTCTCTTTAAGTCCATTTGTTTCTCAACCCCTCTCTCTTTTTCAACCCTTTTGTGTCTTTCCCTCCTTCTCTATAACCAATTGTCTGACCCACAAAATCAACCTCTTGATCTCCCTCCTCACGGCCCCTCTCTTCCTGTCTCTCTCACTTCCTCTTGCTCCCTTTCTCTTACTTTCTCGCTCTTCCCCTCTCACTTTCTCTCCCTCTTGCTTGGTGCCTCTCTCTCCTTTTCTCCCACTTTCTCTCTTCTCCCTTCTATCAATTTCTCTTCCTCTCCCTCACGTCCCATTTCTTCCTATCTCTTCCTCACCCTAAATAACGCCACAGCTTCCCCTTGGGTTTCATTACTTGCACTTGGGAAGAAGTAGGTTCTATGACACATACGTCATACATACATCAATAGCGTAAAAACCCACGCCCACAAAGCACTCCACGACACCGGACCAACCTACCTGAACAACAGACTCAGCTTCTACACCCCCACCCGTCAGCTCCGCTCTGCAAATCTCGCCCTCGCCGTCGTCCCCTGCATCCAACGAAAGACCTCCGGCGGCAGATCCTTCTCATACCTCGCCGCCCAAACCTGGAACACGCTCCCTACCAACCTGCGACAGACCCAAGACCTACTCACCTTCAGAAGACTCCTCAAGACCTGGCTCTTCGATCAGTAACAACTGCACCCCCCCCCCCCCCCCATCTCCTTGAAACCCTCACGGGTACTTGGAGAGCTTTATAAATTCAATGATTGAAAAAAGAATTACGCTATTGCCATCTACCCTGCACCATTGTGCTCTGTACTTTAAATACAGTGCACACATGGTGGCGTAGGGGGGGCGCTAAAGGGCACTTATTCCATCATGTTGATCACATGTACGCTGATGCTCTCTGCAGCCCAACTATTAGGGCCTGATTGCGAGGGGGCCATTATTTCCTGAACCCCATAAACTCCTGTTTGTCCAGGGGTTGGAATTACGAGTTGAATGTTATTTACCACATCCAAAATTATAGGATATGCTAAATACCTCACCCTTCGTTAAAATTGTGGCAGGTCAAACCAGTCAACATTTAACGAGGTTGACGCTTGCGGTATTTACAGTATAATGCAAATGCTGGTGCATAAAACACTAAGGGCCAGATGTATCAAAGGGTTTTACCCATTCTGTGTCTATGAGATAATGCTTTAGTACATATGGCCCTAAAACTCACACTATTCCCCAGAAACTCATAATTGGTGCTTTATATTGCACTTCATATATAATGTACCCCGTTGTATTATTACATATCAAGTGTGATAAATAGCACCTATCTCATAATCAGGGCTTAAGGGGCTCTCCTTTTCTCCTCTCCCTCTACCTTTCCCTCCCTTTTTTAACGACCTACTGCTGGGTCCACATAATCACCACCTCTCGCTTTCTCTCTCTCACTCTCTCGTGTGCGCTCTCCCCCTCACTTCTGTTCTCCCTCCCTCTCACTTATTCCCTCTGTTTCCCTCCTTTCCCGTCCTTTCTCTCCCTCTCATCTCTCCATGTATCTCTCACTAAAAAACACTATTGCTTCCCTCTAACGTCCGGTGCTTGCACTTGGGAAGAAGCAGGTGCTATTAGACATCACTTATTTCGCATTGTTAGTGCTCTCAGCAGCCCAGCAGTCAGTGACACTCTTTGTTTCTCACCCTTCCCCTCTATGGCCAGCTGCCAGACCCGCGCACCCATCCACCCTCTCTCTTCCTCTCCAACTTCCTCACTTCCTCTCCCTTCCTCTTCTCTCTCTTTCACTCCAAGTAGCACCATGCTTACCTCTAGGTTTCAGTACCTGCCCTTGTGAAGAAGCAAGTGCTATGACCCAGACATCACTTATTCCATCATGTTGATGCTCTCAGCAACCCATCTAAATCCAGAAGTAGCACAAACTGAGCTTTATTATTAAAGCAGAGTCTACTTTTTGGAATAAGAAATGATAGTGATCAGTGACACTCATTTCTCTCCATCTCACTCATGCTCAAATTGTACCTCTCCTATTGTGATGAAGATTGCTGCAGCACACTGAGGTGATACTTGGTGCTGATACTGGCACCTCGTACCCATAGATCTGGGTGTGTGCGAAATATGGCCAAGTGCCAACACAATCACCGCATGGCAGAAAGTTTTCTGGTGTGGGGCTCCATGACTGTAAGTTGGCGAGCGCCAACAAGAACTGCTGTGCCCTAGCATGATTTGAAACCAGTCCCAGGATGCTTGTTTCCTGTCCAGGGAGGACCTAGCCTGGTAGTTCAGGATGGACTGTTCCCATGGGGAACAAGGTCAAGACTGATTTGCATATGGCTGGGTCAAAGCCGGGGTGACTTGGCGAGCAAAATAATGATGGATTGAACCCAGATCAGTGATGGGGGTGAGTGTTTGAAAAGATGTTTTTTTGTGAGGCAAAATGAATGTCAGGCTTCGAGTAGAAGAAAGTTCTAGTGATGATCGTGTGGGTGGACTTCTTCAACCACTGATTAGTAACATCTATTTCACTTTTTTGAATGGCTAGAAGCTACAGTAATCTTATTTGAAATTCAATATATGTAACTACCGCTTATGCATATTCATCATGGGTATCCTAGCAACCTGGATAGATTTTACTGTTTGGTTCATGGCCAAGCCCATCTCGTTCGGTAGGACACGGGCCCTTCGAGCTCCTCATCTCTGTGCCCATTTTCTATTTTTCATCCACCGGGTTGTGCCCTGTGGACAGAGGGCTGACACAACGCCTGTACCTGCAATAACGCAAGGCCGCCCCTAGGTGCCAATGATGTTCCACACATTGGTCCCCTGAGACCAAATGCACTTTGAAGGGCAAGGAAAGGTAAAAGGAGCTGCTGAGCCCAGGCAGGGAAGGACTTTGTGTGTTTGCTTCCATGCAGGTTGAGCGAGTGTCCACAAGAAATGACGCAATGCCTTTCTTTACCTGGAAGCCTGCTGAGCGAACCCTGGATACAGCAACGCGCGTGTTCCCAGGGCCGCCTTCCCATTGGCTGCCAAGTCAAACACTGGGCCTAAGAAGCGCCTTCCTCTCTGTTGACTTTTACTTGAGCACCTTCCACTCTCTTGGAACAATAACTTCTATTTTTTTGACCCAGCCTGGCGCAGAGACAAACAACAACAGCAACAAAAAAATAATATATCCATGCGAGAAATGGCGACTGGAACTCACAGGCTTTTTTTGATGTTTTTCTTGGACAGCAGCATGGCCTGGCCTTGAGCGGGCTGCCAGCAAGCATCCTTAGGGCTTCCATTGTTCCCGCGTTTCAAAGAACAGGGAGTACAGTGTAGGCAGCTTGAAGGATAAGGTGCCGAGTGAAGGCCGCCGTCACGGCAAACCAGATGACTGGAGAGCTGGTTTTCGAGGCACTAAAAACACTGCTTTTAACTGAATCCCAAATGTTCCCAGTTTGAAGAGATTCACATTTTCTCAGATCACACTGGCCGGAGTTGGTGGTCTTGCACCTGTCTTCGAATACCTAGGCGCGACTCTCGCCCCTTCCCCGGCGTTTTCCCAGTTGTAACAAAAAGGCAATACTTAGTGGGCATCTGACGTCATCACCAGCACGAGGCGCCAGACTGGCCACGTAAGCAGCCAACATCCCCCAGTTACAAAAGTCCTCCGCCGCCCTTGCTTATGTTCATGGGTGTTGCCTGTTTCCCAACAGACACAACACTGAAGGCCTTCCAGATCCATTCGCACATTTGATTTGCGGCTTAACAAATCCCTGCCAAAGGAGTAAGATGCAAGATGCTGCAGAAAACCTAACAAGCATTGGCAAGACCAATAGGGCTCGCCTATGCAAGAGCTATTTGCGATCTGTGTTTCCATGTTGTACACCAGTGTGGCTGCTGTTCAGCATGGCTAGAAGTTAGTGGTGTGGGGTATTAGAGTAGAGTGGGGGAGTAGAGTGTCGTAGAGGGGATTTTTTGGAATGTCGTAGACTGGAGTAAGAGCAGTAGAGTGTCAAAGAGTTGAGTACAGCTGAGTAGAGTTCAGTGGTTTAGTGACAGAGAGTGATGTAGAGTGGGGTGGGGTGTAATAGGGTGGAGTGGTTGGTTTCTCTGTTTACTTATTGTGTATGCTACTTTAAAGGAATTGTTTTTATTCTAATCCTGCTCTTGTTCCACGCTCTGCTTCAGAAGTTCTGGCTCTAGAATATATAGGGGAGTTGGGAGTTGTCTGCCTGGACTTGAGGCAGGTAATGTGCTGTTTTCTAGTAAACCTTCTGAAAACTTCAATTTGGATTCCAGATTTCTGATTTTAACACAGCCTTTTTTGGGAACTCTTGCTAAAACCTTTGATCCTCTGCCCGCCAGCCTTTTCACAGTCAGTGCAGGGATGGAATTGCTGGAAGGCCGACAACCTGGATAGTGTCAACAGTGTAGAAGCTCCTACTGCAATCTTAGTGAGGCCTCCTAGTTTACTGCTCCAGACTGAGTTGCAGAACAGCGAGTCAGAGTGGAGGTAGGTGAAGATTTGGCTAGGGGAGACATCCTCTAGCAGGCCGCTGTGTACTGTGAGTAAGAGCACAACCAATCTTTCACTGGTCCTGGTGGAGATGACGGTGCAGTCAGGTGTCAGGCAGTGAAGAAGCAGACTCAGGCAAGCTGTGGCCAAATTTCTGTTGCAGTACTTTCCATATGGCACATGTCGGGCACAGCGGGGGGAGGATCTAATTAGAGGACATAGGGCACTGACACCTGGGGCCCAATAATGATCATTGTTCACTGCATGCTGCAAAGTGCTGGGGAGGGATAGCTGCTACTATACACAGAGGCAGCAACTATGAAGAACAGTGACCGGAGGGCTTACAGCATGCTGACAGATCTATGTGCATCAAAGGACTGACACTGGTACTCCTTGGTTATTGCAGTGCTTCTTAACTCTCAATTCTATGAAAGTCATGTCTGCGTGGCAGCAGCAAAAACAGGAATCATTCAACCCCCAGAATGGGCTGTGGGGTGCAAATAAAAGTGATAAACCTGCAGAGTCCAGTGAAGAACTAGCATTAACTCTAGGTGGAAGAACCCTGCTGTGACCTATCATTGCTGCGTGACCAGTGAAGACTGTAAACACAAATAGCAGTGAAGATAAGCAGTGGGATTAACTAAGTGTGGCAGGTGTTAAGAGGGATGGGACACATTAAAGGCGAGGTTGTAGACATTGGAAGGCCTGCCAAAGGAAACACCCAGTAGAGAGAGAGAGCTCGAATCTTTCACTAACAATGTGGTTAACATTGTCAATATTCTGGACACCAAGATTGACTGAGTGGATAATCTTTGCAGAAGAACCAAGGTGAGGATTTTGGGTGTCCCAAGAAAGGTTCACACTGACATACTGAGAATAGAACTACTGTTCACTGTGCTTGGAGAAGTACTGAGTATGCAAATGGAGGTGTTTAAGCCTGTGGTGTGGGTTGTTCAGACTGCACCAGAAGCATTGCAGGGACAACCATAGATGCAGCAGACTGTTGTCTGTAGAGTGGAGATTCTGAATGAATGTATGAATGAATTAATTAAATTTGTCAAGTGCAAAACAGCTGCTCCAAATAAGGAGTATCCTGACGCTGGGTGAAACCTAAGACGTAGTAGAAGAGCGGACATAAGAAGGACCAACCATATTTAGGTCTCTCTAAAGGGGTGAGTCATTAAGAGGTTCTTAAAAAAATTCTCTGACGTAGCCCCTGTAATGTGATCTGGTAAGAGGTTCTAGAGTTTTGGGGCCAAGAAGAAAGCACATTCACCTGCTTTGGACTTTTTAATCTTGGGAATGAAGAGTAGGTTGTGATTCGCTGAACGCAAGGCTCTGCAAGGAAGGCATCTTTTGATTTTGTCGCAGATGAACACTGGCCCTTTCTGTTGGGTTGCCCGAAATAATAATGACTTTGAATTCTATTCTTTGCTTGACGGGAAGCCAATGGAGGATTTTTAGGCCATTCCAAATTGATTGCCTTTTGGGAATATTCAGCACAAGTCTGGCTGCCGTATCCTGGACTCATTGACATTTCTATAGCAATGTTTGAGGAAAACCCAGGAACAACGTATTGGCATAATCAACTTTCAGAGTTATCATTGCATGAATGATGGTCTTCCTGGTGTGCTTTGAGAGTTTTCTTTAACATTTTCAAAAGGGTAAAACAGACTCCTGCGGTGGCATTAACGAAAATCTTAAAAGTGCAGGCACCATCAAGCTTGACCCCCAAGTTTTTTGCCATGGTCCCATTACAGAAGGCCACAGGTGGGTCACATCCGATATGGAAGAGGAGCCGAATATCAGAACTTTAGATTTATCGAGTTTAGGCAAAGGCAGCTATCATACATCCAGCAAGCCACTGTCGATAGGCAGACCTGGAAATTGGCTAGACTGAGGCATCAAGGTGTTTAAAGGTAACATTAACTCAGCACAGGCCGAGCCCTGTGGAACACCACAGAAGACCTCACGATAGCCAGAAGTAAAACGGTGGAGAAAGACTGCTTGCTTGTGGTTGGAAAGGAAGGATTTCATCCATTTCCACAAAGTTCCAACATTTTCTGCTTTTTCTGATCTTCGCAGGAGTATGGAATGTGACACAGTGTCGAAGGCGGCAGATAAGTCTTACAAAATTATGATGTATTAGTACCCAAGTCAAGGCTGGCTTTGATAAACTCAGTCACCTCTAAATGTGCTGTCTATAATAATTCTCGATCTGAACCCTAGTTTCGAGGGATGTAGTGCATTATTCACCTTGATAAATGTTGAAATCTGGGGAATAACTGCAGATTCCAACATCTTCCCTCAAGCAGGAAGTAGTGAAATTGGTCTGTAGCTAGCTGTTAGGAAGGGTCTAAATTGAGTTTTTCCAAGAGTGGAAGGACCAGCACCTCCTTCCAACACATAGGCACTGAGCCGGATTCGAGGGAGAGGTTGAAAAGAGCATTACTTTGTGAATTTAGTGATTCAGATGCCTTCTTGAGAATGTGCACAGGTCAAGAGCCGAGCCAGAGTGTGCTTTTAGGATTAGTCACTCCAAGCCCTTTAATGCAAGCTTTTTCAAAGAGGACATTGGGCTGTAATGCGTGTAAGGGTTTGGTCCAGGGGTGATCAACCCTCTGTCCATAGTGTTGGGAATTTCTGAATAGATATTAAATACCTTACCATAGAAAAAGCCTGTTAAGCTGTCAACAAACTCCTGGTAGGCAGGTATAGATTGATTTTGAACTCGAGGTTTTATCAAAGTGCTAACAATTTTAAAAATTGTGCGAGGTGTGTTTCGTGCTCCATTGATTTGTTTGGAGAAAAGTGAAGCTTTAGCTTCTTTTATACTTTCTCGAAGCTGTTTAAGGGTGATTTTATATCTAAGTGTGTCTTCCTCCAGAAAGTTGCATTGCCATTTCCTCTCTAGGGCTTTACACTTTTGTTTTTCAGCTTTGTTGGAGGCATAGATGTAGAGAAGGATGAGGGTGGCGATTAGGAAGGGTAAGTGATGATGGGTAATGCCAGGCTCCTTTTCTTCCACAGTCTCATTTCAGAGACATTGATCAGAATGGTGAGGCTCTGAAAGATTACGGCAATCTGGCTGTCCAGTGAGAGCAAGGGTGGATTTTGTGGGAGAAAAATATATGTTCTTGCAGGTGGACTCTTGCCTACGGATACTGTGGGTTGATTGGAAGTTGTGTGGATGCTGAGTTTGTGTTGCTGTTTCTTCTGGGGGCACGACTATTGACCGGTTGACCAGCCATCTTCCACCAAGTAGGTATGATGTGGGGGATGGTTATGGATGTAGTTAACTGATTTTCATGTGATTTGTTTCTCCTCTTTCCCCTTGATGGTCCCAGGGTCAGTTGGCCATCTGAGACTGAAGCAAGTATTTTAGAGATAACAGAAGATAATTGTTTGTTAGAAATGGGGTCTCTAGTTGGCAGTCAGTTTACACACTGCCAAAGTAGGGAAACTCACTCTAGTCAGGGAAAAGGAGATACACAGCTCAGATACCCCCTGCTTACTCCCCTTGGTAGATTGGCACAAGCAGTCAGGCTTATCTCAGAGGCAATGTGTGAAGTATTTGTAGAAACACACACAGTAACACAGTGAAAACACCACAAAATGACTCCACACCAGTTTAAAAAATAGCCAATATTTATCTAAATCAAACAAGACCAAAACAACAAAAGTCCAGCATACACAAGCAAAGATATTCATTTTTAAAGTAAAAAGAGTCTTAATTGATAGAAATCAATGGATGTGTTGTTTTAGCACAAAGTACCTTGTAGGCGTCAGAAAATAAAGCCGCGCAGGCGACCGTGTGTCAGAAAAGCAAGCGATGCGTTGATTCCTTACTCACAAGTGAGGTAGTGCGTCAGTTGTTTCTCCACTGGGCAAGTGATGCGTTGATTCTTTACTCACAGGGAAGAGGTGTGTTGATTTCTGAACAAGCAGCCTCAGGTCTGTGCGGTGATCTTGCAGGTTTTAATGCTCAGGGATGATACGTGGAAAATCCAGACAGCGATGAATCCACGCTGAGCCGGCGATTTGTCGATTTCACCAGTGATGTGTCCATTTTTCAGCCGCCGTGCAGGTGCTTCATCGATTTTTCTGCTGCTCGACTCCGGTATGTGGATTTTCACCTTGAGTTCACCAGCTTCTTCTTTTAAGGGCCCAAAGACTGGATGTGGCACCACTTGACAGAGCAGGGTTCTCAGCAAGAGAGCCCAGGTGCTGGCAGATGAAGTATTTGATGGCCCTTAAACTGCAGAACAGGGGGCAAGCTCAGTCCAACCCCTTGGAGAATCTTCACAAGCAGGAAATAGCAAAGTCCAGTCTTTGTCCTCTTTAAGGAAGAAGCAGCAACTGCAAGCCAACCCAGCAAAGCACACATAGCAAAGGAGCAGTACTCCTCCTCCAGCTCTTCAGCTCCTCTCCTTGGAAGAGGTTCCTCTTGATCCAGAAGTATTCTAAAAATCTGGGGTTTTGGGTCCACTACTTATACGCATTTCTGCCTTTTAAGTGGGCAAACCTCAAAGGAAAGTGTCTATTGTTCACAAGATCTTGCTTTGCCCAGGCCTGGCACCAGACACTCACCAGGTGGTTGGAGACTGCATTGTGTGAGGACAGACACAACCCTTTCAGGTGCAAGTGTCAGCTCCTCCCTCACCCCCCTAGCCCAGGAGACCCACAGGATATGCAGGACACACCTTGACTCCCTTTGGTCACTGTCTAGAGGGAATTCACAAAGAGCCCAACCGTCAATCTGACCCAGACGTGGATTCCACAGGCAGGCAGAGGTACAGAATGGTTAAGCACTTTCTAAAAGTGGCATTTTCAAACTGACAATCTAGGAACCAACTTCAAAAGATGTATTTTTTAATTGTGAGTTCAGAAACACCAAACTCCACATCTCTATCTGCTCCAAATGGGAAATTACTCTTAAAAGGAATTTCTACGGGGAAGATAGGCCTTGCAATTGTGAAAACCGAATTTGGCAGAATTTAATTATCAGAACATGTAAAACACACCAGCACATCTCCTACTATTTGAATACACTGCACCCTGTACACAGGGCTACCTGGGGCCTACCTTAGGGGTGATTTACATGTACTAAAATGGATGGTGTAGGCCTGGCAAGTGGGTACACTTCCCACGGCGAATTGGCAGGGCAAGACTGCACACACAGACACTGCAGTGTCAGGTCTGAGACATGTTTACAGGGCTACTCATGTGGGTGCCACAATCAGTGTTGCAGGCCCACTAGTAGCATTTGATGTACAGGTCCTAGGCACCTCTAGGGCACTTTACTAGGGACTTACTAGTAAATCAAATAAGCCAATCAGAGATAACCAACATAACCACAATTTATACAGGAAGCACTTGCAATTTAGCACTAGTCAGTAGTTGTAAAGTGCCCAGAGTACCCAAAACCAGCAAAAACGAAGTCCGGCACAGAGTCAAAAATACAGGAAGCAGAGGAAAAAAGACAGGGGAAACCATGCCAAGGATGCCAGGTCTCACATTGTTTAATTGCCAATCTTCAGTGGCTATGTTCTTGATTAAGGTGTCTTGTTTTTATATGACGTGCAGAAATAATAGAACATATAAACCTAAAAAGGGTGTGCAGAAGACTATTTGCAAGAGACTGCTCCCAATAAAAGAGTGTTTTTTGGGCAGTGTCCTAGAAAATGTACTTTTGCAGTTTGCTTCTCCCAGTTATATGTTAAAATGAATAGTATAATTTGTGTAGCGCTACACTGTGAGGGCCAAGGCGTATGCACAGTCTTGTGTTACTAACAGCACTGAGATGGGAAGAGAGACCTGTCACAAAAGAAATCTCGAGAAGGATGAATAAACTCTGGATAACAAGAGCTCCCTCAGGTTACCCAGACTCAGCTCTACGAAGGTCAAAATACTTATCCCTTTCTAACTTAAGATGAAACTGCTCCAAGAACAATATGTGCATCTATGAAACTGACACATCTCTGATACCCTTTGGGAAGCTGCAGGATCGCTCTTCCATACGAACATCCTTGTCAAAAAGCACCACTCTAGTATCTGACGTTCTAATGTGTGTGCTGCTGAGAGACTGCTCAGACTCCTATGTCCTCGAACTCACACATCCCGTGTGAGGAGTTTGGTTCTCCTTTTGTGACAGGCACATCCCTTACTTTTTCCATATGCAGTTTTTTCCTTTATAAAAAAAACAGACCCAAAAGAAACTAACAAAATGTTCTTCACATTTCAAATCCTGTGTAACACAAATAATACAACTAACATAGGACGCTGCCTCTCATATGTAACTCTGTTTATTCATATACATTAAACCCTGTTTACTAGCCACCAAGAATAAAATGGAAACATTTCACCTCTACTTTTACTGTGTAATAGCCTGATATATCAGCTGCAGTTGGGCGTGTGATGTTGCAAAATATATCTTTTGCAATCTTTGTAAAAATGTTTATAGACTTTTGTGAACTTTGCCAGCTTTGGGAAGGCAGTAATGTTTAAGCTGCAAGAAAAATCACTCTGTGTACGTGTGGGCTGGAAAAAACGAAATCACAGGGTTTAATTTAAAGGATGTCAGGGTGGCGGAGGAGTTTACATCTGCCACCCTGCCAAATTTAGAGTTCACCGCCAGCGCAACGGTGGGTTTGTATGGTGATGGATGTTTACACCAAACTTTAACAAGTTTTTCCTTTTCCAAAAGCAAGCACACAAAGGGAAAGTTTTCTCCTGTATCATTTTGGGCCTGATTACAACTTTGGAGGAGGTGTTAATCCGTCCCAAAAGTGACGGTAAAGTGACGGATATACCACCAGCCTTATTACGAGTCCATTATATCCTATTGAACTCGTAATACGGCTGGTGGTATATCCGTCACATTTGGGACGGATTAACACCTCCTCCAAAGTTGTAATCAGGCCCTTTGTGTTTTCACTTTCCATGGCCGCCAGGATATTCCTGTCCATGACGGACTGACCACTCTGTCTTAAAAGAGAAGACGATCAGATTGCTTACTTCTGATGGCCCGTATTCCTTCAGGTCATTAGAAGAAAATTTACGCCGATGGAATACATTTTCCACCATTGATATAAACCTGGTAACGCACCCAACTCAAAATAGGGCAGGGGGACGGAGACTTTAGCGGACTGGGTACTCTGGCCAATATTTAAGAGGCCCTAGCGCCATTCCAAAGCCACATCAGCGTCATTTATTTTTATGCTAATGTGGCATTTGAAGCCAAAAAACGCAGCGCCATATTAACTAAGTAGCGCAATGTTTGCATTGCGGCACTTTTTAACCCCTTGCGCCACATTATGCCTGCACCAGACATAGGGGGTCATTACAACATTGGCGGTATAAGGCGCTTACTACCGTGCAGAAGACCGCCAATACACCGCCACGGCCGCGGTAGACCGCCACAGCTATTATGACACACATCACGGAATCCGCCAAAATTCAGACACCCACACAACACCGCCACACCAAAGGTCAGCGATAAACTGGCGGAAACAACTCCTCCACCTCCACGCCAACAGAAACACGCCCATGCTATTACGACCCACGAATCCACGTGGCGGTCTTTCAACCGCGGTATTCCATTGGCGGTACACACTGCCGCGCTCAAAATACACACACATATACAAAACACCGCCACATTGGACAATTCAAAATACACACACCTGATACACATACACACACCACTCCCACACACCCAACACAATATAAAATACACACCCACATCACACACAAACCCCTACAACCAGAAATTCTGAGAGAAGGCCAGAGAGACAGCACAGCTATTGACAACCCCATCACACAGAGGCACACAACACCATCACCCACACAACATCCACGCACAAAACACCACATACCACTACACTCACCACACTCATCAACACATACACCACCCCACACATCACACACAACACCCCATGTCACGCCAAAGACACCCCGCTTCTCTGAGGAGGAGCTCAGGGTCATGGTGGAGGAAATCGTACGGGTAGAGCCACAGCTATCTGGCTCACAGGTACAGCACACATCAATAGCCAGGAAGATGGAGCTATGGCGCAGAATAGTGGACAGGGTCAACGCCGTGGGACAGCACCCAAGAAATAGGGAGGACATCAGGAAGAGGTGGAACGACCTACGGGGGAAGGTGCGTTCAACGGTCTCCAGGCACAACATCGCGGTGCAGCGGACTGGCGGCGGACCCCCACCTCCTCCCCCACAACTAACAACATGGGAGGAGCAAGTCCTGACCATCTTGCATCCTGAGGGCCTCGGAGGAGTCGGTGGAGGATGGGACACTGGTAAGTCAAATCTTAACTATCACATCCCCCACCCTACCTGCATGCTATCACACACCCCCACCCTCACGCCCTCCCCTATCACCCCAAATGCTCACTAATCTACCCATGACACCAAGCACCCATCCCAACACCAAGCCCTGCATGACGCAACTAAGCATGGGCACCCCTCACTAAAGCATGCCCACTGCACATACCCAGAACACCCCCCCAACCATCACCACACAAGCCCCCACACAGGAATGCCTGCACTGGGGATCACGCACACCCAACCATTGCACACCATTACACACACAGATGCAATAATCATGTTCTTATACCCCTGCAGGAACCCGAAAGGAACGTCACCACACCAGAGGGTCCAGACAACACCACTCCGCCCCCAGAAGAGGTCCACAGTGACGACAGCAGCTCTGCCCCACTCGATCCTGATGACCAGCCCGGACCATCGTGGGCCTCAGGACAGTCAGTTCCCCTTGCCCAGCCACAGCCCAACACCGAGCTGCCACCCTCTGGTAACACCAGCACAGCACCCACCCAGCAGGCCCAAACCTCCCTACCCAGGACAGGTCAATCAGCGGTGTGTCCACCACTACAGGGCACCCAGGCTAACCCACCACTCCAACAACAACAGTGACCTGGGGGCAGTGGTAGTGGGCACACGGTCCAGGGGACCGAGGCACAGGAACACCGGGGAACTGGGAGGGCTGCTGTGCGACAGAGTGAGGACAGGCCAAGGGAACCAACTCTCCACGAGGCCCTATCCTCCATCATGGGAGCATACCACCACTCCCAGGAGACGATGGCGACGGTCCTGGACAAGTTGCAGGAGACCCTGCGTCTGCAGGACGAACTGTATTTGGGGTTCAGGGAGGAGCTCAGGACCATAAGCTCCGCCCTGGGCACCATCGTAGGGGTGCTGACGGACATTCAAAAGACCTTGAGGGACACCGTGGCACTCCAAGGGGCCCCTGACACTAGCCAGGACGACGAACTGCCCACCACCTCCGCCGGCGCTAGTGGACAGGACGCCCTGCCACAGGACCACCACACCAGCACCCCATCCCCTGCAAGCGGTCCCTGAGATCCAGGAACAGGACAGAGCAAGATGGCAAGACCCCGCCAGGAAATAAGACAACCCTGATTGTCCCCCCACTGTCCCACTTTGTCACCCTGTCCAGATTGGAACTGCCCCAGCTCCACTTCCAATGCCCAGATGGGCAGTGCACCTGTGAGACTAATAGACTGGACTCTGCCATGGACATTCCTCCACCATCACCCATCCCCATTTTACAACCTTCCTTGATTTTTTTAGCACTTAAATAAACACCCTTGAAAGCCAAACAAATCTTGAGTCAGTCTATGATTTGGAACTTTGTATTATGAATTACAGTGTCATAATGGGTTACCCATTGTAAGGCTAACATACCAATGTCACACATCACAAGCCCTTGAAGGATTCAAGCAGTTGACACGTAGGTTACCACACTGGTGAAACTGAAATGGAAGGGTACAACTCAATTAACAAATAGTGAGTGAAATGTAGGTACAGGATTGAGGTAGACGTGTGAAAGTTAATGTAATGTTAAACCAGAAAGTGTTCTCACCTGTGTGTCACTGGAAATATTGCTGTATGACTGACTCCCTGTTGTCGTTTTCTTCATCCCCAGCTTCATCCTCATCACTGTCCACTGGCTCCACAGGCTCCACAGCTGCCACAACACCATCATCTGGATCATCCTCCTGCAGAAAAGGCACCTGGCATCGCAATGCCAAATTATGGAGCATGGAGCAGGCGATGATGATGTCGCACACCTTCTTCGGTGAGTAGAATAGGGATCCACCTGTCATATGGAGGCACCTGAACCTGGCCTTAAGAAGGCCGAAGGTGCGTTCGACTACCCTCCTAGTCCGCCCATGGGCATCATTGTACCGTTCCTCTGCCCTGGTCCTGGGATTCCTCACTGGGGTCAATAGCCAGGAAAGGTTGGGGTAACCAGAGTCCCCCAATAGCCATACACAGTGCCTCTGGAGTTGACCCATCATATCAGGGATGCTGCTATTCCGCAGGATGTAGGCGTCATGCACAGAGCCAGGGAACATTGCATTTACCTGCGAGATGTACTTGTCTGCCAAACAGACCATCTGGACATTCATGGAATGATAATTCTTCCTGTTCCTGTACACCCGTTCACTCCTGCGGGGGGGACCAGAGCTACATGGGTCCCATCAATGGCACCTATGACGTTCGGGATATGTCCAAGGGCATAGAAGTCACCTTTCACTGTAGGCAAATCCTCCACCTCAGGGAAAATGATGTATCTCCTTACGTGTTTCAGCAGGGCAGACAACAATCTGGACAGCACGTTGGAAAACATAGGCTGGGACATCCCTGATGCCATGGCCACTGTTGTCTGAAATGACCCACGTGCAAGGAAATGGAGCACTGACAGCACCTGCACGTCAGGGGGGATTCCAGTCGGATGGCGGATTGGTGACATAGTTCCTGGATTGTGGCACGGTCAAACCGGTAGGTGACGATGATATGTCTTTGTTCCATTGTCAACAGGACCACCAGCGGTCGGTACACCGGAGGATTCCACCATCTTCTCATATGTCCCAGCTGACGGTGCCTAAGAAGGACAACAGCGAAGAACCAGTCACTATTCCTCCAGGTATGTACCCACAGTTACACACAAGACTACACCAGACAAAAAAGCCTTCCTGTATGTGTGTTGAGTATAGGCCTAGCTATGCGTGACGCAGAAGTAAATGAAGCCATGTGGGCCCCTGAAATGGCGGCTGCCTGACCTCTAAACTGGGACAATGGGATTGTGGGGTAACTGCGCTGGCGTTGCACACAGTCGCGGTAGGCGGTCGTAGACCGCGGCGCAATGCTGCATTGGTTAACATTGGACCCTATGGGTCCCAGGAGCCAATGAACAGGTGCGCCGGCGGTGATGATGCGCACTGCCGCGGACGTCACCGCCGCGGACGTCACCGCCATTTTCTATCTGTTCACTCACTAGATACCTGACCTTCGACAGGAGAGGACCTACACTGCTAGTGCTGCTGTGACCTCGGTCTGGAAGCGACGATGGCTGCTGCGTCTGGGGAAAGGGCCCCTGCCTTCACTGCACAGGAGTTGGAGAAACTTGTGGATGGGGTCCTCCCCCAGTACACGCTACTCTACGGTCCTCCAGACCAACAGGTTAGTACACAGGGAGCACGTTGTATGGGCTAGGCCTGGGTGGAGAGGGCTGGGTGGAAGAGGGAAGGGGGCAGAGTACATAGAACATTTAGGCATGGGAATGAATGGGCCACATGGCCAGAGTAGGGAGGGGGCCACTCACATTGACGGTGCAGTTGGTAATGACTGTTCCTCTTTCCTTGTGCATGTCATGTAGGTCAGCGCCCACCAGAAGAGGGACATTTGGCGTGCCACCGCCAAGGAGGTCCGGACCCTGGGGGCCCACCAGAGACGGGGCACCCACTGCCGTAAGAGATGGGAGGACATTCGCCTCTGCAGCAAGAAGACGGCGGAGTCTCAGCTGGGGATGGCCTCCCAACGTGGGAGGGGTGCCCGTCGCACCATGACCCCCCTGATGTTCCGGATCCTGGCGGTGGCCTACCCGGAGTTGGATGGGCGCTTGAGGACATCACAGCAGACACAAGGGGGTGAGTACAACCTCATTCAGCGGACTTTGCGTGCAGTGGAGGGGTCTGGGTGGGGGAGGTGGGATGTGGGTGTCCCTAGGCCAGGGCGAGTTAGGTAGGCAAGGCCCCTCCGTAATGTAGGCCATGTGGCACTCAACCCCACCTCAGCAGAGTGCCAAGTTGAGGTATAGTTGCCCCTGTGGCATCCATGTGCGCAGATTCCCACCATTGCCATGTAGGCCATGTCCCAGAAATTGCATGTGCAGAGGTCAGGAGCACGGCGTAATGCAGGGGGCTGCTGCGTCTGTCTTGTCCGCCAACGGTAGCGGCATGCCATGCACTAAAACTCTCTTTGTTCTGTCTCCCCCCCTTTTCCTGCTCTCCCTGTCCTTTTGTACATCAGCATCATCAGGCGGAGGTACAGTGGCACCGGAGCACGAGGGAGCTGCATCCCACATGGCCATGGAGGGCCACACCACAGACTCTGAATGCACCAGTGGGACGGAGGCTGAGGGGAGCTTCACGTCGGCCACCGGATCACCAACCAGCGACACGGACTCGTCCGCCGATGGGAGCTCCCCTGTGGTGGCGGCACCACCTGTGCACCCCACTTCTACAGGTACAGCCGCCACCCCCCCCTACCAGCACCGCCCTCCCAGCAGCCCCTCAGCGTTCGCCCTGTGCCCGCTCACCCAGGAGGGTGGGCATCACCTTCGCCCCAGGCACCTCAGGCCCTGCCCCAGTCACCCCTGCTGCCCTCAGTGAGGAGGCCATTGACCTCCTCAGGTAACTCACTGTTGGGCAGTCTACCATTGTGAATGCCATCCAGGGTGTAGAAAGGGAGTTGCAACACGGTAATGCATTCCTGGAGGGCATTCATTCTGGTCAGGCTGTCCTTCAGCGAACCCTGCAATCTCTGGCCTCAGCACTGATGGCAGCCATTGTCCCTGTGTCTAGCCTCCCCCCTCCAACTTCCTCCACCCAGACCCAATCTCCTGTACCCCAGCCCATCCCAAGCACACCTCTAGACCAGCATGCACACAAGTCAACACAAACAAGTAGCTCAAGCAAACATAGGCACCACACACACCACAGGCACTCACGCAAGCCTCACCCACATACAGACACAGCAACATCCATTGTCTCCACTGTGTCCCCCTCCTCCTCTTCTCCCTCCTCCCTCCCAGTCTCATCTACACACACACCTGCATGCACCACATCTACAGGCACTAGGACTCGCACCAGGACACCCAGCACCACAAGCCGCTCACCTGCACTCATCACCTCCACTGCCATTTACACGTCCCCTGTGTCCTCTCCCAATGTGTCTGTGACGCCCCCTCCCAAAGTACACAAACGCCGGCAATCACTCACCCAACATCCATCCACCTCACGACAGCCTCCAGTATCTGCACCTGCACCCAAAACACCTAAAGTGACACCTCCTACAACCACCTCCTCTTCATCCACTCCCACACCCCCTCCAGCTACCCATCCCAGTGTTCGTCAGAAACTGTCCCTCTGTCAAATTGACCTTTTTGCTCCCCCCCTCCAATTCATCAGTCCCGTCGTAGCGCCTCAGCCAAAACGCCTCCAGTACCAGTGGTGCGTGTTCCAGGTTTTTGAAGTGCACCGGCCACCAGGGCAGGCAGTAGGACCCAGAGCCAAGGCACTGGCAGCCCACCCCCTGTAAAGGCTCTGAAAATGGAGAGTGGACGACGGGACCGTCTTAAGACTCCTGGTGGGACAACAAGTGACATGGGATCGAAGGCGATTGGTGAGTCAGCTGTAACTCCAACAAAGGTGGGGAAGGTCCAGAGGAAGTCTGCCCAGCCTGTTGTGAGTGTCACGGCGGAGAAGTGCGCCATCATTTCCGGCAGTCCAGACACAACCGCCAGCACTGTCATCACTGGTCCAGAGACCACCGCCAGAGTCACAGCCCAGGAGGGCCCAAGTATTGTCACTGGTCCAGAGACCACCGCCGGAGTCACAGCCCAGGAGGGCACGAGTATCGTCACTGGTCCAGAGACCACCGCCGGAGTCACAGCCCAGGAGGGCCCGAGTATCGTCACTGGTCCAGAGACCATCGCCGGAGTCACAGCCCAGGAGGGCCCGAGTATCGTCACTGGTCCAGAGACCACCGCCAGAGTCACAGCCCAGGAGGGCCCGAGTATCGTCACTGGTCCAGAGACCACTGCCGGAGTCACAGCCCAGGTGGGCACAAGTATCGTCACTGGTCCAGAGACCACCGCCAGAGTCACAGCCCAGGAGGGCACAAGTATCGTCACTGGTCCAGAGACCACTGCCGGAGTCACAGCCCATGAGGGGCCAGGATGCCACAGCCCCGCTGGGCAATGATGGAACGTCATGCCACACACCAATGCCCATTGTAGAGATCGTCATGCCACACACCAATGCCCAGTGTAGAGATCGTCATGCCACACACCAATGCCCAGTGTAGAGATCGTCATGCCACACACCAATGTCCGTATCAGAACCGCCATGTCAAAGCACCGCTGAACAGGGCAAAGACTGCCATGTCAAAGCACCGCTGAACAGTCCTGAAACGCCATGTCAAAGCACTGCTGAACAGTCCTGAAACGCCATGTCAAAGCACCGCTGAACAGGGCAAAGACCGCCATGGCAAAGCACAGCTGAACAGTCCTGAAACGCCATGTCAAAGCACCACTGAACAGGGCAAAGACCGCCATGGCAAAGCACCGCTGAACAGGGCAAAGACCGCCATGGCAAAGCACCGCTGAACAGGGCAAAGACCGCCATGGCAAAGCACCGCTGAACAGGGCAAAGACCGCCATGGCAAAGCACAGCTGAACAGGGCAAAGACCACCATGGCAAAGCACCGCTGAACAGGGCATGCACCGTGTAGGAATGAATGGACCGCCACATCAGGCATCCTTATCCCATGTGCAGCTGGGACAGTGACAGGACAGGTACTTTCACGTGGAGACTCATCCAGTCTGGGCACCAGTCCCCCTCCAGAACCAGTGGAAACCTGCATCTACTTGAGAGACTGTGGCTTTGCACTCCCCAGGATGGCACAGTGGGCAAACCACCCACTGTAGTGACTTGAGAGACTGTGGCTTTGCACTCCCCAGGATGGCACAGTGGGAAAACCACCCACTGTAGAGACTTGAGAGACTGTGGCTTTGCACTCCTCAGGATGGCACAGTGGGCAACCCACCCACTGTAGAGACTTGAGAGACTGTGGCTTTGCACTCCCCAGGATGGCACAGTGGGCAAACCACCCACTGTAGTGACTTGAGAGACTGTGGCTTTGCACTCCTCAGGATACATCAATGGGCATGGAGCCCCGTCGTGGATCTGGCTTCGCATACATCTGGCTGAGGTGCCCACCCTTCCCTTCCCCCTGAGGTGCCTGTAGTGTTTCTATCTGATGCCCCGGCAGTGTTCTCTCCGATTTTGGTCAGGTATCTATTGTGGGCCTCGCCCATGCATTTTTGGACTGTTGGTGCACGGACATTGTTGTGTACATATCTGCACTACTTCTCGGATTGTATGTGTAAATAAGAGTGATTTTGAGATATATATATCTGTATATTTTTGTATGACATGTATATTGGCACATTACAATGTTTGCCCGAATTTCGCATTGTCTTTGCATTCTTCCGGGGGGATTGTGGGTTGTTACTGTGATTTTTGTGACTGCATTGGTGTGTATGTTGTGATATGCGAGGGTGGGGGTGGGGGTGTTTGGTGTGTGTCCCCCTAACTTTTGCCTCCCTGTGTCGTAGGTGCAGTACTCACCGGTATCTTCTGCGCCTACGTAGCTGTTGGTCGTAAAGGAGCAGAAAAACAAGGGCAGGTAGGATTTGTAATTCGGGCTCCATGGTGTCCTCCTTCCTCGTGGGATGTGTTCAGGTGAGCGTTTTCCCATAGCAAAAGCTGTTTCCGCTGTGTTTTTATCCGCGGTGCATCCGCCCCGGAAAAGGTGGCGGATTGGCGGGTTGTAATAGTGTGGACGGTACATTGTCTCCCGCCTGTCTGTTGGCGGTAACCGCCGCGCTGCTTGTCTGTACCGCCGTGGCGGGCGGTGTGTTAAAGTGGCTGTCTTTGTTGGCAGTTTCCGCCAGGGTCATGATTCCCTTTTTTTGTCCGCCGGCCTGTTTGCGGTATTACCGCACCTTTAACACCATCTGCCAGGGTTGTAATGACCCCCATAATGTATGCAAGGGGGGCGTTACTGCACTATGGTGGACACAAAATGGCCCCAAGAAATCTAGAAGGTTTGTTTGCGTCATTTTTATCTGCAAGGCGTTAAAGGGAGGCTACCATTGTTTCAATGAGCCTATGGGTGCATAGCAGGATTAGTTTTAACATTTTTTACGCTGATCCTGCAAAGCACCAGACTAGCATAAAAAATAATCACACTAGTATCCCTGCCTACCACCATAATGTGCCGTATGTTAAATACGGCGCACACATGGTGGCGTTAGGGGGCACTGTAGGGGTGCAAGAAAAGTGACACTGCACTAGGTGCAGCACCACTTTTCATAAATCTACCCATCTGTTTCTCCTGTGATGAATACATGTCCACTAAACTCAAAATCAGGCCGTTGGTAAAAAAAATATTTTAATGGGAGAATTTGCATACCCAAAAGCTTGCATGCACAAATATAGCTTTCTGCATGAATGCATCTACAAACTCTTTTTAGCAAGGATTTTCACCTTCCGGTGCTTTTTTTGTGACGCTTATAAACAGTTGCAACCTGTGCAAGGTGTAAAGTTTGTAAACTTCACAAAACTTTCCTAAGGAAGGTTTAAATGTCCTCCACCCATGGCAGATTTAATTAAATAAGTAGACTAACATCTGAGAACAACCCTGTGTTTTTGCATTCCAGGGCCGCATCCAGCACTGGTCTGAAAAAGCTAAACCTTCTGGGAGGAAAGCTGACGTTTTCTTTTGGAAACACACTCCATTCCTTTCAGCACTATCTTAGCCTATGATAGCTGCAAAGAGCTCTCACTTAACATCAGCATCTTAATTCCAATAATACCATTTGTCAGCATTAGGTAATTAAAGGATTTGTAATCGACTGTGTCAAAATTTCAGGTCAACAGATTATTTGGTGCCTGTAGCACGCCCAGGGCCTGACTGCTGCCAAGAAACACAAGGCCTTTCCTCCCTCCTTCATCTGCCATTGCTGCAGCCAGTGGGAGAGGAGACCTGTCCAAGTAGAGCTAAGTGTGGGGTGTGGGAGGCAGCTGCTGAGAGCAGGAAGAGGCGGGCCGGGAAATGTACCACTATGTTTGCTGCAGGCGATAGGAGGGCAGGAAGGCACGCCCCCGCCATCTTGTGCGTTGGCGATGCCGTCAAATCGTCTCCTTACATTTCTAAATGGAGGTGGGCTATGCAAGTTTTAAAAGGAGATCCGAGTCCCAACCAAAGGTCCAAAGTTCGTCTACTTTGTGATCTTGGGCAAGCACTGGTAACATTGTTGCCAAAAAAATGTTGACCACCAATGCTAAATAAATGGACTGTGTATTGGCTGCGTGCTCAGTTCGGCCTCCAAGCACACTGAAATGATTCATTGTGCTGGGGTTTGCTATACAGTTCTTCTGGCTTACATATGCTGTGTGAGGAGGAAATGAAAACGTGCAGAGAGGAATGCACTCTTCCTAGAAAGCCATGAAAATGATCCCTCCAGAGCTTGCACGTGCCCTGTTCACGAGACCGGCCAACAAAGTCAGGCAATGTCTCAACTCACTAACTGGTCAAAGCCGCAGCGACAGTGATGGTCGTAGAATGAGCCATGAGGGTTTTGTGCGCAAAGACTGTCCAGGAAAGTTGAGACACCTACCTACCAGGGGTGAGACTAGACCTGAACTTTGGGGGAGTGGGAACTTCAGCTAGTAGTTCAAGCCACTGTGATGTGGCTACCACTGCAGGCAGTGGGGCGGGGACATCCTCAGACCCAGTATAGGAAAACACTGAGCAAAGCCTTAATGTGCTGACGCATGCAAGCAGCATTTGTGCGTGCCTCTATTTTCCTTAAACAAAATCTACTGGTTTTGTCAGTGCTTTCCCCTGAGAAACTAAGCACTGCTAGCACATTAGGGACTTGATTTAAGAGTGCCTAGCGCCACTTTAGCACCGCCTAAACGTCATTTTTTGATGCTAAGGTGGCCTTTTCCCAGCGCCATATTTACAAATTGGTGCAATTCATGCATTGTGCCACTTTGTAACCCTTTGCAATACATTACTCCAGTGTATGCAAAGGGGGCGTTCCCCGGTTAGAGGTGCCAACAAAATGGTGCAAAGAAATCTAAGAAATGTCTTTGCATAACTTTTTTTTGGCACTGCTCAGATTAGGCGTTAAACGGAGGCACACCATTGTTTACAATGGGTCTCAATGGGCTTTGCAGGATTAGCGTCAACATTTTTTACGCCAATCCTGCAAAACTCTGAACTAGCATCAAAACATTTGACACTAGTTCCTTACCTCCATGGTGCACAATATTTTCGATCAAGGGCACACATGATGGCATTAGGGGGGTGCTAAGGGGTGCAAGAAAAGTGGGTGCAGTGCCACTTTTCTTAAACCTGGTCCTAGATGTCTGCAAGATGGTATCAAGTGAGACTTCGAGTGAGTCCTGGGTATGGTCTTCATGTCTGACACACAGAAAGCACTGAAGCCTTATTGGAAAGGTGCCTTTTACTCTAAAATCAACATAAGCCTCAAAAGAAACAGTTGCTTACTGGGAACAAAAAGATGTTTGTGGAAGGATCTCCCAATGAGCACAAGAAGGTTCTCCCACTGAAGTCGAGAAGTAGACATATGAAGCCCATTAAAGATGTGGAGCATGTATTGGGGTAAAGTAAATGATGGGGGGGCTCCTATCTGGTTGTGACAAAAAAGAGGATGATTCACCAAGAGGTTAAAAGGTAGGGAAATTCACGAATTGGAAAACAAGAATACCTGTTCACAATGTAAAAACATGAATATTTTGGTATTTATACAGCATTGGCTTAGCAGAGGAGCAACAGAGCGTTGTAAATTATGGAAATTGATCTCAAATGGGGGTTTACATCTTTGAGTTACAAGCATTAACCCTTACATCTCATAGATTTAAAGTTTAAGCCCAGTGAGATTAAGGGGGTCATTCCAACCCTGGCGGTCATCGACCGCCAGGGTGGATGACCACGGAAGCACCGCCAACAGGCTGGCAGTGCTTCCCTGCCCATTCTGACCGCCGTGGTCAGAAAAGGGGATCCGGCGGTTTCCCGCCGGTTTTCCCCTGTCTGGGCTGAATCTCCATGGTGGCGCTGGAGATTCCGACCCCCTTCCCGCCACCCTGTTGGCGGGAACGGGTGTCGTGGGGCCCCTGGGGGCCCCTGCACTGCCCATGCCACCGGCATGGGCAGTGCAGGGGCCCCCTAACAGGGCCCCAGCATGATTTTCACTGTCTGCTTAGCAGACAGTGAAAATCGCGACGGGTGCAACTGCACCCGTCGCACCCCTGCAACACTGCCGGCTCCATTCGGAGCCGGCTTCTATGTTGCAGGGCCTTTCCCGCTGGGCCGGCGGGCGCTCCTTTGGCGGGCGCCCGCCGGACCAGCGGGAATGCCAGAATGGCCTCCGCGGTCTTTTGACCGCGGAGCGGCCATATGGCGGTGACCGCATGGCGGCGCACCGACTAAGTGATTAGCACAGAAATGCACAGTTTTAAGTCAAGTGCCAACCTGGATTGAAACAGAGGCCCCTAGATGCTGGTGTCCAAAATGTTTCTTTGGTGATGATGCCTGTAACAACCGCTATCAGCTCCGGCATCACCCTCTGACAAGATGACAGCGAGACTTCCGGTGAAGAAGAGAGCAAAAGGAGTTGGTGAAATGTGCTGCATAGTGGAAAAGCGTAATTTTGATTCCACGCTTAGATGTTAAAAAAATCATATAAACATGTAACTGACAGTATATATATTGTGTGCCTTACATTGTTAATGAAAAGTGAAGTACCAAAACAAATTATTGAAGGTCCATTCATTGTAGAAGACCAGAGATTCACATATGAGTGTGTTCTAATGTTTAACCTTGGCATGCAAGTCTGTAGTTCTCATTCACATTTAAACGTACACATTTGAGTTACATTGCTTTATTTACGTTTCTATGTATACTCATGTTTTCATTTATAATTGTTGCATTTATTCTGTAAATGTAAGCTGCACTTCTAATAATATATTCTGAACGTGCATTGACTGTTTTTTAAGTTTGCAGGACCAAATGCCTTAAGCATTTGGGGGCAGATTTCTTAAAAGTGCCTATGCACCTAGTGCAGCTCCACTTTTATTGAGCACCTTAGCGCCCCCCTAAGGCTACAATGTGTTTGCCATATTTAAAATAAGGCACACCACGGTGGTAGTCAGGGTGACTATTGTATTTTTTTTCTGCTAGTCCGACGCTTTGCAGGATTAGCGTAACAAAATTATAATGCTAATCCTGCAAAGCACCCAGAGGCCCATTGAAAGCAATGGGAGCCTCTTTTTAACGCCTGCTCTGAGCAGGCATTAAAAATGCAGATAAAAATGATGCAAAGAAATCCCACAGATTTCTTTGTGCCATTTTTCAGCCCCCTAGCTCCAGAACACCCCCCTTGCATACATTATGCCTGGCGCAGGGGTTACAAAGTGGTGCAATGCAAGCATGTAGCAACTATGGTGTTTTTGGCCTTCCAATGTCACATTAGCGTAAAAATAAATTACACAAATGTGGCATTGGAATGGCGCTAGGGCCTCATAATTCTGGGCCTTGGTTTCTTGTGTTTAACCTTCAACGTGAAATTTTGCTTACGCTGCAATGTTTTTTTCTTGCAGGTGTGTTTGTGTGATCCCACAGTTGGTGAAAGGCATATTGTGTAATAGAGACTGCGAGGTACAGGAGGATACTTTTGCAAGAACGAGAGGTGTTAACGAACTAAGAAGACTCCTGTTCATGTTTCAGAAGCAGGGAGACACAGGGTTGTCTAGATGTTTAAAACCTGGGATAGGAGACTCGAGGGGAGTTGCAAATTTCAACTGTGTGGAGAAGGAAAACTACTGGTGTTGATGACACAAACTTCTCGAAGGTTCTGTGAGCCTAATTGGTATTCACACTGTTAGTCAAGAGCAGTCTCCCTTCAGAATCTGAGGGGTACAGACCTCAATCTGAGGGGTACAGACCTCTTTACCCTTATTCACTTTGTGTGGCTTTGTGCAATGAAACACCTCTTTTGGAGAACTTCTAGAAAAGTCTCCACTATGCTGACATCTTCCTATTTTCCCAAAATGAATGAGGATTTCCTGACTTTAGTTTAGATTAGGCTTAAATTTAGATTATTTTATCCATGCTCAAACAGGAGGATCGAAGCTTGTAAAGTGATCAGCAGGTTCTATTTCTTATCTTTTGTAGTGCTTATGCTATTACCACTTAACCTTATTCGATGCCTTGGTTCACCTTTGGTAATTCTGTACTTATATAACATGTTTTTGAGATTTATTAACATTACTTTTGCCCTTAATTTGTAATATAACTCATTCAACTTTACTTATCGTCTTTTGGTCCTTAATGTGTCTAAATGGATTACACTATTAAATGTACCTTGAAGTTGAACTAACTCTCCTTTACCACTTAGGCATCCTAAAAAGATCTATCCGAGGAGTAATGGTACGAATAAGGGTCTAGTGCTCCACTAATAGTTTTTCTTAGCATCATAGTAATTCTGCTTGTTCACACATAGCTCACTCTTGCATCCCCCATTTCACAATTCTCGCTTCTTTCCCATCTCATTGCATTCTCGGCTCATTTCTTTCTCCTCTTTGCCCTCCCTATTCTGTCTCACATTTTTGCTCTTTTCTCTTTTACTGTTCTCTATCTCATCTATCTTTCTCTCCACAATTTCTTCTGTCAATCCCTTCTCTCTCACTCTCACCTTCCTTATCACCACCTACTCCTCACTTCCTCTCAGAGATGGGCCATATGAGAGACTAGCCTGGGTGAGAAGGCTGTGATAACTCCACAGAATAAGTACCTCAATCCCCACAGATCATATTTTGCATTGTTGGAATGAATACTGAAATATTTAAACTTGGCCTGTGAACTGGCTCATCACAGTCTATAAAGGACCGTGATTCTGTGTCTCATCTCTACGTATACAAGTAATCAGCGCTGGCTCAACACAAGAAATCAACTGTCTGTAAAGGAGCTCAAGAGTATAGCTGTACGAGCTCAGCTCGATCTGTGCATGGACTCGGCTCTATATGTGCGGGGGTTCAACACTATGGGCCTCATTTACAATAAATGATGCATCGTTGCCACAGCGCAGCGATGCGTCAACATTTTTAACACAGCAGAACAGCAGATCAAACGCCAGGCTTGCGCCGAATTTACAAAACAGTACACCATGGTGTTAGGAAATGGGATACGTCGAAAAAAATTATGCTAGCCATTGTGCCATGTTGTTAAAAAATGATGCTAGTGATGAAAAAGTGACGCTAGCCTGATTTGTGACACATATTCGGACTCAAGCCATCATAATGTCACTTTAGCACCTAAAAGCATAAAAAAACAGACAGAAAATGTTGCTTTTAAAAACAAAAACAAACAGGATATTCTGCAGATGCCGATATAGAGAACCCTGGAGACCAGAGAACCCAGGGAACCCCAACAACCCCAGTGCCAGTCAGGATGTTCAGACAGACTCCCAGGAGAAGGGGATGAGAAAGAGGGAGTGCAGATTCAGTGAGGAGGAGAACACTTGATCAGTGAGGTGACAGAGCATCAACGCTAGCTCTTCGTCACCTCCAAATTGCCGTTAGGGAAGAAAGAGACAATATGGCAGTCCAAAGTGGACAAAGTCAAGAGTGTGGCAGACGTGAAGAGGGCAGTCATTGACTGTAAAAAGTGATGGCATGATTGCAAGTGCAGAAAAAAAGAGAAACTGACCAGCAACCGCAAGGCAGCATTGCAGACCGGAGGTGGAATTCCAGCACCCCAGGAGCAGCTGGATGGGTTGGAGGAGACGGTGGCAACCGTCATCCCTGAGGAGTTGGTGGTAGGAGTCTCAAGACAGGACAGTGCAGCATCTACAAGTAGGGTAACTTGCAGTGGTGGCCAACGTGGTAACTAGGCAATGTCAGAAGGTGCAGGCAGCTATGTCCCAGTGCTAAAACTCACTGTCTGCAGGCCAGAGGGTAGTATGCTCGCACACTTATGGTTTAACAGCAAAAAGATTTAATGCACACTGACCTCCCAAAATTTGCACAGGCCAGTCGAGAGCCATCACCTCACTCCCTTCATTATGTGAAGTGCAGCATCAGTCCATGTTTACCCCACAATGTGCCTTATGAATGAGGAAATTATGCAGTGCAATGCAGCAAGGCAGCTAGCTGTGCTGCACTGTGTTATTTAGTAAGTGCAGGGATGCATCGTATTCACTGAAATTCAATGCATCCCTGTACGTTCCTGTTCTAATCTTGAAATCAGTAGAGACCGGCTGATTTAATAGTCAGTTTATTAGCAGACTCCTTGCATAGCACCTTCACTTCTCACTGCCTCTGACCAACCCTTTACTTCATCAACATTCTAAGGTGCACTCCTGGATGTACCATTATTCAACATTCCAAAGGACGGAATGGAGTGCACCATTTTACCATCAAGAACCATACAATAGGGGGTTATATGGAAATGGTAATAGGAAATGGTATATGAGAATAAAACAGTAGTAAATATAATTATGAGAACATACTATAATACTTATGGTTGAATTACTCCAACAATTATAACAATTATATTATAACACTTCCCCTTCCCCACCAATGCAAAAATGGAGAAGGAACATGACACAATTACATGTACAGTAGGACATTTTCTTTATCACATATCCATGAAATCCTCCACCTGCACGATGAACCAGCATCCCATGTGGATCATTGTCGCTCCTCTCCAGACCTTTGTTCTGACCCACTGGGGTCGTCTTGGGTGGCAGATAAACGGTCCATACTCCATACGCGACCATCTTCCAAGGTTACCACATTCTTATGTACCTTAGTAATTCTTAATGGCTTAGAGAACCGGCTTCCCTCCTTCCGAGTAGATCCTGGTAGCTTTATTCTGACCCATTGGCCCACCCTCCATTGTTTAATTTTGGTGCCCATTTTGATGTTATACCAACCCTGGTACCTCCTCTGGTTCTCTCTTACCTTCCTCAATACCTCTTTACGATGAACAATAACGGGCTCCCCTCCTCCCAACCAATTCGGGTTTAACTTAGTTCCTGGTTGTCTACCTTTAAGGGATATAAAAGGGGATACTCCCGTGACCAAATTGGGTGTGGTGTGATATGACCACAACATACTCTCAATTGCGCCTTCTCCTGAAACTCGAGACACACTGGCTAACTGCAAACACTCCTTGATCATCCTGTTGACTCTTTCTACCAGGCCATTTGCCTTTGGGTTGTATAACGCTGTCCGGTAATGTTTGATCCCACTGACAGTCAAAAACTCAACCATGGCGCTTGAAGTGAACTGTACCCCATTGTCTGTCACAATAGTGCTTGGAATACCTTCACGGGTAAAGGTTTCTTTAAGGAATTGTATTACATCATGGGTGGTTACATTATGTACAGCCTTGGTCATCACCCAGTGTGTGTGATAATCAACTAACACAAAAATGAACCTGGCTCTCGATCCTGGGCACGTGAGAGGTCCTAAAATATCTAACCCAAGCTTGTCCCATGGTTTGGTGGGGACCTCAACTGGAGATAAGGGAGCCTTGCGCATGCTTCTGGTTTTATCACTCAATGAGCAATGGGTACAATCACGAACAGCATCCTCAACTAACCTGTCCATTGTGGGGAACCAGTAGGAGGCTCGCAGTCTGTTCTTAGTCAAGGTTCTTCCTAGGTGTCCCTCATGTGCCAATCCAATCAGTTTTTCCCAGAGAGCTTTGGGGGGAACAATTCTCTCACCTCTCATTACTAGGTCTTTGGTTAAGTGGAGTTCAGAACGTACCTCCCAATACCCCTTTACCTCCTCATCAAGTTGCTGACAACTATTAGGCCAACCCCTCAAAATCATATCTTTCAAAGTTTGTATAATCTTATCCAAGGTTGTAGCTGTGACCCATTCTTCTTTGGTAATACCTGACAGTTCTACATGAAACACTGGATCAAGGCTCTCAATAGATTCATCCTTTCCACCCTTCCTGGGTAGTCTCGAAAGACAGTCAGCCACCACATTTCTCTTGCCGGGGACATATTGCATGTCGAAATTAAAGCCTTCCAACCCCATAATCCACCTTGCAATACGAGGGGTAGCTTGGTCTTTGCCTTTAACAGTAAATAATGAAATGAGGGGTTTGTGGTCTGTTCTAACCACAAACGGCAATCCCCATAAGAAGTATTTGAAATGGTTGACGGCCCAAAAACAGGCTAAAGCCTCCCTCTCTATCGTGGAATAATTTAGTTCTGCCTCCTTTAATGATTTGGATGCAAACGCCACGATCCTTTCCTGCCCATTTACACATTGGGATAACGTGGCACCTAAACCTTTTCCACTCGCACCCGTGGTGAGCCACGTTTTCCTGGTGGTGTCAAAGTTCCCTAACGTGGGGCAATGGACAATGGCTTCCTTGATTTCTTCAAACGAACCCTGACTCTCTTCATTCCACACAAAGGGTATGTCTTTCTTTAATAATGCTCTCATGGGAGCAGTGACTGCTGCAAAATTGTGAACAAACTTGGACATATACTCCGCTAAACCCAAAAATGATCTCAATTCCTCTTTATTGGTAGGAGCTGGAGCTTCCTTTACAGCTACTACTAGATCACATTTGGGTTCAACTCCATCTTTACTTATTTTATGTCCTAAGTATTCCACAGATTCAACCCCTAGTTGACACTTATCCTTCCTAATGGTCATGCCGGCTTTATCTAAAGCCTGGAAGACTTCTCTTAAGGTTGCATTGTGCTCACCTTCCGTACTCCCATATACTAGTATGTCATCCTGGAAGCACATAACTTGCTTGATTTCCTGCAAAATCTTCTGCATGATTCTTTGGAATACCGCAGCGGCTGATGCGAGGCCAAATGGCATCCTGCGATATCTAAATGCCCCAAATGGAGTAATAAAGGACGTGAGCGAGCGTGAAGTAGGGTGTAACTCCACCTGGTGGTATGCGGAAGATAGATCAATCACACTAAAATGTTTAGCGGACCCCAACATGCTTACCATTTCATTTATTTTGGGTAAGGGAAATCTATCTACCCATATATTCGCGTTTAAATCCCTCAAGTCCACACACAGACGAATACCTCTTCCATTGGGTTTCTTTGTGACCACAATTGGCGCCAACCATAAAGAGCTCTCAATAGGTTCTATAACTCCTGATTTGACCAATTTGTCCAATTCTTCCTTCAACGGTTCCCTCATTAGATACGGGACAGATCTCACTTTATGTACCACAGGTGTCGCACCCTCCTTAAGTTTAATTTTGTGCTGGAAGTTTTTCAACAACCCTAATCTATCATCAAACAGTCTTGGACATTCCTCACAAACTCTTTCACAAAATCTCTGCAAATTTACTAGTAACACTTGTTCCTCGCCATTGGGATCCAGTTTGATTCCGAGCTCCCTCTGGTGCCTCCATCCCAGTAAATTAGATCCCTTCTCTGTAATGTACACCTCTCCTTTCCTGTGTCTGTCCTTGAACATAATGTCTAGTTCTAGCATTCCCTTAAGAGGTATTGGGTCGTTATTGTACCCACCCGGTTTAATGTTGGCAGAGTGCAATTTATAACCTCGCATTTGGAACTTGTCAACAAAAGTTTGGTAGTTCAAGAATGTATAAGGCGAACAAGAATCAGCATAAACCTCCACCGCTATATCATCAAGCCTGATGTCACACATAGGATAAGCATTGTTGCGGGATTCTGTTCCCTGCTTCCCCTTGACTTGTAGAATAAACTTAGTACCTAAATCAGTAAATTCTTCTACTCTATTTAATTTTTTCCTTGTGTTCTTATCATTTTTGCACACCCTCGCATAGTGCCCTTTTGCACCACATTTCCTGCACATGCAACCACGTGCCGGGCACAAAGGACTATTGGCTAGATGTTTGGGGTTCCCACATCTGAAACATCTTCCTTTAGATATGTCTTCATTAAGATTCCTCCTTACAGTGGTGGCCAACACTGCTGACTCTTCATTGTCCACCCCCTCATCCTTTGTATTGCCACCTTTTATTTCTTTTACACTATCTATCTCAGGTGTGCTTTTAATCTCTCTCATACATTCCACTGTATGCTCAATACTCCTTGCCATATCCACAGCTTCTTTTAGTGTAGGGTTGTGAGTAAGAAGCTTCTCTTGCACCCTTGGGTTATTCGTACACCTAACTAACTGATCACGAATCAATGAGTCTTCTAGATCCCCAAAAGCACACGTTTGGGCGAGCCCTCGCAAGGAAGCTATGTAGGTTCCTACCTTTTCATCCTTGGCCTGTACTCTACTGAAAAATCTATGTCGTTCTAATACAATATTAACTTTGTGCCCGAAATGACCCTCCAACCTGTCCAACGTTTGTTGGAAAACATCAACATTTTCCCCATCCTCCTCTCCTTCTTCTTCATTGACTGTCAGACTCTCATATACTTTTCTACCATGTATTCCTATGTTGTGTAATAGTATATGTTGCTTCCTTACTGCTGTAAACTTTTCTCCACCTATAGCAATTAAGTAAGACTCAAACAATTTAGACCATTCCTTCCAAGGTAATAACGGTTCACCAATTTCATTTAAGAACGGGGGAGGTTGGGACATCCCTGCAGCAGCCATTTCGTTGTCACTTATTTTGTAGTAAAATAGGTAAACCGTTACTAAATGGTATCGTATTGAGCGAATTCTGCTCCTTCCCAGTTTTTCTCCCAATACACTCTCTTGGCACACTGTTTACACTGATGTGCCCTTTGTATTAACAATCAACTTCATAACTGTAATACAGAATAAACTAGTATTAAGATTATACAACACATTCTATAATATATCAACTTGTAATGTATTCACAGTCTATTATAGTCTGCACTTGTGAGCAATATGAATTTCACAAAGTTACACTCTTATTTTGAAATAGCCTAAACTCAAAAGGGCTTTTATTTTGTAGAGCGTTCATTTACAAGAAAGCTTGCTTCCGTCTCGAGGATTACCTCACTTCACCAGTCCGATTCCCTCGAGGAATTCAGAGCTTTGCCGGTAAGCTCCCGATACTTGGAGATATGAAATGCTAGTGTTCCATTCGCGTTTCGCGTTTCATACGCGAGGGCTCTTAATAATGAAAGCCCTTCAACGCATAGACCAACGAAGACGTGCCCGTTCTCTCCTTAGCGCAGTACTAGGACGGCCACACGCCGCGCTTCAGCGCCGCTCTGCTGACCCTGGGCTTACTCAGAGCGCTCCCGCCCCGTGCCTCAGAGCCGTTCGCTCACACACCACAGTTTAGTACCGCATGAGACGCCCCCTCATGCGCCGATGAATTACTTCAGGCCACGTCGTTCGAACACCGCCAGCGTGAGACAGTGATTTTCTCTCACGGCAGCACACTTAGCAGGCAAAAATGGCTGTGTCAACTAAGGTTATCTTCAGCGCTACGCGTCAGCGCTACAACGCCATACTCTTCACCACAATAGCGTTCGGCCAGGTTACATGTTAAATCCTCATAAAATTAACACTATGACACTCACGATCTAGCCGCTTAACTCTTTGCACGGCGTAATCCCTGATGACGTGCTGAATTGCTAGACATCCATCAACTGCCGTTGACACTTGAGATGGTTGCGTTCTCAGATGCTCTCTGCCCGCTAAAGACACACAGGCACCACTTGACTGTACCTTCTTGGTTCCAAAGCAGGAATCAGATAATTCACTGTGGTGCTGAACAAATCAGGGGCAAGGAGTCTTTACCGCCCCTGCGCAGTATCCCATCCTCGTCACCAAAAGTTCTTCTGTTATAATCTTGAAATCAGTAGAGACCGGCTGATTTAATAGTCAGTTTATTAGCAGACTCCTTGCATAGCACCTTCACTTCTCACTGCCTCTGACCAACCCTTTACTTCATCAACATTCTAAGGTGCACTCCTGGATGTACCATTATTCAACATTCCAAAGGACGGAATGGAGTGCACCATTTTACCATCAAGAACCATACAATAGGGGGTTATATGGAAATGGTAATAGGAAATGGTATATGAGAATAAAACAGTAGTAAATATAATTATGAGAACATACTATAATACTTATGGTTGAATTACTCCAATTAAACAATTATATTATAACAGTTCCTCAGTGAGGGCGCACAATCTGCTGGTTAGCTCCAACGCAGGCACCGTTGCACCATATGGCTACTTGGTCTAACTTCGGCCTATGCACACTAACATAGAATGTAAATCCTCTGAATGGAATGGCTGTGTCACTGGACAAACAACTCATCTAAGGGGGGGGGGCAGGTGTGGGCGATGGGAGGTATCCACACATAGTGACATGGCAAGAGACATGTCTATTGTACCCTGCATGAAAATATATTGTACCTAGCTGACATGCAGGCAGGGTGAGTGCACACAGGTGTCAGCTGCCATGGAAAGGACCCACAGAATCAATTGGGGGAGGTAAACCATGTGTGCCCATACCAATGAATATCTGCGGGCATGGTGGGACACTGCTACTGGTCTGCATGGTAGGTGCTGACGCTGCATGGCAAAAAAACATTAGGGGGCATATTTATACTCCGTTTGCGCCGAATTTGCGTCGTTTTTTTCGACGCAAATTAGACGCAAAACTAACTCCATATTTATACTTTGGCGTTAGACGCGTCTAGCGCCAAAGTTCATGGAGTTAGCGTCATATTTTTGCGTGAACACCTTCCTTGCGTTAATGATATGCAAGGTAGGCGTTCCCGTCTTAAAAAATGACTCCGATGCTATTGCGTCAGATTTATACTCCCGGGCAAAAATGACGCCCGGGAGTGGGCGGGTCTAAAATACCCGCATTAGCGCCGGATTTTAGCGCCTGGGTCAGGGCAGGCGTTAAGGGACCTTGGGCTCAGAATGAGCCCAGAGGTGCCCTCCCCTGCCCCCAGGGACACCCCCTGCCACCCTTGCCCACCCCAGGAGGACACCCAAGGCTGGAGGGACCCACCCCAGGGACATTAAGGTAAGTCCAGGTAGGTATTTTTTTATATATTTTTTTGTGGCATAGGGGGGCCTGATTTGTGCCCCCCTACATGCCACTATGCCCAATGGCCATGCCCAGGGGACAGAAGTCCCCTGGGCATGGCCATTGGGCAAGGGGGCATGACTCCTGTCTTTGCTAAGACAGGAGTCATTTCAATGGGGGATGGGCGTCGTAAAAAATGGCGCAAATCGGGTTGAGGCGATTTTTTTGCCTCAGCCTGACTTGCACCATTTCTGGACGCCCATACGCCATTTTCCCCCTACGCCGGCGCTGCCTGGTGTACGTCGTTTTTTTTAACGCACACCAGACAGCGCCGGCGGCTAACGCCGGCTAACGTCATTCAATAAATATGGCGCCCGCATGGCGCTTCAGAATGGCGTTAGCAGGCGCTAATATTTTTGACGCAAAACTGCGTTGGCGCAGTTTTGCGTCAAAAAGTATAAATATGGGCCTAGGTGTGAATTAGGAGACTGTGCATACTGGGGACGTGGGAATGGACATGGGTACTGCATGGTACCTACACAAATACACATGTGCCACTGGGGATGACTATGCAATGATTGTGGCACACCTGGGAAGGGATGGCAGAGAAAAGCCCATTGGGCGACTGCAGTGTATATGTCATGTGGACTGAGGGGGAGCATGTTGCATGTGCCAGGAGGGAGTATGCTGCAGCATTGTCTCAAGGTACCACATGTACAAGCTGGATGATGTCAAACAGGGACTAGACCAGGGATACCAAGCAACACATAGCCAACACAAATGATAGGACCATGGAAGAACCCAGGCTGAAGTGGTTGGCCTACTGATGTGGGATTCAGATGTAGGGACTTGACACTAATCACACCACCACTACAATGTGGAGTGAGGCACTAACAATTGCAGTCTATAGCAAAACAACATGTAGTAACACTGGATATGGTCATGCATGATTGATGTGTCACAGGCATGTGAGACTGAATTTATGATCAGGGTGGGATCATTGTGTGCCACTTACCTGTGTGCCAGGAGCCAAGTGGGTAATTTTAGTAGGTCTGTACCCATACAATGGTGTGGCCCTGAGTCACATGAAGTGTGAAACTCTGTAGATGAACAACTCTCATCAGTATGTAAGGGGGAATGTAAGTGAGCTAAACTATCCAGTAAGATAGGGCCCATCCTGTCTGAGCATGTGCACAGTGCTTGTGAGAATAATCCATGTGCAACCTAAATATTGTGAAACTGTGCATCAGTACCCATGCACAACAGGTGTACACTGTACAACTCAGGGCTCCATGTATGAGAAAATGACGCAACGTGGTGCTGCAAGCCAGCTTGCTGTGCTGCATCATTTGGTAAGTGCAGGGATGTGTTGTAATTATCAAACTGTAACACATCTCTGTACTGTCCTCAGTGATGGTGCACAAACTGCTGCCTTGCGCCAACGCAGGCACCCTTGCACCATGACATAGGGGTGCCTGTGTTGCAGGGATGATTGCTCATGTGCAGGAAGAGACACTTTCCTCAACATAAACTATCATGAATGCTGTCTTCCACTTTCTATGTTTGCTGCAGAATGCAGCACACATTGAAAGAGGAAACACTTTGCGAGAAAAATGTAATTACTCTCATTGCACCACTTCAATACCACGCCTGAGGTGGTGTAGTAATTTGATACATTTCCAGACATCTAAATCTGGGAATACATCAGATTCCTTTGGATTCCACGGGTGTTGTGTGGGAACACCCACAGCAGCACACAAGGAACTCACCCCTTATGCAGTGTAATGCATGAAAGGGGTACATATTTACAGGGCCATGACAAGCTGCACAAGGTACCTGGTGTGATCTTGAAAACATGGGGCCTGTACACTGTACTACCGGACCATCAAATACAATGTCACTCCTGTTGCGCAGTCTGCTGCAAGAGCCTAGTAAATGAGGCAATCAAAGTGCTGCTCTGGAAACCTTGATTGTTAACCTGATTACTGATGTCAACATCTAGCATAGGTCAACATTAACATATCTCCATTTAATTGCAGAGGATGAACACATACCTCCTGGCCAGCTGACTGTCCTGGACTTTTCTGATAATGTGGATGACCAGCTGCAAACCATACATCCGGATTTCCTCCAACAAATCCTGGGTGCCATACAGACACCATCTCCAGTCGCAGGGAGGCTAGACAGTGTTGTGGGGTCTCCAGATGATCTGTGCAACATCCAACAGACACCACCTGCCACCTTTCCCACAGGCCTGGACTCCCAAGTCCCATGACTTACATTCCAACAAACTGCGACAGGAGTCGAGCGGCATCTGGCAGATCAGGTGCGGGTAGGGATGGAGACGATGGTGGGTACCCTAGAAGCAGTCCATAGGTTCCTCAGTCCGAACAAGGACAACTTGGCTGCCACACGAGGCACCTACTCTCTACTTTGTGGCCTTGAGCAGTGCTGGTGTCATGAGGCATGAGCAAATGCCCGCCAAAGGGGCACCAGCGAGGTTGCCAACAGGCTAGGGGCAATAAAAAAATTCGTGGATTCCATAGAGTGGAAGCAGGACTCTATCATTACCAGCATGGGTGCCTACCACATGACGTTGTTCTGTATTGCAGACCCTACAGATCATCCTTGCTGCGGTGCTGCCTCTTGTTCCCACAGATGAGAACTGCTGTGGACCTGGGATCCTCATCTTAAGCCCCTGATGTGCGTGTGCCTCCCTCTGCTTCAACACCTACAACACCCCTGTCACGGAAGGTACGGCATACACCAGAGGATGAAGATGTGGAAGGAAAATCTTTCACCAGGAAGACTGCCCGGTAGCATTTCTCTGTGGGACATGCCCACTTTCACCATTGCTCTGTGCTAAGGATCATGCAGGTATCCAAAAATCTGGCACTGTCCTCAATTTTACTCTCTCATTGTTAACCTCTCACATATGTGGACTGTCACTGTACCCAATCTTCTCTAATGGCAACATGGCCCTCCTCCTCACTGAAGCACTCCTCTCCAAAACATGTCCCAGTACATGTTTCACCCCCATGGCTCTGTCTGGACATCCAATGGCTTGATACATCTGTTGGGGTTGTTGTCTCATAAAATGTACATCAGTATGCCGGGTAAATTTTCACATGTGAATAAAATCACTAACTACAACATTTGTGTTGTATATGTGTCTGAAGCTGAACCAAAATTAACATGTTGCAGTGTGTGAAGCAACTACATTCACTTCTTGCCAAAGGGATATGTGTGGATTGGAGACAAAGACAAACCCACCCAGACTGAGTGAAACATAATTGATGAAAGTGATATGTATGTTGACTATCAAGCAGTTCCTGAGGCTCCCAAGCATGCACTGCAGTAGGTATCATGCACTCATTGTGACAGCTGATGTAACCCACACCACAGGTGGCTAGTCTAAGCATGGATAGTAGCAACAAGTCAACATTGATGTGACAACCAACTGATGCATGTGTGAGTCTGTGAGGGGCGGGCATAAGTGTGTGAGTAACAAATCCCAGAATTAGGGTAAATGCAATTACAACAATAATCCACCAATGCATGTACCATGAATTACCAACACAGATCAAATGCATATGAAAAACTATTTTGGTATGTGTATCCATTAACATCAAGATTGTCCCATACATTGGTCAACGATGTTTGTAGATAGCTGATGTGCTAACCTGACAGGTACTTGCCCATAGGGAATTCACCCAGTCACACATGTTGCCAAATATTGCTAGCAAAGCTAAAGGCATGTACCTTACAGAACCTGTGCAGGCATGCTAACTCCTAAACAGTAAATCAGGATCAAGACTCTGATGTAGCAAACAACATTATTTAATAAAACGATAGATATATGATTATAACAAACTAAACTACCAAACTATCCCATACTAATATAAATTGCCTTAAACTATTTGATACCTACAACTATCTTAACTTAACCTTACTTAGCCTATACATGTAACGCCACATGATAAACATCAGCCCCCCAACCCTCTTAAATACATCTGCAGACAAGGACAACAATAACTACAGCTATACATAAACTAACTAAACATCTAGACTTAAACAAATATATATAGTATATATTTTTTTTTGTATTTTTCAATTATTTACATTTTCTAAATTGTTTTCTATAAACACATACCTTAAAAAATCAACCCCCAACCACTAAAAACACTTAATAAAAACAAAGCCCAGCGAATGTCCCCACTCCTATTTAAAACTACAATGTACTACACCTAACCTACACTACACTAAGGGGGTCATTCCGACCCCGGCGGGCACCGCCCGCCTGGCGGAAACCGCCCAAACACCGCACCGCGGTCAAATGACCGAGGCGGTGATTCCAACTTTCCCGCTGGGCCGGCGGGCGATCTCAAGAAGATCGCCCGCCGGCCCAGCGGGAAAGCCCCTGCAAAGAGGAAGCCGGCTCCGAATGGAGCCGGTGGATTTGCAGGGGTGCGACGGGTGCAGTGGCACCCGTTGCGATTTTCAGTGTCTGCAAAGCAGACACTGAAAATCATTATGGGGCCCTGTTAGGGGGCCCCTGCACTGCCCTTGCCAGTGGCATGGGCAGTGCAGGGGCCCCCAGGGGCCCCACGACACCCGTTCCCGCCATCCTGTTCCTGGCGGTAAAAACAACCAGGAACAGGATGGCGGGAAGGGGGTCGGAATCCCCATGGCGGCGCTGCAAGCAGCGCCGCCATGGAGGATTCCCTGGGCCAGGGGTAAACCGGCAGGAAACCGCTGGTTCCCCTTTTCTGACCGCGGCTTTACCGCCGCAGTCAGAATGGCCCAGGAAGCACCGCCAGCCTGTTGGCGGTGCTTCCATGGTCGTTGACCCTGGCGGTCGGTGACCGCCAGGGTCAGAATGACCCCCTAAGTCATCTAAATTGAACTATCTAAAAAAACCAACAACATATGCAATATAAACAGCTATGTACAAGGGGAAGGGATGTGAGGGTCCATTTGGCCCATCCTGCTCCTCATGGTTTTGTCACCGCTTGCTTTATTTTTCAGAGCAGGATTAGCATCATGTCCATTTTATGTTCCAGCGTGGAGAAACAGTATTTCAGATAAGCCAATTCCTTAAACATTTCATGGTCCATATAAGTAGCCACTACCTGTGGTGTGCCATGGGAGGTAGATAGGGCAGTGTGAGTGGCGGTGGAGGTTGATGGACCTGCCCCTGCTGACCCACCCTTGTCTGTAGCCTGACACTTGCTTAGTTAGCTCCTTCCAATGTGGGCCCCCTCGGGGAAAGGCACTCCAGGACCCTGATGCTTTCTTGTTCTCAAATGTCTTCGCCATCATTTTAAAGGTCTTGTGCACCTGACATATGTGGTGATACCTCACCTCATGCTTCCTCTTCTAGGCTGTGGTCATGGTCATGTTCCCCATGTAAACATGAAGAAAACATGTAATTCTAAGGTTTATTTGGCAAATGAACATCAACAAACATGGAAATACTATCTTCAGACATCATATGTTGCACTTCGCAAATCCCATATACATCTTGAAGGTCAAAGTTAACATACATTTGCACAATAACCAGCAAACACATATTCAGAATGGTGAAGGAAGATGTCCCTTCCGCACAAAAACAATCATCACCACAAAGCAGGCACCCTTGCACAATGGTGCCAGCATTGGCTAATGGCAGCAATTTGTGCACCAGCACAGGGGCAGAGGAGAGAAATGTACTGTATCTTGTAGATACAGTGCATTTCTGCCCTTTCCCGGTGGTGCAGGGTGCCACAGCAAGGCACTTACTGCACTGCCCTGCACCATGGGCCTTGGAAATGAGGACCTCATGACCTTACACACAAGCTTCCAAGTCCTGGAAGAACATGATTTACTGTTATGTTCCTGTGCGCACACACAGCAGGAACATGTTCCGTGAACCACATATTGACATCCAGCATGGATGTGTGGCAGCCTGTCATCCAAGCACATGTCCCTACTGTCATCACTGTGTTTGGACTCAGACTCATCAACCCTGTGTGGGCTACACATACACATCGAACATAGATAGCAGTGTGAGTAACAACAGCCTCTCTGTGCATATGAAACATTTTTTGTCAGGTAGGAAGTCCTCAGCCACGTTAATCTATGAATGAGCAGCCACATATGTTCACAGATCCTGGCACTGTGGACATTAGTCTTTGGTCATACCAGATAGCATGTGGGCCCTCAGTGATAGCAATCACAACCTCCTTGAAATTACTCAGACACAAATGCACATCCTGGACACAAACTATACCTTACTGTCAAGAAACATGGATAGCATATGGACTTATATTTGGCACACATGCACTTTGTACATGCCATTGCACACAGCATACAACATTGGACACCCAATCCTTGCACTATTAATTGGACATTCAGGATGACACTCACTGGTAGCATCGGGGTCGCCAAAGCTTTCTACCTCTCCATTGGTGTAAGGCTCGGGTCCACTTGCAAGACATAACATAAGACATACCACTGTGAATATTGAAAGGTGAACAGTGTGGCCACACATTGCACATGACACATGACTGGCAAATGGCCATGAAACACTTCTGGTTTTACCAACTCAAATAGTCCTTTTGACATGCCTGAATGACATACATTGGTAGGCCAGGCTAACCTCTACACATATATGATGAAACATACATGCATGTCTCAGGTACATTGTTGACTGCTTGCAAATTACTCACTACCCAAAGTATTACCAAGTATCTGAGTGTAATTGGACTCTGCTCCAACATGACTCACATAACACACTCAGCCCAAACCAGCAATACCTCTGCCTGACACTTTTCATCATATGTACGTGACTATGCTACATACAACACGAGTTAGACATCCTTGTCCCTCAGTAGATGTCTTTGCTGCATAGTCATAGAACCTTGGCCATCCCAAAACCTTAACATTCTGAAATCATATACAGACATGTGTGTGACATATGCAGATGTATGACAGTCTGCATGTCAGTACCATGTACAGAGTCACATACATCATGCCTCATCTACATGAGACATGAGCATGTGAAGTGTCTCCAAATGGGTGGCACATGTTGACATATGCATTGACAGCAGGCCATGTATTGTAAATGTGCACACTTCCTCATGTTGCCCACAACTCATCTGTTGACATGTGCACTGTGGGGCTCACAGAGAAAGTGGTTAACAGGTATAATAGGGACACTGCTCAGTGTGGGCACATGACAGGCCAGTAGTGGGATATCTTTCTGTCATGATTTCTCTATGAAATGCAGTTTTTGGGTGTGATAGCATTTGTTCCCTGGCATATGTGAACCGCTGACACTATGGCCATCATTTACAAGCCCAAGTGTCACCCTGCACCACAAGGCCAACATTTCTGTGAAGTTTCTGTGGCCTAGTGTGCCAGGCCATGATCACAATTCTGGAAATTGCTTCATACTCAAACAACCTCTTAGGAGTAGCGTCACAGTGCCACAATGGAAATTAAATACATGATTTCTCAACCTTTTTTACCTCCCTTTGTGTGTTGCTTTCTACAGCCTACATAGACAACAGTAAGCGCCATTGATGATTGTGTATGGGCAGGAAGGTGTCCTTTCCTGCACATGAACACTTGTCCCTGTCAACCATGTACCCTTCACCATGGCACAAGGGTGTCTGCATTGGTGCTCGTCAGAAAATTCTGTGCCAGCACAGGGCACAAGGGCAGGGATGTGCCATATGCCATACTTACAGGGCAGTGCAGCACTTGTAATGTGTGCAGGTTGGCGCAGCAACACATATTGAAGCCCTGCCCTGAGTCATGACTTAGAAACAGAAGCCATATGGGCAGCACACATCTACATACAAGTAAAATCCAAAGACATCCACAAAGAATGTGTACTTACCAGCAGTTCCACCGACCTCGATCCCAAGGTAGTCCAATAGGTCACGTACCCTACTAATGATGTCAGCTCATGGATGTTTGAGCTAATGCAGCATCCAGTCCACCTCAAAGATCCGCTGCATTCGGAAGTGGACCTTCCCCCTCCGCAGCTTGCGTGCCTCTGTTTTGTAGCCTTGTATGACACGACCTCTCATGGCCATCATGTTAGGAAGGTAGTGGGTCGTCAGCCATATGAATCCTCCAAACTTATCTACACTCATGTTCCTGGTCTTTCCCTTCCCCGACATATCCCACACCTGACGCACAATTGTTCAAAAAGGAGAAACTATACCTCAAACTACCCCCAACTACCCCTATTAACTAATCTACCCCAAGGACAAACACGCCCGACAATACACAGTATGATACACTTCATACAAATACAAAAGAGACTTTAGACATAAGGGACACAACAAGGAAAGCAAACAGCGCAACATACTCACCCAACAGCACTCCTCTCTCAGCACAACTCCACCCCTCCCAAGCACAGACACAAAGAATGTGAGTGGAAGAGAAAGTGAAAGTAAATTCACAGTTCCTGGTTTGCAGCATTGATGACCCACTGCATCACTTTCTGGGCGGATGGGTCACAATTTCAAGCAATGCATCTTTTTTTGACACATGAGGGCAATTCGTGGGATTTTTCAGGAAGACTGACAATGACCCATGATGAAATAGTGACGTGCAGGATGGGAAGCATACGTTTTTGTATGACATGATGGCTGAAAATAGATGCATTGGGAAAATGCGTTGATTTTGTTTGACACAATAACTGAAATATGTGGATTACTGTATGCTCTGATGTGGAATGCATGTAAGGAGTGATATGAATTACAGTTTTGCATGTGAACAGTTGTGTTCACCACCTTCCTGTTTTTCTTTGTGTCCAATGTGTGTTTTGTGAGGGTAAATAGGTGACAGTATGTGCATTACTGGGATCAGATTATGCATGGCACAAATCCTAAATTTAGTCAACAGCACACCTTAGAATGGTTACCCCATATGCCAACTATGTATTGGCACCTGATTCCATTGCTTAGATTCCACTGAGGGATGCCATGTACTTGCCCTGGAATGTGGTCAGCACACCCAGATCTATGACAGCGCAGGCATCTGCCAATCTGTACTGTGTCCCGCGTTGGAGACAGCAGGCTGTCATGCAACATGGGGAAGTTTCAGTCTCCCATGCAAGCACGTGTTGAAATAGGCAGGACACATATGTGTTAGGGATGTATGAATTTTGCAGTTTGATCCTATTACCCCCTCCAGGGGCCTCCCATCAGGGGACACACTGCCAGTTCACCTCCAGAGATTGTCTTGGCACCTGGTCCCACATCTTACAGACAACGTACAGTCCACATCAGGTGATGATCACTATAGCATGGTCCCACGCTCCCATGCACAGGAGGGTGCACCCTGTTGCTATGTTATGAGGGTCAGTACATACATGTGCGGCACGTTCAGGCATTTGCCAGGACACCGGAGGACGACTAAGTGTGTGCAAGGGGCCAATGTGCACCTGCACTACTAATACCATGCAGAACTTGGGGAGGGTACTGTTGCACTTAAGGTGCCATTTCCAAATGGGCTAACATGTGATGGGGGCGTGGCTACTCCATTTCCCCTGATTTCTGGTGCACATGATTTAGACTGATGCTGAGGGTGCAATGTTGCTACTCCATGCATGGCTTTGCGTGACCTCACACGTACTGAGGACAGCAAGCCATCGGAAAGCCAAGCTTTACTACACTCTACAAAGGGTAGTGTTGCTTGTGCATCGCAGTGTGTGTACACATACAATCCCCATGTATTTTGACATAGTGACAGGTAATGAGACTCCTCTGGACCAGACACAGTCCAAAACTTTTCAAGCCTCCCCAGTAGAGCATACATGAGGATTTACCAATTGATGTATCCTTGGACCATTTGTTTCAATGTGTCTGCAATCCTGTAGCTTATATTGGCCATGTTGGACTGGTCCGTGGATGGTACATGTGCATGGAGGTGTGAAATGAACTGTGATACCAAATGACAGCAGGTTTTGTGTAAATGTGTGCCTCTTCTACAGCCACATGTTGACATCCACATGTTTATGTTGGTAATCCATATAAACCATGTGTGCTGCCCAGCGCTGATGCACCAACAATGTCACCCCAACACACCCATGGCAATGAGTGACATTTGTTAACTTCTTGAGGTGCATTCTGTTCCTCCATAGGTATGAGTCCAAGATGTGTGACACAGAAGGACTTGACTGGCCTCATGGATATTGTTGAGAGGCTTGTGCCATCAGATGGTCCATGGGAGAGGTGACACCAGAGCGATCAGACTGTGGTACCAACGCTCATATCTGTATACCTTGCCATCCTAGGTGAGCCACTAGCAGCTTGTATTTGGCTTCCAGGACATGTAGTCCTATTACTTCTTCCTGGTATTAGTTATGTTGATGTCAACATGTACAGGTTTTTGTGCTTCTTATTGCAAAAACTTTGAGTCCTGACATGACACATTTATCGGCTCCCTAGCAATGACTGTACTTAAGTCAGATTTTTCCTGTTGGACTGTGGAGCTAAGCTTCTAGATTGTGATTAAACTTTGATGTGCAATGTCCCCCTCGCCAGGGCATATCACATTTCTTTGGACATGTCCCTGCTTACACTAACATGCCCCCCCATACCTAGGGCACCTAGGGACCTTAGGTGTGACTTGCATGTACGGTTGATGTGAATTGACACCTTTGACATACATTTTCATCAAAACTGAATTTGGCACACATTTACATTTTGGAGGACAGGATGCAAGGCACGGCTGACTTAAAAAATTACAGCAGGCAACACAGCAGTGCACACTCCAGTACTGGAAATGAACTGGGACTCTAAACTTCCTTCCCTTTTATCTACTAGGGACTTATAGGTAGTGTGATTCTCCCATGCGCTATTATCTACCAGGGACTTACAGGAGTTTGTCATTTGCAATTGTGATCTGAGCACTTTAACATATCACTTTTATTCAGAGAAGTGGTCTTGGTTAGCAGATCCAGGGTACGGCCAGGGTCATTTACCACCATTGTTATTCCCAGAAATTTGTGTGAACATACTACAAGGTTGACTTCCTCACCCTGTGAATGGGCAGGTAATTTGACTGTACACTGGTTGTGCTTATTAGTGTTGTTTTACATAAGTACAATGGGGCAGATTTAAGGAAAGTGGCGTTGCAGCCAGTGCAGCGCCACTTTCCTTCCGCCTCTTTGCGCCCCTCTACCACCACCATGTGTGCGCCGTATTTAAAATACGGCGCACCATGGCACAGGGTAGGGGGTGATAGCAACATTTCTTTTTACGCTATTGATGTACTCTGCAGCAGTAGCGTCACATTTTTGGTGCTATTCCTGAAGAGTACATTGGTCCCATTATAAATAATGGTATGCCCCCTTTTGGCGTTAAAAGTGTCAAAAAATGGTGCAAGGAAATCTCTTAGATTTCGTTGTGCCCTTTTTCTGGCCCCCTCTTACGGGAGAACGCCACACTTGCATACATTATGCCTGGTGCAAGGGTTTTGAAAGTGTAAATATAGAGCAGGGAAAATGGCACTTTAGCGCTGCATTAGCATTGACAAAATTATGCTATGGCGGCGCTAAGGTGGTGCTAGAGGCCCTTAAAATGCCCCAATGAATCCTGTTGCCATACTCTTCTGACATTGTGATAGTCATTCACACATGTACCACACACAACTAGTGTATGGTACATCATCGATGTTTCTGCTATTCTTGGTACATTTTGTACTGGCTCCTCATCTTCCTCATAGTCACTGTCCAGTACTTCCTACTCCTCATTGTGATTGTGACGATTGAGAATATGTCCTGCACATGTATTATGTAATATGCAGCACACTAGGATTGGTTTAGTTGGCATTGATAATGAGTAGAGGTATTGACCTCCAAACATATCCTAACTCTTGGAGTAGTACTTGTGTACACTGGGAGTCCCCTCCACAATGCAGCAGGTCCTGTTTGTGACCTGAATGTGACTCTGCTGGGCTTCTGTATGTGTGTGTTTGTGTGTAATGCTCTCCCACAGCTACAGACTATGGCCCTCATTATGACCTAGGCGGTAAGTACAGCCTACCGCCACGGCAAAGGCCACCAAAAGACCATCGCCGTGGCTACCTACCGTCCGCCATGTTATGACCAAAGAAGGAATTCCGCCAGAAGGCTGGTGGAATTCCGGCTACGGTCATGGCACTGAACGGCGGTAAGGTGGCGCTGCTGCCAGCAGCAGCGCCACGGCAGTAGACCACCGCCGACCGTCTCATGACAAATGGTACTGCCTGGTGGTGTTCCGTTGGCGGACGCTGCTGCTGGTAGCAGCGCCGAGTCCCGTCTCCTACCTGAGGACCCCCTGCAAGCCGGTAAGTCGGGTGCTCTGACAGGGGATGAGGGTGGGGGGGTGTTGTGTGTGTGTGTGCATGTTTTTTTGTGCATGCATGCGTGTGTGGGGAGTTTGGAATGCGTATGTGCATGAATGGGTGTGAGTGTGCGTGTATGTTGTAAGGTGTGAGTGCGTGTGTGCTGGGATGTATGTCAGTGTGCATTGATGTGTGTGTGTGAATGAATGGATGCATGCGTGGGTGAATGTGTGTATGGGTGTGTTTATGCGTGTGTATGTCTGTGTGTGTTTGTTGGGGGGGGCAGGTGAGGGGGAGGACCCTGGAGAGGGGGATGAGGGCAGGGGAGACCCCTATCAGTGTCAGGGAAGGAATTCCCTGGCACTGATAGTGCCTACCGCCATGATTTTCATGGCGGTAAGATTGCCACGAAAACCATGGCAGTAGGCGGGTCATAATCCCGAGGGTGGAACTGTGACGGCCGCCTTGCTAGAGACCAAAGTCTGCAGCCCGGTGGCTGTTACTGCCCTGGCGGACGGAGCGGTACATTGGCGGTTTGGCCAGAGCCAAACCGCCAATGTCATATTTTGGGGAAAGGTACCGCCAGCCTGTTGGTAGTACCTTTCTCCAAAATACCGCCGTCCACCAGGGACGTAATGAGGGCCTATATACTTTGTCAGCTGCACAGTGATTAGTGGTGGATTGGCTGAATGGTCATGCCAGCTAATGGTTCCACATCTATGTACAAATTATTCTGTGTCCTGTTTGACTAATACACATTGCCAACAGTATGAGACATGCTATGTCATTGTGTGGCGTACACGCAAAAAGATCCCTGATTCTCCCAACATTGTGCTACACATACAGTTGTCATGTCCTCTGTGATACACTTATTATTGCTAATATATGTGACTGCAAATAACATGGATGTGTTGAGTTCTCACCAGTGAAATAAATCTTTTGACCATTGAGTTGTCACATGTCTCACACTGACCTACTGTTGCTGTTTTGACTTCTATTTACAGACATTAGCATACAGTTTGTGCCTCATGCATCATGTAGTGATTGTGATCTGTCTGTTTTTCATTTGTCTCAACAGTTATTTTTTAAGAAAGCGTGTTTTTAGTTCAACGTGTTTGTTCGACAGACAATGCAGACATTACACACCACACCTTTCAGAGATCAGTGCTTTGATTGACACCTGTTGTGGCCTAGTTATGGTTTCCTGGATGTGGGTGAGTTGTTTTTCACTGTGACTGTGACATAAACTCGTAGAACTCTTCAGTAACATGTGCTCATGTGAAAAAATTCTGGACAATGTGGGCAGGTCTGTGTGCAGCTGCAGCAGTGTTCTGTATTTCACCATCATGGGGTGGCTCATCCTCCTCCTCTTCCCTTGTGTCCTGTGGTTCCTCATCCCAGGGAACACTTGTCCGCACATATATATTGTGCAGTATTGCACATGCCAAATTTTTTTTGCAGACGAGGGGTGGGGAATACAACAGTCTACTCCCAGAAACGCCCAGGAAGCGAAAGCGGGCCTTGAGCAGGCTGAAAGTCCACCCAACTATGTTCCTTGTGCAGATGTGGGCATGGTTATAAGTCTTTTCTGGCTCAGTCTGGGGGTTGGCAAATGGCATCACCCACTGCTGGATGTCATATCCTTGGTAAGCTGAAATGCATAGTAGAAAAACAGTGTCATTCCTTTTGGTTACTGTATTTGCAACAGTGCTGCTCATGTGTGTTCTGTGTATAGTTTCTGTCATGCCCTTCTCCCAAATCTGGCCACATGGTGTGTCAATAATGCCAGTGTAGTGCTGTGTACAGGGGTCTGCTCATTCACTGTATGTGATGTCAAATTCAGAGCATGAGCAAATAGATCATGCAATTCAACATCCTGACTGACATGTTTCTGCAGCTGAATTTTGTGGAGGCTGATTCCCATTGCTCTGGTCCACTTAATATTATGTGTTCACACTACATGTGTGGCGAGATAGAATGTGGATGTGAATCCTTTTTGTATGTCTTGCCTAGGTGGGTGGTGACATACCAAACATGGCTGACACAGACATATGCATGGGACCATGTTCATTCCCAGATGTTGGTGTTGAGCTGCATCACATTGGCACAGGCATTTGAGTGAGCAGTATTGTCCAGGGCAGTTGACCTGATGCCATCCACCCAGTATGAAGTCACACTTCCAAAATGAGTGACATTTACCAATCCATTGTTGCATGTGACAGTGGTGAAACATTATGTAGGTGTGTGATGGCATTGTGCTCAATTTGTGCACACAGCACATGTATCCTGTAGTTAAGTGAGTTGTCCCCCACAGTCCAACTACTCAACTTTCTGCTGTGTACAACATCTCTAAGAAGGGGAACTGGTACACAATACTTCCTTCAGACTAGACTTGCACACAAGTTGCTTAGCCAGCACACATTCACACTTGCATCAGAGGTTGTATGGGTTCTTCTCTGCTCTCAAGCTGGTATTTGTGTGTGTGGAGCAAGATCCAGCCAAGGCTGCTGCCTCAGAGGCATGGTGAGTGATGTATGTGTGAATAGCATTAGACATCACAAATGTGAGATGTGAGTTCTTTTATACATGTAAATGCCTATGGTCCATGGTTTGTCAGCTTACATCTAGTTCTTGATATTTGAGCCATGACATAGTTGATTGCTCATGTGTGTTGCATGTGACCAGTCCCCAGTGTACATGGTACACCTCTGTTGCACACAGGGATGTTGGACAAATTCCCTGACTGCGATGCATGTCTGTGTGCCTTTATATCATGCAATGCATGCAAAACTGGCTTGAGATCTCTTCACATATCTGTCAGGGTGAATTGCATTGCATATGTCAACTGAACCATGGTGAATTTATGTGGAACAGTCCCTATCTGTGCATTGTGTCCCTCTTATCTATTTGTTATTGTGTCTGCTGGGCAGTTGCTGTTTGCTTACCTACAAGAAGGCTATTTCCATATTGTCCATCCTGGAATCGTTAGTTGATGATGGAGTGCTGGAACATGAAGGCATCATGTACACTGCCAGGGTATTTCACCACCACATTTAGGATCAACCCACAGCAACAATGGCCTGTACATTGATGGAGTGGATATGTTTCCTGTTGCGATATAGATGGGCAGCACCAGCAGGAGGTATGAGTTGCACATGTGTGTAGTCTATGGCACCCAGGATATGTGGAAAGCCAGCAATGGTGTAGAAACCTTGTTTAATTTCATGCTGCAGTTGCTGGGTGTTAAGGAAGTAGATATGATGGGGTGTGAGCCAGATGATGGCATCCAGAACAGGGGAAGGAATGCTGAGAAAGATGGCTCCAAAACTCCTGCCACTTGTGCTGCAGTGGTCTGGAATGAGCCTGAAGCCAGCATATGTAGCACGGCCAGGAGCTTGGCCTGTGTTGGAATATTGGTGGCCCTGTCGACCATTGACTGCAGTCTGGGTGCAACGAGGTGGAGCAACTGGACGATGGACTTCCTCCACAGATGGTAATATGTGATTATCTCTTCATTCCTGAGTCCAATCAGTGAGATCTGCTGCCAATATATGTGCTCCCTCCTGGTGCACTGCCTCTGTGGTGCATGTGGTGGTGTTTGTGGAGATGGTAGCGGTGGTGGTGATGGTGGTGGTTGCGGTGGACTTCTTGATTCTCCAAGCTGAAGTAGGAGTAGATCCATGTTGTCCTAGAGCTTACCATATTGATTTTGGCCTGTTCCCCTTATGTACCTGTGACAATGAGTCATTTTAATGCCTGGTCTGACCAGGTATTAAATTTTTGATGCATTGCAGCCTTTGTGCCACTTTTCCTAAGAGTTTGTCATTTTTCGTAAAGCTTGTAGATACAGCTACGTCAGTCTTGTGTAATGTTTAGAGGAGGAACGCCTACCTTGTATATCATTGTCAGTATCTGATGCAGCCCGATCTGATGCTGACAGAAAATGATTAAATCGGGGAAAAGTTTTGCTAAAGGCCTCTAGTGTCACTTTGTAGATATGGAGTAGTTCTTGCACCGCCGCTGCGTAAAAAAAATTACGCAGCCGTGGCGCAGGCTCCTTGTATATGAGGCCCTGTGTGCAAGGAGTCAGCTCCATCTGTGCTTTACTCTGCTCTATCTGTGCAGGGGTTCAGCACCATGTATGCAGTGACACAGCTCCATCTGTGCTTTTCTCCGTTGTATCTGTGCACGGGTTCAGCACAATGGGCCTCATTTACTGGAAACTAGTGCATCGGAATCAATGTGCCAGTTTTCTTGCGGCAGCCCTGGACACCCTAACAATGCCATGGTAGTGCTGCATTTACGATACAGTGCTCCATGGCACACGTTTCCACAGATGCATCAAAAACTCTGACCCATCTGTGGAGCTAAACCGCCACATTGCTTGACTAGCGTAAAAATAATGAATCTACTCCAGCAATGCGAGGAGGGGTTCAGTGTAAACACACCCGGTGTCACTTTAACTCCTGCTCTGAGCAGGCTTTTAAAAATTGACGCTGTGAAGGCCCAGAATGGTGCAGTAGATTCCACTGCGCTAGTTCTATATGGCTTTTAAGGGGTGAACGCCTACCTTGCATACATTATAACTGGCACAGGTATAGTGTGGCGCAAGGCTTTCAAACTGGCCCAATGGCCCCATTGCACCAGTTTGTAAATGTGGCAGCCTGTGCCGCTGCAGCATAAAACAAAAATGAAACTACAGTGGCACAAGAGGCTTGTAAATAAGCCCCTATGTATGCAGGGACTCAGCTTCTTCTGAGCAAGGACTCTGCTCTATATGTGCTGGGGTTCAACACTAGGACCCTCATTACGACCTTGGCAAGGTCTGGCCGCCGGGCGGCCACCAATGCGGCTGCACTGCTGCAGCCATCAGGAGATCCCTGCTGGGCTGGCGGGCGGAAACCTAGTTTCCGCCCGCCGGCCCAGTGGGGATCTCAGCCACAACACAGGAGCCGGCAGTGTTGCGGCCGTGCGACGGGTGCAGTTGCATCCGTCGCGCTTTTCACTGTCTGCATAGCAGACAGTGAAAAGCTGCACGGAACCGTGGCTGAGGGCCCCTGCACTGCCCATGCCAGTGACATGGGCAGTGCAGGGGCCCCCAGGGGCCCTGCGACTCCCCGTACCGCCAGCCTTTTCCTGGCAGTTCAAACCGCCAGGAAAAGGCTGGCGGTATGGGGACTCGTAATCCCCTGGGCAGCGCTGCCCTGGCGGATTAAAACCGCTGGGATCACTGTGGCGGGAAACCGCCGGTCCCGGTGGTGCGACCGCAGCACTTTCACCATGGTCGTAATCCTCCTGGAAGCACCGCCAGCCTGTTGGCAGTGCTTCCTCCAGAACAGCCCTGGCGGTCTTGGACCGCCAGGGTTGTAATGACCCTCTATGTGTGCAGGGACTCAGCAACATCTGTGCACTACTGTGCTCTATCTGTGCAGGGGTTCAGCACTAAGGCCCTCATTTATACTTTTTGACGCAAACCTGCGTTAGCGGAGGTTTGCGTCAAAAAGTATACCGCCGGCTAGCTCCATTCCTGGACGCCAGCCGAGCGTCATATTTAAGCCATGACGCTAGCTGGCGGTAAGGTCCAGGTAGCGTCAAAATTATTGACACTAACGGGGTACAACCCCCATGGACATGACTCCTAAGTAGAGACAGGCATGGCCATTGGGCACAGTGCCATTTAGGAGGCCCAAGTTAGGCTCCGTATGGCACTTTGCAAAAAAAAACTAAAATACTTAACTGGACTTACCTGGGATGGGTCCCCCCATCCTTAGGTGTCCTGCAGGTGTGGGTGCGGGTGTGTGGGGTTGTTCCTGGGGGCAGGGAAGGGCACCTGTGGGCTGTTTCCATGGTCTCTGACCATGGAAAAAGGCCCACAGGTCCCCTAACGCCTGCCCTGACCCAGGCGTTAAATAATGGTGCTAAGCAGGCCCTCCTCCTCCTGTGCAAAAAGGCGCTAGGGCCTTTGAGTAATTTTTTGCCCGGGAAAGCAGGCAAAAAATGACTTTAACTCCAATATTTTGGCGCTAGACATGCCCCTAAGTATGCAGAGACTCAGCTCCATCTGTGCCTATACTCTGCTCTATCTATGAGGGGGTTCAACACTATGTATGCAAGAACTCAGCTTCATCTGCACATTGGCTCTGCCCTGTCTGTGCAGGGATTCATCACTGTGTATGGTGGGACTAAGCTCCATCTGTGCATTGACTCTGCTCTGTCTGGGCAGGGGTTCAGCACTATGTATGCAGGGTCTCGCCTGTATGTGTGTTGGAGCTCAGGTCTGCAAGAGAATGGGGTCTGTTTGTGACAGAGTCACACTTTTTCTGCATGTGCAGTACCTAATTATGTCAATGGATCACTCATCTATGTCTTCTAGGTGTCCAGCTCTATCTCCAGACAAGTAATCAACTTTTGTTTTGAGTCCCTCTCCTTACTAAACAGGCACCAGCATGTGCTTCATAATCCCAAGCAGTCCTAACCCTTTGATTGGTTCATTGTACAGCAACACGCTACACTTATGATGCTTCGCATTATTGTCGGACCTCTCATCTCTATTTACCTTCTCTTGTAATCCACTCTGTTGCACACTGTATTCCTCCTCCATCTTCCTCACCATCTACTCTTTATTGTGAATGCCTTCTTGACAGTCACTGCTTTTAGGTCATTTTGGTATTCCTTTTGGACTACATTTGTAGTAGGAACATTTGGAAGCAGCAGGGAAGTAGAGGGAAAGGGAAGTAGACAATATAGAAGACAAAATTAAATGTATAGCGTGGTGAACAGCAGGCGGAGAAAAATTAAAAAGGAGAATGATGAGAAGCATGAAAGGAGGCAGCAGCATGTTGAGAGTGAGTACAGGGTAAGAGGGCTATGCATGGTGCAAGAGTAGCCGAAATGCACTGCAGTAGATGGGTAGGAAAGAGCAGGCTTGGGCAGAAAAGCAAAAGGCAAAGGATAAGGATAAGCATATTAAATTTTAACTCTTGTCTCTGGGCGCCAAGTTTGTGCTTTAAAATCCACTCTGCATACAGATACTGAAAAAAGGGGGAGGCACATGGACTGCGTTTTAGCAGCAGGTATGGTAACCTATAGGACTACACTTTTCAGTTTGAAATTGCCAAAGGGTAGCGCTGCTTGCAGCGCTGCCCTGGGGATTACGAGTCCCCTTTCCGCCAGTCTTTGCATGCGAGCTTGTGTCAATGTTAAGGCCCTGTTCACCTGAGGGCCGATGGGCTGAAACTGCAGTGAATTCGTAATAGGGCCGGTGGTGTTCTGGCCGCAGTGGCGGTCAGGTGGTGGTACGAGTCTGCCTGCCAAACTTGTAATGAGGGCCATAATGTAGCGCAAAGGGTTACAAAGTGGAGCAATGCATGTATTGTACCACTTTGTAAATTTGGCACGACGATTTTGGCCTTGTTGGGCCACATTAGCATGAAAACAAATGACACTAATGTGGCGCAAGGAGGCACAAGGGACTCTTAAATCAGCCCCTACATGTTTGTCCATCAAACACGCAGGGCGACAGGCACACAAGGCATTCTGTGAGGTGGACTGTGAGAGATTAGCACCCAGCAACGTTCAACAAAGCATAGTGGATAATTGCACTGTATGCTTGACCCTTCGGTGGTGCACCTGTCGTGCTGTAGCAAAACTAAGCCACAGAGCAAACATGAGGCATAAGAGCACAGAGACTGGCCTCTCTGCACTGATTTGTGTGTACAGACTATTAGAGTAACTGTGTGACATGATGTTATTTTCAAGACATCACCCTGAAGTCAATACTGCCTGATAAGACGAGTCTGAAACTGGATTTGATGGCAATTTCTCGGGGAGCTCCCAGTGCCTCTTCCCATTCACCCTCTTCAAATTCCCCAATATCTGCCTTCCATCTGGTCCTGGGCTTTTGCAGAGTGTCAGGGGCAGTGCTGATCAATTTTTTATAGATGAGAGAGATAGCTTTGGTCCTTAGGGGCATATTTAAGAGCCCCTAGCGCCATAGGAGCATCCCTTTATGTGAAGCTCCAGTGGTGCTAACCTCTGCTCCATATTTACAAGGAGGCGTAATGCCACTTTTTGTGCCACAGCAACACCCAATTGCATTTTGACGCTTCCTCAGGTTTATGAGATTTCGTACACCTGAGGCAGCGCGAAAATCTAACGCCACCCCAGAGGTAGCATTAACAAGGCACGACGGGGAGGAATACTTGTATTCCTCCTTATTTTTTGCTTTTTCTATCCGTGCTGCATTGTGCAGCACGCATAGAAAGAAAGAAATGCCAGACATGATTGTTTATGTACGGGAATGTGTCCCTTCCTGCACATAAGCGATCATTTCAAAATGACGCTTTGGCACTTCTTTGTGTGCCGCATTCTGCAGCACACACAGAAGTGCCAAATCGCCATTAGCGATTGTTTAAGTGCAGGAAGGGACACCTTCCCACACATAAACAATCAAACCTCTCAACACACACATCCTTGCACAATGGTGCTAGGATGCCTGCGTTAGTTTAGGCAGCATAATTTAGTGTCATAGCTGGGGACAAGAGAAGGGTCCGCAGTATTCAATTAAATACAGCACATTCCTGCACTGTGAGAATGACAGAGCGTGGTGCAGCGCTGCGCTCTGTCATTTTCTTTAAATATGGGCTTAAGTCTCTTGGAAAGGATACAATCTTCCAATGGGGAAGACTCCTCCAGACCAGTGCCTTTTAATATAGGAGCTGCTATGGGGTGAATTAAAGATATTTACAGCTTTCCATGTGCATGAGTTTAAAGTGGTCAGTCATGTCAGCCATGGTCCTGGGGCATCTCCCTAATTTAGTGATATCCGTCAGCTTCCATTTTTTGAAGCCCTGTCGGCTGCCCACCTCTAATAACAAATCGCTAGACCAGAGGGGATTCATTTCAGACAGTTGGTTTTTCCAACCGAGGAAGGCGGTTGCCTCCCTCCATATATGATACTACCGTTTTGGTGTGTGTGGGAAGTGTCTGAGCTGGCTTGGCTTTATAGAGTGCTCTCTCATAACCCTCTTTGCCCCACGCAAGTCTATTGATCCTCACAGCTCGTTCCTCTCTGGGGGCGAACAACCAGCGATTGATCACTGCCATTCGTGAAGCTCAATAGTACGTTTGTATGTCAGGAAGTCCTATGCCACTGTCGTAGACTCCCCTGGTTAGGTTCTGAAGGTGTGCTAGTTCCCCAGAGCAATAGCTGTAGAGCAGCCTATGACATACGGAAAAATTATTTGGGCACTGGGTATGGGGTGTTTTGTACAACGTAAATCATCCGAGGCAGTACCAATATCTTGAACATTGGTGCTCGTCCCAAATGAAAGAGGGGCAAGGTGTTCCATGTCATACATCAGCCTCAAATTGTTCTAAAATTGGCATCATGTTTTGTTGGTAAAACGCCAGTGGGTTTTTGGTAACATAAACTCCTAAGTATTTGAACCCCTTAGTCATTATGGGCGTCGGTAGGTCCACTCTAAGGGTTGGTGATGGGCCCATCAGTAGGTATATAAGGGACTTTTGACAGTTAATGTTAGATACTGAGAAGAACCCAAAAACGCTGAGAATCTGCATTAGTTGGGGGATAGTAAATGTTGAGTCTGTAACAGACCCAATGGCAGAATTTAATACAAGATGCTAATTATCTTTCATCAAGTCTAGTAGTAACTGATCCAAATAAATCTACAAAATGCCTTATGTGTGCCAAATATTTGAGTCATAAGCCAACCTCAGGTATAGGAAGGCATGTGATAAAATGCTAAATCTCAGTATATAATTTGGGCATACACAGATGTATGCAGCCCCTACTTACCACCTTACATATATTTCCACTTTCTATAACATTTGTTTAGGCTGTTACTGATTAAGGGGGACCAGGCTGATGTATATGACCTTTTTAAATAAATTATTTCAAAAGTGCTTCATGTGCCCAGCAGAAAATTGTAACAAGCAACTGCAAAGTCAAAAGGTCTGGACTTAATAGGCAGGAGGGAGCCAGCAGGAGGGGATGGGGAGGGCTTTAGTTGTAAGGTAGTCCCTCACACACTTCAATTCAAGCACTGGAGTGGAAGTAGAAAGATACACCCAAACAGCCAATAGCATTAGGTGAGAGGTTAATATTCAGCTGAGCTGGGAACTGATTGGCGAAGTTTCAAGCCAATGGCTAAAAGAGGCTGGTCGAAAAAATCTAAAGGCTTTAATGGGTGGATCCAAGGTCCATTCCGTGTATATTGTAAACAAGAGACCTGTTTGATAACTGAACTTTCAAAACCCACACCTATAAAAGTAATTCAGGAGATTTCCACCTGCCTTCTAATCCTAACTGTAAAAGGAGGCCAGAAGATCCGTCCGGCTTCTTCTGAACCCCAAAACTAGTTAATTTGGTCACCTGCATTTATAACCACCAAAAAGGGCCTGATACCTGCACATTTACAAGATCAGCCTAATTTTCACTTTAATAGAAACCCTAAGGTGAATATGGCCTGATTCTGCTTTACTGTGAAGAGGCTTTAAGGCCACCCTCCAACAGGCTACCATCTAACCAAGAAAATAGCATAATATTACATGCACATATTTCTTTTCTTCAAATATAGGGCCAGATTTACTAAAAAGAGACGCAGTGCAGTGCTGTGCCAACATTAGCAGCGCTGCTCTGCGTCCCTTTGGAAATGCAGGGATGCACCATATTTATTAGAACACGGCGCACCCCTGCGTTTCCCCCTGCGCTGGCGTTAAATTGAGCTGCCTAACGCCAATGTAGGCATCCTTGCACCATCATGCAGAGATGTCTGCGTTGAGGGGTTTGATTGTTTATGTGCGGGAAGGTGTCCCTTCGTCCACATAAACAATCACTAATGGCGACTGGCACTTCTGTGTGTGCTGCAAAATGCAGCACACACAGAAGTGCCAAAGCTTCATTGTGAAATGATTGTTTATGTGCAGGAAGGGACACCCTCCCGCGCATAAACAATCATGTCTGGTATTTTGCTCTTTCTATTTGTGCTGCACAATGCCACATGGATAGAAAAAGCAAAAAATGAGGAGGAATACAAGTATTCCTTCTCTTTGCACCTTGCTAATGCCACCCCTGGGGTGCCGTTAGATTTTGGCGCTGCCTTAGGTTTACAAAAACTCGTAAATTAGGGGCAGCGTCAAAATGCACTGGATGTTGCTGTGGCATACCCACAGCAACACCCATTGCAAGCCCCTTCCACGCAAAGGGCTGGGTGTGATGAAGCAGAAAATGAAGGTTTTACATTTATTTGCGCTTAAACGTAGTGTTGAAATAATCGTGTGTGACTTAACCGAACTAATAAAGATTGTACGGGGACAAAATGTGCCCTTAGAGTAGTTTGCCAACATTTATAAGCGTGCTTTATATAATGTGGTGTATTAGAATTGCACTAATCCGACATAATCGTAAACGTGTGCTATGATTTGCTTGCTTGAAATGCTTTAGCTTAGCATTACTTTAGTGGAGGCTTCGGCCTAGTTGCCTGGTCTCACGGTTTAGATGCTCGTATTTTTCCAATGTGCTATTAAACGTGTATTTTTGCTTGAAGCTGTACTTTTCCACTGAGATTGTTCACATGCTTATCTTAAAGTTTCGTGCCAGCCTGGCATATTTCTCTCCTTACTCCAAGGTCAATCTGCAGGTGCGGACAATGGAAGCTCTGAAAGTGAGTTAATTGGTATAAAATGTTGCAACTTGCGTACCCATCTCCAAGGATAATGTATGCTTAAGTAAAAGCTTGAGAACTGTCGTTTTTGATTGGACAATTTGAAGCTAACCTATGAACCCTCCAATGGAAGACCCTACTGGATTTGAACTGTTGTCTATAAAACCCAGGTGCACGAGAAGAAATTAGGACATTACCAGCTCGATACCCGCCATTTTGCAGACTTCGTAGCTATTATGGCCCACCTTGCTGCGACGCCATTTTGAAAGAGACTTTGATGCTTTCTCTAATCGAGAGAAAGAGACTTTAAATGATTCTTACCCTAGAGACTTTAACTTTGATTTGTCCCTTTGCATGAAGTAGTAGTCTTACCTTGCCGCCGTGAGGCAATTGCCCCGTCCACCCCTGCCCCTTTTGCCCCGTCCCATGCTGATCGAAACGGTACCCATGCTGATCGAGAAACGGTACCTGTGAGACGAAGACTTCCTTGTATGCTGATCGTAATTGGTAAATATGAAAGGAAATTGTACAATTGCATTGTGTTTCTTTTAGGTAACCAACTGCTGATTTTGATAAGATCCCTAGCTAGGAGTTTTTCTAAATTAATGTTGCTAAATTGTTTTTGCATGAAGTCCCACATGCCGATGCTAATTTGAGGTTAGATGAGGATTCCTTCTGTTGCACGATGCAATTTGAGACCTTGTTATGCTGACTAAATGTATGCAATTAGCTCGTTACAGATTATCGTATTAGTGATTTGCATTGCTATTATCGAATGTCTTGTGATTCAAATGCTACATAGATTGCACCTGTTTCGCCGTTATGGACAGCTATTAATGTTCATTTATGTTTATCATTTGGTGTTGAGACACATTTATATTGTGCTAGCTTTGTTAATATAGGGAAATAAATTCACTAACTTTGAATAAAACTGGTGTGGTTATTCCTGACTGAAAGGTCAGGGTTCGCCGAAATGTATTCTGGATTAATTGTCAAGTGTTATGTTGATCAGGGTATTGCTTATGTTCGTTATTGATTATTGATTTGATGCAATTGATTGATATAGAGTACGGAGAGTTCCACATAGTCAAAAGATTCATCGGCCTAAAGAGCGTCCGAATACAGGTAAAATTATTAGTACGGACCGCTCTATCAGGTGTGAATGGGCCGTATTTACAAGGTGGCGTTAAGCCACAAAAAAGTGGCTTAACGCCACTTTGTAAATATGGCGCAGTGCATTGCTCCACCGGAGCGTCACGAAAAGTGATGGTCCGGTGGCGCTAGGGGCTCTTAAATATGCCCCATAGTCTCTGTCTCTCAGCATATTAGCAACACAGCTTTAACATTGGTCCTACTGACCAAGTTACCCATAATAACACAACTTTTAGTTCTTGAGGAAAAGTGTACGTTCCTATCACCTTTGCATCTGTATAATTCTTACCACACACTTAGAATTAGTAATACAACTCACAACTCAAATAATTTGAACTTTAAAAATCTGCTTAGAAATTAGCTTGGTGGAGTGATAAATATTGCACCGCTCAGTAAGGCTAATAAATTTGGCCTTTCTAGTAGTCATATTATATTCTGAATGCTTGTCGTCTATGGCTTCAGTTTATCAATGTGATAAATGTTCATGACGAGTGTTAATGGTTTCCTTATTCAGTGAATTCACTTGCAAGGTTACACATAACTTTAGCTCCATCTACAAACGGTGAAGAGGATCCTACTTTTGAGGATCAATGAGGTGAACCTGTTCCGGATTTCATCAGGGGGTTCGTCAGGTGACTAGCGATGCTAAATTGTCAGGACAGGCAATAAGTCATCGATCACCAAAAATAAAATAAATTAAACACAGCAGGCTAGGGCGTGGTCGGAGAGGATACAGTTGTGCTGAAGTAGCATTGATGGAACTTATATTCACTGCACAAGCAACAAAATCAGGCCATTCCCTCCTGATAAAGACACAAAGAGGCATATTTAAGAGTCGCAAGCACCATAAAGCATCTTTTTTCGTGATGCTCAAAAGGCGCTAAGCACTGCTCCATATTTACAAGGAGGTATAATGCCACTTTTTAATGATTTGCGCCTCCTTGTAAATATGGGCCCCTGCGACGCAGTTTTCTGTGTCAGAGGGGCATGCAATGGGTGGGTGTTGCACTGCAACACCCATTGCTTTTGATGCTGCCTTAGATTTACGAGTTGTCGTAAACCTGAGGCAGCACCAAAAACGAATGCCACAACAGGGGTGGCGTTAGCATGGCAAAACGAGGAGGAATGCTTATATTCCTCCTCGTTTTTTGCTTTTTCTATGTGTGCTGCATTCTGCAGAGAAGCAAAATGCCATGGATGATTGTCTACATGCAGGAAGGGACACCTTCCTGCACATAAACAATCTTTCAAAATGGCGCTTTGGTACTTCTATGTGTGCTGCATTTTGCAGCACACATATAAGTGCCAAATCGCCATTATAGATTGTCTATATGCAGGAAGGAACATCTTCATGCACATAAACAATCTATCCCCTCAACGCAGAGACCCTTGCACTATGGTGCAAGGATGCCTCTGTTGGCACTAGGCAGCTTAATTCAGCGCCACGACAGGGGGGAAACACAGGGTGTGTCATATTCCTCTAAATACGGCGCACCTCTGCATTTCTAAAGTGTCGTGGCGCTGCTATTTTTGGCTCTGCACTGCGCTGCACCACTTTAACATAAATCTGGGCCAAAATATCTTATCTCCCCCAAAATTCAGGAAGGAATTTAAGACTTGGCTCTTACCAAACAGATGAGGTAGGATACACTGTTCAATAAACACACTCGAGGACTGTAACCTATCCCTAGGGCCATATGTACGAACACTTTTTCCCATAGACACAGAATGGGTAAAAACCTTTGCTACATCTGGTCCCTAGTACCTGAATGATAGGTACAATTACATGTGCAGCTCTTTCACACAAGGGGGAATATTTATCAAAATGTCACGCAATGCAGCACAGAAAGACACCTCGCTGTGCTGCACTGCATGACAGCACAAGGGTAGGAATGCGCCATATTTACCATTACATGACGCATTCCTGTCCTCCCCTCGCACTGCCACACTATGTGCTGCTTAGCACTAAGGTATGCACCCTTGCACCATGGTGCAAGAGTGCCTCCATTGAAGGAAGAATTGTTTTTGTGCAGGAAGGGGCAGCTTTGTGCACTAAAAGAACCCTTTGAGGCTTTTGTCCTCTTCCTGTGTGTGCTGCAGAATGATCGAAGAAGATTGATGAGGAGGCAGAGGTTGATGAGGAAAGAGAAGAGGATGGTGGATGAAAGTGATCACGAAAAATTAATGCTGGGCCAGATCTAATGAATTACAGTCTATCTAGTGTCATGAAAGCATGGCAGTGGCAAATTACCTCGATAAAGATTGCATCTGTGTGAAGAAGGGATGTGTGCAAAATGTTCTTCATCAGGGGAGGCAAAAATGTTTGCACAATGGCTGAACAGATGCCAATGAACAAAGAGGGTGTCTGCTCATCCTACAACAAAGGCAGACCAGACATTAGTTAAACTCACATCACTGGATGACAGCAGTTGATGTATTCTTCCGTGAAAATCTCAGACTTGAGATTCTCATCATCACAACTTTACAATGATAAATAAGAGGGACGTGGGACTGCAAGTGTGTCACTCTTTTAACTATTTGGGAGCAGACTGCTGGGGGACCAGGAGGGTGAGCTTTAGGTCTGTTGTCATGGACCTGAAATTCACTGTCAGTCGGCACAGCATGTGCAGCTGCCATATTGTGCAGAGCTTTGTAGGCTCTTGCCATGAGGCACCGTTGCCCTGATGCGGTGAGGTGAAAATTGAGGAACACTGCCATGGCAAATTGCAAAGAGTTTATATATATTGTGGCATATAGACTTTAGAAATGTTGTCAAAAGATTGAAGTATTTATTCATTTATGCGATAAATAATTTGTATCACACCATTTTTATTGCTATCTGACATCTTTGTCAGTCCTTAACTGAAAGGCTGAAAGTCTTTACATGACTCGATAAAAGGGTTTCTCCCAATAGTAACAGGAAGTCACCTGAAAACGACTAGCAGTGCAATGACAAAAAATGTCTTTCATTGATTAGAGAGCTATATTGGTGCTACTCCTCTGCCTGTTTTACCTTCCAACTTCCCTACTACTTGTAAAGAGTTATCTGCTACAGGAAATTAAAGATTTAAAAAAGAACCATTGTCACCTACCAAACTCCATCCCCACTAACTCTAAAAGATTTGATGGATAATACTAAACATTTGAAGCCCTTGCTGTTGAAATCTAATAATATCCTGCAGAGACTGGAAGGAAAATGGTCAAGTCTTGAAGGAAGGATTTCTGTGGCAGAGCAACGTTTAAGTGATATATAGGATGTGGCTCCTAAAGTGGATTCCATGTCTAAAGTGGTTACCATTCTAAAGACATGAAATATGATTTAGAAAATTGCAACAGATTAAATTATCTTCATATTTGTTGCAGGTGTTGAAGAGTCGGACATGATTACACCTGCGATCTCTAAAATAGTTGGTATATCTGATTTGTATGATCAGTTTTGCTCTCAATATACAGCAGGCTCAGAGGCTTAGGCCCTCATTACGATTTTGGCAGTCTTTTTACAAGATCGCCAAAGCCGCTGCCGCCGAAAGACTGCCAGTGCTGGCAGTCTTAAGACTGTTGCATTATGACTGCTGTCAGATTTCCGCCCGGTTGTGACGATAAACAGCGGGGAAGAGGCGGTTCCACTGCCAGCACCGCCACGCCAAAAGGACGGCGCACACTGTATTACGAGCTGTAATACGGCGTGGTGGTGTCGTGATGGTGGGTCGCTGCGGGTGGTTGAAGTGCCGGGACCCGTCCCCTCCCGGACGAGGTAAGTGATCGTCTGACAGGGGAGAGGGTGTGTGTGTGTGAGTGAGTGCGTGTGTGAGTGCCGTGAATGCGGTGGGTGGGTGTATGTTGGTGAATGCGGGTGGATGGGGTGAGGGCGTGTGTGCTGTGCGGAAGGGGGGAGTGAATGGGTCTATGTGGTGTGTAAGGGGGCGTGAATGTGGGTATGCACTGGAGGGGGGAAGTGAATGCGTGCGTGTCAGCGGTGTTTGTATGTCAGTCTGAAAGGGTTTGTATGTCGTGTTTCTGTGGGTGAGTGGGTGTGTGTTTGTTTGCGTGTAGAAGCGTGTGAGTGCATGCATGCAGGTATGTGTAAATGTGTGCGAGTATATTCTGGTGACAGGAATGCTTATTCCTGTTGGCAGGATGCAAGACCGCCCGCTTTTTCTAGTGGTACAACCACCTGAAAAATGCTGGTGGTCTCCCATGTTGTAATACCACTAGCGGTATTCCGGTATCCGCCGTGCTGGAGGTCCTCTTGTCCAGCCAGGCGGGCCACAGAAAAGCGGCAGGACAGGTGGAGTATCAGCGGTTTGGCTTCAGCCATACCACTGAACTCGTAATTTGGTGGTCTTGACAGCCGACCCGTCGGCGGTGAGACCGCCACAGCGGCCCTGGTGGTCTTCGGACTGCCAGGGTCGTAATGAGGGCCTGTAGCCAGGTGTCGGAAACCCCGGCTACATATGCGGAGAATCGTCCGTACGTGGAGTGCCCCGAGGGTCCCATGGACGAAGGACTTACGCCAGCTGGAAACCCGGATATCCGGGTTTCCAAAGGTATGAAAATAGTTGTAGGAGAACGCGCACGGCGTGTTGGTGTGGAAGAGGAGACAGACGCCGGAGAGAAGAAGGAGAACATAACCACAAATGTCAGGAGCACGGAGGAAGACGCCGCGGGAAGCGTTCTGCCTGGAGGCGAGGAGGAGAACATCAGTCCAAGACCCCTGGACTCCCGAGAAGAGATACAGGACGGAGAAGGAGACTCGAAGGAGCAACAACTCCGCCACGTCCCTGGAGAGGGGTGGCTTCAGCAGGTACGGTCCTTCCTAAAAACAAAGTTGAGCACTATAGTGGGAAGGGAGGAGGGTGGAAAGAGGGAGCAGAGGGAGGTTGGGAAGGGACAATTGGGGAGGTGGACACCAAAAAGGGGGGAGCACTAGTCACAACCACGGAGGAAATTTAACTGTGATAAAGAAATGAAATTTGGGGTTCACCAGGGAGAAAACGGAGACAGGACCCTATCCACCCTTTCAGTCCTTTTATTTTACCCTCAGTTCTGGACCACTACCCACGACCATCACCGTTCCACTGCATCTCTCTCTCTCTCTCTCTCTCTCTCTCTCTCTCTCTTTCTCTCTCTCTCCACCCTCTCCCCTACTAACACCATCCCAGGAATCCCCAGACATACGACTTACCTACTGTTCATTCTTTTTCCGGTCCACCTGACAACACCACCGCCGAGAGTCATATCACCAACCGCCAGGGACCCTAGAAGAGAAGAAAACAAAGGAGATGAGCAACATCTAAAGAAAGAGAGAGACTGTATGAAGGCACCTATGCACTTTAAAATAAAACCTCTTGTATAAAATCATCAACCTGAGTGTCTTTTTCATCCCTATCGCTATCCCACTGCCACAGGGCCTTAGCCCTGAAAAGTCTAAACCTCAAAGTTTACCTAACTTCAGAGGTATAGTTGTTCTCTTCTTACAATTTACAGACATTATGACAGTTATTTCAGCTGCTAAACAACATACCCAAATGTTAAGTTCTGGCCAGAAAATTAATTTTTCATAGGATGTCTTTCTGTTTACCTCTATAAGATGGAAAGCATTTTTGGACTTCTGCCCGATTTACGATCAATGAATGCAACATATGGACTCGTACTTCAAGGTCACGCATAAAGAAAATACTACTACTTTTGCAAATCCAGATCAGTTGAAAGAATTTCTACGCCTTCACATAAGAGATGGGAGTTGCCAAATCCTAAGTTCATTAAATGTTTGTTCTAGGGTTAATATGTGGTTGTTGTTCACACTGAATGTCACTACTGATTTTTTGGGATAAAAATATGCCTAATGCAATCATCCTCTTCTTGTAGGTTGTGAGATATTCCTACCCATTTCCTCTAGAGTTTCTTCTTGCTGTACTTTGTAGTCGCCCTAAAAGTATTGTTCCCTTTCGACTTGTACCTGTTGTGGTAAGTTGATCCTTATGCAGCATATAATAGATATTGTACTTATATTCTTATTTTGATTCATTCTCTTTTTCTCTCTCTCTACAATAAACTCATTTTTCCATGTCTTTCTATGTGGCTCCGCAGGAGAGTTGCTCTTTGTTAAAGATCATCTTGACGCACTTCACAATTCCGATTCACATTAATATTACTGCCCTTCTAAGTACAATGATAAAATTAAGGACCATTCAGCTGCTTACCATCTTTGCTTTTGATATCTTTCTTGGATCCCATTTCTTCACTTTCCTTTTCTTTTCTTTGCTTTACAGATTTTCCTGATATTTACCTGTATTTTTTGTTGTTGTTCACTTGTGTGCCATAGGTTTTTGTTTTTTATTTCAGCAAAATATACTTGGCTTTTATTTAAATGTTCCTTATTCATATATTTACATCTTGAACTTCTCTGATGGATAATTTCCACTTTGTGTCATGGAATGTTAATGGTATGTATAACATAATTAAATGACTAAGAGTACTTTTCTATTCATCCAAATTCAAATGACATGTTACAATGTTGTAAGAGACACATACCTCGGACAATACATTAATTCATTAAAGAGTAGTTTAGTTGGTCATATTTTTCACTCTCTTGCTGAAGTTAACATAAATAGTGTAATTGTTCTTTTCCATAAAAATCTTTTTTTGGATTTGGAATTGCACGAATCTGACTATGAGTGCAGATGAATATGTCTCAATATTAAATTAAATGATGATGCATTTTCTATTACCCAAGCTTATGGACCTAATTGGGCTGACATACAATTTTTATAAATCTGTATGACAAGCTAATACCAAACCTGACCTAGGTGGTGATTTTAAACAACTAATGGACCCTATTTTAGATAGATGTTCAGGTTTCCAATATATTCCCAACAAAATCCAGGAAGCATCTAAACAGGTAGATTTCTGGAGAACATATGACCCCATATCATGGAATACACTTTCTACTTGTCATCACATAACTCTGAATCCATAATAGATTATATATTCCTGAACAAATTTCTCAGTCAATAATTAGCTAATTCTCAGAGTGGCTTATTTTTAATTTCTGATCATGCCCCAGCTATAATCGATTTAGATACATGTTTTGAGAAAACATGATCTAATCGATGCTATTCAATAATAATCTGTTGGGAGATAAAAGCTTTATAGATAAATTTCAGAGAATAGCCAAGGTGTTTTTTTTTACCTAAATATGAACAAAGATTTGGAATTTTACTTTATCTGGGATTCTTTTAAAACAACAGCGTGGGGTACATCAATAATCATGTTTCAAGTTAAAAAATGAAGAGATGAAAGAGACTTCTAACTTACTTCATTTTATTCGAAAACTAGAACATTAACATTTTCCATCTAATCACATTGACAATTTGCTCGCCTTACTCAGGCAAAACTTCAATTCAATCATAAGTCTCTTGGTGATGCTAATACTACTCTTTTTTTAATTGAATGCTAAATATCACACAACGATTGTGATTCTTGACAGTTAGAAAGCCTCTGATCTTGAAAATTGGGATTTATGTTCCACACTTTGAATGGCATGGATCCCATTAAACTTCTTTATTCATCCCTTAGACCTATATTTTTTTAATGGTGCACAATGATCTTATTTGCCACTAAAATGAGGAACTTGACTGGGATGCCCTCTTTCCACTCTCGATTCATGCTTTCTTTAAAATCTTTTTAGAAAACCATGTTGGGTCTCTGGGTCTTGAAGGATATAAACATAAAGATACAAAGGTTCAATTTACGGCCTTTTACATATGGTTTATCCAGATTATTTAATTCCTGAGATTTTAACAGCTTATTCTTTCATACCTTTCCATAAGCTTAAACAATCTAAATGCAACAGAGGAGTTAACTTTTCAGATTTTATTAAATATCATTCTGGTTTTACACTCAAGCAAATTTCACATTGAACGTCAGTGGTTTCCCCGCAGAGTTGGAATATTTAGCAACAACTTGAATTACCAACCATATATCCTTATACTGTCAATGATTTTGTATACATGTCACAGACATTTTAAAAAATCTCTTCCCCTCTTGTAAGTTATTCTAGCTCAATGACAAGACCTTTTGTATACGTAATTCTTCAGGAAAGTCACAACATTGCTTTATCTCCAGTCTGGTGTAATGCTAATGCTAAGCACGCTTGATGACTTGATGTAGCATCATGTCTTTTCAGAAGATAAAAAGTACATTCAATATTCCTGACCATTTTGAATGTAAATATGGTTTGTAACTAATGGCCATTAAACTTGTATTATCAGATTCATTTGACGTAATTGATCATAATGATGGTTCTGACATCTAATCTTCTTTTATCAAAAACTTATTAATAGAGGTTTGGATAGACCTAAAACTATGGTTGGAAATCTTTGGGAAGAGAATCTTTAAAGAAATGTTTTGGTTCTTATATGGGATAATATCTGGTCTAAGATTCTTTCCACTTCTCACTCTGCAAGTACTACATACACTTTTTTTTATTACAGTAGATTGTTTCTGACCCTGTGTTCTCTTCACAAAATGAAGTTTCTAAACAACAATACCTGTTGGTCTTTCAGGCTGATAATGGTGATATTATATACATGTTGTATACATGTTCACTACTTACACTGTTGTGGTTACAGGTATGGGGAGGAATTACAGATATATGTTCAGTTCAAGAACCATTTCATGTAATGAATGCTTTCTTGAGTGAACTGTCAAATATATGGGCATCAGGTCACTCTGAAGGGGATTTTGCAGATCTCCTTATTGCTATTTCTATGCTGCTTATTATTCTATCTAATTGGAAAGATACTAACAATATTTATTTTATTAAATGGAAAAATGGGATTTGTTATACTCATAGATTAGACACAGCTGAACTGACTCTTAAGCAAGTAGTTGTTAAACTAGATTGGGCATGGAGAACTTTGTTGTTCTTTTTTTCCAGGACCTTTGTTGATAACAATACTCCAACTGAAGTGTTAAAACCCCCTTAAGAGATTTCTTGATTCATACTATCAGTATCTGCAAGTAGTTTTGTGTATTTAAATTCATGCTATGGTACGTAGTATGCTTTGTATTCAAATGAACACAAATAAGTGTTGATTGATTGTGTTATAATATACAGCTTTTTCCTTTGCACCGTAAACTAAATATTTATTGTTAAATCTTGCTATGTCTCTTTTTTCACTTTTCTTCTCTTTCTTCTGCTATTCTTTTCTTAAAACATATAATGCTCTATTATGTTTCTATCTTAGCTATAGCTTGGTAATAATTTTTGTAATATTTTAAAATATAGATATGGTTATTCACTTTTAGTTTATTGCATTATACTATTGTGACATTGTTGTATATCTGCTGATGCTTGTATTCTATTTAATTTTTTCCCTGCAATTGTTTTCTTATTCTTCATTAATTGCAATTATGCATCTTAAACAAACAAAACAAGAATGATTAAAAAAAATGAATATCTTTCCGTTAAGAGTTGAAGTCATACTGAAGACACATGATGATGTAAGCTATAAGTAGGTAATTTGTTATGGGCAAGACAAGTGGTAAACCAGGTTACGGCTAGAGGTGGTCTCAATTTCAGGAAAAATATGTCATAATCTGCAGAAATATTTTCATATTTATGGTGAAATCTGGAGCAATGTATGAAGCAGTTCTAGACGTTTTAGAAAATAAGCAAATTCCAACATGTTGTGTCACTGTCACCCCTTATGAACATCTGTGTATTAAACTACACTTGAGGAATTGCTCACACATATGCATGCTCTACCACATACACATATCTTTGGCCGAACTTCCGACGGGGAGGTTGCCGCCATGCTGTCTACCTCCTCGCCTGGCCCATTACAACTTTCCCTCTGGGCGGACGGGCCGTCAGCCCAGTGGGAAAGTGGTAGCAGCATTGTCTCTGGCTCGCAATCGAGCCGACGGCAATGTGCCTCGCAGGGGGCACCAGCACCCTCGCAATGCTAACTGTCAGCACAGCAGACAGTGAGCACTACGAGGCTGCTGAGCAGGGGGACCCCTGAACTACCCATGCCAAGTGCAGGGGCTGTTCGGCAGGAGGACCCCCTGCACTGCCCATGCCAAGTGCATGGCCTGTGGTCTCTGCACCTGTTTTCCACCAGCCTTTTCATGGCAGTGATACCACCATGAAAAGACTGGCAGAGAACCAGGTTGGAATCAGCAGGGTGGCGCTGCATTGCTGATTCCGACCTCTGCAACTGTCAGCCCGACAGGTATCCCGGTAGTGATGGCGGTACCCTGGCAGTCTGACCGCCAGGCTCATAATGTGATGTCGGACCACCACAGCAGTGGCAGTCCTGACCGCCACCATGAGGCTGGCAGTCTCAAGACTGCCAGTCATATAATGAGACCCTTTGTCCTACTACCAGCAAATTATTTTATATTATTCCATGCATGTAGGTATACACTAATTTGACCCCCATTTGAGTATTCATCTAAGGCTTGATTAGAGTATGCCAGTATCCAGGAACAGAATGTTACTTCACATAGAACTACACAAATAGATCCTGCAACTGTCTGTAACACTCCACATAGTACAGGTGGCAGGTAGCACAATGTGCAATTTGAACAGTATTTGAAATTGAGGAAATAGGAAAATATCCACACCTAAGCATACTGCACACAACAGCAATAACAATCTAAAGCAAATAAATATAAGCAAATCCCACACTCCTACCGTCTTTCCCTTGTACTACACGTCAGTTTTCTTCTGTCAGGAACATGCAAGATCTCGAATACCATATGCACTGACATTCATGCATTGTTTGAGCAACATAGTCCATGATAAGCCTTTGTAAAATATAATACACCCAGAACATTAGAATAGTTCATATAAGTGTTCCAAAAATAGTTGATTTCCAGTAACAAAACAATTTCCTAAATGTGTCTTTTGTTTCCCAATGTCCTTCAGCACAAATGCAAAGGAAAATAATGTTTTTTGGAAAGGAAATCTAAGATCCATACATCAAGTTCCTCGCTGAAGCAACATTGCATCTAGGAGGCACAGCAAAGATGCTGTGGGCCACCTAGAAGTAACACACAGATATCCAGGATGACCTGTCTAGTTAGACCACACAAGAGCCCATGACCTGCTCGGAAATGTATCTCACTTTCTGGACACAATTGGGGAGTGTGCCCCCATCACACCTAAGCCTTAGTTCAAGCCAAGCCAATGCCATGAAGAGATACCAAGCATTTCTCCCACTAAAAGAAACTCAGCACAAGAAGCAAGCTCACCAAGTAAGCAAGTCAGTAAGTAAGCATGCAATACCTCCTGTTCCGCTTCCTGACATTATGCTTGTGTCATACATCGGCTTTGAGCCTCACAACTTCAACACAACAAACAGAGGGCCTGAGTTAGGGCTTGGCAGAGGAGTTACTCTGTCACAACGGTGATGGATAACCCGTCCACCAAAAATATACAACCTATAGGATATACTGGGATTTATATTTTGGTGGACGGGATATCAGCTACTGTTGTGATGGAGTAACCCCTCTGACAAACTCTAAATCATGCCCAGAGTCTAAATAAGATTGCTTTTTAAAGTGCTCATTCTAACAGCTCATCATAGAGATAGTTGATGATATCAATCTTAGTCGAATCCTTTCTATGTAGTATTGAAATCTAATTATTCAGTGAAGTATTTCTGTGGTGTTTGTAAACTTTAAAACCACCTTCTTCAGGACAACACAAATTAAAAACCACTCCCCGCTACACCAATAATAATACTACCAATATATCTACAGGGACATTTCTGTTGCATATAATGTTGGTACTTAAAGGGATAAAAGCCCTATGGTAGAATGTCCATACGTATTGAATCAATGTATTCAGCAACATCTGTCAGACAAAATGTACTGTCAGGCAGACATACTTATTCATGCAAAATGTCCTAGTGAGGCACAGTATAGACACAGGACATGTGTGGTTATACATAATCCTCCAAGCAAATATACAGGACCACTGCGAACTCTCTATATATCTCATCAGTCACATAATTTAATATCAAGAGAATACAGAGTCGATAAGGGAAACAACTTTATCTTCCTTGAATAACATACATCCTTCTGGTACGCCTCTCATCAAGCGAATGTTGGAACCATTAATAAGTAATGAGGGTACTGATATAATGTTATATACAGGTTAAAAGATAAAAACAACTGATGCATCTTCCCTTAATTATACAATGTATGTAGTTGTACTGATGTATTTGTCACCTTTAAATATGCTCCAAAGAGCTCCCACTTCTCAGTCCAATGCTCTTTTTTCACAAATAGTTACCCCAAGACGAGCATGAACCAAAAATCCAAAATCATCAAATCCAGTGCTTGCATGCCCATTTAGCAAAATAAATGTGATACCCTGCTGCCATCTGTCACCAGTAGTAACTATATATCTAACACCGACTGCATGGAACTCACTCGTTGAGTTACTTTGCTATGTTTAAGTGCTCTCACTGGTGGACTTTGCTTATATAAGTATCTGATAGTCACACCTGCCTAGTGTACATTATTACTGGTAATGATTTCTCCTTCCTCGAAAACAACATTCGGTGCATGGATAATGATGTAGTAAACTGTACCACACCTTAAAAGTCTCTCTCCTGTAAAGCTTCAAATATCATGCTCTTACCTTGTCAATAAATGCTAGTCAATGCAAAACCCTGCATTAAGCCACATAGCTTGGCATTCTTCCCAACCGGGACATCATGAATTGTTCATTTTCTATTCCTTTACAACTACAGCTCCTCTACTTGATTCCACTGAAAGTATCACCACACACTAAAACCCAAAGTCTCTGTGTTGTCACTCAATTGTCCTCCATTTTAACAGGATGATAAACCTTGATAGCGGTAACATGCAAGGACACCAAACAAGACCTAATCTAAACATTGCATTAATGTTTATCTCATATATTACCAGAGGCTGATTTCAAGAGGTAATCTTACTGTTTTATTCCACTATATACTTAAGTAAAAACCTTACCAATGAGCCTCCCCATAAATAATCTAAGCTAATGATTCCATCCTATTCCTCTCTGCTGTTCAATGCCGAACTGTATATACCTATGTTGGATATAAAACACTGTTCTCTTAACTTCCCTTTGTGAATCACATCACCTGCTCTCAGGATCATCACAATTTTTTCCAAGATAAACTAATGTACGTTTCAGTCTGGTTATGTTTAACAAAATGTTAAATACATGGAGCTCCCCATTTTTTTGTACAGATGACTGCTCTGTGTTCTTTCAGCCTAGTTCTCAATTTAAGGCTTGTCTCGCCTATGCAAGCCTTACCACATGGGCATATAAGGAGATACATAATGTTTTTACTCCTGCAATTGGTCTTGAAATCTCGAAGATGCTGTGAGATTTTATACTTATGCTCCACTTGATCAACACCCAAAGTTGCTCACTACCTTGAACATATTGTCTATCGTAGTTTGGGCCATCCCCGAGCAATCTCTGTATGTCTGAACTAAACTGTTCCGTAGGCCCTCTTTCTCTTTAAAGCAAACAATGGTCTGTCATGTTTCACTTGGTCTTAGGTGTTCGGAATATCCCAGTTACTATTAGTTACATTTTCAAATTGATTACATATGAAGGAGAAATTAGTAACAAAGACTGTTCTATCATCTTCATGTCTTCGTCCCTTCCTTGGAACATACTCACCTTATAATATGTCAGTACTTTATAGGCTTGCTATATAACCCTTCGGGGATATCCTCCATCTCATATTTTCTTTTTCAAATTCTCAGAGTGTTTATATTAATCTGTAACCTTGGTATAATTTCTACAATGATGTAAAAAGTGTCCAAATGGAATGTTATCCCTTTGTTTTCTAAGATGAGTACTCTCATAATAGAGTAACCTGTTATGTTTTTATGCTTTTTTATAACGTGCAACCTCTAAATACCCTGGCATTTCATTTATTTTAACATATAAAAAGTCACACGCGTTATTCCTCCTGGATCTTGTAAATTTCAAATTCTGGCTCCTGCATTAAGACAGGACAAAAATACATCTACTACTTCTCTCATACTTGCGAATATTTAAAAACACATTGCCTATATAATGATACTATCTCTTAACATTTTCAAAAAAATAGGACTAGTGTCTTATAAATATGCCTATCCTCCATTTCCCCTACATAAAGGCAGACTAAGCTTGGAGCACAAGTGGCTCCCATATGTGTGTCCTTTAACTGAATGTACAGATTGTAATTTTTGTAATTGTAATAGTATTTATATAGCGCTTACTACCCCTGACGAGGCGTCAGAGAGCTTGTCGGCGAGTACCACGCTACTCCGGAACCCAAAAGGAATTAGTGGTGGATTAGTATTGGGAAATATGAGTACAGGTTTAGTATTATTATGAGTTAATTTGAGCCACGGATATGTGAGTTTGCTAGTTGGATTGACTTGAGTAATGGAGGGGTGGAGGAGGGGAGAATCCAGAAGTGTCAGATCATCCTTAAACAGAAATATATTGTTTTTTAAAATGATCCTTGCACAATCAACCAAAAAATTAAAGAACCAGTATATCAATACAGCAATCCCCCAGTACCTTTTCCACAATTGTTATTGTGTCACCTTGAGGAATAGTTGTATGAATCACTTCAAAATCAAGTGTTACCAATATTTCAGAACCCTGAATGAAGCACAAACCTTCCATTTATTTAAATCATATTAGTTGTATCTTTAATGTAAGATATTTGTTCTGAAATGAGTTGTTTTCAAAAAAAAGTATGCATATTTGCTGAAGGGTCAGTTATTGAATTCATGCTCTAAAACAATAGGGCTCATGGGGGATGTGCCATGCTTTTATGTACCTTGAGAAGCCGATAAATAGCATGAATGGTGTTATTATTGTTGACTAATAATCCAAACTCTTCCTCACCTATATTACCATTGTTGTTAGCATTATCAAGTAAAGAGCCTATTTGAATCTTCAAAGTTTGTAGTCTATCCCATTGCACTTCTAAGTAAGCATCATTATCATCCATGTCAAATATTGTACTGCCACCACATTTATTGGCTGGCTTAATAGTTATTGTCTTTTCTCTACTCATATTAATGAAAGCTGTCCTAAGTTTCCACAGAAGATTGTTATTATCTCAACAGGGAGGGTTAGTCAAGATTTTATTTAATCCCTTTTCAATTATTGTTTCAAAAATGTGAATCTCCTTACCCACTTGAGCTGTGGTTGCAATAAATCTAGATTTGGGCTTAAGGCCCAACTTGTGTTTTTTCTTCAAATATCTTCTTTAACCGAAAAGAAAAACGTTGAAGGTATTTTTGTAATTCAAATCAATTACTTGTGGGGACCGTCATGGTGAACGTGGCCAAATAAGCAATGGGGACGATACCCATTGACAAATATACCAGACCAGTGCAGCTGGAGAGCTTCCGTATAGCTGGGGAAAGAGGCACAAATGCCCCCACCCTGTAGGATGTGCTGAGGGCAGTCCAGGACATGAGGACCTCACTGGAGCACAAGTTAAAAAAATATATATTTTTATTAAACAACAAACCAGCAATTGCACAATATAGCAGACGGCAATAAAAGACCTATCATTTATGTACTACTCAGAGACCAATCTCAGCAAGTGTCGAATTTCGAGGGTATAACATGTCGGTCGAGCTTCCCCCCGGTTGCATAGTCAGGTACAGCCAATCCCAAGCCCTCCACCCACCCATACACAGCCCACCAAAGGTCATACCGTACATCTATAGGCCCCCACACTCCCCAGATTTTCTCCCACTTCCTAGGGAAGCCCCTGCTCTCGTAAATTACTTTTTCTGTGCTGCGGCACCAGTCCGGGTCTGTCTCCCACTCACGTATACTTGGTGGAGACTCTGCACCCCACTCCCGCGCTATATTGCGTTTGGTTACTATTGCTGCCATGGCCAACCACAATGCTTGCTCTTTCGGCCAGTGTTCCTTCCCCACCACGTTAAGTAGAAGCAGCTTGGGGTCTAATGGGACCTCTCTCCCCATCACCTGGGCCGCCACCCCGGCAACCCCCTCCCAGTAAGTCTTTATCACAGGGCATGTCCATATAATATGATAGAAGGTGCTCTCCAACCCGCATCGCCGCAAGCACTGCAAGGGCTGTGCCTTGCCCATCTTGTGCAGTACCACCTTGGAATAATATACCCTGCGCACAACCCTCAACTGGATCAGTCTGAGTCATGCTTTGATCGCCACAACCCTAGGACCCTGCCTCGCCTCCTCCCAGTCCTCATTGTTCAATGCTCCCAGGTCTACCTCCGATTTGGCACGAAGGGCTGTCATCGGGTTTGGAGAATTATTCAACAATTTCTTGTTCAATAGAGATATGGCCTTTGCCACCAGAGGCTCCGTCAAGAGGCGGTCATCAAGGGGGGCTGTTTCAGGCAACTGCTCATGCTCTGGGATATATCGACCCAGCGCATGCCGCAGCTGCAGGTACCTAAACTGCTCTGTTCCCGCCATGGCGTATTCTTGCTGAAGGACTTCAAATGTCACAAGTACCTGACCTCTCCAGATATCCTCCAGATGTTCAATCCCCAATTGAGACCACTTGTGGAACCCGCCCAGGATCTTCAGATCCCCCAATAGATCACTACACCACAGTGGGGTCCGGACCGTCTAGGTATTTCCCCAACCTAGGAAACGGGTGGTGTTACAACACACCCTCACCACCGTTGCAGTGTGCACAGGCAGCGCTCACACACTCGCAGGGGCGTAGAGGGCCCGCTCATATCCCCCCTGCCTATCATCTGTCTGTCCACCCAGAACGTCGGGTCCTCCTGGTCAGCAAAGGCCCAGTCGTTAACAGTCACCAGTTGTGTCACCCAGTAGTAACGAAGAGGGGCTGTAATAGCCATTCCACCCTCATACACCCGAGTTTCAATTTCAGCAACACGACACGGGAATAGCCACCATCCCATAGTAGCAGTCTGATGTCCTGATCCAATCGGTGAAACACCTCTGCCGGTATCTTGTAAGGGGTGTTCTGAAAAACATATAAAAGGCGGGCAGAGTCATCACCTCGTAGAGGGCTGCTCTACCCATGAGAGAGAGAGAGAGGCAACACCCTCCAATGAGCCACATCCCCACGGAATCTGTCAAACAGGGGATGCATGTTTTCCTGGAGAAAGCACTCCTGATTCCTAGTCACATATATCCCCAAGTATTTAAAACCGTCTGTCGAGATCGACACATCACAACCCAGGGCAAGGTGGGGGGGGGGGGCAGCCAGAGGGAACACCAATGATTTGGCCCAATTAATCTGGTAGCCGGAGTAGTCCCTGAATGTGCGAAAGACCTGCATGATCCTGTCGATGGACCATCGGGGATGGGTAACATACAGCAGAATATCGTCTGCGTACAGGGAGATACGTTCTTCCCATGCTGCACCCGAGTCGATGCCCTAAATCAGGGGATCCTGTCTAGTCCACTCCGCCAAGGGCTCAAGTGCCACCGCGAAGATGATCAGGGAGAGCGGACACCCCTGTCGTGTGCCCCTGTGTAAGGCGAAGGGCCGTGACAGCATCGCCTTGACCTGCACCAGGGCACCGGTTCTCGATAGAACAGTCTAATCCAGCCTAGAAATCGTGGGCCCACTCCGAACCTCCTAAGGACTGCAAAAATATAAGGCCATTCCACGCTATCAAAGGCCATTTTAGCATTGAGGGATAGGAGCGCTGCCTGCTGTCTATTCTGGTGATCCGTCATGTGCAAGACCCCGTAGAGTCTCCACAAGTTCAAGCGCGTGGATCTGGACGGCATCAAGCCCGATTCTGGTTGCCAGGACCTTCGCCAGGACCTTGACCTCCACATTGAGAAGGGAGATGGGCCTATAGGAGGTGCACATCTCAGGGGGTCTATCTTTCTTCGTAATCAATACCATAGTCGCCGTCCGCTGATACGGCGAGATCACTCCCACCTCCCTCGCCTCCTGAAATATGGCCAACATATGTTTTGCTACCTTGCTTCCCAGACACTTAAGCAACTCCATCACGAGTCCATTGGGTCCCACCGCTTCGCCCACCTGGAACCCCCACAATGCTGTAACTTCCTCCTCTGACAGCTCAGTGTCCAACTCACCTCTCTCCTCCTCGGAGAGCCCTCGAAGCGGGATGTCCCGCAGGAGGTCCGCACAGTCATCCTCAGTCATCCAAGTCACTGAGGTACAGACCTCCTCATAATATGAGGCGAAGGCCTCCACTTTGGACTCGTTGGACCCACATAGGGCACCATCTTTAGTCTGTACCTCCCTGACCCAAGATCGTTCACGGTTCCTCTTGTCCTTCCAGGCCAGCAGTTTATTGGCTTTGTCACCCACCTCATACAGTTGACGCTGAGTCGCCAGCACATACGCCCGAGCATGCTGTTTGATCATGGCGCGCAGCTCATAGCGCTTGAGACGCAGCCGGTGCAGAAGACCACCCTCCGCCCCTCTGTCCGCCTCACAGCAGGCCTCAAGAGCTGCGATTTCCCACTCAAGGTTTGGGGCTTGCATGTTTCGTTCCTTTTTCTTGCCACCAATCATGTCTTGCACATGGCCCCTAAATAGAGTTTTAAGGGCTTCCCACATAGTACACGCCGTGTCCACGGATCCTAGATTTTCCTCAAAATATTGGGTAGCCCTCTCCCTCATTTTGTCGACAAAGGATTTGTCTCTCAAATGCCAAGGGTCAAGTCAAGGCGGCAGAGAGTAGGACTGTGAAGGGCCCAGCAGGGTGACCCCTAAAGGGGAATGGTCTGACATCCCTCTTGAGTAGTGCGCTGCCTCACGGAACCTACCCACATGAGCCCATGTCATGAATAGATAGTCCAGCCTTGACGAGCTGCTATGGGGAACTGAGGAGTAAGTGAAATACCTCTTCCCCCGATTCTGTTCCCTCCACAGGTCTGCCAGGGCAAAGGAGTCCAGAAAGGACCGCAGTGCTGATGAGGCAGCGGGCTCCCTTGCACGTGAAATTCTGTCTAGCCCCAGGTCAGTCACAAGATTCACGTTGCCGTCCAAAACCAGGAGTCCTGGCGGGAGATTTAGCAGCAGGGCTCCAAGGTCCGCCAGTGTAGACCCCTGCAATATTGGAGGAACATACACCGAAAACATGTTGGGAATGTGCCCCGTCCACACTCCTGAGACAGCCACATACCGCCCCTGTGTTTCCCACCAGATGCATGACAGGATAAATGGTAGTGATTTTTGGAGAAGGATACCCACCCCCCTAGAATCCGTTGTGTAACCCACGTGAGCTACCAACTGGTACCGAAACCTAACGCCTTGCAGTGATTCCCTTTTGGATGCGTTTTTTGTAACAGGACAAGGTTGGGCCGTGTCTGTGCAGGTACCGAAGTACTATAGTCTGTTTAATGTGGCTTCCCAGACCATTCACATTACATGTCATGACCCTAAGGGTGCGAGCCATCAGTCCTGCCATGTGTGAGCCCTCCACCATCCAACCGGGTCACTGCACCAATCACCCGCTCCTGTAGTCCCTCCCATACCGCCTTGTCCAGGGCAGCATCACATAGCATCACATGGCTGTACAATAGCATAGAAACAGTGCAGAACCATAAGCAGTAGATCAACAATCCCCAACCAAAAACTCCCCCCACCCTGCAACCCCCCATAGCAGGCTTTGAACTGCCCACCCCCCCAATCAGAGGAGCTCCTGTTGCCCAAAACATCCTAAACTCCTTCGTGGGTGGGCTAGCGCCACTGTTCCTTGCCTTTACCATTAGCTATGCAAACAGTTAATTCAAAACAAACCCCCAATGTACATTACAAGCTTTGTACCTCCTGCCAGTTCTAATGAAGCGCTGAGCTTGCCGTGCCCCCAGTCGGAGCCAGGAACCACAAATGTTTGAACTCTGTAGTCTCCACAGCCGGTCGAGGCCAAAGCTACCAGTCATTATGTCAATGATCTTGCTGTCTCCACTCCTTGTTCCTGTCATTGTGAGGGGGAGACCAACCTCTTCCTTCTGCTGTGTCCTCCTCGGCACCCCGGCAATCCACGTGACCCGCAGCCTGGGACCCCTCCAGCCACTCCCACGCCTCCTCTGGAGTGTCGAAATGCCATGTTTTGCCCTCCGTGATTACCCTCAGTCTTGCCAGGAAAAGCATCATGTATTTGAGTTCACGGTCCCGTAGTACTTTTATGACCTCTTGAAAGCTTTGGCGCTGTTTTTGGACCCTCAATGTGAAAGCTGGGAAAAAACAGAAGGTAGCATTTTCGTGCTGGAGATCACCATGGGATCTAGCGGCCTGTAGGATGGCAACTCTGTCCCGAAAGGGTAACATCCACCGTCGCCAGATCTAGTTTGGGTTCCAGCGATCCCGTCAGGTCTTGAATGTCTGCCATTACTGCACCCAGGGAGGATTCGCCCAAGGTTCCCCGGTCCTTCTCCTGTGCCCCCTCGGCTTTGTCCGGCACGATTGGCCCCCCTGTCTGTCTCAGCACCACGTATTTAGCATTTTATTAGTCTGTTGCGAGGGCTGGCCTTTGTTCCTGGCCATGCTGGAGTGGCGCTCCCGCCAAGGAGGCTTGTCAGCAAACCCCCAGCCAAAGCCTCACTCAGTGGCGGGCCTCAAATGTCCCCAAGCCAAAGTTCAGCAAGCCAGGCAGCTCCCCTCTCCAGCATGCGGTGCCCTCACCAGTACCACGGCGTACCACACTGAGACCCCGGCCTTTCTTACTCCTTCTCACAGGGGGATTCCACGCTGCTCCTTGGGCACATCAGCTGCGTCGCCGCTGACGGGGGAGCCGACCACCCACCGCTCCCCCGGGCAGGTCCAGTTGATTTCTACGGTGGGCGGCTGAGCAAGGGCCACCGTCTGCATCTCGCTGCACCCCGTCTCGTCCCTTGGCGCTGCAGCCCACTCGATCCGGCTGCAGGCAGGAGACAGATCTGCCACCTGCCCGCCTCTTCAGACTCCTTGACCTCGCGCCGCTGCCCGCCTCCTTTTACTACTCACTTCTGGGCCCCCCAGCACCCGACGCTACTCCAGTTGCCAATGGCAGAGGGGGCAGGGAGAAGAGGCACCAAACGTCCCCAGCCGCAGCCCTGCCTGCAGCGGTGACCCCTGCCCTTCGGCCGGGCCCAGCACTCACAGGTCTCTGGATCGGGTGCCCGTCTGATGCTGCTGCTCCACCGACGGCAATTCAATGGCGCCGGCCCAGTGCTCTCCATCCCGACGGCCTGGCTCCATGCAGACGTGCTGCTGCCTCCAGGAAGCACACACACTCACCGCAAGGGCGCATGGGGCCCGACAGCCCCCAAATAGCTGCCCAGCCTCCCGGACCGTAGCTGCTGGCGGGAGGAAGGATTAATGTACGGATATCGTGGGGGATTTTAGAGTGGAAAACTGAGCTCCGCTAAATGGTGGACATCTTGGCTGGCTCCTAGCCACGGTCCCCCCGCTGGAGTACAAGGTTGATGCGCTGGCAAATGATTTGAACCTGGTGCCACTGACCTATGAGGTGACACAAGTGGAGCAACAGATGGCAGGTACTATGGGTAACCTCTGCACCACTGTTAAAATGTCACATGGAAACCTGAGTGGAAGACGTGGAGGGCAGGACATGTAGAAATAGCATGCCCCTGGTGCGGCTACCAAAGCAGGATGAGTGAGTCTGTCTGGAACTCTATCATGAGAAAGGGCCTCCGTAGACTGCTGCATGCTCAGAGAATGCAACTGGAAGAGGAGGAAGACTGAGGAGCAACTTAGAGAGGCTATGAGAGACCTAAACTCCAATCAAACTCCAGGGCCGGGTGGGTTACCGGCAATGCCGGCTTTATCGCTGGTGGAGCCCTGTGTGACAGTTTTTTTTGGCACCCCTCCATCCCATGACCACCTCCTCAGATTCACTCACTACCATGCGGCAAATGTTCCCCTCATCTCTCCATAGTCCCCCTTTCACATACACTTATTTGTTTTATACACTCAGCTATCCACATAAAATATAGTTCTGTTCTTTGCAGAAGGCATAGTAACCCTCTCCACTACTTTATGGCGAGTCAAAGCTGCCGCTATTGAAACTCCCATCTCTTTCTCCAGCGGGAACGTTAATTACAAGAGGTATCTTGACATTTTAATTGTTTCCTGAAGGCTGTACCACAGGGAACTTTTCAGCAGTTGCTTTTAAATTGCAAGTTTCGAAAGTCATTGCTAAACACAGCGTCCCCCTGAGGTCAGTGCCCCTCAATCCACGTCATGTCCCGGTGCGGCCGCACTGCTCACACCGCCCTAACGACGGCCCTTGTTACCAGTCGAATGGTACTGTGCCTTCAGTGATCTGCTCGGGGACAACTTACTGCAGGTATATATGGAGCCACTGGACAGGGGCTCCCTCCCATGCTCTGTCTGAGAGGTGGAAAACTGTAGTCATAACAAAACCAGGAAAAGACACCTTAGACGGTAGGTCATATCGTCAACAGTAGCTACTGAATACTGATACTAAATTACTGGCCTTACTAAAATACTGGGTAAGGCCATAGTTAGTTGTATCCAACAAGCAATATGCGCTTTGGTTGACGCTGATCCATTTGGATTGATATTTGGGCAGGCGTACTGTACTTAATTTTAGATGACTGTGACATGTCATCGCTGAGATGCAGCAACTGTCTAAACACTTAGCACTGGCGTCTTTGAACACAGAAAAAAAGCTTTGACACCTGTCCTGACACCATATGTTCTAGGTCCTGCGGGCCGTGCATTTTGGCCCGACGCTTAAGGCAAAGGCCAAATTACCATACGCTAACCCTGTCGCAAGGGCGAAAAGAAATGGGTATGGATCGGTAGAGTATGAGCTTGAACATGGTACAAGGCAAGGGTGCCCGCTGTCCCCTCTGCTCTATGAACTGGCAGATGAAACATCAGCCTGTCAGATCAGACGTTCCCTAATGGACTGGGCCATTGAGGTTGGGGAGATAAAACATCTTCATTCTCCCTATGCAGATGATCTGCTTGTATACCTGTGAAACCTTTTGACGGCGGAGCCATGTCTTACTATCTTGGACAGCTTTGGATGCCAAACGGGCCGGCACATTAATGAATGTGCATTAATGTGCAGAAATCTCTATTACACCTGATAGCTGGACTTTGCACGGCACCTGCGGAGCTGCTTTCCTCCCGGGCAATCCCCTGGGAAACACATGTGTTCCAACACCTGGGGACAATGGTGGCTACCTCAGAAGACACTTGCCATGGACTGAAGATGAAGACACCAATCCAGGACATTTGGAGCTTCATAGACTTCTGCACTTCCCTCCCTACTCTCAAAAATTATCCAAAGGCCTCGCTGCCGCTGACTTTTCCAGTGAAGACTGTACTTGATTCCCAAGAAGTATATTATGGCCTCTGTTTGCTCCGCAAGACACTTATATGGGGCAAGAAAAGAAGCAGAGCTAAGATGGATAAGCTAGTTTGTAGATAGGAAGGAGGGTCCCAGGGTCCCAGACAGGGAAGCATACTGTCTGGCGGCTCGGTTGAGGTACGCTGCTAGGGGTTTGAAGCTCCCGATAGCACGGACAGCAGACTTTAAAGAGGCAGGCCATGAAGACTTACCCACACAGCTATTCTCGGCGCCGCGTGCATTCCATAGGGCACCCCCTATGGTGTGTGGTAGGTTGCTTACATGGCAACAATACTGTGGACACTGAGGGAGGGAACTGTGTCCCATATGCTGGGAATTTGTCCTTAAGGTGTATATCGGAGTATGCTTACCTAGGATGCAGGTGCTGCCCGTCCTTTAGGGTGGAGGGGCCACACCCCCCCACCTTTTGTCCAGTCTTCTTGTTCAGGTCAGGCAGCCAGGAGCAGACATGCACGATTTGCGCAGACCCCTGGCTGCCTGAGCTGAACTTTGCTGGGCTGAGGAGGTCACAGCTCCTATGGGCGTGACCTCCTTGGCTCCGCAAAGGTGCCTCGAGGCCCTCCCCTCGGTAACGAGGAAATCGTCACCCATTGACTTTGACCTGGGCGCTTCAGGTTTAAGCCCTGAAGCGCCCAGGGCGAGTGTCAATCAGTGACACTTCGTCACAGAGTGGGGTGGGGTCAGCATTCTCACTGACCCCATCCCACTCTGTGACGAGGCTGGGACTGCTGCCTTCCCTACCAATGAGGGAAGGCAACAGTCCCAAACCTCCTGGAACCTCCGACGCTGAAGGTAAGTGTGTGTGTGTGTGATCTTTTAAAATGAATGTTTGGTGCGTGCGTGCATGTTTGACTGTTATGAGTGTTGTTAATGGATGTGCGTGTGTGTGTGTGTGTGTGTGTGAAAGAATGTGTGTGTGTGATCTTTTAAAATGAATGTTTGGTGCGTGCGTGCATGTTTGAATGTTATGAGTGTTGTTAATGGATGTGCGTGCATGCATGCATGTGTGTGGAAGAATGAGCGTGTGTGTGATTTTTTAAAATGAATGTTTGGTGCGTGCGTGCATGTTTGAATGTTATGAGTGTTGTTAATGGATGTGCATGCGTGTGTGTGTGTGAAAGAATGAGTGTGTGTGTGTGATCTTTTAAAATGAATGTTTGGTGCGTGCATGCATGTTTTGAATGTTATGAGTGTTGTCAATGGATATGCGTGCCTGCGTGTGTGTGTGAAAGAATGAGTGTGTGTGTGTGTGTGTGATCTTCTAAAATGAATGTTTGGTGCGTGCGTGCATGTTTGAATGTTATGAGTGTTGTTAATTCATGTGTGTGCGTGCGTGTGTGTGTGAAAGAATGAGTGTGTGGATGCTTCCCGCCCGCCCCCTCCCTCCTAAAGCTGCCAGCCACCACTGCTAGGATGTACCGTAGACAACCCGTCTTGCGCTGGTAGACTTGTGGGAGGCAGGGCCATGAACTCCTTTCAGACTTTCAGCTTGACAGAGCATGCTTTCAGATATCACACGGACAGTACCTACAATACAACGCTTATTCTTCTGCCTCAAGCATTTGCTGTGAGCAAAAGACATGTGGGAAAGATGGAGGAAGAGAAAAACAATAAAGCGTCACACAGGGAGAAAGCAGAAAGCTGCAAGAGTGAGCTGAAGGGGCAGGGAGTGGTTGTAAATGGATTGAAGAGGCTCGAGATTGCTGCAGGATTACGTATTTCGTGTTCCCACATTTAATTGCAGCAGCCGCGTGTTTAAGAGGAGAGTTTGCAAATTAAGCACTGTATTAAGGGAATAATGTATGAAATATGGGGAAAAACCCAGGAGACCCCGCCACGGTCACCGACCCTGTGTCTGCTGGTTCTTTCGGACTGTGGATGTGTAATCATTACAGGCCTGTGCGCAGATCCCCCTGCCGACACATGCAAACACCCACTACACTTGCGTGCAAAGTGAGAGGCGGATAGTCATCTGGCTTTCTGGGATGCACAATTGAGTCAAGCCTTATTGCTGATTACGGAAATATCAAGAAATGGCAGATTCCGATTACTCCGCTTTAATTATGTGCATCACACATATATGACTCCAGCAATGCTGCATCGTCTGAACCCTGATTTAGTGACCAAGAAGCTCCCTATTACCATCTGCTCTGGGAGTGTTCTAGAGTTGTTGTGTCCTGGGGGTGGTAGTAGCCTGATACTCTGCACATTTGTAACTAACTGTACCAAAGATCCCACCACCTTGTTCATTAGGCATTGATGTACACTTCTACGGCAAAGCGCCGAGTGGCCGTCCTTTGCAGCGCTGCAGAGGAATGGATGACAGCAGATGAGATCAGAATGCCACTGGTTATAGGTTATGTTGCCTTGTGTACCCACTAGTGCTATATTATAGAACTCAATAAAAAAAATAAAAAAAATATGTAACAGTCATCAAGCACAAATGCTACATTTACATTGATTGGGGACAATGGCTTGTCATAATATTAAAGTCACATATCATTTGTCATAACTGGCATGAAATTGTTTAATTTTGTATTTTGCACACTGGGCACACTGCCCTAATCTTTATTTTATTTAAAAGCTATGGATAATTTTCTTGTTTTCTGCCCTGGGCACATTTTGACCCTAAGCACCATTAACAGTTTAATGACCCGCCAGGTCCATACCCCACTATCACAAGGTCAGGTAAGGCAGGTTTATCTGTCCATGTGGCAACATATTACATCATCAGCACACATCACAGGTGTTTCCAACCAGTCAATCAAGCTACCAGTAGCCTAGACACATTCAGAGTAGCTCCCAGCCTTGAGTTCATTCCCTTTTAAAGTTAAGGGAAGGCTGTGTTTGTTTTACATACCATGAGGCTGCAGACACCAGGCCCTGATGATGACCAGTACTCAGTCAGATTTATGACCCCGGCTAGGGAACAGAGGTGAGAAACTGACACACTGAGGTATTTAACTCTTAAATAAAATTCCTTGTCAACTCAACATTGGATCATGAGAATAATTATGTTTTTGAATGCTTTTAAATGGAGAAAATTTGAATGAAACTACCTTAAGGATTACATTAATTCTTCATTTTAATTTTCTCCCATTTCAAAGTGTTGCATTTACAAGCAACATACCTCTTGCGCCTAGTGACCAGTAAACACTGTGCCATGTTTATAACTGGTGGACCTGGCCCTTTTTGCAGGGTCATCCCCAATATTTTGTCTCCTTCCTCCTATTTTTTTCTGACCTGTTTTTGTTGGCTTTAGGACTCTGGGCACTTTACCACTGCTAAACAGTGCTAAAGTGCATATGCTCTCTGTGTAAATTGTATTGTTGATTGGCTTTCCATGATTGGCATATTTGATTTACTAGCAAGTCCCCAGTAGAGTGCACCAGAGGTGCCCATGGCATGTAAATCAAATGCTACTAGTGGACCTGCAGCACTGATTGTGCCCCCCACATAAGTAGCCCTGTAAACATGTCTCAGACCTGCCACTGCAGTGTCTGTGCGTGCAGTCTTGCATTGCCAATTCGACTTGGCAAGTGTAAACACTTGCCAGGCCTAAACCTTCCCTTTTTATACATGTGACGCACCCCCTAAGGTAGGCCCAAGGTAGCCCCAGGGGCAGGGTACAATGTATTTTAAAGGTGGGACATGTACATGTTTGTTTTACAAGTCCTGACAGTGAAATACTGCTAAATTCGGTTTTCACGGTTACAAGGCCTATCTCTCTCATAGGTTAACATGGGGGCTGCCTTTAAATGTGATTAAAGCGCAGATTCCCTTTGGGAGCAGATGGAAATATGGAGTTTAGGGTCTCTGAACACACAATTTAAAAATACATCTTTTACTGAAGTTGTTTTCTAGATTGTGTGTTTGAAAGTGCCAATTTTAGGAAGTAGGCATTTTCCTGCTTAAACCATTCTGTGACTCTGCCTGTTTGTGGATTCCCTGTCTGGGTCACTTTGACAGTTGGGCTGTTTGCACCTCTCTCTAGACAGTGACACAAAGGCGTCTGGGGTGTAGCCCACATATCCTGATGAGCCATCTGGACTAGAGGGGAGGAGTGGTCAACTCACAGTTGAATGGGCTGTGCCTGCCCTCACACATTGTAGTCTCCAACCTCCTGGTGTGTATCTAGGGCCTGGCCTGGACAAGAAAAGATCTTATAGACACTTTAGACTTTACTTTGAAGTAGGTGTGCCTCAAAGGCAGAAAGGGGTATAAGGCCTACTTCAAAGGCAGAAAGGGGTATAAGAAGAATACCTAACACCCCAAACTTTAGATTACTTCAAAGATTCAAGAGGAACCTCTGCCTGGAGAAGAGCTGAAGAGAAGTTCTGCCCTGGCCTGTGACTGTGCTGTGTTGGGCTATCCTGCAGTTGCTGCTTCTGCCTGTGCTAGGGGACAGAGACTAGACTTTGTTGCATTCCTGCTTTAGAAGTGACTCCAAGGCTTTGGAGTAGAGCTTGCCTCCTGTTTTGAAGCCTCAGGGACAGCAAAGGCTTCACCAACCAGACCTCAGTCTACTTGCTGTGGACTCTAGCTTGCCAGAGGGTGCCATTCCAGTTCCTTGACCCCTGGAAGTGAATTCCTGGAGAAAAAACAGTCTAACAACGCTGGACGACGCCATGCAACTTCACAAAGAATGCTGCTGCCCAGAGCCATGACGTTACTTGCCCCGAGGCAGTGGACCTCTCTGAGTGCAATGAATCCAATGACCCTGTAAGCTGACGCCGCTACCCTGGAACCGTGACGCCTCCTGCCCCGAGGACGTGGACCTCGTAGAAGTCCGACGACCCTGTAGGCCTCGCGTTGCTGCAGTCTCTGATCCTGCCCAACTTCGCTGACACTGGAGTGTCGTAAGTCTAATGTCCATGATGATCCGATACCATTGCAGCGCCTGCTGCCTTGTGACATCATCGCGACCCCATGAGCATCGGGAGTCCGCTGGACATCACATCGGCCGGAGCCAAGGGACCGACTTTGCATCTGACGCCGCTTCATCTCCATGCCCTCTAGTGAGGACCCGACGCCTATGCGCAACGTAGCAGTCCTTCTGTCCCGTGGCACCCAAACCGATGCCGCATCGGATCCAGCGAAGCTGCTCTCCCTGACTCTGTGCACCGGCCTGTTTTCTTCTTGTTTCTTGAAGTACTATACCTAGGGGTCGAACGATTCCGTAAACGGCGCCACTGGCGTCCCATTGTAGGAAAATGACTCCATCACGATGCCGCATAATACCAACTTGCAGTATTTGTGCCTCAAGGCACTGTTTTCCTGCTTTTAAGTGCTAAATTCATATTTTTAACTGTATATTCAGTTTTTGTCGTATTTGGTCTTGTTTATTTAGATAAAATATTTACTATTTTTCTAAACCTGTGTTGTGTCATTATGTAGTGGTTCACTGTATTACTGTGTGTGTTTGTACAAATACTTAACATATCATCTCTGAGTTAAGCCTGCCTGTTCATGCCAAGCTACCAAGGGGGTGAGCACGGGTTAACTGATTGTGATTCTCCTTTACCTTGACTAGAGTGAGGGTCCTTGCTTGGACGGCGGTTAACCTGACTGCCAACCAAAGACCCCATTTCTAACAATAACTGAACAATAAAGTAATTTTTTTTTAAATGAGAGAAATATAGAGTGAAGAAAAATATTTCTATGAAAAATTGTCGTAATGTTTTTCTCCACTTTCAATTAGGCCAAGTACACCATAATGTTTTATGAAGAATGCTGCTTGGTTCTTCACTTTAAATTCCTCCCCTTTAAACAATGGCTGTATCTTTCTGTTATAAATATATCTACACACCACTGGGAGCAAGATGCCTGCTGTTTGTAAAAATGATACTTTGAAATGGGAGAACATTTAAATGATGAGTATTCTGGAGTCCATATAAACAAAGTCAACTCTTCAGATTATTTTTCTCCTATTTCAAAGTGTTCCCTTTACACAGAGTAGACATCTTGCTTACAGAGACTGGTAGACATGGTGCTATATTTGTAACTGAAAAATACAGCCATTATTTTAAGTGGGAGAAATTTAAAGGGCAGAAAAATGTTCCATATCACCAACATTTGAGCAAAACATTTTTCTGCACCTTTAATTTCTCCCATTTAAAGAAATGGTTGTATATTTCAATTACACATTTAACCATACCACATATGGTAAAATGTATGTCCTGTGCCTCAAGGATGTTCATAAAACACAGGTTCTCAGTGACCCACACACATATCACATTCCCACGCACACAAGTTCAAACATCCCTAAAGAACAATTGACACATATGTCAGCCTTGTCAGATTGCCCCTAGTCAAAGTATTTTGTTCAAACCATACTATCTGGCTCTATGGACCTTAGGCTTAAAGTCAATGAAGCGGGGCACGGGGTGCGGGATGTCCGGTTACAATGAGCATGTTATTTAGCCTGCAATAGCTGATGATTTTCACTGATCAGAAGTAGCTCTCACTACGGAAAATGTTGGAGACCCGTGACATAGCACAGTGTTCATCAACAGCATACATGGTAATAACAAACAATTTAACAACACATTGAAACTAAAGTAGCAACACACCATCCTGCGAGACCACATCTGAACACAGAGGTAACAATTGATATTGTCATAAATGATCTTGATTAATTTTGGTTCATCTTCCAACCTGTATGTTGTGTGCTATATGAGGGCCCAATACCAGTGCATTCCCTTGGCTTGGCAAGGGCACAACCAATACTGGCCAATGCCCATACTCCTTTCTTACCCAGGTCGGAGTCTTAGCAACAATAGTCCATCTCACACACCAAAAAGCAGTGCCACAAGACTAGACTAAGGATAGATAGATAGATAGATAGATAGATAGATAGATAGATAGATAGATAGATAGATAGATAGATAGATAGATAGATAGATAGATAGATAGATAGATAGATAGATAGATAGATAGATAGATAGATAGATAGATAGATTCATAGATAGAAATACAAGAGCACTGAAAGGAAACTAGAAAACCATACAGCCAGGACATACAGACTAAACCACTTTGCATACAGTAGTAGAGTTATAAATACACTTCATTGCATACATACTAAAAGAAGATAACTATATAAAGAACAGTTTCAAATGGATGCAATTTGTTATGCCTTGCAAAAGCAGCAGTCAGATAAACAAGGGCTACTCTAAAAGAAATTTATAACAGCATTAGCAGGTAACAGGAACTAATAAAGCTGAAACGTGCCCTGCCCTCACATGGAGAGCTTATAGAAAGTGTTCTGCTATCACAAAGGCAACATTAAAGTAATAATAAAGTAGACTGAAGGTAATTACCATGTGTGGGGATTTGCTATTTGTGAAAGAGCAAAACGCAGTCACACAAAGCAACGTTTGCCGGTGGCTGAGTAGGCTGGCCCATTGCCCCTGTTATAAATCGGGTCTCTAGCTAGCAGAGGTATGCACCCAGTCCAAGTAGGGACCACAATCCTAGTCAGGGTAAGTCACAACGCAACCTAAATTATCCTGTGCTCAACCTCTGGTATCTTGGCACAGAGCAGACAGGCTTAACTTAAAAGGCAATGTGTAAAGTATGTGTGCAGTAACACAGTAAAAACACCACGAAAAGTACTCCACATCACTTTAGAAAAATACATAATTATTATCTGAATTAAATAAGACCAAAATGTCAAGAATCCAATATGCACAAAACAAGATATCACTTTTTAGAAGTTTAGGTAAGTCTTAATCCATAGAATTCAATGGATGTATCTTTTTAGCACAAAGTACCTGGGATGCGTTAAAAATAATGATGCAGAAGGCCGCAGAGGAAGGGATGCATCGGAAAGTGAAGCGATGCATCAATTTTACCTGTTTGCAGAGGTGATGCATCAATTGTTTCCTTGCGGGCAAAGTGGTGCATCAATTTCCAGGTGCACAGCCTTGATTCTTTACTACTGTGCAGGGATATTTTGAGGGCCAGGGACGATGGGTGGAAAATCCAAAATAGGCTGTGATGATAAAACAGGTGCTGCATCGATTTGAGAGGTGCTGCAGTGATTTTTCAGCTGCAAAACAGGTGCTGAGTCGATTCTGCAGGTGATGCGTCACTTTTTGCAGGCGTTGCATTGATTTTCTAGCGCAGTGGATTTTCTCCTTCTGGTGAAGTCTTTGATGGCCCTGAGACTTCTTAACAGGAGGCAAGCTCAGTCCAAGCCCTTGGAGATCACTTGTGGGGGAAGACAAAGGCCCTCTTTATGAACCGCCGTGTTCATGCTGGCAGTCATTTAACTGACCGCCAGCCACATGGAGCCGCCATCAATGCCTCTGTGTGGTGGGTGCAGCTGTACCCGTTGCGTAGATCACTGTCTGTAAATCGGGCAGTGACCTGCACGATGTGGCCCCGGGGGGGCCCCGGAGCACCCCTTCCGCCAACCAAGGCTGGTGGCAGAAGGGATCATTATCCGAGGGACAGCAGCGCTGCCCTGTCGAATAATGATTACCTCCACCGTCAGGCTGCTTGTCATTTGTGTGGCGGTTCAGCCAGCCATGCCGGTGGCGGTCTTTTCACCCACCGCTGGCATGGTGGGCTGAACTGCCGGGGGATCATAATGACCCCCAAAGTCTTTCCAGCAGAGCCAGGGAGCAGCAGGCAGCAGGGCAACAAGCAGGAGACCGGCCCTTCCAGAAAAGCAGTCCAGATGAGTCCTTTGGGCTGCACTGTAGTCCTACTGACAGGCTCCAGTTGTAGGTCCAAAAGTGTCTGATTTTAGGCGTCACGGACCCAATATATATACCCAAGTGTGCCTTTGAAGTGGAGGAGGCTTTAAAGAATGGTTTTGAAGTGCACCAGTTCCCCTTTCAACACAGTCCTGTCTGCCAGGATGTCTGTGGGGGGTTATCAGTCCTTTGTGTGAGGGCAGGCTACTAACCTTTGAAATGTATGTGAGAGTCCCTCCACTCTTCCTGCCCAGGAAGACCCATTAGTATGCAGATGAACGCAGATGTAGCTGAGTGTCCTGTGTTTATGGCTGTCTGAGAGGAATGCACACAGGGAGCTGTCAACCAGCATAGACCAGATGTGGAATGGAATCAGGATGTAAAGCACAGAGAGTAGCAAGTGCAGAGAAATGCATACTTTCTAAAATTGGTGTTTCTAAAATAGTAATGTTAAATCCAACTTCACCAGAAAGCAGGATTTCTCACTACCATTCTAACCATACCAAACATGACAATGCCACTCCTTTCAGATCAAAAATTACCACTTAAAAGTATATAAGAGAATTTCCAATGCTGGCCTATGAGAGAAGCAGGCTTGACAATAGTAAACAATAGTAACTAGCAGGGCATGTAAAACTTACAAGTCCATGTCCTGGCTTTTACTTGCGTAGCACTGTGCCCTATGGAACACCTAGGGCTTACCTTAGGGGCGACTTATATATAATAAAAGGGGATTGAAACTACATATGCAGGCCTTGCAATGGCAGGCCTGAGACATGGTTAAGGGGCTACTTATGTGGGTGGCACAATCAGTGCTGCAGGACCACTAGTAGCATTTAAACTACAGGCCCTGGGCACATATAGTGCGGTTCACTAGGGACTTATAGGTAAATTAAATAGGCCAGTTGGGTATGAGCTAATGTCACCATGTTTTAGAGAGAGAGAGCACAGGGCCTTTAGCGCTAGTTAGCTGTGGTAAAGTGTCCAGAGTCTGAAAGCCAACAAAAAAGAGGTCAGAAAAAGACGAGGAGGAAGGCAAAACGTTTGGGGTGACTCTATAGAGAGGGTCATTTTCCACCAGCCCCATGATGTACACTCTGGTGGGGAGAAAGCAAAATGAAAATGACACAGCAACAGACCAATAGATGAAGAAAGCTGACTGATAACCCCTTTAGGTAAGTATATTTAAACAAATATTTTAACAAAATCATAAGGTCTTGGCTAATGCCAGACGTAAAAAGGCAGTACATAATTATCATATCAGACTGGTCTTAAAATAACATGAAGTATCTCCCATACCATGACAGACCTCTCTGACGCCACCTAACTAGAAGCCCCTTCCATGTAGAGAGTGAGATTTGGGAGAAGATAAAAAACTATTTCTTCGTTGGTAGCATACTGGGTTTGAGATGCATCGAAACCAACTGCATGTTTGCAAAAGGCTGACTGCATTAAAGGAAGTTACATTTCCATTCATTGCAGAAAGCACAATGCATCCATTAATATCCCTTTAAATTAATGTTGCTAGTGCATGCAGAGTTTATTTGTCTAAATAGGTGACCATAACCTTGCCAAAAGGGAAAGTAAGGCAAAGGCTTTTACTTGTGAAATTCTTTGGAAGATAAACAAACCATGGCGCATAATTATGGAAAATGATGCAGAACTGCGCTACTGCAGTTGTGCGTCAAACAATTTAATGCAAACTAGAAACAATGGTGCTAGCGGGCCAAAAATAACACTAGACTGATTAGCTGCAAACAATCTGCGATAGTCAGCCCAGCATCATTTTTTGGTTGCACAAGCAGCCAAAAAATTACACCTGTCTAAGAATATACAGGAGACATTACCACAACCACAATGTCCACCACAGGGGACATTGAGGACAACCCCAACAGAACCAGTGCCAGTCAGTTGGCCCCATGTTAGTGGCCCCCAGTGGCACACAACAGTTAAGCATGTGTACATAAGTGGGATGGGCTCCCTCCACTTGTAGTGTCTCTGTGGTGGGGTGGTGGTGATGCTGGGGTTGGGGTGGCTCTCTATATGCCCACAATAGTGACAACATGGTGGACTCCATGGTGTTTCCCATAGAAATGTGCCTAACATCACTTTAACACCTGGTCTGACCAGTCGTTAAAATTTGGAGTTAAGTTAGCGCCGCTTTAGCGTTAAAAAAAATGATGCTAAGAAGGCGCAAACTTTCTATAAATATGGGCCCATATGTTTTAGTATAGTTTCTGTCATATATCCTACCTACTAAATCAGGCATATGCTCACAGTCATTGTATCCCTTTTTCCTTTCCAATGTAAAAGTTTTTCCCATAACTATCTTGAATGAAGGGGTTTCCAGTTTGACAGAACCCAATCCACACCAGATATTCTATCGAAATAAGACAACTATACTTAGTTTTCGAAATGGAGACCATTTTTATTTTCAGCTGTAAGTCTGACACCCTGGAATGGAGCAGACCCTCCTGGGCTTACACTGGGCTTACACTGGGCAATGTAGGTTTTCTACTTGAAATCATCAGTGGTTAGTGTTTGAAAGGGAACCTATTGAGAAACATAGGGGGTCATTCTAACATTTTGGCACCAAAATACCGCTCCGCGGTCGCAAGACCGCGGAGGGTATTTTGGGATTTGCCCTGGGCTGGCGGGCGGCCGCCAAAAGGCCGCCCGCCAGCCCAGGGCAAATCACCTTCCCACGAGGACGCCGGCTCAGAATTGAGCCGGCGGAGTGGGAAGGTGCGACGGGTGCTGTTGCACCCGTCGCGTATTTCAGTGTCTGCATTGCAGACACTGAAATACTTTGTGGGGCCCTCTTACGGGGGCCCGCGGCACCCCCTCCCGCCATCCTGTTCCTGGCGGGAGACCCGCCAGGAACAGGATGGCGGGAGGGGGTGTCAGAATCCCCATGGCAGCGGAGCGCGCTCCGCCGCCATGGAGGATTCTGAAGGGCAGCGCCGGTTTCCCGCATCTGACCGCGGCGGAACCGCCGCGGTCAGAATGCCCTTGGGAGCACCGCCAGCCTGTTGGCGGTGCTCCCGTGGTCGGTGAGGGTCAGAATGACCCCCATAATGTTTTATTTGTATTAATGTAATTTCTTGTGCACATGCTCCCTGAGACTGTTGATCATGGAATGCAGAAGGCCGGGTTGTTAATCTGAAGTTGTCCTGCTTAGAGGACGCTCTGCAGTGCGGCTAGAAATAAACCATTTGTCTTACAAGTTGTGGACTAGATTACTACACATAAACACCTCCTATAGCATGGCACTTACAACTTAATACTAAAGCAATTCAGTTTCTGGATCCCACATTTAGAAATGATGAGGAAAATTCTACTAAGGCACACAATTTACACTTGAGAGTTAATCGTGCAAAAGTTATTTAACAATCACAAAAAATTAGTATTTTCTTTTAAAAACATTTAAAATTTAAGGGAATGTTATAGCTTTAGAAAAATATATCTTTCCTTGGGTGGTACGTAGTTTAACTTTCTATCAAACAAATATAGTTATTTTTTAAAGCAATAAAAGTTACACAGTAGTTATAAAAATGAGTACTTTCTGTAAAAAGATTTACAGGAATTATTATAACTTTTTTACTAAAAATCTTCTTTGGTTATTAACATTTATATTTGTCAGTCAAACAAGCCTAGTTTAATGTTTAACTCATCACAACTTTTGAACAAATTGTTAAAAAGACATTTACAGCACATTTGAAACAAACCTAATATTTGAAAGGTTGTAATAACTGTGCTGTGTATGTTATTTTTTAAGTTGGGCACCGTTGTAAATAGCAATTTGATACATTGATAATTTCTATAAAAGTTTCATTGTTAAGTAGATTTTAATATCTTTCCTGACTCAAGAAGCACATTTTCCATGTACAATCCCACGGTGTCAGTGATCGAACATCATATTCCTGTCTTCAGTACACATATTCAGTAAGGAAGGTATTCACATCCTTCTCTTGTTCATTTCATTAGGCCTACATTTTGGAAGGAAATTCAGCTAAATCTGAACAGAATAAAATCTACTCTACGAAATACATAATATGTAAAATAAAACCTACTGAAGTAAATTGGGTTATTGGTTAAGAGTGGCTAAGAGTGGCTAAAAAACCCTTCTCAAGTAACAACCACAACCTTTGTCAAGGTGAACCACAAAAGTCACCAACTTAACCTGTGCTTACTCCTCTGGTATTTTGGCACAAAATCAGTCAGGCTTACCTTAGTAGCATCCCAATTTGCTGGCTCTGGGCACATGGAGTACCATTTTCTAGGGATCTGCAAGTAAATATATGTTCCAATTAGGTGTAGGCCCAGTGTACCATTCTAAGGTATAGAGTGTGAGCACTTTAGCACTGGTTTGCATGGGTAAACTGCATAGTCCTAAATCCAATGAAAATGAATTCAGCAAAACAGAAGGGATGAAGGAAAAAGCTTTGGGAGAAGAGCACCGAAGGTGGTCAGGGATAACACCTACTTTAGAGATACATTAGTCAGAATTACAAGTAAACACAATTTCAATTTTTAGCCTGTAATTACTTAACCTCTTTGAGATGTACAGTTGTGAATTAATAAATGAACCCCATTTATAGAGCGCAAAGCTACTCCAACGGAGTGTCTCAGTGCTACTCTGCTTTAATCACAAACAGTCACAGTAAATTTAGCAAGAAAACGTTAGATTTTAAATCTTTCCTAAAACAGGCATTACACTGAATAGATCGCAAAGAGACTGGAAGCTCATTCCAGGCCTTGCCTGCCAACACCGACATAGAGCGATTCCCCGATCTCACATGACAAACCTTAGGGATCATAACCAAGAGAGCTGTGGCTGACTTAAGAGCTCTAAAGGGAGCATAGTGGACAATTCTCCTGATCAGGTAGCTGGATCCTAGATTGTAGAAGTCATGAGGAATGAAGATTAAGACTTTAAACAGGTGGGGCTTATTTATGAGAGGCTTGTGCCACCAGATCCTCACTTTTTCTGATGCTCCAGTGGCGGAAAACTCTCATCCATATCTATGATGTCATACAAAGACACTTTGAGTGGCTTTGAATGGCCTCATAGATATGGAGTAAGATAAAGCAGCGCAAGTCTCTGTGTTGCCTTACTCTGCGCCAGAGAGGCGTTCCTGGGATTGCAGTGGGTTTTCCCATGAAACACCCATGGATTTTGATGGTAACCCAGATTTACTTAATCACGTAAACCTGGGAAAGCTCCAAAACCTTACGGCTAACCAGGGGAAGTGTAAGGAAACGGGGAGAAGTATTTGTATTTCTCTGTGTTTTTTGTGTTTTTTTTTCCTCTTCCAATGTGTGCTACATCCTGCAGCACACATTGAAAGAGGAAAATGCCTTTCAGGATTGTTTTTGTGCAGGAAGGTGCCCCTTGCTGCACAAAAACAATCCTGCATGCTACGCAGACATCTTTGCACCATGGTGCAAGGGTGACTTCTTTGGGGCTAGGCAGCAAGTTGGCATCAGCACAGAGGGAAAGGACAGGAAAGCACCATATTGTGTAAATATAGTGCATTGCTGCAGCACACACTGAAAGAGGAAAATGCCTTTCAGGATTGTTTTTGTGCAGGAAGGTGCCCCTTGCTGCACAAAAACAATCCTGCATGCAACGCAGACATCCTTGCACCGTGGTGCAAGGGTGCCTTCTTTGGGGCTAGGCAGCAAGTTGGCGCCAGCACAGAGGGAAAGGACAGGAATGCACCTTATTGTGTAAATATGGTGCATTCCTGCAGCACACACTGAAAGAGGAAAATGCCTTTCAGGATTGTTTTTGTGCAGGAAGGTGCCCCTTGCTGCACAAAAACAATCCTGCATGCAGCGCAGACATTTTTGCACCGTGGTGCAAGGGTGCCTTCTTTGGGGCTAGGCAGCAAATTGGCGTCAGCACAGAGGGAAAGAACAGGAAAGCACCTTATTGTCTAAATATGGTGCATTCCTGCTTTTTCACATTGCCGTAGGGCAGTGCAGCAAGGGGATTTGTGACAATACCCTACACCAACTCCCCATAAGTAGGCCGCCATATCCTTTTCTTAATGGGAAGGCAATGCATTTCCTGGAAATGCAAGAAAACAAAGTTTACTCTAGAAAGGCCCAAAATAAGCCAGGCCACTGCATTTTTGACTATTTGAAACTTTCTGATCCGGTAGTCAGGTACCTCAACATAGATACATTTAGAGTAGTCCAGCCTAGATGTGATCAAAGCCCACCGGGTTTCAACTCGTGAAAAGTCCAAAAATGATCTGAAAGAACGCAACAGACCAAAATAGGTCTCAGCTACTGACCCAATCGGAGTGTCCATGGATAGCATTTCATCTATTCTTATTTCCAAATTCTTAGCTGTCAAGGTCTGGGAGAGGAGAAAAGGAATGTCCTGTGGCCACTTAGAGTTGGGCCAGAGATCTCTTGCTTTACTGAACAAGAGGATCTCGGTTTTGTCTGCAGTGTATTGGAGATAGTTCTTCTGCATCCAAGGTAAGACATCCTCCAGACAGCAAAAGAAGACATTTTAAGGGGAGTGCAATGATCAATGGTGAGAAGCAATTGAATGTTGTCTGTTTATGATATGGTAGCTACCCTGTAAGAATTTATTAGAGTAGTGTTAGAAATGGGGTCTTTGGTTGACAGTCAGGTTACCCCCTGTTCAAGCAAGGACCCTCACTCTAGTCAGGGTAAAAGAGAATCACCCTCAGCTAATCCCTGCTTACCCCCTTGGTAGCGTGGCAGAGCAGTAGGCTTAACTTCAGAGTGCTAGGTGTAAAGTATTTGTACCAACACACACAGTAACTTAATGAAACCACTACAAAATGACACAACACAGGTTTAGAAAAATAGGAAATATTTATCTAAACAAAACAAGACCAAAACGACAAAAATCCACCATACACAATTCAAGTTATGAATTAAAAATCAAAAAGAGTCTTTAAGTAGTTTTAAAAACACACTTGAGTCAAAAATCCAGCCGCACGATGATCCGAAAATCCCGCAGCGCAGGTTGTGATCTCCCAGCCTCCGTCAGCGATGCTGCGCGTCGTTTCTCCTGCTCCGTGCGTCGATTCTTCGGTCGCGTTTCCTGCTAGCGTAATTTCTCAGCTGCGGAGCCGGCGGCGCACCGTTTTTCTCAGCCGTAGATCGGATTCGCCTCAATCTTTTCCCCGCACGGTGCTCTGTGCGTGGATTTTCTTGTCTTTAGGCTGCCAGCTTCTCCTTTCAGGGTCCCAGGAACTGGATGAGCACCCAGGGCAGAGTAGGAGTCTCTCCAGAGACTCCAGGTGCTGGCAGAGAGAAGTCTTTGCTGTCCCTGAGATTTCAAACAACAGGAGGCAAGCTCTAGATCAAGCCCTTGGAGATTTCTTCTCAAGATGAAAGGCACACAAAGTCCAGTCTTTGCCCTCTTACTCTGACAGAAGCAGCAACTGCAGGATAGCTCCACAAAGCACAGTCACAGGCAGGGCAGCTCTTCTTCCTCAGCTATTCAGCTCTTCTCCAGGCAGAGGTTCCTCTTTGTTCCAGAAGTGTTTCTAAAGTCTGTGGTTTTGGGTGCCCTTCTTATACCCAATTTCTCCTTTGAAGTAGGCTAATTCAAAGTAAAGTCTCTTTGGAATGTGAAATCCTGCCTTGCACAGGCCAGGCCCCAGACACTCACCAGGGGGTTGGAGACTGCATTGTGTGAGGGCAGGCACAGCCCTATCAGGTGTGAATGACCACTCCTCCCCTCCCTCCCAGCACAGATGGCTCATCAGGATATGCAGGCTACACCCCAGCTCCCTTTGTGTCACTGTCTAGTGTGAGGTGCAACCAGCCCAACTGTCAAACTGACCCAAACAGGGAATCCACAAACAGGCAGAGTCACAGAAATGGTATAAGCAAGAAAAAGCTCACTTTCTAAAAGTGGCATTTTCAAACACACAATCTTAAAATCAACTTTACTAAGAGATGCATTTTTAAATTGTGAGCTCAGAGACCCCAAACTCCACATGTCCATCCGCTCCCAAAGGGAATCTACACTTTAATCAGATTTAAAGGTAGCCCCCATGTTAACCTATGAGAGGGACAGGCCTTGCAACAGTGAAAAACGAATTTAGCAATATTTCACTGTCAGGACATATCAAACACATTACTACATGTCCTACCTTAACCATACACTGCACCCTGTCCTTGGGGCTACCCAGGGCCTACCTTAGGGGTGTCTTACATGTAAGAAAAGGGAAGGTTTAGGCCTGGCAAGTGGGTATACTTGCCAAGTCGAATTTACAGTTAAAACTGCACACACAGACACTGCAGTGGCAGGTCTGAGACATGATTACAGAGCTACTTATGTGTGTGGCACAACCAGTGCTGCAGGCCCATTAGTAGCATTTGATTTACAGGCCCTGGGCACCTTTAGTGCACTGTACTAGGGAATTATTAATAAATCAAATATGCCAATCATGGATAAACCAATCACATACACATTTTGTAAAGGAGCACTTGCACTTTAGCACTGGTTAGCAGTGGTAAAGTGCCCAGAGTAACAAAAACAGTAAAGTCAGAGTCCAGCACACATCAACAACCTGGGGAACACAGGCAAAAAGTTAAGGGAGACCACGCCAAGGATGAAAAGTCTAACACGTGTCCCCCCCAGCTGAAAGTGGGGAGCAACTACCCAACCTCATGGGAGTTCTCATCACTAAGGCGGAAGAACCTGGACAGACCATCAGCATTGGCGTGCTCCGTACCAGGACGGTGTTCCACCGTAAAGTCCATCCCCTTTAGGGAAATGGACCACCTCAACAGTTTTGGATTCTCACCCCTCATCTGCATTAACCATCTGAGGGGCCTGTGGTCGGTCTGAACTCGGAAGTGAGTCCCAAACAAGTAGGGGCATATTTATACTCTGTTTGCGCCGGAATTGCGTCGTTTTTTTTTACGCAATTCCGACGCAAAACTAACTCCATATTTATACTTTGGCGTTAGACCCGTCTAGCGCCAAAGATCTTGGAGTTTGCGTCATTTTTTAGCGTGGACACCTACCTTGCGTTAATGATATGCAAGGTAGGCGTTCCCGTCTAAAAATGACTCAGAGGCATGTGCGCCGTATTTACACTCCCGGGCAAAAATGACGCCCGGGAGTGGGCGGGTCAAAAAAATGACAACCAGCCGTTTTAGCGTCATTTTTTAACGCCTGGTCAGGGCAGGCGTTAAGGGACCTGTGGGCTCGGAAGGAGCCCAGAGGTGCCCTCCCATGCCCCCAGGGACACCCCTGCCACCCTTGCCCACCCCAGGAGGACACCCAAGGATGGAGGGACCCATCCCAGGGAACTTAAGGTAAGTTCAGGTAAGTATTTTTTTTATTATTTTTTTTGTGGCATAGGGGGGCCTGATTTGTGCCCCCCTACATGCCACTATGCCCAATGACCATGCCCAGGGGACAGAAGTCCCCTGGGCATGGCCATTGGGCAAGGGGGCATGACTCCTGTCTTTGCTAAGACAGGAGTCATTTCAATGGGGGTTGGGAGTAAAATAAAATGGCGCTAATCGGGTTGAGGCGAAAATTTTGCCTTAGCCTGACTTGCCCCATTTTTTGGCGCCCAAGCTCCATTTTCCCCTACGCCGGCGCTGCCTGGTGTAAGTCATTTTTTTTTACGCACACCAGGCAGCTCCGCCGGCTAACGTCATTCCATAAATACGGCACCCGCATGGTGCTTTGGAATGGCGTTAGCCGGCGTTTAATTTTTTGCCGCACAACTGCGTTGGCGCAGTTGTGCGCCAAAAAGTATAAATATGGCCCGTAGGGTCTTAGCTTCTTCAGTGCCCAGACCATAGCAAACGCTTCACGTTCTATGGCACTCCACCTACGTTCCCTGGGTAGTAACCTCCTGCTAATGAAGGCTACGGGTTGATCTAGGCCCTCTTCATTAAGCTGTGAGAGTACTGCTCCAATACCATGCTCTGAGGCATCTGTTTGCACAACAAACTCCTTGGAGTAGTCAGGTGCCTTCAGTACAGGTGCTGTGCACATGGCAGCCTTCAGGGCATCAAAAGCGTTCTGGCAAGCCTCTGTCCAGATGACTTTCTTGGGTTGCTTCTTAGAAGTCAACTCAGTTAAGGGGGTAACAATGGTACCATATCCCTTAACAAACCTCCTGTAATATCCTGTGAGACCTAAAAAGGCTCTCACTTTAGTCTGGGTCTTGGGAGGCTCCCAAGCCAGAATCGTGTCAATCTTAGGCTGTAGGGGTGCCACCTGGCCACTCCCCACCTGGTGTCCTAAGTACACCACAGAACCCTGCACTATTTAGCACTTGCTCGCCTTAATAGTGAGGCCTGCCTTCTGCAGGGCCTCTAACACTCTCCAGAGGTGTTGCAGGTGTTCCTCCCATGTGGAATTAAACACAGCAATGTCATCCAGGTAGGCGGCACTGAACTCATCCAGTCCTGCCAACACCTGGTTGACCAACCTTTGAAAGGTGGCAGGGGCATTCTTCATCCCAAATGGCATCACTTTAAATTGAAAGTGTCCATCTGGTGTAGAGAATGCTGACCTCTCCTTGGCCCCCTCAGTTAAGGCAATCTGCCAGTACCCAGATGTTAAATCAAACATACTGAGGTATTTGGCAGCTCCCAACCGGTCAATGAGCTCATCAGCTTGGGGGATGGGGGGTGCGTCAGTCTTGCTGACCGCATTGAGTCCCCGGTAGTCCACTCAGAACCTGAGTTCTGGGGTGGCACCAGGTGCAGCAGCCTTTGGGACCAATACCACTGGGCTGGCCCAAGGACTGCTGGAGTGCTCAATAACCCCTAGGGTACGCATTTTGGATACCTCATCCTTAATGCATGCCCTGACCCTGTCAGTCACCCTGTAAACCTTCTGTTTAATAGGTGTACTGTCCCCAGTGTCCACATCATGTGTGCACAAGTGTGTGACTCCTGGGATTAGGGAAAACAGTGAGGAAAACTGTCCCAACACGTGGCGACAGTCATCTTGCTGCTCTTCAGTCAGGGAGGGGGAGAGGATCACTCCCTCCACTGACCCATCTTTTTCTCCTGCAGACAGGAGGTCAGGAAGAGGCTCACTCTCCTCCTCTACCCCATCATCTGTCGCAAGGAGCATGGACTGTTCCGTCCGCTCAAAGTGAGGTTTGAGGCGGTTGACATGCAGGACCCTTAAAGGGTTCCTTGGAGACCGCAAGTCCACCAGGTAGGTGCCTTCACTCTTGCGCTCCACCACCTCAAATGGCCCAGTCCACTTATCCTGGAGCACCCTAGGCTCCACTGGTGCCATTACCCACACTTTTTGACCAGGTTGAAACTCGACCAGAGTGGCATTCTGGTCATACCAACGTTTCATATCCTCCTGGCTTGCTTCCAGGTTCTCCTGAGCGAGACTCCTGAAGCGGGCAGTCTGGTTTCTCAAAGCCAGCATGCAACTGAATACATCCTGGGGGGGGTTTACTAGGAGCTTTCTCCAAAGCTTCCTTAACCAGACTCAAAGGTCCCCTCACAGGGTGGCCATAAATCAGCTCAAAGGGGCTAAACCCAAGTCCCTTTTGAGGCACCTCCCTGTAGGCGAACAGAAGGCATGGCAAGAGGATGTCCCACTTCCCCCTCAAGGGCTCTGACAGGCCCATGATCATGCCTTTTAAGGTGCGGTTGAATCTCTCAACCAGACCATTACTTTGGGGGTTGTAAGGGGTGGTGAACTTGTAGGTTACCCCACACTCCTTCCACAAAGACTTCATATACGTGGATATGAAGTTGGTACCCCTATCAGATACCACTTCCTTGGGGAACCCCATGCGGGTAAAAACCCCCATCAATGCACGACCCACCACAGGGGAAGTGATTGATTTCAAAGGAATGGCTTCTGGGTACAGGGTGGCGTGGTCCACCAAGACCAGGATAAACCTGTTGCCCATGGCTGTCTTGGGATCCAGAGGCCCCACAATGTCAATGCCTACCCTCTCAAAGGGAGTACTGACAAGAGGCAAAGGCTGGAGGGGAGCTGTACATTTCCTCCCACTCTTGCCACTTGCCTGACAAGTCTGACAAGACCTGCAATGTGCATCTGAGTGCCTCCGCATTAGGGGCCAGTAAAAGTGGGTGACAAGCCTCTCAAAGGTCTTGTCCTGCCCCAAATGTCCAGCTAAAGGCACACCATTAGGCAACCCCAGTAGGAAGGCCCTGAAGCACTGGGGTACCACCAGCACACGGGCTGACCCAGGCTCAGGAACCTTAGGCTCGCTATATAGGATGTCATCCTCCCAATAAATCAGGTGTGATCCTGGCTCCTTGCCAGTCGCCTGGTCTGCAGCTTGCTGCCGCAAAAGCTCCAAAGTAGGGCATGACTTCTGTGCTGCACGGAATGCTTCCCTGGTGGGCGCCCCTTCCTGCTGCCATTGCAACAGCTCAGGACCTCCCCCAGTCCAGCCACCTGTTGCCCTGTAGGCTCCGGGGTGTCACCCTCAGGCTCCGCCTCCTCCTGGACCGTGGGAACTTCTGGGGCCGGTTTCCCACACCCCCCCTGCCCTTCCTTTTCTTGGCGGTCCCCTGGGCCACTGTTTCAGGCTCCAGGGGCTCTTGATTACCCTGACGGGCTGCCATTGACCGGGTGGATACGCATACCCACCCAGGCAGACCTAACATCTCCAAGTGAGACCTGTGTCCACCTCCTTCCAAGGGGAATCCTCCAGGTCATTGCCTAGCAAACAATCAACAGGCATGGTTGGACTCACAGCTACCTTCAAGGAACCTGAGACCCCCCCCCATTCAAAGGGAACCTGCGCCACTCTGCACAGGCGCTCTGAGTTGTCCACTGCAACTACTTGGTGAAGTACCCGGGGATCAATCTGCTCTTCAGACACTAGCTGACTCCTCACTGTAGTCACACTGGCTCCTGTGTCTCTCAGAGCCTCCACCCTCTGTCCATTAATGGTCACCCACTGCCTGTACTTCTTAGTGTTTTCAGGCACTAGGGTTCTCTGGACCATCTCACTGACCCCTAGTGGGACAAAGGTCATCTCAGCTGGTTCCCACCCACCTGAAACCAACTCCTCCCCAAGCGCTACACTGGCCAAACCCTGGGACGGCGCACCAGTGGGTGCCGGTGTACTTTTGGGGCATTTGGGGTCCCCCCTCACATGACCCACCTGGTCACATGCATAGCACTTACGTGGGGGACCACCTGCCACTGGCTTCCCTTTGGAGAACCATGGCTTCTTTTCACTGGGGGGTTAGGAATCCTTACCCTGGGAATCAGTTTGGGGCCCTTTAGAGAACTCCCCCTGTTTACCCTTACCCCTCTTTCTTCTGAGAGGGACCCTGCCCACCCTTGGCGTGGTCTCCCCATACCTCTTTTGGACCCTGGTGCTCTCCCAGCACTCTGCTTCCTGCGCAAGCTTCCTGGGGTCAGTCAGCTTGCTGTCAATCAGGTGCTAGCGCAGCTCTGGAAAACATGAACTGTACAAGTGCTCCCAAGCAATCAGATTGTAAAGCCCCTCATACGTAGTTACCTTACTGCCCTTCACCCAACCATCCAGTGACCTGCAATAAGAATCAACACATTCCAACCATGTTTGGGATTCCTTCTTCTTGTAGGACCTTGTACTGCTCAGGGGTAAGACCATACCTTGTAAGCAAGGCATCCTTCATGTTAGAGTAGGTGAGATTCTGAGCATCCCCTATGGCTGTCAGTGTATCCCTCCCCTCTGCCTCAAAGTGCTTTCACAGAGCCGCCCCCCAATGAGCTTCAGGGACCAGATTCATGTGGAGAGCAGACTCATACCCCTTGAACCACAAGTATATGTCATCCTCCCTCTTGTAATCTTTCACAAGGTCTTTAGGAATGTGCACCCTCCTCTCAGGCTGCACTGTAGGGTTGCTGCAACCATCTCTACTGGACTGGCTTCTATGATCCATCTCTTTCAAGCTAAGCTTATGAGCCATCACTAACTTCCTCTCCTCAAGGGCTAACCTCCTCTGCTCCAATTGGTACTCCCTTTCTGCCTGTCTGTCCTGTAACTCCTCAGGTGTCAGACCCTTGGAAGAGACACTGCTACCTGCCCTGGAGACCTTCTCCCTGGACATAACAGGCCCACCCACAATACCATTGTCTACTGAACACTCTTCCTCATCCTCCTCATCTCCCTCATCCTCTGCGTGCCCTTCAGTGCTCTTGGCTGTCACCCAGGCCTTCAGCGCCTTTTGCAGCTCCTCCTTCCTGGATGAGCTCTTAATGGGACAGTCAAAACCTTTACAGAACTGCTTCAACTGAGATTTGGTATAACTCTGCAATTTCTCAAGGTCAAAGTCAGCTCCAACTGATGCATCTCCAGCATGGGACATGATGAAGATTCAAAAACAAGTGCAAAGTTCCAAAGGCAGAAAAACAAGTTCCCAAATGAAGTTCCAAAGAAAGTCAATCAAGGAATCAGCGAAAAAAAAATGGAAGTAGAACAAAAACAGTCCCAAAGAGAAAAAATCAAAAGATCACCAAACAAGTAGTATGTGGTCACGTAGTGGTCTGAACTCAAACAGTAGTGTACACTTAATCACTGTATCTCAAGTACAAATACAAGTCCAAATCCCAACCGCTGATCACCAATGTTAGAAATGGGGTCTTTGGTTGACAGTCAGGTTACCCCCTGTTCAAGCAAGGACCCTCATTCTAGTCAGGGTAAAAGAGAATCACCCTCAGCTAACCCCTGCTTACCCCCTTGGTAGCTTGGCAGAGCAGTAGGCTTAACTTCAGAGTGCTAGGTGTAAAGTATTTGTACCAGCACACACAGTAACTTAATTAAACCACTACAAAATGACACAACACAGGTTTAGAAAAATAGGAAATATTTATCTAAACAAAACAAGACCAAAACGACAAAAATCCACCATACACCAGTCAAGTTATCAATTAAAAATCAAAAAGAGTTGTTAAGTACTTTTAAAAACACACTAGCGCTGCTAGAGTGAAAATGTACCTGGTGTGCGTCAAAAATAACCCTGCACGGGCGGGTGTGCCACACAAATAACTCCGCACGGCGGTACTTGAGTCAAAAATCCAGGAGCACGATGATCCGAAAATTCCGCAGCGCAGGTTGTGATCTCCCAGCCTACATCAGTGATGCTGCGCGTCGTTTCTCCTGCTCCATGCGTCGATTCTTCGGTCGCGTTTCCTGCGAGCGTCGTTTCTCAGCTGCGGAGCCAGCGGCGCGTCTTTTTTCTCAGCCGTAGATCGGATTTGCGTCAATCTTTTCCCCGCACGGCGCTCTGTGCGTGGATTTTCTTGTCTTTAGGCTGCCAGCTTCTCCTTTCAGGGTCCCAGGAACTGGATGAGCACCCAGGGCAGAGTAGGAGTCTATCCAGAGACTCCAGGTGCTGGCAGAGAGAAGTCTTTGCTGTCCCTGAGACTTCAAACAACAGGAAGCAAGCTCTAGATCAAGCCCTTGGAGATTTCTTCTCAAGATGGAAGGCACACAAAGTCCAGTCTTTGCCCTCTTACTCTGGCAGAAGCAGCAACTGCAGGATAGCTCCACAAAGCACAGTCACAGGCAGGGCAGCTCTTCTTCCTCAGCTATTCAGCTCTTCTCCAGGCAGAGGTTCCTCTTGGTTCCAGAAGTGTTTCTAAAGTCTGTGGTTTTGGGTGCCCTTCTTATACCCAATTTCTCCTTTGAAGTAGGCCTACTTCAAAGTAAAGTCTCTTTGGAATGTGAAATCCTGCCTTGCACAGGCCAGGCCCCAGACACTCACCAGGGGGTTGGAGACTGCACTGTGTGTGGGCAGGCACAGCCCTTTCAGGTGTGAATGACCACTCCTCTCATCCCTCCTAGCAACGATGGCTCATCAGGATATGCTGGCTACACCCCAGCTCCCTTTGTGTCACTGTCTAGTGTGAGGTGCAACCAGCCCAACTGTCAAACTGACCCAGACAGGGAATCCACAAACAGGCAGAGTCACGGTAATGGTATAAGCAAGAAAATGCTCACTTTCTAAAAGTGGCATTTTCAAACACACAGGGGGTGATTCTGACCTCGGCGGACGGCGGTCGCCGCCCGCCACGTGGTTCCCGCCGAAAGACCGCGGCGGTCATTCTGGCTTTCCCACTGGGCTGGCGGGCGACCGCCGAAAGTCCGCCCGCCAGCCCAGCGGGAAACACCCTTCCCACGAGGACGCCGGCTCAGAATTGAGCCGGCGGAGTGCGAAGGTGCGACGGGTGCAGTTGCACCCGTCGCGAATCTCAGTGTCTGCTAGGCAGACACTGAAATTCTTTTTGGGGCCCTCTTACGGGGGCCCCTGCAGTGCCCAAGCCATTGGCATGGGCACTGCAGGGGCCCCCAGGGGCCCCGCGGCACCCCCTACCGCCATCCTGTTCCCGGCGGGAGAACCGCCAGGAACTGGATGGCGGTAGGGGGTGTCAGAATCCCCATGGCGGCGGAGCGCGCTCCGCCGCCATGGAGGATTCTCAAGGGCAGCGGAAAGTCGGCGGGACACCGCCGACTTTCCGTTTCTGGCCACGGCTGAACCGCCGCGGTCAGAATGCCCAGCGGTGCACCGCCAGCCTGTTGGCGGTGCTACCGCCGACCTCCGCCATGGCGGTAATTACCGCCAGGGTCAGAATGACCCCCACAATCTTAAAATCAACTTTACTAAAAGATGTATTTTTAAATTGTGAGCTCAGAGACCCCAAACTCCACATGTCCATCCGCTCCCAAAGGGAATCTACATTTTAATCAGATTTAAAGGTAGCCCCCATGTTAACCTATGAGAGGGACAGGACTTGCAACAGTGAAAAACGAATTTAGCAATATTTCACTGTCAGGACATATAAAACACATTACTATGGCGGTCATTCTGACCGCCGCCCGCCATGCGGTCACCGCCATTTGGCCGCTCCGCTCCGTCAAAAGACCGCGGAGGCCATTCTGGCTTTCCCGCTGGGCCGACGGGCGCCCGCCAAAGGAGCGCCCGCCGGCCCAGCGGGAAAGGCCCTGCAACACAGAGGCCGGCTCCGAATGGAGCCGGCGGTGTTGCAGGGGTGCGACGGGTGCAGTTGCACCCGTTGCGATTTTCACTGTCTGCTATGCAGACAGTGAAAATCATGCTGGGGCCCTGTTAGGGGGCCCCTGCACTGCCCATGCCAGTGGCATGGGCAGTGCAGGGGCCCCCAGGGGCCCCACGACACCTGTTCCCGCCATCCTGTTCGTGGCGGTCAAATATACTTTGGTGGCCACAAGTAGCAATGAACAGGCTGAGAGTTAGAGAGAATAACTGGATCAGCAAGCATGTTTTTTAAAGTGGAATTAATTTAGCACTTTTCCAGCAAACAGGAAGACATGCTGCCTCCACAGAGTAACTGAGAAGCTTAGCTACCACCAGAGCAATTGACGTTACAAACAGCCTAAAAAGGTATGGAAGAACTGGATCCAGAGGTGAGCCTGATCAACACTACAAAAGCTCCTTTGTGCTTCCATAACAAAAGGTCTAAAGTTGTTTAACAAGAAGGTCACAATTGGCTTTAAGCCAGGGTCAGCAGTTTCCCAGTGAAGCATTGATATCCTAGGATCCTCCAGATTCAGCACATTTGTTGGCCTCATGCTATGGTCAGATTCTTCACACTCATAAACTAAAAGGCTTGAGCCAACCTGTTGGTTTATGACACTGGCTTTGGCTTTCTGGCATACTGGTGAGACTGGTATCAACTGTAAACTCTTGGAGAGAGACTTTGATTTCAGTTTTGAACTCAGATGCTTGCATTAGCTGAGGCAGCACATGGATGAAGGAAACAATAATTTATAATAGTGTACCAAGCGTATAACTGACTATCACATTAGCATAGAGCTGTTTAAAGTTTCTAGGGTTTATCGAGGAGCCTTACTATTGGATTCTGGTGCCTTAGGGACATTATCCAAAAACACAGAGGTGTCACAAGGCTGGAAGAAGATGCCTATCTTCAGGAACTGATCCTTAAGTAGCACCATGAGGTACAATGGATTCCAGGAGTGCTAAAATGTTCCTGTTTGAACCTTTGTATAAACACTTACCTATCAAAGCACGGATGTTCCTTGTTATGGTCATTATGGTGGAACAACACTCTCCAGTGGATTGAATTAGTGTTCTTCTGATGGGATGGTGCTCAGTGTAGTGGGAAATTGGTAGATTCTAGATTACTAGCGCTGAAGGGCCAAGGTGTGGGTAAAAATGCTCCACTTAAGAGCTATTCTCTCTTGGGCTCTTCACCCCCAGGTGCAACTCTGGGAAATGAGATAAAAACCCTGGCAACAGAGCCCTCCTCATATAATTTCTCCTTCCATGGTTGATTACTAACAGAAACAATTAGTCAGAGAAAACGGAAGGTTTCCTAATAGGATGTGGGTCTGAGAACTACACTTGACCACATTTGAACTTTCCAGAAGATTATGGTGAGGTCGAGGTCAGCAGATCTCCTGGCTCCAGATGAGATGTTCTTTCTCTGTTTTTGATACATTCTAACAGATGGCTAGACCACCTGATGCCAGAATGCAATCCAGAGTGCATGTCCTCCTCAGGGATTGTACAGCTCCAGGTAAGATTTACCGGTTCCTGGGTTCCCTATAAAACCAGGACCTTCCTGGAACACTAGCATGACATGTTATCCTGATTCTCCAATCAGAGGGCTAACTGGACAGGCTTCTGAATGATGGCTATTATTGTTGTTCGATATTTTTTTGATTTTTGAAAATTAAGATAAAGTGAAATATGTGTATTTTCTGTCAACTAGGGTTAGAATTCCTTAAACTTATAACTTGCTTAGAACTAGATGCTAGCAGTATTCTTAGTATTATATTAATACATGAAACCATAAAATCTTAAGAGGGCATACTTCTTGTATTGTGGGCCAAATTAGATTTTTTTTTCTTTTTCTGAACAACAAAAATCATTAACTAGACACATGTTATTAAATATGCCGATAATACAGTTTTTCTAGCTAGACCCCATAAATATTGTCAAAACTAGGTAGGTGTAACTTGCATAATTTGCTGTAGCATAATTATGCAAAATTACAGCAAGATTACACAAAATCACGTTCACGTGGAATTCTGTAAGGAGCATAAGCAAGCATCACATTAATAGGCAGCATAATCACAACATTTTTGGCAATTGTGTGAAACACAACATTACCGAAATTACTCCTGTTACTGTGGTGTAGTTAAGATGTTGCCCACTATCTAGCCAAACAGCTCATCATACTGTTATCTTAAGTGAATACATTTTTATCTGGTCAATAGAACCACTATTAAGGTACCTTATTTGATAGAATATGACCCTATAATGAATATTTTCGTTTAGGGTCTCTTGGTATTTGCTCATGAATCTGGTGGTAACACTGGTGATCCAAATTCTTTGACCAAACGAAGAAAATATCACCCCACAGTTATTGTATGGGGTAGAAGTATATAGCTTAAAAACACTGGATGTTTTTTTAGAGGGAGAATCTGGGACACTAGGGCCCTGATTTATACTTTTTGGTGCAAAACTGTCCTCACACAATTTTGCACTAAAAAGCTTAGAACAGGCTTGCACCATTTCTGAGCACCAGCCAGGCACCATATTCATGGA